>NW_024429195.1:14303460-15503460 GCF_017639785.1 Mesocricetus auratus
ACTCTGGTGGAAAAATTGAGGCAGACGACAAGCCTGGCCTTTTAACTTTTGGGTTCTGGTCCTGGGTGGCATGCCACCCAACCCGTGGTCTCTTTCCAGGCTCAGGAAGAAGGTGAGTATGAGGGTCATCACAGTTCAGTGAGGTGTTACGTCAGAGTCCATGCAGTTTTCCTCAGGCTAGAAATGTGTGCGCGCACGCGCGCATGTGTGTGTGTGTGTGAATGTGTACGTGTAGGTGTATGCACCTGTTTGTGCACACGCAGAGGACGATGTCAGTGCCTTTTTGTAACTCCCTCATCCTTCTCTTGAGGCTGCATCTCTCACTGTAGCTGAAGCTTGTTCCAGCTAGGCAGGCTGGCCAATGGACTCCTGCCTGTCTCTCCTCCCTTCCTAAGTGCTGTGTTACAAGCATATGTAGCCATGTCTGGCTTTTATGTGGACTCTGGGGTTTCAAACTCAGCATGCATGCTTGCACAGCAAGCACTCTTACGCACCGAACTGTACAGTTCCCAACTCCATCACTGCAGTTTTTATACCTAGAGTTCTCAGCTCTGTCTGTTTAGTTTTTTATACCCAGAGTCCCCAGCTTCTTCTGTTCAGTTTTTATACCTCTCAGCCAAAGAAAGATAGGGAATATGGAGAAGCTCAGCTGGACTATGGGCCTCCAGTGGTGCTCCCGGTGGTGCTCCCGGTGGTGCCAGGGCCCAGCTAGACACCCTTCTGCCCACTGGGATGTGGCAGCACTTTGACAGACAGTGTTCCGGTCACTTCTCTGTGATGCAGTGTCCCAAGGTGATGTGAGCAGCTTCTGCTGGAAACAACAGAAGGGACTTCACTTGGGGGATGTTTAAGCATTCACTTATCAGATTCCTGGGGCGCCTATCGTATTTCGGGTGAAGGGAACACAATGTAGGTTGGTGTGATGTGAACAAAATGCACCACAGTCTGCACTCTGGAAAGCTCTTCACGGATGGGTACCTTGTTCGAATAGAAGCAGAGTGGTAAAAGCAAAGCAGAACCCGCTAATTCCACAGTCCAGTAAGATGTGGAGACTGGGGCGCTGCAGACCATAGGTGCACAGATACGTGAGGCTGGAAGTGTAGCCCAGGAGCTTGCAAAGAGAGATTTCACACTTGAACGCTTTCTTATTCTTGTTTCGGTTGGGAAACTTTGAATATACTTATCATGTATATCTGTGGTTTTGAATTAAATGTGTACACATACATGTGTATGTGTACTATATACCACAATTTTTAATCTATCCAGTGATGGACATCTGGGCAGACACCATTTCTTGGCGGCTGTGAACAGGACTATAGTAAACATGGGAGTGCATACATCTCTTTGATATAATAAGTTCAGTTTCTCTACGTTTGTTTGCCAGGGAGCCTGCTAAATCGTGTATATTTTGCCCCCCATATGGAATGGCTAAATTGAATCTATTCACATATGCATTATGCAGCATCTTTGTGTGTGTGTGTGTGTGTGTGTGTGTGTGTAAAAACCCTTAAAATACACAATCTTAGAAATTTTGGAGAATGTGTACACAAACCACAAAAGTCTCCCCAGTAGTCAAAGAAATCCCACACAAAAGGAATAAGGCCGGAAGCATTATAATGTTGAAACTAAAAACATACTGTGAAGTCTCTGTAACTGAAACAGCAAGGTCCTGACAAAAACCCTGATACCCAGGCTGATGGGATAGACCACCTGTCATTCCAGCTCCAGGGGATCGGATGCCCCCTTCTGCAGGCCCCTCTACCCACAGGCACAAGCACCCCGTCCCATACAGGCACAAGCACCCCGTCCCATACACACATAGTTCAAAATAAAACCTTTTATAAATGCAATCCTTTCTGGCTAACCACAGTTCACTATGTATGTAACTGTAAACTGATTCCACTGATGTAACTGAAAATTCGTACTCTTGACCGTCCCTCCAAACCATCCCGCTCTCCGCTAGTACACCTCGTGCTGCTTGTCTTCCTGTACCTCGCGGAACGACCGTCCTCTGGGCTCATCCACACTATCTCAGTCGGCAGATTCTTTTCCATCTTAAGGCTGAATAACACTTCCTTGTGTGAGTACTCGATGTTTTCTTTTTTTTCATCCATTGACAAACACTCCGTTTCATCTTATGAACTGGCTGTTGGGAAGGATGGCAGCTTGGACGTGTGGGTGCAGCTATCTCCGTGACACACTCACTCTATTCCCTCTGGCTGCGTAACCAATAGTGGGGGCTGTTGCCTCACACTGAAGCCTTGGTTTTAATTTCTCCTCAACGCCTTTTGACACGACAGCCGTTAGACTGCTTACAGCCGTTAGACTGCTTAGCCACGCTCTTCATGCGGGGTGAATGCCAGCTGTAGATCCCAAACCCAGAGAAGGTGGGATGAGCTGCGGTGGAGGGATGAATTGCTGGAGATGCCCTTTTGTCTTTGTAGTTTCACTTGCCCTGGATCCTGTTCAAGCTGGCCTGACCACTGCATCATTTCCTGTAGCCCACGAATACACGTGACAATGCTTTGAATTGTGCTAAAATGTGGATGTGGATGGATCAGTGTGTCTGTGGAGGGGCCTGAGACATCATGTACTTTATTCCCTCCCCACCTGGTGAGTGGGAAGTCTGGAGCACGTGCACACAGACTCTGGACTCATTTCCTGTTGGGCGATGACTTGAGCAGGTTCTCTCAATTGCCAGACTGCACAGGGCTTGTTTCCCTATTTTACTGTCAAGGTCCATTATTTACAAATGCGATGCGGTTTTGTTCTCCTCCAAAAATGAGGCCTCCCTGCTCTAATAAAGCTCATATTTGAGCTTCCTGTAGCAACACAAACTTTTCTCCTGATGGTACTAACACGGTTGGTGGTGAGACCCCAGGAAGAAGGCTGTTGGAGGGAAGAAGTTCATCTTGTTGGAGGAGCCAGGCTACTTACAAGGCAGATAACGCTCTTCAGCTTGCTGAATTGATGGAGGGAAGCACGGGGACTCAGACTCGCCTATTTTTCATTCTTTGAATGAAGTCTATCTTCTGAATTACATGAGCCGTGGGAAGCAGGGAAGAGAGCAATGGTTCTGGAAACAAAAACAGAGTTCTTATCTTTTAATACAGAAGAGAATGCCTCAGGATATTATTATTTGTGATTTATGGGGTGCATAGCAATACGACCAGTATATCACCATAGCCGACAGAAGATTCTGACCCTCTGCCTTTGATGAACTCTTGTAGTTTTCCAGGGGCAATTTTCCACGGCAGAACTACTGCATCACAAAATTTTGACTTAAAAAAATCATACTGAGTGGGCTACTAGTAAACTTGGCTTCTATTCTGATCGTAGATTTACCATCTACAATTCTAAACCTTCTCACGACTAGGAGGTTAGGGTAATCATACTGGCTCTCAAGATTTATTTATGCATGGAATATCTTTGAGTGTGCTTATTAGTTAGTCTTAATTTTGAGTGGGGCTGAGGATGTGACTTTTCTGGGCATGGTGACACACACCTTTAGTCCCGGCACTCAAGAAACAGAGACAGGTGGATCTTTGAGTTTGAGGTTAGCCTGGTCTACAGAGAGAATTCCAGGACAGCCACGGCTACACACAGAACCCTGTCTCGGGGAAACACAAACAAACAGACAGACAGACAAACAAAACCACATGCACCAAAGTGCTTACCACACCATGAGGTTTGGATCCTCTGCACCCACTCAGAACAGCTGGATGCCGCAGTGAGGTGAGCACCCAGGGTCCTGAGAAGGTGGACACACATGCATTCCTGGGGCTTGCTGGCCAGCCAGTCTAGTTGAATTGGTGAGTCCAGGTCCTAGTGAGAGACCCGTGAAGAAAGACTGGGGAACAAAACCTGATGTTAACCACCTCTAGCTTCCACATGTACATAGACACATATGCACCCCCAACACATACACACACACACACACACACACACACACACACACACACACACACACACACGCACGCACGCACGCACTCACGAACGCACGCACGCGCAGACACGCACACGCGAATACATATACCATACACAAAATATTGTCCAGAACTCAACTTTTTGAATATATATCAGGTTTTATTAACAAGGTAAAAGTTTGCAAATAAATGAAACCAGTTAAACAAACACAACAGAGATGGACTGCTTCCTTTAGAGACAGTGGTGAGAGAGGAGGCAACCTGGGTACTTTCCTGCCTTCTCGTTTCCCTCATTTCCCAGAACTTAATCTTGGAATAATGTCAGACTTAAACAGACAAATTGCAAGAACAGACCAAACAATTCTGGCATAATTTCCACACTAAATTTAATCCTGTTTGCTTTCTCTTTCTCCTTATCTATGCATCTATATTTAAATGTTATTTTCTGACCTGATTAAGAAACATACATATATCCCTTATACACAAACACTCTAAGTATTATAAACATTAAGTTATTTTCTTACATAACCACAGTGCAATTATCAAAACCATCAAATTAATGATGCTATTAAATCTATAGACATCAAAATCTGCCAATTATCTTAATAATGTCCTGCAACCATAATAAAACATAGTTTTCTTTGGTTCAAGATCCAGGCAAGGCTCAGGCATTATATATAGATGTTTCTTTTTCTTTCTCTTTTTTTGCTTCCTTAACTCCAATCATCAAGGCAGTCGTTCTCTGTTTCACAGAGAGGGTAAATTCTTGACCTTAAGAGATTTCACAGAGGCTGAAGAGACAAATGTTATTTTAACAAGCAACTGTAAAAGGCAGTGAGGGAGTCCCAAGGTTGAATTCTGAGAACGCTAAAGTCATAAAAAATAAGGTAGTTATTAAGAAAGTTACAAAAACAACACAATTATTATAAAAAACACAGAAATGAATCAAGCAAAAAAAAAAAAAAGTCCTCCTCCAGTCCTGGCTCTCACATCTGAATAAAGAGTTCAGGATTTTGCTATATTGTTTCAAATATTTTTTATGCTCATAAAGTATATGAATTTACAGCATATGCTTTTTAAAATGAAAATGGGGCCACACTATAAATATTATCCTATATTTTTCTTTTTAAAAGCACACTCGTGTGCCATACAGCCACGTGAGCGTGGGCGTTTGCATCCCTGTTGAGGGCTCCCAGTCTGCGTCCAGCTCTTCTGCCTCGCCCTTGGTGGCAGCTCCGATTCACTGAGAGCCTTGGGAAGAGGCTGGCTCACAGCTGGGTGATCAAGCACCAAGGAGAGTTTGGGATGCAAAGCCTTTCTGGGGTTTTGATTCTTCCTGCCTTCTGTTTAATGGTACACAGAGAGCCTTCCCTTAGTTTACGTTCTTGGAAAACCTCCTACAGGTGGCCAACTTGGGAAACCTTGATCACAGGTGGATCATATACCCTGACACTAACCCACTTCCCAGGTTGAAAACAGAGGTATGGGAAAAATGCTCAAATAACACTTCCACACACTAAAGTCTGTCTCTCGACAGTACTGGACACACACGTAGTGTGCACACTCACAGGAGTGCACATGTGTGTGCGCGCATGCACACACACACGCGCACACTCACGCACGCACGCACACATGCACAGACTTTGTAAAGTTTCCAAGAGCCCACCCCCCCATGTTGATTTCTAGCTATTTGGATAGTCTTTGATCTGTATCCCAGATTAGCAGTGCAGCTGTTCTCCAGGCTTAGACGGACTCGCCGGATCTTGGAGGACTTTACCGGGTTCTTGCAAGTGTTGGCTGAGCCTCTTTAAAGAAGCTGGTCTTAAGGATTGCCGTTGGCTGCTTTTCCTTTGGTCCCAGTCCGCGTTCCTCTGGACCTTTCTGACCTTCAGCTTTATTCGTTCTTTGCTCAGCCTGACCTTATGATGCTTTTAAACCCAGAGGCCATGAGGCTGTGAGGAACCCAAGTTATATGTGCATTTGATGGCCATATTAGTGGCTTTCCCATTTTGCTTCTCCTCGACAGCCTTTGGCCTTGAAAGCTCTTTGGAGCAGGGCCTGTTTTCCTATAACTGCCTTCTTGCACTTGTTGGGCAAAATCGGAGCAGTGATTGAGTCCTCAACACCCTTATGGCACTGTGGAGTCATAACATTTATCACACTTCTTGTTTAAGCCCTTTGGAGAATGACATTTCTCAGTGTAATTTTGCGCCACGGATTTGTCCCTCGTGAGTTTTAACTTTCAGGGTAGAATTCCCTCTTATGGCTTCACCCTCTTCCTATTTTGTGTGTCTATGAGAAGTTGCACAAGTCAGGCATAGCAAATGGAATCAGGTCATGCTCCCAAGTGCCCTTCACCTCAAGATTCCTGATTGGTTTTTCCTTATGAGCTGTGAGCAGGCCCATTACCTCACCTCTAGCTGCACTTTCCACTTTATGAAACAAGGCACTAAGAGCGACACTGCTCTAAAAATCCCCGGATGACCTGCAGTTTGCTCCTTTTTATTATCCCTTAAACAATGTCCCAGTAATTGAAATCTTGAGTAGCAGAGTTTTGTGATCTTGTCACTTAGCATTTAGCTATGTTTGGTTTATGTTGTTTATTTATTTATTTACTATTTATTCATATTTAAACCCCAGAGAGGTTAGAGTCTTCCTTTGGGACCCAAGGGACTGAAACCAAGACTATCAGTCATTCACTCAACAGCAAGTAGTTAAACAGGGGTCTTAGCCACCACACTTGAGAGTCAGAAGGAGGAAAAGATGGAGAGGAACTCCAGGAACCTCAGACCATTTCAGAGGGAGCAGCAGGGGGAGCGACATGGGCATTGAGATTTATACTGCATGATACATTTTATTTATTTATGGGGACATGGTATCTGTTTTCCCCCCGTATGATAATTTATCAGTGAGTTCATCCTGATTTAGTGGTGCATGGAGGACACCTGCTGCTAATTCTCCTTTATTTCATATATTTCTTCTACCTTAGCTCATAAAGCGTCAACTCTGCCACTTCCTTTATCATCCATCTGTATTTCGTTGTGAGCCCCGCTCTCCTTGATCTACGGCTCAAGCCCTCCTTTCCCACCCCTTTGTCCTCTCTTCACAGATTGCATTCCTCAGTATTGACATTTCACTCACTTGATTTATCCCAACAGCTTCCCTGATGCCAACCAGCTCATAATTCCCTTTCTGGTAGCATCACTTCAAGGCCTTCCTGGTTATTTCCCTTGGCTCCTCGTATTTGTGGATCAACGCCTAAGAGATTTACTGGTGATTTGTCCTCTCTTCTAGTTTTCTGTTTGCTTAGATCCAAACCACAGGTGCTAAGTGGTCAACCCCGCCCCCTGTATCTGGAATTCTATGATCTGTAGGCTCATTCTTGCTGGGGAGTACTGGAAGGTCCCATCTTGGCAGAAGGGCCATCCTGGATTTGCTTCAAGGTGAAGGCTTGTCCTTCCGCATTCAGTGAAACCTTGTTAATCAAGGGCTCCTTAACTGAATCCCACAAAGCCTCTGGAAGGGGAAGGCTGGATAATGAGATTCAAAGGGAATTGTCTTTGAAAAAAAGGAACATATCTGTAAGAAATGCACATGAGAGTTTGCTTCTTTCTCATTTCAGGACTATATTTATGTGTTCTCACCAAACCATAGTCACAGATACATGTGGTGTAGAGGGACACAGGAGAAAAACAGAAGAGATATTTTTTTCTCTTTTTGAATTCTCATGGCAATGACATTAAAATATTGAATGGAACATTGTCACAGACTTCCAGATGCCCTGATTTGCTGAGCTATCTTGGAACAGTTCTTATGATTCTTCACTAAGATGTCCTGTGATCTACATATGATGTATTAGAGGAGTCTGTAGGCAAATCAATTGTATTTTAGGACCCTACCCACCATTTAAAATTACATTGCCACAGAGGGCATTTTCCATGCGGTAGCTGTGCTCCATGCGGTGTATGGGGCTGGGGTCTCTCAGTGCTGTGCCAGCTGTGGGCTATGATACTGATGGTGGTTCACCACCTGACAGTGGACAAACGACTTTCAGACTGTGAGTAGTGTGGTTTGGGTTTGAAACGGCCTCCAAAAGGCTCATGTGTTGAAAACTTGGTCCTCATCCGGTGATTCCATCGCTGCGTGGTGATTGGCTATCAAAGGCTGCGGCCACTCAGTGGACTAATTCAGAGATGAAATCATAGCTGAATGGGTTGTTAGGGGGTGGGGCCTAGTTGGAAGAGGGTCCCCTCTGTGCAGCTCCGTTTCCTGGGCACTGTGAGGTGAGTGGCTGTGTTCTCCTGCCCATTCCCTGCCATTACGCTTTGCTTTACCATTGGTTACAGTGACCACACGACTAAGTGACCACGGAGTGAAATCTCTAGCTATGGTTGCTTTTAATGCCTACTTGCCACAAATTAGTGTCACCCAAGTAGCAGGTCTCCATGAAGGGACTGTCTTGGTCGCCTAGTCGATGCGGGGAAACCTGCCCTGATGGTGGGAGGCTCCTTCTGCCAGCAGCCCAGACGAAAAGAGCGTGGCAGAAGGGAAACTCTTTCTTGTCTTCCTTGTCTTTTGCTTACTTGGCCCTCCCTCCTGCAGCCTGCTTGGTTTACTCAGTTCCTGCCGCCGCCGCCGCCGCCGCCGCCGCCGCCGCCGCCTCCTTCGCTCCTGTCAGGACCAGTGTCTCCAGGCTTGCACTGTGGACTAAGAGCCAGCAGCTCTGCAGGAACTCTCCAGGCTTTTCAGTTTGGGACTGCTGAGTACCCAGCCTTGTGGGGCTGAGAAGCTACTAGGACGTTGGTTGGGCTCCCCAGTGTGAGTCAGCCACGTCATCTTCCCCAGTGTGATGGCTCACACGTGGGACTCCTCTGCCTGATGAGTACCCGTTCAGACACATAACGGGTTCTCAGCCCCTCGGGTGTGGGGAAGCTGTTTATATTTGACTGTGAATGGACCGAACGCATCTTTCATCCGTCCCACTGGCTCTGCTCTTCTAGAGAGCCCCGGCTAATATACACCTCTGAGAGCACTGAGCTTAAACACACCTTCCTCGAAGTTGCTTTGGCTAGGTATCAATCACAGTGACAACAGCTGACGGCACACTGACTGGGAACACTGGCCAACAAGCCGTTTCCTGGCTCCACGTTTCTGAGGATGTACCGGTGGTGGACACACTGCAGTACCTTTCCCTCACTAACATTACCCCATCTCTGGGGATAAAAGAGACCAATTGACCTCCACGTCCTAAAAGCAAATTTGAAAGGGCTTCTGCGGTAGCCAGAGGAATTTGGGAAGCTGTAAGGGAAGAGTTCCCTAGCTCTGAGGAAGTCACATTGCTTGCACTGTTGTATAATCACATTCTCAACGGTGCTTTAAAAGTGGTTTTTCACTTGCAGGGAAGAGACCACAACAGGTAATTTCAGCTTGTGTTTTCTGATAGCAATACATGGATTTCTGCCCTCAAAGTGCTCCTGGGAGTCCGTGAAATGAGGGCAGGCTTATTGGTACGATGCCTGAGAACAGAAAAGCAAAACAGTGACCACAGACGGCAAGAGAAAAAGAAGCCAGACAACGAAGCCGAACAAGAAGTATCTCTTTAGCGTAACACACAGTAGAAAGTCAAATTATTTTTCTTAAACTCTGCTGTTGAAAAAGAACAAAAGTGAGTGATAAAAGGGAGAGGATGGCGACTCTTCATGAGTGTACAAAAGAGAAAACAGCATTGCCGATATCACTCAAGTAATCGACGGTTGAGATCGGAAGTATGACTAGCGTGTCCAAGGGGCCTGTCTACTTCACTCATCCAGCTCGGAGCGGAACATCGCACCCATCAGGACTATCCAGAGTTAAAAGAAGCAGCGTTCCTCATGGCGCCCCAACATTCACAATCAGTTTTACAAATCCAGCCAGTCCTCACCAGCTGAATTTCTGGAGTTCTGTAAAGAACTTAATTATCTTATTGTTAGAGGATATACTGTCTGTACTTAGGACTATGCTTCAGATGTTAACTAAAATATGTGGACTGATGGCTTTTTAGCAATAATTGATGTCAGGATCTCAAGCAGAGCAGACTCCTAAGTGTTGGGCTATGGCTTCTCCTTCAGCTGGCTTCTTGAAGACTTCCCTTTTAGAGTCAGTGAGAAGCACTGATCTACCATTTATGAGGGGCATAATTTATCTGCATTGATTGAAATCATCAAGTGTGCAGTGACAGCTCTTTCTATCTCAGGTAAATGCCTCCTTTGTGCTTTGCAGACAAGAGTTTCTGACACGTCCCAGGAAACACTGAAGAAGTCACTCTTCGGGGTGTGTTTTCATCCAGGAGGCAGTGTGAGATGGATTAATGGCAACTCACAATAAATTATTTACCAGATAATAAGTGTGATAATTGTCCTTATTTATCACCAGTATAACTTGCCTTGTTCTCCTGTCATGCATTCCATCAAACTCTCCCTGCAGATTTGCTGGTTAAAATAGGCAGCCAAAAGGTCATTGCAACAATTTTTACTCATAATGACACACTGATTATCTCCTAATTGAGAAATGTAAACGAGAGGCTCTGGAAGTAATGTGAGTGACCCTTGTATTGCTAACTTAGTGAGGAGAGTCAATGGGAACCTCATTCACCCTGCCACCCAGCACAACCTGCAGCCATTTTGATGTGCTTCTAAATTAATTGGAAATAACTTTTTTGTTTTTTGTTTTTGTTTGTGGAGGAGGGGAAGAACAAAACCAAAACCTCTATGCCCAAGCTTGCTGCAAAAAGAAAAAGTCGTGCTGTAACATACCTTTCACTAGCTACTGTCCTTCTGGCAGCGAATCCATTGAAGCTTAATTGTAATTATCCGCCAGGTCCGGGCCTGGAGAGGAATACTGATTACTATTACGTGCATTTCCATGGGCAAGACTGTGTATTGAGCCTGTTGCAAAGTTTCGAGTAAATTTATTTCTATTGGCAGCTGTAATGGATCATTGGTCATGAGCTATTTCTGGATTTGGTGTAATGAGAGAAAATAATTCCACCTTCCTTGTATAGAATTCTTTAAGGATTGTCAACATAAGTGAAAATATTACAAAAGTAGATTGGTGCACATTTATGCACCTCTGCTTTTGGGTCAGATCTATGGTCCCAAAGGCCTTGATTTGTTTTCTTATGGTTTACATCTCTATCCAGACGTCCATATTCAGCTGTAGAGATGCACGTTTCCCAAATGTCCTCAATGGGGCTTATGCTTCACTTTGGATAGTTCCCTAAAGGCCAATGTGTTAAAAGCTTGGTCCTCAGAGTGGTGTTAAAGGAAGATGGGGGAACCTTTGAAAGGTATAACCCAGAAGGAGGACTTGAGGCCATTGGGCAGTGTGCCTTAGAGTGACTGTAAGACTGTAATTTCATGAGTAGTGTGCCTTAGAGTGACTGTAAGACTGTAATTTCAGTAGCCCTCTCTTTCCTCTTACCATGGAGTGAATTTACTCAGTCACATGCTACCACCATGGTGTAATTTCTGCCTTGCTATAGGCTTAAAGTGACAAGGCCAATCCACTATGGACCGGGCCACCAAAACAGCGAGCCCTCTTTTTTCATTACAAATTAATTATCTCAGATATTTTGTTAGAGTGATGGAAAACCAACCAACGTAATTGTTCTCCAAGCAAAAATAATTTCACATAATTCTATCTTTTCTCTCCCATCTCTTCTGCCCACCTCCCCGAGTTCAAAGCTCAGACATATCTCTCTCCTAAGCTCAGTTACTCACATATGTCTACTCTGTAACTTATTATTGAATCATGCTCCTCTCTTGAGACCTATGGACAAATTCTTCTAACACGGCTTAAAACTATCTTATGTTGTTTCTGTGCGTCAGGAATTTTGGAGCATTTATGGGTGGCCCTGGCTCAGGGTTGCAGTCACGATGTTGGTTGAGCTGTAGTCATCTGAAGACTTGACTTAATGCTTCCAGGAAGACTCACTGGAACATCTGTAGGTACTTCGTTCATCACGGCACATATCCCTCTATGAACTGCTGTGTGGTTTCACAACATGGCAGCTGGCTTTCCCCAGAGCAAGTCATCCAACACAGCAAGGTAGGAGCTATAATGTGGTTCGTGACCTAGTCTTGGCAGCCACACTCTGTTAGGCCCACACATTAGTTCTATTTATTGTGGGAGGAAAATATCCCAGGGCAGGAAAACCAAGCAACAGGGGTCACTGGGGACTTTCTAGGAAGCTGGCCACCACAGATGTGTAGACTCATTTATTTTACATTGGTTTGCTTTCCTGGTCCTTCTAACCATGCTTAGAAGGTGAGGTGGCATGGTTCTCTCAGCTGGCGGAAACAGCAGGGTCCATCCAGCCTTTTGCTACTAGGGTTACATGGGGGGAACAACCCTTCAAACCACCATGGACTTTCTATTTATCCTCTTGTCCATCAACTTCGTGATTTCCAGTGTGAGTATCCTAGAAAAGTCCTGTGAAGTGCCTACTAGAACTGCTCTGTAGTTAAACTTAGAGGATGACACATTTTATGGCCTACTTAATGGGTCTCACAATCCCTGCATTGGAGCTCCTTCTGTTTCTTATTATTATCTATCGCTATTAGATAATTTTACACATTTTAAGCATGGTGGCTGCTCTCATCCCTACCTCCATGCTCTCCCATCTTCTTACCACTCTTCTCCATCCTTCCCTCACCACAAAGTTCTAGTTCATGTTCTTGTCTATGGAGTTTGCTTTGTCACTGTGGTGGTTTAAATGGGAATGGCCTCCCCAGGCTCGTCGTGTTTGAATGCCTGGCCCTCTACTTTGTGGAATTGCTTTAGGATGGATTAGGAGGTGTGGCTTTGTTGGAGGAGGAGTGTCACTGGCTTTGAGATTTCAAGTGTCCATGCCAGGCCCAGCCTCTCACTCCGGACTCCCAGTCTGTGGATCAGATATAAGCTCCCTGCTGCCGCTCCAGTGCCCTGCCTGCCTCCTGCTATGTTCCTCATCATGATGGCCACGGACTTACCCTCTGAAATGGTATGCAAGCCTGCAATGAAATGTTTTCTTAAATAGGTTGCCGTAGTATGGTGTCTCTTCACAGCAACAGAGAAGTAACGGAGGAGGCCGTGACCTCCTGGCTTCATTCAGTGCTGTCTGTGTGACTACAGAACTATTTGTTGGAGCCTGGTGTGATCAGCGATGAGCACACAGCTAAGACAGTGACTTCTCCTCTCCTAGAATCCGCCCATATCTAACAGCTGGGCAGTAGAGCATAGGACTTTGTGGGCCCTTTCCCCTTCCATGACCGCCTGTTGGGAGGGCTGGCCTTGTGTGTGGGCTCACAGTTGCTGTGAGCTGATGACTGTAATGACCGTATCTCTCTAGAGGGTGACATTTGCAGCCATGCACCCCATCTTTCAGCTCTTACAAGCTTCCCATGCCCTTTGCAGCGTTCCTTGAGCCTTAGAGGGAGTGGTGTAAATGTCTCATCTTTGGCTAAACCCACAACTGTCACTTATTCTCAGCATCTTGGGCAGCCCTGAGTCTCTTCATTCACTACGATTCATTTTAAATAGACACCTCTCTGAGTAAGGCTGAGGGTAGCATTTGTCTATGTGTCCAAACATAGCTATTTGGAAGGCAATTTGATGGTGTCAGTTTAGTTAATTATCAATACTAAGTTCCCTGTTTGAGACCTTTTTAACAATACTTTTCAAACTCATTTGTCCACAAATGTATTTTTGTTTCTGTCGAACTAATAATACCCTCCCAAGAGAGTGCTCTGGAAAACATGCACTTTTAAGCACTGGTTTAAATTGCCAAATGTCCTCTTCCTACATTATTCTCAAAAGGGTTTAACATGGTTGTCATATGGAAAACAGCATGTTTTATCTACCTTGGATTTAGATGTTTTGACCTTGAAAGGCAATCCTATATTTACAACATGTAACCCAGTACCTGACTGCTTATTTGCTGGGGACTCTCCATTGTCCACTACCTTCACCGTGCTCTTAGAACTCTCTTTTGTGTTTCTCTACCCTTGCCTGAACTCTTTATAGGAACCAGCCTTGAAGACTTTCAGAGTACATTAAGCTCCTTCCCTGAGATGGAGGAAATTTTCTCCACCTACATATAAGCTGGGAGAAGCCTCGTTTTGCTGAGAGTAAGCATCTCTTAGTGGTGTGTTTTATGGCCAAAGTGTTTGTCTTGGTATGTTAGCCTCTGGGGCATAACCATTTCTTCTTACGAGCCTGGTGTAGCACTCGGCACACTGTCAGCACTCAACCTGAAATAAATCATCATAATCACAGTTATAAACATAAATCAAGGGGAGCACAATTCCACTTATTTATGGTCTTCCAGGAGAAGCACAATGGAAAAGGCACAGTTATTTTCCCTTATATTATCCTATATCATTTCCAAGCAAAATGTCACGCTGTCCACTAGCCTGTAACCAGGTAATGAAGGATTTGGTACAACCCCCACAATTCCATGGGGCCGGAGGCAAGAGGTGTGAGGCTAGGAGCTCACATTTCCTGAGTTTGCATAATTAAAACCTGAATTTCTAGGGCTTATTAAGATAATATTTAACATATAATTATCTTGACATTTTAAAAAGGAAAAGTGTTTAAGACAAATTATGTGGTAATGTCTAATCACAAAAATCTCCTGGCTCTACTCGTTTCTTCAAAGGTCCACTCTCTCTGATTTCCAAGGTGAGCCTACAGCTTAATAAAGATTTTTAGCCTGATGTTTCATCTAAGAGTGTATTAGCTAGTGGGCTGGCCCTCTGCGGACAGAAAATGCTTTTATGCCTGGAGTACTTTTGTCTCTCTGGAGTCAGACATCCTTAAGGTTGGGCTTGGCTCTCCCTATGACTGAATAACAAGCTATAACAGTCACTTTTGCGAGATTTGGAAAACACACTTATATCCACAAATGTGTATGTATGAAAGTAGCCAAACATACACATGACCCAGCATTCGCTACCCTCCCACCTCTGGTGCTGGGAATTGAACCTAGGCCCCTGAGCTCCCAGGCCCCTTGAACATTAGAGAAGGCAATTCTGCTGAACACATACTTTGTTTGAAACATCCAAGTGTTTTTCTATTTTGGAAATGGGCTTGTACAGTTGCATGTGTGCACTTATCTTGAAGAGCATGACATTTTGAAGCGTGTTATGATTGTGGAGTGGTTGTGTCTGTCATGTCGTATAGCCATCAGCTTTGTTGGTGAGGACGTTCAACGTCTCTCATTCTTTAAGAATATAATATTGTCATTAGCTACAGTCATTATCTTTACATTAAATGTAATGAATCTCTGTAATTTTTCCAAAAATTGAAATATCTTATATTTCAGGAGGACTGCAAATCCCCTTCAACTCCATCTAAATCTCTTTTAGGTTTTAGACAGTCTCACTAATTGTCCCCGACTGGCCTTGAACTGGTGATCCTTCTGTCTCAGCCTCCTAAGTACTGGGATTGTAGGTGTGAATCATCATATCTGTTTTTTTTTAATCTAAATCTTGCTCTTTTGTTGACTTAGGTTTCAATGGTATGCATACTCTAAGTTTGGCTTATATTATTCCAAATGATGGATTTCTTTGTGCTAGCATGCATATATATACATTCATTTTATAAAATGTGTGCTCTCGTTTTGTAACACGAAGTCTTATGTTGTACTTATGTTGTAAGTTGAAACAAAATCATGCCATATGCAATGAGCATTCATTCCTTTTGTTTGCTATATAACATCTCACCTTTTGAATAGCTAGTGTTGTATTTAACAACCCCCTGCTTTGTATAATATTGCAGCAAACACTTGTGCATGCTGCAGCTTTTCTGAATGAGTAGGTGTTTAGAGTCATAGGAATGCGGGTCAGATAGACCAGTGTTTGTTTGAACAGGTGGTGAGGAGTGAGTGTTGTAATTCTCTCAGCCATCACTGAAGACTCTCAAAAACCTTGGTGCATGGCATTTTCAAATGTCAACTTCTTGTCTAGTTCAAAACAACTAGTGGTTTAATTTGTATTTCTCTGATTATTACTATGGGTAATCATAGTTTTAGTCTTTATTTTGGCTATTTGTATTCCCTTTTCAATGAATTATACCATTTATTTTTTGTTTTTTGAGACCAAGTCTTACTATGTAATTCTATCCCAGAACTCATTAGGTATCCCAGGCTGGCCTTGAACTTACACCTTCCTGAGTGCTGGATGAGCCCAGCCCTTAGCTTCTTTTCTTGTTGGATTGTCTTTTCATATTAGTTTAAAAGAATTTTTAAATATTTTGTCGATACAAACATTTTACTCTTTGCAGTCTGATTTTTGTTTTCTTGATAGATTTTCACCACGTAGCCTGGCCTGAGACTCACTCAGTAGACCAGAGTGGGCTGTGCTTGAACTCAGAGATCTGTCTACCTCTGTGATTGACTGATGGGACCAAAGGCACGTACCACCTGCTCAGCTTCCCAGTTTGCCTTTTAGACTTCAGATTTATCTAGCTGCCTTTTGCGGAAGAGCCATTTACAAGTTTTCAGGAAATCAAATGATGATTCCTCTTTTAATTTTAGAAAGCTAGAGTCCTTCCTTCCTTCTGTCCCCTGGCTGCAGTGAGCTGGTGCTGATGCCGGATGCTGGCTTCATCAGCTCTGCATAGAGCTGCAAGCCAGCAGTCAGTGAGGGGTCCTGATGGAGTTATCCGCGGAGAATCACAGAGAACCCTTTATCTGCGCACTCCATTTTAACAAAGAAGGTGCAATGATTTGATGTCTGAATGCGTTATATTTAGCAGTTCCGTTCCCTTCCTTTGTTTTTCAACCCCATCTAGTTAGACATTTGACAGTCTTGATTGAATGGCTTTCTCTTCTGTCACTAACATTCTAACAGCAGTTGTTAGGTGAAACACAAGACAGCATGCTCACCGGAATGTGCCCCCATGCCAGGGAAACAAGGGCCTCAGAGTGGGATCAACACTACATTTGTTGTCTGGGGCCTGGCTCCTCATGTATACCTACCTGGCCATGACTCCTTACACAATTATCTCCCATTTCCAAAGCAAATCTTGGGAAATGCTTGATTTAGTAGGATGTGTTCAGACCAACATATCAAACCGGGAGGCAATTAGAGGTCCAGCAAGATAGCAAGATCTCAAGTAATGACTCCTGCCATGGAGATGGAGAAGGAATTCTAGTGAGACAGGGAGTCCTCTGAGGTGCATGGTCCATGGAACACCTCTAGATTTGTCACACAGGACAACTGAAAGCTACCATCGGGCAATGACAAATTCTTATTGTGACAGCTTCCTTAAGGTCTTGGATCTTTTTGGATTTATAGGGTGGCATTGAAAAATGCCTCTTTTGAGGAGAACTTAAACATTAATTACATGGCTGATATCACATGGGATTTTTTTAAATAGGAGCTTTCATAAGCATTATATGTTTTTTTTACCTTCAACATTTTTGTCTACTTCCTTGACAATGAAACTGCCATGATACAGAGGCTTGGGATTAACAAGGCAGCAGTGCTATAAAAGTGTCACAAAGATAAGCCAAATCCCCCTTCCCCAGTCTTATCTTTACAACAAACCTCATGGGTAGTAGCAGTAATATTTTTTAGTGCTATAATTATAGCTTTCTCAGGATATAAATCACATACCATACATTTCACCTATTTAAAAATGTCCAACTCAGTGGTATTTGGGTCAGGCTAGATTGTCATAGCTAAGCAGCATAGACTCAGGACTAGAAATTGTAGATATTTATTTTTCACTGTTCTGGAAGGCCAAGGTCATGGTGCTGACTGATACGGTTCTTTGTATCTCCCTCCCTCCCTCCCTCCCTCCCTCCCTCCCTCCCTCCCTCCCTCCCTCCCTCCCTCCTTCTCTCCCTCCCTCCCTCCTTCCCTCCCTCCCTTTCCCCCTTTTGTCTTTTTCACATCTGGCTGTGGAAGCAGAGCTGCTAGCCTATTTCCTAAGTGCTCTACCGTCAAGCTTTTTAGATCCCAGTGATTTTTATTTCCAGATAGGGTGTCACTAAATTTTCCAGGCTGGCCTTAACCTTCCTTTGTAACCCAGACAGGCCTTGAACTTGGGTCCTCCTGCCTCAGCTTCCTGGTAGCTGGGATTACAGGCCCGGGATCTTAGTGAGGGCACAATTCAGGCTTTTGGGTGGCAGCCTTCTTGTAGTATTCCCTCACAGGGGCGGGAGTCTCACCGCTCCCACTTCCTTTTCTTGTAAGGACAGTCGTGGGAACTCATCTTGATCTACGGTCTCTTGAAACTCCTAACTCTGAGTAGCATGCTGAGGTGAGGACTTCAGTATTCAAACTTTGAGGCACAAACATTTGGAACTTAGCAAGTGGATTCTGGTTCATTCATGGCCACAACACAACCATTATTACAGCCAATACTTCTACATGTTTATCATTTCACCTCTCATATTCATCAGTTTCTCCCTGGCCTGGGTAACCCTGAATACCTTCCATCTCTATAGACTTGCTTCTCCTGGGCCTTTAATAAAATGTAACTGATTGGTGTCTGGCCTTCTGTGACTGCCTCCTTTTGCCAAGGACATGTTTTTCAGCATATTATAGCATGCATTAGTAGTTTACCTTTTCCTAATGCTGGATAATAAGCCATTGTGTGGCTCTGTCTCATTTTGATGGTTCACTGACCAGATCCTAGGACCTACCCTATCTCCAATTCCTCTAGGTATTGCTACCATCTCTTAATAAATGGCAGGGAAGTGTCTAAGCACGTCTGCCATTCATCCAAAAGCCCAGAGTATCTATCCCACAGCATGACAAAAACTCAAGCCAGAACACACGACATACTTGAAGCATATCTATTTATGCTTTCCTCCTTATTTCCTCTTAATATGAAGAACCTTTCAATAACCACTTTCAGGAGTATTGCTATAACTTGATTCTTTTGATGTAAAGTCATTTTCTTTAAATTAAAAATATTATCTGTGTGTGTATGCTTACTTGTGTGTGTGTACCACTTGCTTGCAATGCTCATGGAGGCCAGAAGAGGGCATCAGATGCCCTGGAATTGGAGTCACAGACCTGAGTAGTCAGGTGGGTGCTGTGAACTGAACCTTCTTCCTCTGCAAGAGAAAGTGCTTTTAACCACCGATCCACCTGTGTAGCCCCTGATGTCATTCCCTTTTTCCTCTCTGAGCAGAAACTAAAGTCTTAGGCACCGTGAGTACAATGAGAATGACATATCTTAAAGCTCCACACAGGAATTCTGCAAGCCTTCAGGATCCACTCCCCCCCACTGTCATTGAGCTGCACCGTTAACTTCTGATGCTCCAGTAGCTGGTGACAGTGAACAAATTTCTGGCTGACATGTTAGTTATGATTTGAAAGCATGGAGGAGAGGAAAATGTCTTGAAATCTGTCCTGGTTCCAAAATTTGCCAGGACTAAGCGTCCTGCTTTCTTCTTCAGTATGCTAAATGTGGGCGTTTGTTTTCAACGCAACGCAAACATGATGGTGACCGTGGGCAACAAAGCTTGAAGTCCACAGCTCATTTCAAGATTACCTGGCTTCTGCTACCAACCATAGCTATAATGGAACTCCTGCAGTTGCATTCGGACAATGCGATAAAAACCTCTTGCACATGGAAGAGAGCACCAATCAGTTCAAACGACTCTTTCCTTAGAGCCCACTGATGACCGCTGTGCCGTATACGACATTAACCATCAGATGAATGGACCGTGCGTCCTTACTCAGCAATTCATTGCTTGAAACTGCTGGTTTCACCTGTCTGTAAGAGGTCTTTGTCTGTTTTGTAGTCCTGTAACAGATCCACGAGGCAGGATAATTTGTTGACAGATACTGATTTCTCGTGGTTCTGGAGGTCAGGAAGGGAAGTTCAAGACCAAGGCAGGCAGTGGTAGATTTAGTGTCTCGTAAAGACAAAGGCTCTACCTTCTGATGGCGGCAAAGGCTCTACCTTCTGATGGCGGCAAAGACTCTACCTTCTGATAGCACCTTGGATGATGCTGGCTCCTGAGACGAGGAACACTTGCTCGAAATGAAGAAGAGTGGAGGGGAGAGAGAGAGAGAGAGAGAGAGAGAGAGAGAGAGAGAGAGAGAGAGAGAGAGAGAGAGAGAGAGAGAGAGAGACAGAGAGAGACACAGAGAGAGACAGAGAGAGAGACAGAGAGACAGAGAGACAGAGAGAGACAGAGAGACAGAGAGACAGAGAGAAGCTGATTTTGTTCCTGAATAGCAGCATTCATTCCACACATAAAAGCGGGGACCACAGGACTTACATCAACTCTTAAAGCCCCACCTAACTGACCCTTTTAAGGAGGCAATTAAAGTTCAGCATGGATTTTGGAGGGGTAGATGATCAACCACAGTGCAGGTAAGTCAGTGACGCTGGATTCAGTGTGGCCTTTCGGAGGGACTTTACGTATCAGTTAACTTTCAAGCGTCATATTTCACTATTGAGGGAGGAGTCCCAAGAAGCTACAGTCTTATTTTAAAGCGTCAAGTGAAGGTTAGTCTCGTTAGGTTTCATCTGTCTATAGTCCTCAAGACTCAGTGGCGCCTCTGGAAGGACACATTCTTCTTCAGTTTGTTCAGATTTCATCCATTTCCCAAGGTTATTACAATTATTATGGGGAGTTTGGTGACTTGACCATGGAGTACTTCCCTGTGTCTTCCCAGTGACTGGCATAAGCAGGCACACAGTGAATGCCCTTTAAGTATGTATGGAATGAACGAAGCCCGTGTTCCCTTATACTACACCTTATTTTCTTTCATTGCTTTCAGCCTCAAGGTCCTGCCGGAGTAACTATGCTTTTATTGATGAAACGATTTCTTTCTTAGTAACCTGAATGCATAAGAGAGAGAAAGAAAGGGATGGCTTGGCTGAAGCCCAAAGCAGGAGGCCAGAAGCCTTGTCTTTTTGTCTCACTTTGGGGTTGAGAGAAGGTGCATCTCCAGGCTCCAAGGATTGCATTCCAGACCCTCCTCTCTCTCTCCTTCTCTCTTTTTCTTTTTTTTTTGACACAGAATTTCTCTGTGTAATAGCTCGGGCTGTGCTGGAGTTCCCCTTTGTAGACCAGGCTGGCCTTGAACTCACAGAGATCCACCTGCCTCTGATTCCTGAGTGCTGGACACGCCAGACTTTTAAAGAGATGGAGAACTGATACCCTAAACAGGAATAGCTGTTGCTTATTAATCAGTGTACATCCTGCCTGGGGACGGCAATCATTCGCTGGCTAACCTGAGGCTCTGCTCCTTGCATGAAGCTGTGTGTTTATTTGGTCCTCCCAACAGGCATGTATCAGGTTATATTTTAATAGCTAGGAACACAGAATAAAAAAAGAGATCCAGAGCATTTTCTTTCATGGAGGTTACGGTTTGATAGGAAAACAGACAACAAAACCATCTTACAATGGTAAGTCCTCAGAGAAAAGAAAAGCATAAGAGAAGTACATGTGTATGTGGGGGAATTGCACATGTAGTGTGTGTGCATGTATGAGCACGTATGTGTGAGTGTGTTTACGAGCATGTATGTGTGTGTGCATGAGTGTGTGTGTTTGTATGAGCATGTGTGTGTGTGAGCACGTATGTACAAGTGTGTGTGTGCATGTGTGTATGAGTATATATGTGCATGTGTGTGTGAGTTTGTGTGTGCTGTCATTTTGGTTGGGATTATGATGGAAGGTTTCACGAGGGAATGACATTTCTATACGGTCCTGGAGGAAGTGAGGGAATGAGCCACAGATTATATTAAGTTTGGGTTTCTTTCTCCTATCTTCCTACATGAGAGTGCTTACGATATAAAGGAGCCATGGTATGATCCTGATGACGGAAATGATTGGCTGGATTTCCTTAGTTCCGTTCTCATAAATAGGTGATTTACAGAAAAGCGCTTTCATTTGAATGGTCTAAGAGAGCAGTTTAGCTCTTGCCATGGAATGTAGCTTTGCTGGTCAGTTATGTTGCATTACACACATCCTGATTCGAGATGGAAATGGATTGCCCTCCATCCCTCTCTCTATTCCTGTGCAGGAGGAAAGGGTTAAAAGCTTTTCCTAAGAGGACCTTAAAATAGGTTATAGTCTCAGCTAGGTTACTTAGGAAAGGCCTGGCCTGAAGTCTCGTTACAGCCCAGAGCCTCTGCTATCAGCTGAGCTTCTCCATGCAGCCTCAAATTCTTTTCTTAACCCGGGGTGGGGGGGGAGTTCTTTGGCACCGCCGCCCTTCCAGCTGAAACAAGTGCAGAGAAGACGCCAGGCGTCGTCTACCTGAGAAGAGCTGGAGAACCTTTGTCCACCACAGATCCCGAGCAGCATCCTTAGAGCAATGCCAGAGGAGAAACGTCCTGAGAGGTGGCCTGTGGGTCTGACGGCCACAGTGTGGCAGACCCTGTTTTCTGAAATGCCTCCCTTGTTTCTTTCGAGGGAGGTTGTTATCTGTTTCTCTAAACAGCTCTCTCTGCAGCCATGCCACTCATGGGGAGGACGAGTTATGGGGTTCTGAACCAGGCTGCTGATGGGAGAAATCGAATTGAGAGCAAGGGCCTCGGAGTGCTGTTTGCACACTGCGTTTTCTTTGGAGCCCAGTCTGAGCCACACGGAACATAGAGTTTATGTTTTATTTAATGAGTGCCCGACACTGAAAAATGGCTGCTATGTAGCTTTCTAGTGGAAGGCTGCGGAGAGCGAGTGGGAACAGCAGAGAGGGAGCTGTGAGTCAGGAGATGGACGCTGCCCTGTCGTTACCAGGTTCACACTCTTCGACTCTACTCACCTGTTTAAATGCCACACCCCGTCTGAGGCCCAGCACTCGTCTTACATGGAGCAAATACATGATCACTGTTGTGGGGTTGTTAGTAAGCAGCATTGGCGTGTGTGTGTGTGTGTGTGTGTGTGTGTGTGTGTGTGTGTGTGTGTGTGTAGAGTGTGCAGGAGACATACAGGGAAGAACAGTTTTGATGACCCCATGCTTGTACCAACATAAGGTGTTTCACGTGACAGGTTCCTTCTGTGTCTCAATACATGTCAGATGAACTTTCACACAGAGGAACCAACAGCAGTGCGCCTCCTGAGTCTGATGATGACAACTGGGTTTTCGTAGTGACCATTAAGCAAGTGCAGAGCACACAGCACAGCACCTTGGAAGCCGTCTCTTGCACCCAGCTTAGGGGTGTTAAAAACATTTAGTTTTCTGGACCTGGGGTCATAGTTCAGTTGGTAAAGGGCTTGCCTTATAAGCACAAGGGTCACAGTTTGGCCCCTGTTAAAAGAGTGAGCTGTGTTGGCAGGCCCCTGAAATCTCAGTGCTGGGAGGCAGAGAAGGTGGATTCCCAGGGCTTGTTGACCAGCCTGCCAAGCCTACTTAGTGAGTTCTAGGCCAGCCAGAGACTCTCAGAGGACAAGGTGGATAGCACATGAGTAATGGCAGCAGAGGCTGGCCTCCAGTCACAACACACACACACACACACCCCTGCACACTCACACACACACACACACTCACACACCTGCACAAACACACACACACACCTGCACAAGCACACACACCTGCACAAGCACACACATGCACAAACACACACACACATTCACACACACTTGCACACACACCTGCACAAACACACACACACTCACACACCTGCACAAACACACACATGCACAAACACACACTCACATACACACACACCCGCACAAACACACACATGCACAAACACGCACACACCTGTACACACACATGCACAAACACACACACATGCACAAACACACACACATGCACAAACACACACACATGCACAAACACACACACACACACACACCTCTGCACAAACACGAACACATACACACCAGCTAGCTGTAGACATGGAGGAGGTCAGAGTCTGAATCCTGTGTGGGCATTTGCAAGTTTTCTGGGTGTGGATAAATCACTTAACCTCTGAGTCTCCAGTTGATTCATGCGTGGAAATGGAGGTAGTGATTCTTCTCACAGTGGACCGTTGTGACAGAAAGCCTTTGGCACAGGACAGAAGTTCAGCAAATGTTAGTTCACGCCACCTTTTTTCCCTTCTCGGGCATCAGCGCAGCAGTCGAGGTTGACGTGCAAGCATCATCTTAGCTTATCTGATGGAGAATCAGGCCTTCCCTTGGGCTGTTTCCATGCCTTGTCCAGGGTCTGGTGACTCGTCCACTGCTCTGAAGGCACCTGTGGTATTCCCAAGTCTGTCCTGCGATGGCCTCAAGGATGTCCTCCATTTGGGCCTTAGAAGCAGCATCATGCTCATCTCATTCTCGAACTGTCTACTTACTTTGGATTATGGGTTTCCTCTGAGAGCCGCAACTCAATATTTTGTGCTAAGTTCCTTTCTGTTTTTGAAAAAGCTTAAGGTAATTGACTGATTTTCTAGAAGCTGGCAAGTAGGAAAAAAAAGCTTCCTCATGGTTTATGGGGAAACTATATTTGTTTTCCCACAGAAACAATAAAAAATACCATTAAAAAAAGTCACTGGAGCAACCATCTCTGAAGGTTTCCAGCAAATGGTAGAGGCTTGTAATAAACACAGGGACCTGGCCCATCCGCTGTAGGACAACCTGGAGTTCCTCATTGTGACACTGAAGTTGCTGGCTGCTTTGACGCCTGTTTATGGTTCTACCCCAGCCAGCTTCCTTACAGAAGCAAAGAAAGAGTTGCCTTTGGAAAGCCAGTTATTCATTTAGGATACTGCAGTTTCTTTATGTTTTCTTAAACTAGTCTTTGTTCTCCTGTGGAGACAGTGGGTGTCATCATTGCCAAGTTCAGCAATGATTTCCCTGAAGAAAACACCTAGGCTGTTGGCATGGAGTCTGCCATGTGTTACGGTAGGTGTTTGCTAACATCGAACATACACTATACGTCTATTTCTTTATCAGGACAAATGTTAATACAATGACTTAACTTGTTTTTTTCAGGAGTGTTGGTGGCCTGGAATGTCTACCGTTCTCACCTTTGTATTTCTTACTGAGAATTCTCCATTGGTGAGTTGTAACCAGACTGATATACTTCTCAGCATGTGCTCCTGGAGGGCAGTGAAGGATTGTCCTGTGAACTTCCTCTGCTGAGATTCGAACAAACCAAACGAATGCAGCAAGCTAAGGATTCTACCAAAGTCCAGTTTGTGGCACCAGTGAGCTCCCCGGGGTTATTTGGAGGAGTTTGGGGAGAGGAGTTGCTTCCTGAAAGGCAGCTGAGGGGCCAGAGAGATGGCTTGGCATGTAGAAAGGCTTGTAGCCAAGTCTGACAACCTGGGTTTGATCTCTGAGACCCACATGGTAGCAGAGAACATGGCAGGTGTGTCCCTGTGTCCCTGTGCAAAATAAATAAGCATAACCTGGAGGCAGCTGCCTCTCTGAAAAGTCCACGCTAGTATGGCAGCATGGGTGATGACTCGCTGTAAGTTGGCTTCCTGGAGTTAGCAGAGCGCCACGCCCCCAATGATGTGTAGGCAGCTTGACTGATGACAGTCTTCTGCAGGACAGTCTCCCTTGGAGACGCTGCTCCTGCTAGCTGTTGTTGACTGGTTTTTTTTTTTTTTTTTTTTTTTTTTTTTTTTTGCTTTTAGAGCCTTGGGAGAGGTCTTGTGAATTTGTGGGTTTCAGTTTTTCTGTCCCTGTGAGGCTCTAGAACCTCTGGAGCCTCTACCCTCTCTCTGGAGAGAGCTTCAATTCACAGCAGGGGCCAGCTTGGCTGCCCCAGCAGTACCCCAGGTTCACTGGGGGGAAGGATGATTGATCTCTGAATTACTGCTCTTGAACTCAGTGCTCCGCAGTTAATATCATCCTTCCAAAAAGTTCCCTGGGAGGCAGAAGCTAGCTTCTGTGATGCCACACTACACTGCTGTGTGATTGTTTGAACCATGGGGTCGGGGGAGGGCTTCCCTTTGGTACTACTTTCAGATGCAAGACACAGCCTCAAAGACATCAAAATCTCAGAGCAGCTGCATGGCCATCTTTGAAAACCAGCGCTGTTTAAATAAATGAGCAGTATTTATTTATTTTTTTAAATCAGCCTCATTACTTTGTGGTCACAGCCAGTATGGATGGAAAAGCATAATTGTAAGCACACGCTGATTGAGGCCCCAGTGACAGCTGATGGTAGGGTTTGTAGGAGGAAGTCTGTATGCCGCCATTAAACAGGTGACTTACTAGAGGCGCGTACAGATGAGGTAATAAAAGGGCGGCTAACCACACCCACTTTAGGCAGGACTAAAGACGTATACGGCTGGACGTAAAGACGTATACGTACGTAGGTGGAACTACGTCACTAGCCAGGCCCACTTTTGGGCATGGCTGGGGACGTTACAGGGGAAGGCATAAAAGACAGCACACAGGAAGTCTCGGTCTCTTTTCCCGGAGTTCGGCTTCCGGTTCGGCAGCGGGAAAACTGTTTGGCTCATCTGGGTTACTTGTTTGGTATCTTGTGAGTAATTTCTACAATAAATACTTAGTTTTACTTTCAGTAATTGTGTGTTGCTTATCGTTACAGCGTCAATTGGAGCTACAAGGGTTCCCTGATGTAATTCTAAAATTTTATTTATTTATTGTTGCTTGTGCATATACCTGCTACTTTATGTTTGATAAAGGGAGGAAGAATTTGAAAGCCTTATCAGAATGTGGGGGACCAACTGCTGTAATCTTCCTGAGGGCATTCTTGGGCTTTTTATTTTATATTTTCAAATTTTATTTATTTATTTGTGTGGATGTTTTGCCCACATGTATGTATATAGATGCCTCCAGTGTGTGTAGTTCCCTCAGAGGCCAGAAGAGGGCATCAGATCCCCCGGATCTGGAGTTACAGATGGCTGTGAGCCACCATGTGGATGCTGGGAATGGATTCTGGTGGAGGAGCCACCAGTGCTCTTAACCACTGAGCTGTCTCTCTGGCCCCCATTTTAATTAAACTTTATTTTTTGTTCAGGCCCTTTCATGATATCTGAACTGGCAGTTTCCTTTGTGTAAGGGAAGCTTTAGACTCCGGGCAAATTTCTTTGTTCTCTCTTGTGTAGCTAAGGCTGTCTTCTTGCTTCCTAAGCCATCTTTGAGTCTCTTTGCAGTGGAAACTGACAAACACCGCTTTGTCTTTTCATAGATGCCATCTGCTTTATTTCAGCTTTTGAAATGCCGATTTTGAATCTGAATTCATGGCAAGGAAGGACGTGTTTAATAGGGTATTGATATTCTAGCAACCGTTTTCATGTCTCGTTGGGCATATATGTGCACATGCCCCCTTCCTCTTGGCCAGTGGGATCGGTCAGAGGGTAAGGGTGTTTGCCACCTAGCCTGATGACCTGAGCTCTGTCCGGGAATGTACACAATGGGAAGTGAGAACTCTCTCTTTTGAGTTATACTCTGTGTGCCCACATTGGTAGCTTGGCTACACATACACACACACACACACACACACACACACACACACACACACACACACACACATACGGAGAGGAGAGAGAGGGGGGAGAGAGAGAAAGGGGGAGAGAGAGGGAGAAAGAGAGAGAGGGAGGGGGAGAGGGAGGGGGAGAGGGAAAGAGTTTCTACTAATTATGCATCTTCCTCTTCAAAAGGAGAATCTGGTGCAGCATTTTAACAATTTGGTAGCCTACAGAATTTGGGTGAGGGAGAAGCTGGTGAGTGACCCAGTCACCCTGAGTTCCTGGTCACTGTACTCACATTTTGCTTCAATAAAGTGCTTTAAAGCAATCTCAATCCTTCATCAAAGAGATTCCAGTGCCCTCCCAACGGGTTAACATAAACCTTGCTGTTCTCACCCCCCCTTTTTTCTTTCCAAGTTGCTTAAAAAAAATCAGTCCTTGTGTCTCCATTTTCTTTAAATCTTTTATCCTCTGGCTGCTACCTCTGGCTGTATGGATTACATATCAGCGGTTAGGAAAATTCCACAGAAAGTCCCGGCTTGTTCTCACCCCGCAGAGCTTATGGTCGCCATTGTGATGAAAGGAATTTGCTCAGCACATTCCCTCTCGGCGGCTTATCGCGCCAAGGATGTTCTTTTGACTAGCCATCAATCATGTTTGAAAGTTTCCCGTGATTCCTGAGATAGGAACCCCTTTGATACAAGTTAACAATACAGCACACGCGGCGTGGGCTGAGGAAAATTCTTTTGAATGTGAGTTAAAGAATCACTTTGTTCCAGCTCGGATTTGTACACTTTCTGGGGCAGGGGGGTGAGGGTGGGGGTTAGGCTTGTTTTTCTTGGGCAGCTTCAGGGGCTCCCTGTCTAGAAGAACCCAGGGATGCGTAAGTGGCTGCCTTATCAGAGAAGAAAAGGGGCTGGAGGGTGGTTGAGAGGACAAAGGGGAATTGAGGAAGAGATGAGTGGATAGCGGAGGAAGACGGTGAGAAAGGCCAGGGGAACCCATGAAGCCAAAGACAGCTCTGTGGAAATGCCAGCTCCAAAGGAGCTGTCAGGGACAAGACCGTTGAAGGGGCGGTGCATGCCAAGCAGGAGCCCCTGCCTCACCATTAACACTCTGCAAAAGGGCCATTTTGGAAAATGTTGCTGGGCACTCAAAGTTCATTCATTACTCATATCCTACCTCGTGTGATTCACTTATTGAAATTGAGGTAGGCTTCACATTAACGATTTTGAAATTTTATTCTCAAGCAGGACGCCATGGCAGGTATCTCTAGTTTGTTGATGAGAGGTAGGCTGAGTTCTCAGGCTAACGCTTAAACATCACTGGGGCCCAAGATGCCCTCAGAGCAATCAGGCTGGTTTAATTTTCACTGAGTTTGCGTGGCAAATGAAGAGAGAGAGAGAGAGGCCGTCTACAAAAGCATCAGACCCTGTGCCCTCACATAGAGTGCATTAGTTTGAATGGACAGGGCATTGGTTACTCAGTGTTATCGGGAAGCTGTTCAATAACTAAACCGTGTTACAAACAAGTGCCACCAATATCCCTGTGTCCAGGCCGGAGACTGGGATTAAAATGTCACCTTCTCTTTTATTCTCAGCTACAAATTGGAGGCACTTCCCTAGAGATCTGACTTCTCCCTTACTTCACGAGGTTGGGATAATTCCATTTGCCTTTTGCTTACTCAAGTAAAACACTCAAGTAGCGTTTAGAAAACTTGTTGGCTTTTCTTGATTATTCTGATCTATTGATCTGTGTCTCTGGAGAAATTTTGGGCATGTCCATGAAGTGTTTGGGAGTTTAAAATACTGTCCCCCTGTGATTAACTTGAATAAAAGACCAATAACACGAATCCTTGCCTTGAGCTCCTGGTCCCAGTTCTTACCTCGTGCCCATCAATCCTCCAGCTCTCAGGGGCCTGAGAAATGAAGGAGTGTATTTGTCACCAATAGATGGCCAAGCAATGGAGTCATTCGTATTTGTTAGTCAGAAATGAGCGCCTTTGCAGAAAAAGTAGGAGACACAATTTGATTGTGGGAAGTAGGACAAAAAGAACTTAATACGGAGTCTGTGAAAGGATAAACATCATTCTGCCAGAAGCCACAAAATTACATTTCTTCTCCCTCGGCTAAATTCTTTGACACTGGAGCCAACTAGCCTTCCATTGACGATGAGGGGGATAACGGACAATGCAGGTTTCATTGCGCTTCACTTGGAAACACCACGATTGACTTGATTTCCTGGAGCACACAGAAAGAAAACACTGGCGAGATGTTTCCCCCCAGGGCTGACTTTTCCTGCTGAGAAGTTGGCAGGGCAATGAGGGATGGTCCTTTCCTAATTCATGATGATGGCTGTCTCTCACTTAGATACTAGGTCAGTTCTTAGACAGTTGATCCTTCCCACCTGAAGCCCGTTTGCTTGTGAAGGGGGAAGAGGTAGGAGAGGCAGAAAGTTCCCATCTACATCTGTTTTTGCAGTCTCACACTGCTTTAGACTTACACACACTGCTTAGAGTGTTTGAATTTTGGTGTGGCTTTAATTTGTCCACCGTTTTCTCTTGCCTTGCGATAAACGCCGATAAGGAAAGGTCGGTGGTTCTCATCGCTTCTTGCTCGGCTCAAGTCTAGGTTTTCGGGTCACCTTTCTTCAGCTAAGTTGTTTTGAATGTTAGTGACTTGCTTTAATAGGAAGATGCCAAACAGCCAAGACAGAAACCGCCGCTGATGTGCCCCCCTGTTCCATAACAGGGAGCTTCTGGTGCTTGCATGTCTTAGGGCACTGGAGCGAACTATCCTTTTGTGCTTACTCTTGCGTTAGGCACTTAAGAAAATTACTCGGTAGTTTTTAAGTGTTCTGAATGTCTGACCAACTTCCATTCATATGTAAAAGGAAAATTCAGAACACCCTCTCAAAGAAATAGTGCTGTCTTGTGCTACTGTTCTTAGGACGGCAATTTGGCCTTCAGCAAGAGACAAGGATAACATCCACATATCTACTACCTCTGTTGCCCTTTTCCCAAAGCTAAGAGAACTACCTTTCTTCCTTCAGTATCTTCCTTAACTCCTGTTGCTTTCTTTTCAAAAAGAACATTGTGAATAGTGACAGAAGTCAGAATTTATGAAAGGATGTCTGTGGGTATCTTTTTGCATTCTGTGGGAGCTAACACCATGTTTTTACTTAATTTTTAAAAGAATTAATTCTTTGAAATTTTATACATGTATATATTTATTGCATCTTGTTTGTAGTATATAATCCTGCTTCCTCTTCCTCCCTCTGATCTTGCCTTTTAAAATTATTTATTTATTATTATTTGTTTGGATGCATTTATGTATGGTGTGTGTATATGTGTGTGTGTGAGAGTGTGTGTATTCAAAACTGTGCATAGGCAGGAGCAGGTTTGGAGGTCAGAGGGCAAGTTTCGCAAGCAAGCACTGTTACCCTCTTGGCTGCCTCATGTTTTTCTTTTCTTGTCTCCCTCACATCCTGTTTTGGTAGCCGAGGCTGACCTTGAACCAGCTATGTAGTGGAGGTGACCTTGAGCTTATTTCCTTTTTCTTCTGCGGCCCAAGTGATAAGATGGCAGGCACACTATCACCTCTGGTTTCATGTGGTATTGAGGATTGAACTCAGGTCTTCCGACCTGGTAGGCAAGCACACTGCTCACTGAGGTACATCTTCAACCCTACCCAACCCGCGTTCTCTTTAGCATTCACTGTATCCTCAGACTGGCTGGGTCTGTCACATACTTAGATGTTATCTTGGGGATCCCTTGAGTTTATTGCTGTGATAAGTGAATGAGAATGTGGGATTTGTTTAGACTACCTGTTCCCAAAGTATGGTTCTTTGTAACAGCAGGATAAATGCGTATTGCACAAAGGTATTGTGTGTACAAGGAAATAGATTTAAAATATCATGGATTATATTTGTTTTAGGAACATCAAAATGTACATTAGTATGTTAAAGATTCCCAGAAAATATGGTGTGAAAGGTACCTGCTAGACTTGATTAACATAGGTTTCTTCAAATCTGTTTGACTGCGGAATTTTCTGCTAAAAACATGTTTCCTGGATGAAGTCCTTGCTTAGCTATGTATACAACTTGCCCGGCATGCACAAAGCCCTGATTTCAGAGAACACAATTCCACAATTCTTGATGCCTCCTAGAACCGGTTCTCTGATTGACATTCTGGGTTAAGATGGATTGGATTAGACAGACAAACTTGTCTTCTTTGGACATTAAATTCAAGATGCATTTGTTGGACATGTTCCATGTCTTTAGGCATCATGAGAAGTCCCATTAATAAGAAAAAGGAGACAATGAAGTAGACACCTTCATTCTTCACTAGGTTAGAAAAAAATGAGTTGAAACAAAAATCTTGATCTTTTTAGGGAAGCACCAAAAACCACTTTAATAATAAAATGTCTATAATTGGAAGCAGTGGCTAAGCCTACTTAACCATTTGCTAGGGTGGTGCTATAAATCTACTATAGTCTTAGGGAGAGACAGTGCACTCTCCTAAAATAGATAACAATCTAGGTTGGGAAGGCTGCACAGGTTGATGATTTTTATGTGCCTTTCATTTTCTGTTTTGCTGCAATAATAGTGGGTTTAAAAATGTTGCTAAATATCTCTTGACTTCGTATGTCTTGTGAAGAACTTCACCCAGCTGAGGCCGGTATTTGGCCCTTCCCAGCTGGCTTCGTTGAGAACCGTTCTGTTCTGGGTATCATTGGAGTCCTTGTAGGAGACAAAAGGGCTCCATCACGTCTCCTTTCAAACCTGCAGGAGGAAGCCAGCACTGATGTGGGAAGCTTCTGCATGGCCGTCACCTACCCTTTATTTCTGCTCTCCCTTCTTTCTGGGTAACGAATCGGGGTGTCGTTAGCTGCCTGCCTTGTGTTCATCACTGTCAGCGCTGGCAGGGTAACAGATAACGGCAGAGATTCAAGGCCACCCAGGGAATGAAGCCTGACAGCTCCTCATTCATCACTCCCCTTTTAGGGGGTCTCTGCGGTTGCACCAGCATCGAGGCTATAATCGAAGCTCACCAGGTCGCATGGGGGGCAGGCGAGACTGCTCCGCCAAGAAGCCACTTGAGCTGTCAAATCTGCTTTGTAAATGAACTGTTTTCCTAGAGACACTGTGTTTATAATTGTCATCCTCTGTGTAGCCCCTCAGTATCCAAGATCTACTCTCTATGTGGTCCCTCTCATGTCTTTCACACACATCCAACTTGTACCATGGAGAGAAAAGGCTCGCCAGAAAATGTGTTTCTTTGACCTTGGGCATATTTAAACATGGTCAGAATCTGAGGTTTGTGGTTTTTTTTTTTTTTTTTTTTTTTTTTTTGCCTTAAAGAGTTTGAGTTTAGTATTCTTGGGCCTGTTAGGAATGGCTTGACTTGTGAGTTGTCTCATCTGCCCCTTTATCCTGGATGGATCCATCCTTGAGACCAATCTTCATCCATATAGGCCACTGCCTCCCGAGTCCACCTCTTCAGACTTCCCTGTTATCCAAGCGTTGCTGAACCACGTTTGTTCCCCATTTCCATAGACTACAGACACCTCTAGTTAGTCCCTCATAGCCTAAGCAGGAGGCATCATCCTTACTCCAAACTTGTTTTTCATCTGTGCTCTCCATCTCAGCAAGTGCCCTGCCGGGAGAGAAAAGGCGTTCTTTAGAAATAGTCAACATTTTCTTACGTCAGTCAAAACTGAATTCCGTTGCAATCAACTTTTAAATGTCTTCCGTGGTGTGAGTGTTTTCCATGTTTCCCTAAATGCTTGCCTCCTCCTTACCATAGGGGAGTTTTGAATCTCGACAGCTTACTTACTCCACCACTCTGTTCTTTGATGATACCCCAGTGCCTGATGGGTGTTCTCCAACACCTTCCTTTGGCATTCGCAAGTCTTCATAGTTTGGCCACTTTCATCTCCTGGACTCTCTGCCTTGAACTTTATAGTCCAGCAATACCAAATTACCTGCATGCTGTAGAGCAAACCGTTTCATGTTTCTGTACCTTTTCGTGTTGTTCTCTCTTCTATGAATATTCTAATTCATGCCCACTTTGAAAAATCCTATTCCATGTTTGCCTCGGTGCACAAATTCCTCCAACCCCCAGGGATTTGCTTTTTGTTATCACACTATGTTTTCTGTCCACTGACCACTGTGATTCAAATAACACTTATTGAAGGCTTCCAGGTGTCAGAGACCATGTTGGTTTCTTGATAGAGTGGGATTGAATCTTCAAACTAGACTAAACCGTGACAGAGTTGATGAAACTGAGATGCACAATGACTTGTTCCCCCAAAGTGATGCAACTTGTAGTTGGTGGGAATATGCTTCAGTTTTAAGTATGTGCAACTCCAAAACATTGCTGTTTTTTAATTAAAAATGAATTAATTAGTGTGCGAGTGCCGCAGCATTCGTGTAGAGGTCAAAGGACAACTTGCAGTAGTCCTTCCTTTCCTTCTGCCTTTAGTGGGTCCCCGAGATCAGTCTCAGGTCTTCAGGCTGCATGGTAAACACCTTTACCTGCTGAGCCATGCCAGAGACTTGTTGGCTGTTTTAAGACATACCTGCCAATGTCTTTGGAGGAAACACTGCTTAGTTTTGGTTTCATTTTCTTAGCGCTGAACTCAGTTGTTGTTTTCTAATGTATAGTAGAGTTTCAACAAATAGTGAACAAGACTGTCAATGATTCCATCCATTTGTAGGCACAAAGCAATCCTGTATAGAACTCTGATTTTCATAGCAGTTGTAAATTGTCAGCATCGGCTCCCCCTCCTTTTTTAAAAACAGCTGTGAAGGGGATGCTTACGCGGCAAGGTGCTGTTGAAGTAGGTCATGAGGGAGAATTGGGCTTTCTCACTTCTGATGGGCAATGTCCTTATGTGTATATGTTTCTCTTATTGATTGATGAATAAAACACTACTTGGCCATAGAGGCAGGAAGATAGGCGGGACTAGGAGATGAGGAGAATTCTGGGAAAGGGAGGCAGAGGGAGATTCGATGTAGACCATGAAGGAGTAACAGGTCCAGACCCTTCCCTGGTAAGCCAAGACCACATGGAAATACATAGATGAACAGAAATGGGTTAAAATTAAGACAGAGCTAGCCAATAAGAAGCCCTACTTATTGGCCAGCAGTTTAATAATTAATATAAGTTTGTGTGCTTATTTGGGGCAGCAGTGGCAGGTCCCGATGGGCCAAGAGAACCTCTAGCAATATGTGGGAACACCAGACCTTGAGCAGAGACCCACTTCCCCTTCTGCCTGGGAGTAGGCAGCTGTAAGACAATGTTCACTAAAAACATGTTTACTAAAAACAATACAATGCCCGGGGGCAATAAGTTCCTGGAAAAGGCCTGCCCACAGAAACCACCCTCGACCTTGTCCAAAGACTAACCGCCTCTTCTGCCACGCCCAGATCAGTTTTTGGTGTCAGAGCAGAACCAGCCAGGGGAGAGGAGAGAGCAGAAGCTTTTCTGGAGGGAGTCTTTCTTAGGAAGTTTTCTTGAACCTTTTTGGGGCCTGCTTAAAGTTTTCTTTACATCGTTGAACAAGTCTCTGTGTTGTCAATCCCCGACACCCTCCGCACGTTCTCAGACACAGGCCGTGCAGCAGACACGACAGCAATACACTTCAAGGCTGTGATGGTGTTAATCTTGATGGGACTTTGACTCACCATCGTGCATCTATGAGAGTGTTTCTAGAAGGGATTAACTGAGCAGAGAAGACTCACCATGTGGGTGGACTCATCCCACGGGTTGGAGTAGCAGACCTAATACTGAGGAGAAAGTTGCAACATGCGTTCTCCCTGCTTCCTGACTGCATATGAAGTGACCAGCTGCCTTCAGCGCTGCGTGCCCTTCCTTCCCTGTCATGGAGGACGGTACCCTTCAACTGTGAGTGGAGAGAAATCATCTTTTCTTTAAAGTGCTGGGGTGTTGTCAAAGCAGTGAGGAAAGCAACTGAGAGAGAGCCCCTGCCCTCCACATTTCTTGGTTCCTGGTTCCTGGGGACTGGATTCTCCAATGACAATGACAGAACACCAAGCGAGGATGTGGGGAGATTACGGCTTCGAGTCTTTCTGTGATCACTATGTATTCTCTCCGTCCAGAGTGGCCCCTCACATTTCTTCACAACATATCACAATTACTGTTGTGCTGTCTGATTTCAGTCACATTCTTTCCACGGCCTGACGTGCTCTTGTTGGCTGCAGCATGCAGCCCCACCCACGTATGCCTCAGGGACAGTCTCACGTTCCGTCTCCCCCATAAATCATTCCCTGTGGCTCTATCCCTCTTGGTCTGACCAAACGTAATGTTGAATCTCCTTCATATTTTGGTTCTGGTTACATAATTCTTCTATTGCTTTGCTCTCCACTGTTTTGCATCCTGTAATCATATCAGCATTCGGGTTTTATCCCCAAGAACATTGTGAACCCTTTGACCAGAGCCTGTGTTACATATTTCTTTTATTTTCCACATAGGACATAGCACAATTCTAGGTGGATACTCAATAAATATTTACTGAATTAAACTGAATATGGCACAGACTATATCTAAAGCTCTGAAAAATTCCTTTTCATAAATTACACGGCTCTTGACAAGAGGAGTATTGGAGGGAGCCACTTGAATATATTCATTCTGGGCGAGTACCCATGAGCTCTACAGGGTCATAATGTAGGTTCTTGGACAAACAAATGGCTGAGTTGGGATTTGGGGTAGACTGGGAGGAGGAAGGTGGCTGGATGAGGGAGGAGGGAGGAGTATCTGCAGCCAGACCAGGGACAGACATTCACAAGCCAGGATGTGCTGCCTTAAGAGATAGTCTGTGGAGAACTTTTGCTCTGTAAAGTTATAAACAAGTTAAATAATTTGACGATTGGGTTCTCATGAGTCAGGAGATTTGCTGAATAAGTTCTTGCTGGGTCAGCAAAAAAATGCTGTTTTCAATAATTTCTACACAGGTAGAATGCAGTGATTTAAGAGTTTTATTCATAAATAAGGCCCATTTCTTCATACTGTCCTCCTTTTCCAGGTCTCCTGTCTCCATCCAGCTCTGTGTCTCCCACGCAGACATCAACATACCTGCATGCCCTCTCTCTTTCACTATTTCCTGAATATTTGGGTGAAAACATTTCCTCGTATGGGTAGACTCTTGAAGATCCTGTGATTTCTTCTACCCTTGTCTTGGGTTTACCATTTGTAAGTTATGTCTGGAACTTGACTCACCATGAATAACATTGGCTTAAGCTTACCATTTGAGTGAGAGACGGCGTTCATCAAACAATTCTCAGTGGTTACACAAAGTTCTGGGAATATTTCAGTATTTTTGGGATCTTTTTTTTTTCTGAGACAGGGTTTCTCTGTGTAGCTTTGGATCCTGTCCTGAAACTCTCTCTGTAGACCAGGCTGGCCTCGAACTCACAGAGATCCCCATGCCTCTGCCTCCCGAGTGTTGGGATTAAAGGTGTGGGCCACCTCTGGCTCTTTATGATTTTTTCATAACTATGTTTTCTCATTCTTATACTGGAGCCTCTAGGTTATTCCAGGAACACTTTCCAAAATGGTTATAAGAAGTCAGAAACCCAGTAGTCCCAAAAGTTATCCTGGCCATATTCTTGCTTTAAGTCACATGGTATCTCAATCCATTTGATTGCAATGAAAACACCTTTAAGTCTCCAGGATAAAACAGATGCCCATGTCTCTCCTCCTTTTCCTCTTTCTCGATGCTTGATTTGAAGCAGGGATTGACTTCCACTTGAAAGCTCTCTCTTGACATGGAGGAAACCCTTTTATAGATCTGACAGACTCTGTCAGCTGGCTGACATCTCAGACCCAAGCACCTTCACCCACAGCTCAGTATGACCACAGGACAAGGTTACAGGCCCTGGGTGGAAGCAGAAGAGGTGGAGTCCGGCTTTGTAAGAGCTTGCCAAAAGAGGACAGATGGGCCTCTGGCCTCTGTCTCTCTCTGTCTGTCTTTGAATAGAGCCTTATGATGGCTTTCTTTCTTCCTTTCTTTCTTTCTCTCTCTCTTTCTTTCTTTCTCTCTCTCTTTCTTTCTTTCTTTTCTTCTTTCTTTCTCTCTCTTTTCATGGAGTCTTATGTAATGTATGTTGACCTCAAAGCTTCAAACTTGCTATGCTGCCAAGGATGACCTTGAATTTCTGATCTTTTGCCTCCTTCTGAATGCTAAGATTATAGGCATGTGAAAATAAGACTGGTTTTATACAATGCTGGGGACTGAATCCAAAGATTTGTGCAAGTCAGACAAGCACTCTACAATGAAGTCACATCCCCAGACCCCTTTGGCATTTCCCAGTCCTCTTCTTTCTTCTTAGGATGTGGGGGCGGTGCTGGAGAAGTAGCACCCATCTGGTAGTGTTCATGGGACTAGAAATGTGAAGAAAGATGCTTATGTGCCAAGGATAGTGGACCCCAAATGATCCAGAGGCCAGGTACCAGCTGAGACCCAGACAGAGGAGGGCCTGCACCTTCCTCCCTTGGAAAAGGTATGAGTAGAAAAAAAATCTTTTCAAGCTTCTGTTAGGATCAGCCCAGGGCAGTCCTCACTAATCTCAATAGTCTTGTGCTCTTTACTGACTATAGGTGGAAAAGCTGATGGTTCTCCCTGAGCTTCCAGAAGGAACACATGGCCAGTTCATCAGGAGAAACTCATCGCAGACTCCGGCTTGCAGACACATAGGGTACCAATTGTGCTGTTTCAAGACGCTGAGGATGTGACAAGTTTTCCCAAGCAATGGGAAGCCAATCCTTGTTTACTTGTTTTCTAGTTCAGCACTTTGTCTCACTTAACTCCCTAGTGTCCCCTGTCTCCCCCTAGCTTCCACCAAGAGACTTGTTAACCTTGTCAATCCCTGGAATTTTAGACAATAAAATAGGAACAGGCACTTACTCAACTTCCCGTTCCTCTGTGCCATTGCTCTTGGGCGCCTGGTAAATACAGCGGCTTTCACGTGGGGGATGGGCAGGGCCCACTATTTCACACCCCTCACCACCTTGAATTTGGATTACAGTGGCAACCTTCTCTGTGTTCTCCACAGTGTGTTAAAAATGCTAACAGCATTCCAGCCGTCAGCTACAGAAAAGCTGGCCTATCTGTGATAACATCTGTCTTTCCCTGGCAGCCCCTTGTCAAGATGGCACATGTTTCCTAGCAAATGGAATCTCGAGTCCAATTCACTTCTGCCCCTGAGTCTACTTTAAGTCCCTATCTGGAACCCAGGCACTCTGTTTGATTGGGTTTCTTTCCCCCTCCCTCCCTCCCTCCCTCCCTCCCTCCCTCCCTCCCTCCCTCCCTCCCTCCCTCCCTCCCTCCCTCCCTCCCTTTCTTTTTCTTCTTCCTCCTGCTCCTGCCTTGGGTCTAGCTGAGGTTATCCTGTGTTCTCAGCTCTTGGGATTCCTGATGGTGTCTTCTCACCTGTCTGTGAACTGCAGTTGATGTCACTGCTGTGATTCACTCATGAATTGGGAGATGTCTTGTTGAGGTCACTTTTGGCTGTAGGTTAGGGCACTGCTTGGTAATGATGTGAATGAAATTACCCAGTTGCATTCTCTCCTGGGCTTCTGAGTTCTTTGCTCAGGAATGTGTCCCACAGACTCTGCAAAGATGGTGGGGGTGGGGGTGAGGGCAGCGAGGAGGTGGGATGCCCCAGAAGCTGGTAAATGGGATCAGATGGGAAACTTGGAAGCACCTGGCTTCAAATTCAGTCCCTAGCACTTCATAGAAAGTACGTAAGCTGTCCTTGGGAGAGTTTAGCAAACAGCAGAGTTTCATTCAGCTGAGTGACTGAACCGTCTTTAGAATCTTCCCATAGCCTTCACTCTCTCCTCTCCCCTCTTTCTGTGTGTCATGTGTTTTGTAGACACGCAGCCTGTATTCCAGCTATGAAATTTCAAGCTTGCTTGGGGCCATTTGTCTTTGGTATGTAAGTAGAATTTAGTGTCAGTGTTCATTCCGATGTGAAGGTCAGCATTTTTTCCTCATCATTTCTGGACATCCAGGGGGGTGACAGGCTCTGGTGCTCAGTGCTGCCTGAATTTCTAGTGTGGCTCTGCTTTGATTTCCAGTTTGCACTTTGCCCCTTTGGTTGCAACCTCTTTCCCTGCAGGGCGCTTTCCTGCTGAATCTGTGGTTATCCAATGTCCCTTCTTACGACATCATGAGCTGCATGATGATTTACTGAAGGTTTGGGGGTTAGCGGTAGGCTTGCCTGGAGATCCAGAGGGTCTCTGTTCATTGCTTTTATCAAAAGCCTATTAGACATTCCTGTCTACCTGTTACTGGTCCTCCTTCTGTTTAAACAGTAGACTTCTGCTGTTCTTGCTTACACATTTTTCAGGAATGCCATACCTGGATGACACAGGATACCCTGTGACTTTCTGACTCACAGATCTCTAGTTCTGTCTTTGATTGTATCTGGTTCTAAATTTATAATCAGACATATCCATTCAGTCGTGTTCCTGGATAAAGATGGCATTTCTGCTGCTAAAACAGCAATTTTACCTCATTTGCCAAGAACAGGGGCAGCAAATCATAATTACTCATGAAAACTAGAAATAATGTTTACATTCTGTATGTTTATGTTTTATTGGAGGTGATTATAGCTTTCTTTTAGGGTCTTCATATTTAAATTTTTTCCTATAATGATGAAGTATTAGTTTGCTCTAGAACAAAGTAAGAATACCACATTGAAACAAAATATAAACAAAAGGAAAATCATTGAATTTAACCAATATATATGTACTGTTTGTTTATGTTTTGAAATATTAATGCATGCATTAACTTTAGAATTCAAGTTCCCAAAGGACACTGGTGATTTAGTAAGTTCTTGAAGGACCTGATACAGTGTAAATGTGGAATAATGTCTATTTGATTCACTCTCTTTAGCTGACGTATTGGCACTGTTTCAAGACATTAAACTCTTTTATGGGGAAACTTGATGGGAATAAGTTATTGTCCCATTATCAGTGTAAGACACAAAATAAAATACCCTTGAGGTAGGCTCATGGGAGTAAGACTTGTAAAGTAAGAATAACTTTGAAGAGACAGAAATAAAGAGATTGAAACAGATACCAAAAGTATTGAGGATACACAAATACACAGGCTCTTTTGGACCCATGTTTTTTTTTCCTTCTTACTTCATCCATTCTGCTATCATTTTGTTAAATCCACAATTCAGTTTGGACCAGCTGCTCTAGTGACAAAGCTTTAAATAAGGACTTAGAAATAACTGAGAAAAATGATGGAGTCATCTTTTACCATAATATATATTCACAGTGCCTAACAGTTCCCTATTTAATCAAGAGATTGGCAGGACAGGGAGCAAGTTGGTAATTTGCAGTTGGGACATAATAAAAATGTTATAATTCATGGATGAGAACCCTGACTATATTATGTATTATGAGTTTAACTTGACTTATAACTCTTTCTGGAATTTAAACTGTCATATCCAACCATATGCGTTGACTTTTATAGTGATTTAATGAGTTGTTTGGTGAAAATAAATGTTGACAAAGTTACAAAATTTTCTGACTCTATTCTTTTTTTCTTTTTTGTTGTTCCTTTTGGATACACAGCTGGCCGTCTTACAGTAACTCAAGGGGTCCCCCTCCCTCAATATCCATGTGCTCCTTTACCATGTAGTACTCAGCGCTTATACTTGACCTTTGTAGACAAGCACAATGACAATGTGTGGATTAATCTCCCGTGGCACCAAAATAATGTTATAAACTTGGGAAATGAGTTTGGCAAAGCTCTTCCATCTGAGGTGACAGTTGACTCATGAGAAGAGTCATGTCTTCAGGACGTGCTGGATTCATCTGCGTTTTGTGGAGGCATGCTGATGTAGCAGTTCAGGTAGACGGTCTTTGTGATGCCTATGAGTTAATTATCAGCTTGACAGGAAATAAGATCGCCTGGGAGCTGGATCTCTGAGTGTACCTGTGAGGGATTATCTAGACTAAGGTCAACTCTGGGCAATCTCTGGGCCTGTGGGTGGAGGATTGTGTTGACTCTCTTTAACTCATGCAGGAAGACCCATCTAAACTGTGGGTTAGACTATTTTCCCTTGGCAGGGGACCCTGAACTATATAAAATGGGGAAAATGAGCTGAGCATGCTCTCACTGCTGTCTGCTTCCTGATTGTGGATGCAACTGACTGGCTGCTTCAAGCTCCTGCAGCCTTGATGCCTGTGCCATGATGTACTGTACCGGGAAATGTGAAGTAAGACTCCCCTTCATTTGCTGTTGTAAGAGTTGTTATCACAGCAACAGAAGAGAGGCAAAGGCAGCCAGGACCTGGGCTCAAGGGGTGAGTGATTACTTTTAAAAAATGAATGCATTTCTTGCACAAGCTTATGGGAGAAGCTCAGCTCCTGTGACTGATGCTATTGATATTAAAAAATGAAACAATGCCAAATCGTAGTAGTCACAGAGCAAAGAATCTTGTCAGATGAGCTGTAATTTGAACAGACACACATTTTACACTCATTAAGAAAAGTAAGGAACAACTAATTGGCTTATTATGTATTCTTTAATTGGCTCATCTCACTTTCAGTCATGGCATAAAGGAATAGACAGGAGACTTGTGTTTGTGGATTTGGCCAGTCCAGGGAGACCCTCACGGAATTTCTCTACATGATAAAAATGATTCTATGTGCCACCAAAGAACTTGCATTCTGTGAAGAGCTGCCTGTCATGATCGTGCATTCGGGGGCAAGCATGTGTAAAACCTGAAGGAAATAAAGTAATCTCACTTGGAAGAGGACTGAGCTCCTTTAGGAACCCAGCACCAGCCTGAGGAGAGATTGACTCACGTGTCCTCCAAGAAGCTGTTTACCTCACAGGAGTGTCATACTTCTGATCCATGAGTTTCAGCCCAGCTACTTCTGTTATCTGTGACTGTACAGGGAAGTGGAAATCTACTATCATTGCCTAAATATGTAAATGGATGCTCCTGTCCACTGTTCCTTCAGCTATTTAGACCCAAAGAAGCACACAGAGGCTTATATAAATTATAAACTGTTTGGCTGATGGCTCAGGCTTCTTATTGGCTAGCTCTCTCTTAATTATTAACCCATGTCTATTAATCTGTGTATCTCCATGTGGTTTTGGCTTACTGGGGATGCCCGGGCCTCTTTCTTCCTCAGCCTCAGCAACGACATAGCATCTGCCTGGTGACTCACTCTCTGCATTCCTCTTCCCAGAATTCTCCTGGTCTGCTAGTTTCGCCTATACTTCCTGTCTGGCTGCATCCTGCCTGTACATTGGCCGAAACAAACAATAAGAGAAACATACTCACAGCATACAGTAGGACATCCCCCATTATAGATATTTGAATCAACGGTACTCAGTCCCTAGTCACCAACATACTAACTGCCTCGACTGCACATTTCACATTTGGAATGTGGGCCAGATTATGTCACAGAAGGGGCCAGTATTGAAGCTGTCCAGCAGCGTTTCAGAGGTAATCCACAGTGGTATTCATGTTAGCCACTTTCCCCATTTCTGTGACAAAACACCTGGTGAAATCCAATGACTGGAAGAAGGGTTCTGCCTCTGGTCTGAGAGTACAGTGCTTCATGTTGGGCGGGGCGGGTGCAGTGGAGAAGCGTGATTCTGCCGCCACCTTGCTTCCTAGACAGGAAACTGAGAGGTTTGGACATTTGCCGTTTACCTTATGTATTTATCCAACCTTGGACCTCAGCACATGGAATGGTGCCGCCCGTATTCAGGATGGATGGTCCCACTCCAGTTAAACTTTCCTGGAACACCCTCACAGACATGCCCAGAGGGGTTTGTCTCCTAGATGAGTCTACATTTCATCAAGGTGACACGCAGGATCAAACTGTCACCGTATGTTGAGCAAAATCTGCTTGTGATGTGCGTGCCGCCTGGTGACGTTCGATGCAGCTCTTACTGTATTTCTTTGTTTCTTTCTGCAGTTAGTCCATGAAGTGAATGGATGGCTTGTTATCGATCAGTGTTTGGCTTTTTCAACATTTTATGTATTGTACCACAGCCCTCCTCCTATTTGATGTGTTGGCAAAGATTTTTCCCTCCTATCTTTACTCTGGTGATTGCTTCCTCTATTGAGCAGAAACTTTTGTGTTTTTTGAACAGTATCTCTCTATGTAGACCTGGCTGTTCTGGAACTCACTGTGTAGACCAAGCTAGACTTGATAGCGGAGATTCTCCACTTTCTCCCTTCTGAGTGCTGTAATTTATTTAAGGGGTGTGTCCCCATGCCTAGCTCGCAGAAACCTTATAACTTCATCTAAGCCGTTTGTCAGTTCTTGGGACTATTGCCTGTGCACAAGAGTCCGTTTCAGAAACATTTTCTCGTGAGGTGTTGGCTTTGCATTTGTCTTCAGAAGTTTCAAAGTTTCCAGTGCCACAGCGAGGCCTCTTATGCATTTTGAGTTGACCTTTGTGTGGAGTGAGGCTTATGGATCTAATTCCATCCTTCTACCCTTGCAAGCCCAGCTCTCGCAGCGCCATTTGTTAAAGAGGCTCTGTTCTCTCCAAAGCATGCTGCTGGCAGCCTTGCCAGAACTTCGGTGGTTGTAACTGTGTGGGTTTAGCCTGGCCCTGAGAGCCTCTTCTGCTCTGCACGTCTGCTTTTGTGCAGGACCATGGTTTCTGCCACCGTGGCTCTGTGATACAATGCGAGACTGACTAGTGTGACGTCCCCAGATTGCTCTCTTTTGCTCAGGGATGCTTTGGCTATTTGCAGTGGGGTAGGGTGGGGAGGGGCGTTGTCTTTTGTGCTTCCATAAGAAGTCTAGTATTTTTTTTTCCTAGCACTGTGAGGAATGCCACCGGGATTTTGATTGCATTGCATCTCTGGGTTGCTTTTGGTAACATAGTTGTTTTTATAATATTAATTTTGCTGATCTGTGAGCACAGGAGATCTTTCCGTCTTTGATTGTTTCCTTCAGCTTCTTTCTCTAGTGTCTTATGCATTCCATTGCGGAGGTCTTCTGCATCCTGAATTAGGCTTACTCCTTGTTATTTTAGTTCTTTAAGGTGGCTGTGGAAAGGGTTCCCCCTGATTTCCTTCTCTGGGAATTCATTATTGGCATATACAAAAGTATAGATTTTGTGTGTTGAGTTTGTATTGTGAATTCTGAAAGTGTTTAACAGATTTAAGAGTTTTTGGTGGAGTCTTCAAGGTCTTTTAGGTATAGGGTTATGCTGTCTGCAAACTGGGATAGACAATTAGTTCTCGTTTTTTTAAGAAAGAATTATTTCTTAATATTAGCTTATTATTATTGTGTCTATGTGGGTACACATGCCAGAATTGAACTCGAGTCACCAGGCTTGTGTGTCAAGCCCCTTTACCTAGGGAGCCATCTGTCTGGGCCAGATAATCTACTTCTACCTTTTCTTATTTATATACCCTTTCATATATATATTTGGACTTATTGCTCTAACAAAGACTTTAATTACTATATTGAATAAGAATGGAGAGAATGGGTACTCTTACCTCATTCTATCTTTTAGAAGAAATGCTCTCAATTTTTCTAACTAGTATAATCCTGGACATAGATTTTGTTTTGTTTGTATATGGCCTTTATTATGTTACCAAAAGTTTTATGGTAAATTGTCTTAGTTTGGAGGATGTGGGGAAGGAAAATTCTTACTTACCCCTGATTGGGCATGACCCTGTGCAGCTACTGTAAAATCATTGTGGAGGCCCCTTGGAAAGCTGAAAATAGAGTTACCATAACAGTCAGCTCTTCCACTCTGGGGAACACACTGAAGGACTTTAAGTCAACATACCACAGACTTATACTTCTTACACAGCCTGGGCCCAGCCTCCTACCATTCATCCTTCTGCTCCTCAGCATCAGTCCCATTGTCCTCCACACTGGTCTCTGGGACATCCCTCACCAAGGGGCTGTGGCAGACCAAACTGAGGTTCTCTTACCCAGGGTTGTTACTTGATTCCAGGCCCTGGGACAGCTCAGCTTTTAACAGTAGGCTGACTCTAAAGATACTCCAGGTGACTTCCCTCTGCAGTCACATAGCTCAACAAGATGGAATTTCTCTTGGCCTCTGTGTAATGATGGTTTACAAATGGTATTTGGGATTTGTGAGGACTGTGGGCTTGTCCTGAGAATGGGCGTGTCCTGAGGATGAACATGTCCTGAGGATTGTGGACTGCTTGTCTGTCATCTGTCTTACCTTTGGGAAAGGACAGGGAGCAGAACTGTCCCAGTTGACTGTTTTTCACTGGGTCACACAGAAAATGCCTCTAGCCTGCCACCTCACCTGGAAGTCCACTGGCCCTGTGTCATTAAAACGCAAGTTAATTTTGCTGTTGACCTATTAAAAATCCTTCCAGTGGCTTCCAGTCTCAGTTCCTGTAAACTTTCTAGTCTTTACTGTGGCTTCGTGGCCTGAAGTCTTGCAGGATTGGCCCCTAACCTCTTTGGCTTCTTCTTAAATGAACTTTTGTTTCTGTACCACACATAGGTTTCCTGGGTCATTCCCTGACCACATGTAGTGCTCTCTGTCCTCATGACCTGTGTCCCTGCTGTTCTGCAGTGATCTGTCTCCTAATTATCTCCAGGGCTCATTTTCTTAGTGCTTCCACAAACTCTGCTCAAGTGGCCCCTAAACAGAGAAGTCTTCCACAGCCACTGCATACCAAGATTGTGTTCATGATTCCCTCTACATCTCTTCCATTCGCATTCTCTTTTTCACAGATGCCATTATCACTGTGCAGTTCCTGTATCTCTCTCTCTTGATTCGTTTATTACCAGCTTCCCCATGCCCCAAGCATAGGGATGAGGATAAAAGCCTCCCACATTTTGCTAACTTGTCATGACAGATTGAATTTTCTTTTTCTTTTTTCCCTTTTCTTTTTTCTCTGATACCTTCAGACTAGGTCTCTATGTAGCCAGTTGCCCTCAAACCCAGTCTTCCTGCTTCAGCCTCCCGAATGCTGGGATTATAGGTATGGGCCACTAAGCCCACTTTAGGCTGCACTTTCTAGGATTCTCATTAAAAAGTGTCACACCATGTATTGTCTCACTAGAATATGACAATGTCATTCTTCTTAAAGGTGGAGGGTGCCTTGCCAACCCTTCCTCATCTGGACAGGCTGGTGACTACTGTAAAGAGATTTGACAGGATGAGTCTTAAAAGGCAATGTAGCTTGCAGCTAGTCCTCTTGAGACTGTCCATCTTGGAACTCAGCTGCCATGCTGTGAAGAAACCCAGGCCCTCCTAGGAGGCTATGTTTAGCACCTTCAGAAGAAGTCTCTGAGCACAACTACAGCTAACTGTCGAATGTATGAGGAAGCCTTTGTGATGATTGCAGGCTGCTGCTGTCATCTGGTTGGAGCTGGGTTAGGCACCCTAGATTTCAGGTGACCCAAGACAGTCAGACTGCAGAACCATGAGGCATAATAATAAAAGCAGTTTTTAAAAGAATACCTGTAAGCATTGCAGCTTTGATGGAAAGGTATTCTGGCACTTGGGAGCCAAAGAATACTGAGCATTACAGTTCAGACGGAAACATAGTCTATCAATTGGGAGCCAAGGAAAACCACAGGTCACTGCAAGCTTAGCAGTTTACAGTCCTGCTCCAGGGAAAGGCTTCCCAGTGTAACAGCTCTGCTCTGGCAGGGGAGGGCATCCCTTGAAGTTGTTACAGTTCAGCTCCAGTTCCCCGGAGTGCAGTGAAACAACTCCAAAGTAAAGTTGTTACTTCTCTCCTCAGCTCCATTCCAGTGAAGGAAGGTCTCAACCCAAACCTCATTCAAGAGATGTATTGGGAGGGAAGAATCCAGGAGAGTGACTCCTTCCAAGGTTGAAAGAAGACAGGGGGACATCCACAAGCTGAACAGGCACAGGGTTTATATAGGGCTTCTTAAGGGCAGAGTTTTTTCCAAGGAGGTTTCCAGAGTAGGGATTGGTCAGATTTCAGTCCCTGAGCTCAGATTGGATATATCTTCTGCTCAGGGGATTGGTTAGTTTTCTTCACAGGTTTAGGACCAGATCTGGCTCTGGTTTCAGGGCCAAAGATGTTTCTTTCACTGGTGCTTTTAGCCTTTTGGCTCTAGTTTTAGGGCCAGGGCACATTTCTTTCACTGGCTCTGATTCTAGGGCCAACGCTTGTTTCTTTGGCACTGGTTTTAGGGTCAGGGTACATTTCTTTGGCTCTAGTTGCAGGGCCAAAGTGTGTTTCTTTGGCTCTGCTCAGGGTGTGTTTCTTTGGCTGGACCCCTTTCCCCTTCACTACCCTGCCCACAGTGTTAAGAACAGGACCAGAGACGTAGCTCTATACTAGAGCTACATCACTAGCCCTTGATTATTTTTTGAGCCATTAAATTTTGGGATTTTCATTTAGAATCAATAGATACTCAGAGGACTGCTATGTTCCCTAGAGCCTAGGATAGTGCTCAGAATATACTTCTTCAGCAAACATTGTTGTGCACAAATGCTGCTCTTCTCTGGAGGTAAAAACATGCTGCTTTTCCTGATGGGCAATTCTTTCCATTTTCCCCCAAGTGAATAGCAAATTTTGCTTAACTTATGTAGCTAGATTATTTGTGCATTACACAGCTCTTTGTATATGTGAACACTTCAAGGTGACTGTTCCCTTGGTGTTTCTAAATACACACATACAACAGTAGACCGCTGAACTTAAGATATGACTTTTTCAGATGTAATGGTGAATTCTTTTTTTTTTTTTTTTTTTGGTTTTTACGAGACAGGGTTTCTCTGTATTGTTTTGGAGGCTTTTCGGTCCAGCCTGGCCTCAAACTCACAGAGATCCGCCTGCCTCTGCCTCCCGAGTGCTGGGATTAAAGGCGTGTGCCACCACCGCCCGGCTAGTGGTGAATTCTTACAAGCTCTGTGGAGGTGGAGACAAAAGGGTCAGGAGTTGAAGGCCATCCTTGGCTTGGCTGCACAGTGTGTGCCAGGTCAGCCTGGCCTACATTAGTCACTTTTCTCATTATTCTGATACCAAATCTGCTGGAGGGAAGGAGAGATTATTTTGCTTTATAGTTCAAGGTGACACAGTCCTTCATGGCAGGGAAGTCATGGTGGGAGGAATGGGTAGATGTCTGGTCACATTGCATCTGCAATAAGGAATCAGGGGAGAATGATGGTTGTTGGTGTTCAGCTTGCTGTTTTCTTTTCTGTAGTCAAGTCAGGACCCAATTCCAGGGAAAAGTGGCACCCACCCTTTGGGTGGGTCTTCCTGCCTCAATTGACCTATGTAGATAGTTACTCACACACAAGCCCCGGTGGCCTTTCTGTAGTTATTCTAGATCCCATCAAGCTGAAAACTGAGATGAACCATTCAAGAGACCCTGTACTAGACGATACACAAACAAGATGAACTTTAACCATTTGTGCTGTTTTAAATTTGCTTTTACCTTGATCATTCTTGTATATATAAACATCTTCAGCAGAGATGATCCACTGAGCCAGGAAATTCTTCGGCGTGGATAAGGCTGAGGACCGGTGTAGCCTATTCACTGCTTTTCTGCCTGCTTCATTTCCCCCAGGCATAACTGATGACCATCCACGCTGGACATAGAGACGGTAGACTCATTCTAGCTCAGTTTATGGGTTTTAATATTGCCACAGTAGACTTTTAGATAATGGAAGAAAGCAATGTAAGACCTCTGTCAAGGAAAAGAAAGAGAGAAAAGGAAAAGAAATCAGTTCTCAAAGTCATCACGACCTGCAGGATGTGAAATTGCTTTAAAATGGGCTTTCTTTCTCTCAGTCAGAAAGGTCTGTCACACCCCAGGGTTGTGATGCTGTCCTGTTCACTAGCTGATGTGAACCCAATGGGGAATTCTAGGGCAGAATTCCTAAAAATGTCACCTGTCTGCCAACTTTCAGATTCAACCAACTCAATTTGGCTAATTGGCTTTAGATGTGAAGGAGTCAAACATCTGTCTTGGGTCTTGGGACAATTTCAAAGAGACAAGGAAGTGACATATCTTTGCCCTTTGCTGCAGAGTTGCTTGTCTTTTTGTTAGCTATCTGTATTCTGACAGGTGGCCTTGGGGGTACCTGCTTGGCTGTTGAAGCATGAAACTCAAGTCTTGCTGAGATATTCTGTGTAAGGTTTGGATAGCTGTGGTTCTTTGGCTTTGAAAACATGCTGGACCACTGTAGGAAATGGTCACTCATCTCAGTTACTGTCCTGAGATATCTAGTCGCCCACCTGTGCTGGCTCCAAAAGGACATCGAGAGCTGAAGAATGCCTTTGGGTAGGTGAGCCACTCGTAACCGACATTTCTCTGTCTCCTGCCACTCTTTGGACTGCAGCCTCAGTGAGAACAGAGAGCCCTGGACATGAGGGCTGTGTCTATGCTCTGTGCCCTTTAGTCTCCAGTTGTTATGATTTTCTGCTATTTCCAGCAGCTGACAGTATGTTTGCAAATCAGCATGGCGGATAAATGTACTTTAGGAATTTAGAGCACACTGGAGGCAGAGGCAGAATACAGGAGCCAGAACTCAAGACCTGCAGATCCCGGACTGTACAGTAAAGGTGCAAAGTTCCTTCTGCCCATCAGAGCCAAGTCCTCCTGTGTGCTTCCAGGTGGGGCAGGGCCAAACACCTTTCCCCAAGCCCTGCGTCAACTCTGATGGAAATGTCATCTGAAAGTTTTGGGGTAGTATTTCCCAGGTATGTTAGCTACTTTTCTCCTGACTGTGACCAGAGACCCATCAAGAAGCAGCTGAAAGGAGGAGGAACTTCTGTTGTCTCACAGCTTGAGGGGGCAGTCTCTTTGCTGGGGAGGTGTGGCGGCAGGAGCTTGGGGCAGCTGGTTACAGAGCATCACCGTCAGGAAGCAGAGTACGCGATTGGTGTGTTTTCTCCTTTTCGTCCAGTCCTGTGTCCCCACCGGTGGGACAGTGCCACCCGCATTCAGGGTGGGTCTTCTCTGCTCAGCTAAACCTTTGTGGAAACACCCTCATAGATACTTCTCAAAGTGTATGTGGTGACCCCCGTCACCTTGACAACGGAGATCAGCCATCGCAGATGGCTGCAAGTGTAGGAAGCGCTATTAGAAGACTGATCTCAGTCCTACCTCTCAGAGGGAACTTCATTTAACGGCTCCTAGTTTTCATATCATCTTCTGGCTCCTGAGTTAGAGAAGCAAAGTTTCTGCTGAGTGATTTATTCATCGAAACCTTTGCATATTTATTTTACCCTGTTTTACCCTGTGGTAGATAAATCTTGTTAAAGTTCAAGTTTTATTTTAATCAGATTGTTTTCTGAGACAAAGCGAATGACAAAGGGTGTGGAAAGAGTCCTTCCTGGCTGTGACAGTGTATGCCTCTATTTCTAGAGCTTGAAGGGTGGAGACATGTGTATTCTGGGGGCTCTGTGGCCCAGCTAGTCTAGCTGCAGGTTCAGTGGGAGACCCTGTTTCAAAAGCAAGGCAGAGAATGACGAAGGAAGACATCTTGACATAGACTTCTGGCCTCCACACCTCACACAAATGGATGAGTGCATCTGTACATATACAAATGCTATACACATACACACACACACACACACACACACACACCGCATGAAGAACAAAGAGAAGAAAAATAAGAAAGAAAAGATATCCTTCAGGCTTCTTAAATTGCATACTTTCTACCTTTTCTACCATACATCTTTATCTCTGGAATTTCCAGCAGAAACACCAGAATTTTGAGGGCAGATCAGTGTTTACTATTTTTGTTCATATGATGATATAAATATTTTTTCACACTTGATCTGGGCATATACTGCCTACTTTCTTGAACACATTTTCCTCTTAGATTTAATAATCACTTCATTTTTCCTTTTGCTTAACTCTGTGTAATTTTTTAGCACTTTAGTCTGAAACTGTAGTTTGTGAATATAATGAAACACATATTCACTTTGAAGTAAAATAATGCAACTTTTGCCTACTATGAAAATGGGTGCTTTTGGGGGAGGTTTCACACTCATGGCTAGACTATGTGCTCTAAGGGGACTGCATGACTGTGCTCTAGGTTTCTTTACCTTGGATTTCTTATGTTTTCCATTGCCTCTGAACTAGTTGCTTATTGCTGTGCAACAAATCACCTTAGCATTCAGCAGCACAAAAGGACCAATTGTTGCTTTTTCCTTACAGTTTCTGTGACTAGAGAATGCAGGGGTAGCTCACCTATGTGGGTCTGCTTCAGGTTTCTTCCAATAGTGAAGTTGTCCAAAGCTTGGCTTCTAGGTTCCCTATTACATCATCCCTCTCCCTTATCCCCCTCTTTTCCTTCCTCTTCTCGTCCTGGGATTATGGGTGTGCACTATGTCATCTGGTTTTAAATTATGCTGGGGTGGAGCCTAGAGTGTTGCCTGTGCTCATTATGTATTCTACCTACTAACTGAGCTTAGTTGTTAGTAGGTAGTCACGGTTGTTTCTTGTAGTTGGTTTTGGGAAAGGTTGTGTGGGATGCAATCTTTTTTAGAGTCTACATTTCTATACATGTCTGTACTCTTTTCTCAACACTGAGTGATGGCCTCTGTGTGTATTCATTTTTCCCGGGGATTGTACAGGCTTTGCTTCATTGCCATGGTTTCCAGAGTTGTTAGTCAGGTTGATGCCAGTTTGAATCTCTTTGTCATTTGTCTATTTTTGTATTTTTGTAACTTTTAGGATCTTTTCTTTTCTCTTGCATTCTGGAGTTTTATACTTACATTCTACCCCTTCCCATATTTGTGTATATTCCTGGTAAAATATAAAATCTCTCCACCTTGAAGCCTAAACTCTTTATTCTACAAAGCTTTTCTTATGTATTCATTAAAATTGAAAATTTCTCAAATCTGTAAGTTACCTCTTTCTGGGGTTACATTTTCTTCATGTTGTATTAAATTCCTGATTCCCTAAGTAATATTCTTTCTATCAATTTTTCTTTGATCTATTTTCTGAAAGCCTTCCTCAAAGATATCTCTCAAAAATGTTTATTGCATCTTAGATATCTGCTTTTTTGTTCTTAACTTACTATGGTATTTAATGAATATTCCCTTCTCTTTGTTTTCTCACACACTTTGTCTTTCCATTTTCTTCCTGAGAATGTCTAGTTGAGTTATTTTGAACTACTAGCATGTAAGACTGTAGCTAAAGCTGTGTCTGTAGGCACAAGGCTTGTTAAGATTGAAACAATAATTTCCAGTAACTTATTGGAGCTATTCATTGATGGATATCAACACAATGTTTTTTCTTGAATTGTTCAGTCTCTTCAGGGAAAAGTTACCCAGTATTTTGCTGGCCGTGCGTGCGTGCATGCGTGTGTGCATGTATGTGCGTGCGTGTGTGTGTGTGTGTGTGTGTATGTGTATTATGTGTATTAAGGAATGGTTAATAAATCAGGCTGTGTGGATTCTAGAAGTCCACCATGGTGAGAGGGAAGAAGGATCTCATTATGTCTTAGGTGTGGCTCCACCAAGCCTTTCTGCTTTAGAGAATGTCCTTCAGTTCTGTTTAGTATTCCTGTGTCTAGAGACTGTCGGGTGTTTAGCCTCTTAGTAAATTGCTAACATGGAGAAAGAAATTGTCACCCAACTGTGTCAGTTAAACCAGAGGTCCTGAGGCAGGGCTTTGGCTGCTTTATAGATATTTGGACAAAGTCTTTCTGTCTCAGGTTCACCCTTCTTCTAGCTCTTATTATAGGGCCTTGCTGGCTCCTGTGAGGGCAGCATTGACCTTGCAGTTTCTGCATGCAAAGGGGCATTTGCTAGAATGACAGATTTTAAGATGTGGTCCTGGAATCTCTGGTGTCTGACAGGTCAAGATGTTTTTATAGTAATACTAAGCCACTATTTATCCACTTCATTTTTATTTTCCTCGGAGCATACTAGAGAAGTTTCCCAAGGCAACATGACCTGTGCTATCACAACAGATTGAATGCAGAAGCCAGCTAGATGAGACTCTAGCTGGCTTCTGTTAAAGAAGAGATTTGAAAAAATTGTGTATCAAGGCCATTTCTTTTTTTCTTGTATTTTCCCTTTGGAAAAATAATTATTTTTCACAAAATATGTTATGTTTATCTGTACTGTAATTATTAACACTGGTGAAATAAATTAATGCATAGATAATAAAATATGTCCTATGGTTAATTATTGTTTATTATTGTTTGGGCCTTATGTGTCCCTTGAAGGTACATGTACTCAAGGCTTAGTCTCCTGGTGTCACCTTAGGAGGTAGGGTCTGGTGGGAGGCAGTTACGTCACTGGGGGTATGCCCTTAAAGGGGATATTGGGATGTTGACTCCTCTCTCTCTTTGACTCCTGGCCACTATGAAGTTTTGTTCCACCATGTGCTTACAGCCATGATGTTCCGCTGTGTATCAGTCCCAAATAATGCAACCAACTGCCTTTGGACTGAAACTCGCGATAACGTGAGGCACGGTGTTTCCTGTGATTGTATCATTGGTTGTATCAGGCGTTTTGCTACAGAAATAGTACCATGACACCGCCGTCGGGAGTGAAAGCTCATGGGGTCTTGACTAACATTGAGTAGTGTAGCTCAGCCCCTCTGTCCCTCACCTCTCATTTGGGAGACCCCGAGACCCCAGCCTTGGAGATGAGGCTATCTGTGAGAAAACGTGAAGCTCAGCTGACAGAGCATGCCGTTATTAGGGGTGACATCTTAGGTTGGTCCCTGAGTAGGAGTGGTTGTGCATAGTTGTAATTCTATCACCCTGGAGGAAAAGGCAGGGGGACAAGAAGCTCGAGGTCATTCATGGCTACCTAGGGAATTCAGGACCAGCCTGAGTGAGACACACAGGATTCTGTCTTGAAAAAAACACGCACACACACACACAAAAAACCCAAACATCATTTGCCTTTGGTTGGGGCAGCTGAGAGCCTACTGGCTGCATTTTCATGATAAGTTGTGAGTGCTCTTCATTGCCTGCTCATGACTAGGCAAATTGGTCTGTCTGAGGGGAGAAGACATGGATACTTTTTTCAAATTCAGAATAAACTCTTTTCTAATATGAGCTTTCTTAGTAATCAAGAAAACATTTTGCTTTAATAGGTGTTTTAGTTTGAAGTCATTTTGGATTCATGGAAAAGTTGCAAAAATTGTACTCAGAGGTCTATGTATGTAACCTTTATCCCACTTCCCCTAGAGGTGGCATCTTACTGACTACATACTACAGCAGAAAATAGGATGCCCAGAATATATATTAAGACTAGCCAAGCCAGGCAGTAGTGGCTCACGCCTTTAATTCCAGCACTTGGGAGGCAGAGGCAGGTGGATCTCTGTGAGTTCCAACCAACCAACCAATCAACCAACCCGTCTCCCCAAAACAAAACAACAGCAACAACTAGCCAGTCCACAGACCTAATTTTCAATTTCGTTAGTTTTCCTACATGCTGGTCCAGGATTCAAGCCACATTAAGGGTGCTCTCCAGGCTCTGGAGCTCATACTTATATCTTAACTGGTGTGTACTCTGTTGAGGGAAAACGAAGGTGCCAGCATTGACCTGGGCCCCATCACTTTCAAATCTTGTGTTTTCTGGATTTCCATGACATGAGGGCCTCAGCTCTTCGGCCTTCTTCTCATATCCCTCACTCTGGTGGTTCCTCTCTTTGCCTCACTCAGGTACCACAAGTCCATGCCTCCCATCCTGAGACCTCGCTAGCCCCCTTTCCCTGTTCACTGCACCCCTGATTTGCTGTCTGAGAGGTTTTCTTTCCTCTCTCCCAGTCTAGGGTCAACCGCTGGGCCTCATGCAGGCTCTGAGAGCTGGGGAGCTAATGTGTGTCTTTATTCTTTTAATATTAATAGCGCTTAAATTTCAAGGAAGTGCGGAGATAAAGGAATAGATTTAATCTTGTTTAATTAGAAATCTGGTCCCGAACGCATAATCTGCCATCTGTACATTATTGCTTTTCAATTGAGAGCCTTATTTAAATACGTTTAACGATTATAAAACAGAGCTCCATAGTCATCCTTATAACCAGAAGAAACTTCCGGGGGAAATGAAGGAAGAACATAGTAGTTTTCCCACTCACTGTCTGGGTGTGTTTATTTATTGTAACCCAATTTATTTATTTATTTATCGGGCCCCAATTAGAATACTTTTCTTGTAGCCTGTCTTGCATTTTTTAGCTTGGAATGGAAAGCCATGTTCAGAGATGTGCCTTGTCCTTCAGGCTTGGCCAGCGTCACAGCTCCTCCAGCTACTCACTGCTCGGAGATCAATCGTGAGTCCCTCATAGGCTCCTCTCCCAGTTTCTGAAGGAAGGCTCGCTGGAAGGACGAAATGTTATCTTATCTGTGGTTTCCAGCTCTCAGCCGTCTCCTATCATTTTCTCACACTCAATCCAAAAGGAGGAGTGAGATACAGCTGGGTAATACTCTTCTATACGGAAAGCATTTGATTGGTTACTCTTGATTAATTCCCCTTGCATTAAGGAGGAATTAAACTGGTTTGTTACAGCTTATAGCATTTATAAGAAGACTAGAACAGTCCCTTCTCATTTCTTATTTTAAAGCTGTCCCTTGGAGTGGGTCCATCCCTTGTCTTTATACTTTTGCTTTGTAGTTAATTATGCATCCATATGCATGTGCGGTGTATTTGAAAATTGTGCACATCGATGTTGGGATGGGGTGAGGCATGGGAATGGGATGGAGGAGGGGTACTAGGAGTCAGGATCTCTACTCTTCTGCTTTATATTTCAAAGAAAAAGTTAGGAAGTATCTTTTCTGTTTTGTTTTGTTTGTATCCAGACAGGGTTTCTCTGTGGAACAGCTCCAGCTATCCTGGAGCTCTTTTGTAATCCAGGCTGGCCTTAAACTCAGAGATCCACCTGCCTCTCTGCCTCCTGTATGCTGGGATTAAAGGTTTGCACTACCACTGCCCGTTGATTGGAAGTATTTATGACAAAATATTTTTGTTGAAATAGATTATTTTCTTATACAATGTATCATAATTATACTCCCCCCCAATCTTCCCAGTTCCTCTCCTCTTCCCCTCCCCCTTAATCCACTGTCATTCTGTTTTTCATTAGAAAAGAACAGGCTTTTAAGAGGTAGCAACCAAACATGATAAAACTAAATATAATAAGATGAAGCAAAAACTATGATATCAAAGTTGGACACGGCAACCCAAACGGAGAAAAAGAGTCCCAAGAGCAGGCACAGGACTCAGAGACCTACTTCTCCTCATATTCAGGAGTCCCATATGTAGCTGTGAGTGACACATGCAGAGGACCTGGTGCAGACCCATGTGGCCTTGTGCTTCCTGCTCCCATCTCTGTGGGCTCATGTGCCCTTTGCCTAGATGATTCAGAGGGCCTTGTTCTCCTATGTCCTCCATGTTCTGTGACTCTTACAATCTTTCCAAGTCCATCTTGGAGGGGGTAATGGGAGTTTATAACCCTTGTGCTCAATTTTTTTCATTATTTTCTTGTACGGTGTGCTTATGGCAGTCTGAGGTTGATGTTGGGTGTTTTCCTTAATTGCTTTAAACTATTATTATTATCATCATCATCTCTTTTTTGATATAAGGGGTCTCATTGAATCCTCATCTCACTCAGCTGGCTAGAATGTTGGCCAGCAATCCCCAGGGGTCTTCCCGTGTCTACCACCCCAGGTTGAGATTATGTAGGTACACACCACCACACCTGGCCTGTATTATTATGAAGCAGTGCTGAAGATTTGATTAAAGATATTTTAATATAGGTTTAAGAATTAGGGTTAGGAGGAAACGATGCTTGGGAGAAAGTTTGACATGAAAATGTGGGTGTGGGCTCCTCAGCTGGGTGCTGGGTGCTGGGTGCTGGGGAGGCACTTAGGTTTTGTGCATGTAAGGCAAGCCCTTTGTGAACTGAACCATCTCCTATGCATCTAACTTTTAAATTTAAAACTCTGCATTAAAGAAATCAGATAGCTTCATTCATTTTTTCTTCTTTTATTGAAATTAGAAGCAACCTTGTTTTACATGTCAATCCCAGTTCCCTCTCCCTCCTCTCCTCCACTGCCCCTCCCCACTGACTCCCTATCCTATCCATTTTCTGTTCTCCAGGGAGGCTGAGGCATTCCATGGGGGATCTTCAAAGTCTGTCACATCATTTGGAACAGGGCCTAGATCCTCCCCCATGTATAACTTTAGTTTCTTTGTCAAAAATCAGGTGTTTGAAGGTGTGTGGGTTGATATCAGGGTTTTCAATTCAATTGCATTGGTCTATCTGTATATTTTTGTGCCAATACCAAGCTATTTTCAGGACTATAACTCTATAATAGAGCTTGAAGTCAGGGATAGTGATGCCTCTGGAAGTTCCTTTATTGTACAGGGTTGTTTTGGCTCTCCTGGGTTTTTTGTTTTTCCATATAAAGTTGACTATTGTTCTTTCAAGGTCTGTAAAGAATTGTGCTGGGATTTTGATGGGAACTGCATTGAATCTGTAGATTGCTTTCGGCAAGATTGCCATTTTAACTATATTGATTCCACCTATCCAAGAGCATGGGAAATCTTTCCATTTTCTGGCATCTGCTTTAATTTCTTTCTTTAAAGACTCAAAGTTCTTGCTATCCAGGTCTTTCACTTGCTTGGTTAATGTTACCCCAGGATATTTTATGTTGTTTGTGGCAATTTGTAAAGGGTAATATTTCTCTGATTTCTTTCTCAGCCCATTTATTGTCTATATATATTAGGGCTACTGATTTTTTTTAGTTAACCTTGTATCCTTCCACATTGCTGAAGGTGTTTATCTGCTGTAGAAGTTCCCTGGTAGAGTTTTTTAAGGTCATTTATGTAAACTACCATATCGTCTGCAAATAGTGAAAATCTGACTTTTTCCTTCCCAATTGAATCCCCTTGATCTCCTTTTGTTGTCATATTGCTCTAAGTAGAACTTCAAGTACAATGTTGAAGAGGTATGGGGAGAGGGGACAGCCTTGTCTTGTTCCTGATTTTCAAGGAATCACCTTGAGTTTCTTGTTGGCTGTTTTGGTTTGCTGTATATTGCTTTTATTATGTTTAGATATGTTCCTGTTATCCCTGATCTCTCCAAGACCTTCATCATGAAGGGGTGTTGGATTTTGTCAAAGGCTTTTTCAGCATCTAATGAGATGAATCATGTGGTTTTTCTTTTTCAATTTGTCTATATGGTGGATTACATTGATGGATTTTCATATGTTGAACCATCCCTGCATCCCTAGGATGAAGCCTACTTGATCATGGTGTATGATTTTTCTGATGTGTTCTTGGATTTGATTTGCTAGTATTTTATTGAGTATTTTTGTTGTCGAATTCTAACTTTAAAGCATGGTGGTCTGATAAGCTACAGAGGGTTATTCCAATTTTTTTGTACCTGATGAGGTTTCCTATGTTGCTGAGTATGTGGTCAATTTCAAAGAAGGTTCCACGTGGTGCTGAGAAGAAGGTATACTCTTTGGATGGGTGTTCTATAGATGTCTGTTAAACCCAATTGTGTCATAACTTCTTTTAGCTATTTTGTTTCTTTGTTAAGTTTCTATCTGGTAGTCCTGTCTAGTGGTGAGAGTGGGATGTTGAAGTCTCCCACTATAAGTGTGTGAGGTTTTTATGTGTGACATGAGTTTTAGTAATGTTTCTTTTATGAACACGGGTACCTTTATATTTGGTTTAGACGTTTAGAATTGAGACTTCATCATGATGGATTTTTTTTCTGTGATGAATATGAAATGATCTTCTTCATCTCTTTTGATTGATTTTAGTTTGAAGTCTAATTTGTTAGATATTAGGATATCTACACCAGCTTGTTTCTTGGGTCCATTTGATTGGAAAATCTTTTCTTAACCTTTTTCTCAGAGGTAATGTCTGTCTTTGAAGTTGAGGTGTGTTTCTTGTATGCAGCAGAAGGATGGATTCTGTCTTTATTTCCATTTTGTTAGTCTGTGTCTTTTTATAGGTGAGTTAAGATCATTAATATTGAGGAGATGAAGGACCATTGAGTTTTAATTCTTGTTTGATTTGGATTTGGTGTTGTCGTTGGTATTGTGTGTGGATTTAACCCCCTTTTTCTTTTGGTAAAGTGGGATTATCTATTGACTGTTTTTGCGAGTGTAGTTAACTTCCTTAGGTTGGAGTTTTCTTTCCAGTACTTTCTTTAGGGCTAGATTAGTGGATTTGTATTGTTTAAATCTGGTTTTGTAATGGAATATCTTATTTTCTCCATTTATAGTGATTGAAAGATTTGCTGGGTATAGTTGTCTGGGCTGGTATCCCGTGGTCTCTTCATGTTTGTAGAATATCTATTCAGGACCTTCTGGATTTCAGAGTTTCCATGGAGTAGTCGAGTGTAATTTGGATGGGCTTGCCTTTATATGTTACTTGCCTTTTTCCTTTGCTGTTCTTAATATTATTTCTTTTTTTCTGTATGTTTGGTGTTTTGATTATTATGTGGTGAGGGGACATTTTTGTGGTCCACTCTATTTGGTGTTTTGTAAGCTTCTTGTACCTTCATTGGAATGCCTTTCTATAGGTTGGGAAAGTTTTCTTCTATGATTTTGTTGAATCTGTTTTCTGTTCCTTTGAGGTGTTTTTTTTTTTTCACCTTCTTCTATACCTATTATTCTTAGGTTTGGTTTTTTCACAGTCTCCCATATTTCCTGGATACTTTGTGTTAGCAATTTTTTGGACTTAAGATTTCCTTTGGTTGATGAATCTATTTATGTTAGTGTATTTTCAATGCCTGGCATTCTCTCTTCCATCTCTTTTATTCTGTTCGTTATGCTTGCATCTGTAGTACCTGACCGTTTGCCCAGATTTTTTATTTCCAGCATTCCTTCAGACATGTTTTTTTATAGTCTCTGTTTCAGCTTTCAAGACTTGCACTGTTTGAATTGTTTCACTTGTTTGGTTGTTTTTTTTCTTCTTGGTATCCTTGCTTTCATTAGGAGATTTGTTTATTTCTTTCAAATTTTGGTTTGTCTTTTACTTAATTTCATGAATTTTTTGCTTGGTTTTTCTTCCATTTCTTTTAGCGATTTTCTCACTATCTCTTTGACAATTTCTATCATCTTCATAAAGTTGTTTTTAGGGTTATTCTCTTCTGCTTCATCTGTGTTGGGATGTCCAGGTCTTGCAGGTGTGGAGTCCCTAGACTATGGTGGCTTCATATTGATCTTTCTGTTGTCAGCTGTGTCCTTATATGCTTGTCTTCCCATCCCTTCTTCCAGTGGGTGCTGGTGGTGTCTCTCCCTCTGGTGGGTACGGGTCCATGGTTCTCTTCTGGTGGATGTAAGCAGCTCCAATACTCTGATTGCTCTCCTCTTCCCATGTGTGGAGGTGGGACAAAGACGATGGCAGACTCTGGGTGGTGTGATGGACTCCCCTGTGCACAGTCCCCAGGTCTCATTAGGCTCCGAGAAGGGCACCGGCAGGCCCAGATTTAAATAGGAATAATGATGATTGCTTGGTCTTCTGCTTTCTGGGAAGGAATCGTTTTCTGGAAATGAAATGATTTTATTCAATTGAAACTTTTAAGTTTTTGGGCAACGTTTTTTAGGCCACTCTTGCCTGGATATGTGTCAGTATAACAACACTAATGGAACAGTATTTCTGTTACACCCTTTTCATCATTCTAAAACAAGTCCAATCACCTCAAAATCGTCAAAATAGTCTGAATGGCTCTAAGAAACATCTGCACCATGTAAGCTTCAATCATATCTCCTCTGTCAGGTGTCTACAGCAGTGCGTAGCCACTGAAGATGTAAAGTAATGCTACATCCCAGGGCCCAGCCAAGAGGCATGGGTCTAGTGTCTGTGTGTAGTCATGTGATGACTGAAGGGCAAAGGCACTGAAGTCATTGCCATGCTCGGTGGCAGTGTGCACAAAGATGTGCCTCCCAACACATGATCACCACTACACCAAGGCTGAGGATGTTTTCCAGTCTAAAGGCCCTGTGTGAGGTTCTTTAGAAGAAGCACTGAGGCTCTTTTTGTCACAACTTGCTGGGGTGTGGTCTACAAGAGAGGCTGAGTGACAATCACGTGCCATGTCCTTCTTTCTTCCAGCTCAGGGCATAGAAGTGCTCCACAGACTCAGCTCTCCCCTTGGAGAACCCTGTCTCAGCATAGGTATAGGCATCTTACAATGTCTACACAGACTGTATCTGAGGCGAGTGCAGTTTAGATTAGAGCTGTGACTTTTTTTCTGATTTATAAAATATTTACATTTTAAAAGCATAATTTAAAAAAGAGGCACTTTCCTAATACAGCTATTGACCCTCCTGACTTCAGAAATTGCTCTTTGTAATTCTAGCACAGACAATGACGAAAACAAAGTACTCTTAAGTCTTGTGGGATTATCTTTGAAATAAAAACATAATGATGACTTTTGATAAGTGTAAAACGTGACTTAAATGTAAATGTTGTTGAGGTCCAGAGGCAGGACATGAAATGCAGAAGTTACTATATGAGCATGGCAAACCACGATGAGTTAATGGGTGAGATATTACAGGTTGTTCGGCAGAGCAAGTATATGGTCAGACGTTGTCAAAGTCACAGTGAGGCTTCCTTGACCAGCAAATATCTGGCCAGGGACGGTTTGTCCTGTGTGACATTCATATCAATTTATGAATCAGAAAATTGGGGTTGGAAAGAGAGCTTAGTGGGGAAAGGTGCATGCCACCAAGTCTGAGGACTTACATTTCATTCCTGGCACCCACATGATAGGAGAGAACCAACTCTGGTATGTTGTCCTCTGACCTCCATGCATGCATCATGGCATGGGCATGCCCACATGTGCACACACCCCCACACATAAAATGAATAAGTGTCATGATAAGAAAAAAATCACAAAACTTTATTTCTTTGCTGTTCTAGAAGCTGGGAAATTCCCTATCGAAATGCTGGGGTTAGTGTCCTAACTGGGCTTCCCTATTCACGTGGTACCAAGCAGAAGAGCAAGAAGGATAGCCCCTGTCATTCCAAGACAGGAGGAGACAGGTCCTTTTGTAAGGGCCCTAATCACTCCCACGAGGGCTCTGGTCTCACAAGTTAGACAGCTCCTATGAGGCTTCCTTCTCAGCCCTGCCACACTGGTGGGTGTCAACACAGGAAATCTGAGTGACCACCCTTCAAACAACAGTGGTGAGCATGTGTGTGCATGTATGTTTACATACACATGTACATGCTTATATCTTTACATACACAGGTTTTCAAGATGTATGTGTAACTTGGTTAACTTTTTTTTTCTTTTTTGAGACAGAGAATTGCCCAGGCTGTCCTCAACCCCAAATTTCTCTACCCAGTCCCTTGAAGTGTTGGGATTAGCATCATGTGTTACCATGCACATAATGTTTCAAGTTTTTAAATTTAACTTAACTGTGGAGAAATTTGACAAATATTTATTGCATTTCTATTTAATCATGATATGCTAGGTGCTGTTTGTTTCATAAAACATTTACCCTCAAAGAGTATACATTCTCAAAAGAGGCGCACAAAATTGAAAAGGGACAGACTAAGTACACGGCATGTCGGAGACAGTCAGAGAGAGACTGACTGTGTCCCAGAAGCTGGTTGGGACTGGAGGTGTCTTATTTTATCCGAAAGTTCTGACTGTGGGTATATGCAGATGAGCACAGGGCTCTATGGATGAGACAAGGGCATCGGATCTCCTGGAGCTGGAGTTACAGGCAATTGTGAGCCTCCCGTTGTGGCTGCTGGGGTCCAGACTCTGGTTCTTTAGAAGAGCCATCTCTCTAGTCCTGGAGAAGGCTTCTTACAGCAAGTGACAGTGAGGTCTGTCCCGCCTTTAAGGAGGATGAGAGATTAAATGAGAAGAGGGATGATCTAGACCAAACTAGATTTAGAGTTTCCTCACATACAAGTTCATTTTTTAACACTTAGAAGTGGATTAAGTATATTTTGACTACATATATTTAACTACTAATAGCTTCAGGGTGTTTGAATGTTAGGTATTTATTTATTATCACACCTGTAGGTTACAATTATTATCACACCTGTGTATTTGTAGTCACAGTCACTGAATAGAAACAGAACAATGTGTATATGTGACACTTGAGAACTCACCTGCCCCATCCCCACCAAGAATCTAGGCTTCTCCAGAACCTTACACACCACATCCATGGGTATTAAATGTGAAAAGAACACTGCCCACTGTGGTGTCCTCTAGTACTAGCTGTGCCCATATGTCTCCTAAGATTTTTCTAGCCATTTTAAGATTTTCCTTTTGTATTCCTTAAATCACAGTGTAGGTCCATATCCTTGATAGACAGCCAGTAACATCTGAGTCAACTTTAGTACCAGGTGGTTTACAGCTTTTCTATTCCTAGCTCATCTATTTTTTACTCAGTCAACACTTACCAAGCTCATATTGCATGCCAGGCATTGAGGAATTGGGGATGAAGACACAATCTGTCTCCCGACAGAGCTCTAGTCTAGGAAACAAGGGAAGACACCAGGGGGGATGTGAACCATGGCAGAGGCAAGAGCTATTGGGATGCCAGCAATGGGGAAGGTTCACAGCAGCATGGGAGCTCTTGAGCCCTCTACAGAAGGCACTACCAGGGTGCTTATGACTGATTTAGCCATTCCTGACTTGCTGAACACGATAAAAAGCACTTACACTGAGTGTGTTTCTGGAAGAATTGAAAACAGGTTCGCAGAAAAGACATTTGTTCCCTATATTCATTTTAGCTTTATTTACCACAGCCAGATGATGGGACTAACTTAAATACCCACTAACAGACAAGTGTGTTATATTCACACCATGGAATATTATTCAGCTTTAAAAAGAATGAAACTTGAACTGGGTGTGGTGGCACTGTTTTTTTTTTTTTAAGTTTTCGACACATGTTTTTTAAAATTTTTTTCTCAATATATTTTTTATTTAAATTAGAAACATGAATGCTTCACACGTCAGTCCCAGCTCCCTCTTCCATCCCTCCTCCCTTGTCCCTCCACCAGCCCTCCAACCCCCACCCAACCCCCACATCATTCCCCAGGGAGGGTGAGACCTTCCATGGGGGATCTCCAGAGTCTGTCACTTCATCTGGGGCAGGGCCTAGCCCTCCCCCATGTGACCAGGCTGAGAGAGGTTCCCTCGAATGGAATAGGCTCCCAAAGTCCATTCATATGCCATGGTAAACACTGATCTACTACCCAAGGCCCCAGACATTGACAAGGCCTCCTCACTGACATCATATTCAGGGGGGTCTGGATCAGTCCCATGCTGGCCTTTCAGCCATCCAATCTGGGGTCCAAGAGCTCCCCCTTGTCAGGTCTGCTGTCTCTGTGAGTTTCACCAGCACAGTCTTGACTCCTTGGCTCATCACCCCTCCCTCTCTGTCACTGGGTTCCAGGAGTGCAGTTCAGTGTTTAGCTCTAGGTATCTGCCTTTGCTTCCATCAGTTACTGGATGAAGGTTCTAGGATGGCATATAAGGTAGTCATCAATTTCTATCAGGGAGGAACAATTAAGGTAGTCTCTCCACTATTGCATAGTTTGTCAGTTGGTGTCATCCTTGTAGATCTCTGGAAATCCCACTAGTGTCAGCTCTCTCCTCAAGGCTGTAATGACTCCCTCTATTATAGTATCTCTCATCCTGGTCTCCTCCATTCTTCCCCCGACTCAACCTTACTGCTCCTCCATATCCTCCTCTCCTTTTCTCCCCCTCTTTTTCCAGGTTCTCTCTCCCCTCCCCCCATACTCCCAATCTACTCATGAGATCTTGGTTCATTCCCCTTCTCTGGAGTATCTTGCATATCTCTCTTAGGAACCTCCCTGTTTCCCAGACTCACTGGCAATAGGATTGTAGGGTGACACTCCCCTGATCCATGTTTAAAATTCATATATGAGTGAGTACATATCATGTTTGTGTTTTTGTGACTAGGTTACCTCACTTAGGATGGTTTCTTCTAGTGCCATCCATTTGCCTGCAAATTTCAAGATTCCATTGTTTTTTTTTCTGCTGAGTAGTACTCCATTGTGTAACTGGAGTGGTCTTCAGTTGTGGGGCATCTAGGTTGCTTCTAGGATCTGGCTATTACAAATAGTTCTGCTATGCATATAGTGGAGCAGACATCCTTGTTGTATGAATGGTCATCTTTTGAGTATATGCCGCCTAAGAGTGGAGTTGCTGGGTCCTGTGGTAGACTGAGTCCCATTTTCCTGAGGAATCTCCATACTGATTTCCAAAGTGGCTGTACAAGTTTGCACTCTCACCAATAATGGAGGAGTGTTCCCCTTTCTCCACATCCTCTCCAGCATACACTGTCATTGGTGTTTTTGATTTTCACCATTCTGACAGGAGTAAGATGATATCTCAGAGTTGTTTTGATTTGGCATTTCCCTGATGGCTAAGGATGTTGAGCACTTACTTAAGTGTCTCTCAGCCATTTTAGACTCCTCTATTGAAAATTCTCTATTTAGTGCTGTAGCCCACTTTTTAATTGGATCCTTTGGTGTTTTGGAGACTTGCTTCTTGAGTTCTTTGTAAATATTGGAGACCAGCCCTCTGTCAGATGTGGGGTCAGTGAATATCTTTTCCCATTCTCTGGGCTGCATTTTTATCTTGCTGACTGTGCCCTTTGACTTACAGAAGCTTCTCAGTTTCAGGAGGTCCCACTTATTAATTGTCGATCTCAGTGTCTGTGCTACTGATGTTATGTTCAGGAAGCACTCTCCTGTACCAATTCATTCAAGGGTACCTCTCGCACTTTCTCTTCTAAGAGGTTCAGTGTGGCTGGATTTATGTTGAGGTCTTTTTTTTTTTGCTTTTACATGACAGGGTTTCTCTGTATTGTTTTGGAGGCTGTCGGTCCAGCCTGGCTTCGAACTCACAGAGATCTGCCTGCCTCTGCCTCCCGAGTGCTAGGATTAAAGGCGTGCACCACCACCGCCTGGCTTATGTTGAGGTCTTTGATCCATTTGTACTTAAGTTTTGTACATGGCGATAGACATGGATCTATCTGCCGTCTTCTACATGCCAATATCCAGCTACGCCAGCACCATTTGTTGAAGATACCATCTTTTTTCCATTGTATAATTTTAGCTTCTTTGTCGAAAATCAGGACAGGGTGTCTAATTCGATTCCATTGGTCTACCTGTCTATTTTTGTGCCAAACCAAGTTATTTTCAGGACTATAGCTCTATAATAGAGCTTGAAGTCAGGGATGGTGATGTCTCCAGACTTTGTTTTGTTGAACAGGGTTGTCTTGGCGATCCTGGGTTTTTTGTTTTTCCATATAAAGTTGAGAATTGTTCTTTCAAGGTCTGTGAAGAATTGTGCTGGAATTTTGTTGGGGATTGCATTGAGTCTGTAGATTGCTTTTGGCAGTATTGCCATATTTACTACGTTGATCCTACCTATCCAAGAGCATGGGAGATCTTTCCATTTTCTGGTGTCTTCTTTATTTTCTTTCTTTAATGACTCAAAGTTCTGGCAATATAGGTCTTTTACTTGTTTGGTTAGCGTTACCCCAAGGTATTTTATATTGTTTGTGGCAATTTGTAAAGGGTAATGTTTCTTTGATTTCTTTCTCAGCCCTTTTATCATCTGTATAAATTAGGGGTACTGATTTTCTTGAGTTGATCTTGTATCCTGCCACTTTGCTGAAGGTGTTTATCATCTGTAAGAGTTCCCTAATAGAGTTTTTTGGGTCACTTATGTAAACTATCATATCATATGCAAATAGTGAAAGTTTGACCTCTTCCTTTACAATTTGTATCCCCTTGATCTCCTTTTGTTTTCTTATTGCTCTAGCTAGAACTTTGAGTAGTTGTGGGGAGAGGGGACAGCCTTGTTTGGTTCCTGATTTTAGAGGAGATGCCTTGAATTTTGTTCCATTCAGTTTGATGCTGGCTGTTGGTTTGCTGTATATAGCTTTTATTATGTTTAGGTATATTCCTGTTATCCCAGATCTCTCCAAGACCTTTATCATGAAGGGGTGTTGCATTTTGTCAAAAGCTTTTTCTGCATCTAGTGAGATGATCATGTGATTTTTGTTTTTCAGCTTGTTTATATGGTGGATTACATTGATGGATTTTCGTATGTTGAACCATCCCTGCATCCCTGGGATGAAACCTACTTGATCATGGTGAATGATCGTTTTGATGTGTTCTTGGATCCGATTTGTTAGTATTTCATTGAGTATTTTTGTGTCAATGTTCATGAATGATATTGGCCTGAAGTTCTCTTTCTTAGTTCTGTTTTCGTGTGGCTTGGGGATCAATGTTATTGAAGCCTTGTAGAAAGAGTTTGGCAAAGACCTTTCTGCTTCTATTGTGAGGACTACTTTGAGGAGAATTGGTATAAGCTGTTCTTTGAATTTCTGGTAAAATTCTGCACTGAGGCCATCTGGTCCTGGGCTTTTTTTGGTTGGGAGACTTTTGATGACTGCTTCTATTTTCATAGGGGTTATAGGTCTATTTAAATTGCTTATCTGTTCTTGATTTAATTTTGTTAAGTGATATTTATCCAGAAAATTGTCCATTTCCTTTAGATTTTCAAATTTTGTGGAGTACAGGTTTGCAAAATATAACCTGATGATTCACTGGATTTCCTCACTGTCCGTTTTTATGTCCCCCTTTTCATTTCTGATTTTGTTAATTTTCATGTTCACACTGTGTCTTTTGGTAAGGTTTGGAGTTTTCCTTCCAGATCTTTTTGTAGGGCTGGGTCAGTGGGTATGTACTGTTTAAATCTGGTTTTGTCATGAAATATCTTGTTTTCTCTGTCTATAGAGACTGAGAGCTTTTTTGGATATAGTAGTCTGGGCTGGCATCCGTGGTCTCTTAGTGTTGGTAGAATATCAATCCAGGACCTTCTGGCTTTCAGAGTTTGGTGGCATTGTTTTTTAATCCCAGTACTTTCAAGGCAGTGGATCTTTGTGAGTTTGAGGCCAGATAGATCTACAATAGTGAGACTCTGCCTTTAAAACAAAAAGGAATTTTGACACAACGCAACTGAAATGCAAGAATATTTTCTAAGTGATATAAAGCACAAACAACGATAAATGACAAGGATTATATTTTCTAATCCCCATAATCTTCTAAAACATGGCCACTCTGTCACAGATGTGGGATCTGTTTTTCTCTTCCCTTGAGATCTGGCAGCCCTTGGACTTGATCGCCTTGTTTGATAGACTGCGAGATGGGGGTATGTGACAAGGGTAGGTGATAGAAGGCCTTGAGCTGACATGCAGCAAGCTGTGGTCCTGGAGACCCACTCCTGGGCCACTTCCTCGTGTGAAGGTGGAGAGTCATTGTACAGATGCTCTGTTGATTCCCTCATTGACCTCTGGAACTCCAGGTTCAGATTCTCCCATTCCTTCTGACCTTTCTCCTTTAAATAAAACTGACACGTCTGTAGCTAGAGTGCATTAACAAAGCCTACATGTTTTGCGTTTTCCCGGTTTGTTCAGAGTTCCCTCTGATTACATTATGTCCCTTGTCTCATCTTTCCCAGATGCTTTATCATTTACTTTTATCAACGGTTTTATCTGCTATGGTTCCTTGAGTCTCTTCTGCAAGATATAGATGCTATAGTTGTCGGCTCCATCCTGTCCCAGGCCAGAGAGATTTACCAGAACTCCTTTTTCTTTATAATGTTTGAGTATGATTATGGTGCGGTGTGCCTGTGTGTTTGTATTTGTGTGTGTGTGCACGTGTGTGTGTGTGGTGTGTGTGCACGTGTGTGTGTTTGTATTTGTGTGTGTGCACGTGTGTGTGTACACGTGTGTGTGTGTGTGTGTGTGTGTGTGTGTGTGTGTGTTGTGAGTGTAGAAGTCAGAGGACAGTCTTGGGTGTTCGTCCTTGTTTTCCACCTTATTTGGGAAAAGGCCTTTTGTTGTTTTCTGCTTCTCATGCCAGGCTAGCTGGTCTCTAAGCTTCCTGAGAGCATTTATCTGAATCCTCCATCAGCTTCAAGATACGAGTTAGAAAAGCATGTTTGTTTGTTTTCTATTTCTATCCTCATTCCTCTTAATCCTTCACTGGGCTTATTTAGTTATATACTGCTTCACCTCTTATATTCAGAGTACTGGGATGGATAGATTAGAAGTTGTTGTATCTAGAGGTAGGCCTCCTTCTTTTAGTTCTTTTTCTTTTGAGACAGCGCCCGTGTCGTCTGGGCTGGCTCAGACTCACTGTGTAGCCAGAGGTGACATTGGCTTTCCGAGTGCTGGAATTATAGGCTTGTGGCACCACACCTGATCTTCACGGTGGTAGGGTTGGAACCCAGGGCTTCAGCTGTACTGCCACCCCCGCAGTGGGTCCTTGGTAGAGCATCACCCCTTTGAGGATTCAGGAGCTGCGATAGGAATGAATGGAACTAACTGAAGCCCCTGTAGTTGAATCTTTGTCTAAGTCCTCTTGCCTTGAGAATTCCTTACATTGCTGCTGTGAGTTAGACATTTCATTGGCCGACTTGTTTTAAGACCTTGTTCTAGGCCTCAATTCCTTAGACAATCCATATTAGTTCTTTTTAAGTCTCTGTTTCTTAATTTGGAGCAAGGGGGGAGACAATACCTTTAGGGATTCTCTGAGATCTTGATGGGATACTTGTGATCATGTTCATAGCTGGTCCATGAAAAGACTTTGTGCAGATGAGAAACAGTTACCCCTGCTTCTAGACACAGTGCTGTGCCAGGGTGTGCCTCTTTTGAGTGGAATATGGGTAGATCTCCTTTTCATGTATTTGCCTAAAATAGGCCACAGAGCACATAGCTGTGCAGTCTTTTTGTACCAGTTTTCTCTATTGTGCCAAGATGCGTAAAACATAAGTTACTGTGCTATTTAATATTGATCGACAACTTGGCAGGATCTAGAACTACCCAGAAGACAAATCTTGGTATCTCTGTGAGTGAGATCTGGATTGGGTTGGTTGAGTTGAAAAGGCCCACCATAAATGTGGGCGTCACTATTCTGTGGCCCTGGGTCCTAGACTCCTAGAAAGGAGACTAGGAGCTGAGCACCAGCATCCATCCCTCTCCGCCTTCTCCCTGCAGATGCAGTGTGATCAGTTGCCTCTTCCCACCTTGTTTCCACCACCACAGGGACTGCACCCGTAACCTGCGAGTCAAAACCAACCCTTCCTTCCTTCAGTTGCTTTTGCCAGATTCTGCCCCAACAATCAGGAAACAACTAATTCCCATCTTACTCCTTACAGTTCAGTTGGTAAAACTTTAATACCAAAAAGTAACTCCCATTTTCCCTTTCCACCAGTCCCTGGTAACCAACATTTTATTTTCTCCCTAGAGACCCCCTGAATTATAACATTTGATTATTCATGTTGTGTTGTGTATGTGTGTGTGCACACTCAGAGGCCAGAAGAGGTCGTCAGGGGTCTTCCTCTATTTCTCTGGACCTTATCTTTTGAGGTAGGGTCTCCCTGAACTGGGGGCTACACATTTCCCTTAGGCTGACTGGCAGCCAGCTCCTGGGATCTGCTGGTCTCTGACCCTCAGTGTTGTGGATACAGGTGTGTAAGCAATGTCTAGCTTTTATGTGGGTGCTGGAAATATTTGAACTTAAGTCCTCTTGCCTTCACAGCAAGTGCTCTTACTCAACCATCTTCCTAGCCATAAAGTTTACTTTATAATGATGAAATACAATTTGTGTGCACACTAGGACTCTGTATTAGCAATAATATCTGTCATCTATCTATATATCATATCTATCTTCTATCATATCTATCTTCTATCTATCTATCTATCTATCATCTGTCTATTTATCATCTATCATTTATGTATCTACTACCTCTATGCATTCAGTCATCTCCCTTTTCCCACAAAGTATCCCATGTGATGTTGATTAGATAACAGAATCATGTCTCTTATTTGCATGGTCTCGATTACTTCATTTGATCCTCACAATGGTCCCACAGGTGAATTTCCCATCTTTTGCTTCACTAGCGAGTCATCTGGGTCTTAGTCAGTGGCAGAGCAGGATGGAGTCGCACATTTCTTAGCTTACACACAGACTCGTAGTTTCATGGTGTCATGCTTTCTCGATGGCTTGGTACAATGATTAAGCTTAGTGTGAGACTTTATTTTAAGTGTTGCATCTCAAAAACCAAAACACTCTGTAGCCACTAAAACCGAGTAAAACTCAGCAGCTATTAGAAGCACAATGGATCAGGCAGGGTTTGTCTTTTCTTGGATGGGACACTAACTTTAGCTGTTAGAGCATTTAATCTAATTCACAGGTGAGAGGAGGTAGCAATTCAACCAAAGGCCTAGGAATTCTGTAGAAATGAGCTAAGATCAATGGGGTTTGGGTTGTCAAAGGAAAGGGAGACAAGGGCATCTTTAAACCTGCAGCTTGAGCAGCCAGTAACAATCACTTTTTGCAACTTCTGTATATTGCTGCCTAAGTGTATCGAGTGTCTGTGTATTGCTGCCTAAGTGTATCGCGTGTGATCTACAAATGAGACTTCTGTGAATAGCTTGATTGCTTAACACAAGTGGGTTTTAGATAAATCTCATGTATCTGTTCCATACCACCCTGTGTTGCTGGATTTCAAAGTGTTGGCGAAACACTAGGGTGGTGAGATGCTATCTAGCACTTAGCTAATAAGCATAAGTGTGGCCCTGATGGCAGTGAGACCACACCTGTACCACTCAGAGCTACAACCTCAGATTTTAGGATCACCCAAGGCTACCTATTTTCTTTGATAAACACCTTTCCATATTTTTTTAGTGTGCTGACTCATGCAATTCTAATGGCATTTTTATTGTTCAGGCAAGCATTGCATCTTTTGTTTTGGAGGCACCAAACTTAGGAAAACGTTGGAGTATCATTTCATAAGTCCAGGCCTTGAAGTATTTCTCTAAAGACAGAACGTTATGGATGACACCCATCCTTACCCAAAAAAGAGTCAGTCATGTGACGTACGGAATAAAGAACATTCAGAGTTGTTGGGATTGGTGCCGAACTGTGAGAAAGACACTGGCCCCTTCTTATAGCAACCATAGTGAGTGAGACAAACGCACCACTCCAATCTGACATCAGCTGTATCTCAGGAGACATAACATGATTTATAGCAACACTGAATCCAGGTTACAGACAGCAAGAAGGCCCATATGGTACTAGGTATTTTTTTGGCAACCAATGTGATTTATTTAACAACCTACGGCTTTAAACGCAGAGCCAGAGAATTATTTAAGGATGTGACAGATCTTTAGATTTAGCCTAAGATAGTTTGGTCCAACATTTTTGTTTTGAATGGAAAAAAAAACCCAACTGATCCCAGAGTTAGCAGATAACTTGTGCAGTGCTGACCTAAAGACACTTGAGGGTTACTCACCGAACATTCTACCACTTCCTAAGTGGAAGATAAGGGGAAGAATATTTATTTTAAGAGACAGTAGATTAGATTTATTTAGAACTTTGAAAAACAGAGGCTTGGGAGATAACGCAGTCAGTGATATGTTAAGACGTAAGTTCAAGCCCTAGAAACCATGCTGAAATGCTAGGTGTGGCATGCACTGACCGGCTCGGTTCTGGAACAGACAGATCCCTGGGCCCTGCTGGTTGGCCGGCTTTGTCTGCTCAGCAAGTGCTAGGCCAATATGCCCTGTTTCAAAACAAACAAACACAAAAAACACCCCAAAACAAAACAAGGCGGGTTGTTTTTGATGAATGATACCAGAGGCTAACCTTTAGTTTCTACATGTGTGTGCACACAGTGTATACACACATACCTGCATACAAATATGCACTCACACAAACACCCTACACACAGACACACAGAGGCAGAGAGAGAGAGAGAGGAAGAGAGAGAGAGAGAGACAGACAGAGAGAGAGAGGGAGGGAGGGTGATGGAGAGGGAGAGAGAGATAGGGAGGGAAGAGAGAGAGGGAGAGAGATAGAGGGAGATAGAGAGAGAGAGAGAGAGGGAGGGAGAGAGAGAGAGAGAGAGAGAGAGAGAGAGAGAGAGAGAGAGAGAGAGAGAGAGAGAGAGAGAGAGAGAGAGAGAGAAAGAGAGAGAGAGGACTTGGACCCAAACCACACAGTGACCTCTCAGTGTCATCTCGGGGACCACACCCAGTTACCACCTGCCTGGCTTGCAGCAGCCTCAACTCAAGGTTGTTGGAAGGGGATACTGGCAACAAATGCTCACAGCCCAGTGATCGCTGTTCTTTTCTCTTCTACGCCACTGTCTTTATTCTGCTCATCACAGCAGCTTTCCTTTCCACGGCCCTCAAACCCGGGGCAGCCCACGGCTGCCGGAGGCTTCCCACCTCTGGCTCCTGTTTCTTCGCAGCTGCAGGCTTCTTTTCTTGTTTTATCAATACTTTTGATGGTAAAGGTCCTCAGGGCAGACAATGTTATTTATTGTGTAAGCTTCTGAATACTGTTGACACACACATAAATATGAAAATAACAATGTCCTATTTTGACTGAAGGGGCTTCCTTTGTAGTCTTTGTTCATTTGACTCCCTGTTTGGTGCTGGGGATGGAAGCTGGTGCCTCCTGCGTGGGGAGCGCTTGCTCTACCACTGAGCTACACCCTGGCTCATGTGGTTATTCTTTACAAAGAGCAGGCCATTTTTTCGATTGTGATTGTGAGAGGGGTTATAAGTGGGCCCCTCTGTCTTTAAAAAAAGAAAAACAAAGCCTGTGCTCGTTCTTTCTGTTGAGGGCAAGGATATGAGTTTTCATTCAGCTTTTATTGGAGTTAGTTAGGCACCGTGGAGAAACGTTTGTTGCATTAAGAGTGTTCCCTTATTTAGTTGAATGGTTTGCTGCTCCTGGCTTTAAATTTAAGAAAATACACTGTTTTGGGGGTGACGAGCATAACGCGAAGGTACTTTCTACCTGAAATCATTTCAACAAAGAGCTGGAGTTTGATTTATGATGTGGATATTGGTGGGAGGTTGATAAATATGCAGTCCGGCTTCAGTTTTTATCCCAGCCATCCAAACCATGCGGTTTCTTTCATTCCAGGGTCACTCGGTAAGTGATATTTGAATATGGCTGTAGCTGGTTTGCTGGCTTGCTTCAGACTGCAGGTCAGGCATGGCCTGCACGGCTAATGAAGCAGAAGCTAGGTGGCCGAGATGCATGTCCTCCCGGGGAATGCAGCCTCCCAGGGATGCCTTGGTGTCTCCTGCTGCTGGGAGGGCAAGTCTGGACCTCTCTGAAGACCTGGTTGAGGGTGTCCACTGAAGTCTACTGCTGTCTACTGCAGACTCACCGAGGAGAGCTTAAGCAAAGCGGAGCCAAGCATGAAGAGCCTGAGTCAGGAGCCGGTGGGAATACTCAGAGTATTATGGGCTGTTTGTGACTTGTATTTTCCTCCCATGGGCAGTCTTTCTGAACTCATGGCTAGAAGCAAAAGTCAGATTTGTTTAAATGTACTACCCCCAAAATAGGAATGACACAAACCGTAGTAACTCTCAAGAGGAATTGTCCTTTTCACTTCCCGGCTCACTGTAGACAAGCCTAGAGGGTATCCAGGAAACTGGAGTATGTGTGGCCTTCTTGGAGGATGTAGGTCACTAGGGGTGGGCTTTGAGCTTTTATATGTGCAATCCAGGCCCAGTATCACTTATTTTTTTCCTGCCTGTTGATCGAGGAATAGAACCCCCACCCATCACCTTCGCCAGCACCGTGTCTGCCTGCATGGCGCCATATTTCCCACGTGATGACAATGAACTCAACCTCTGAGCCTGTAAGCCAGCTCCAATGAAATGTTTTCCTTTATAAGGGGCTCTGTAGCCATGGTGTCTCTTCATGGCAATAGAAACCCTAACTTAGCTAAGTGTCACCAGCATCACCATAGTACCTCCTCATGGGAGAATGAATAATGCTGTTTAGGGGCACTTGGCAGAACTGGGGTAAACTGCTGTGTTGTTGTGGAAGCTGGAGGATTGAGTTGCCCTGGGAAGTCACTGGACCCCAAACTGGCCCTTCCTAGTTAGAGAGAAGAAGGCATCAGCATGCATGTGTGTATGTACTACATGCATGTGTATATGCATTGCAAGCATGTGTCTATGCAACCTACAACTGCGTTTGATGTTTTTTAGTATTGTCAAGTAATCTTTAGTTTATTGCGGCCTGTGGATTTTTATGAGCATGGCCTTCTACCAACAAGTGAATCCCAGGGTTCCACGACTGATGGCCCCCAGTGTCTGCCCTTTGCTTTCCCTGAATGTTCAAGTGTGTCTTTCAACGATCTGTGTTTCATCTTTTCACTATCTGCTCATGCTCATGCTTCCTAGTGTCATTTTGAGCCTCTGCTAAGTCCTGTCCTTGTCTTGTTTACTTTTTCCTCAGCTTGTTTTTATTGATGGAGTGCATGCCTCAGTGCTCCTTAAACCTTGGTAGCCAAGCATGCTTTTGGGACCTGCAGTGAGAACCAGCCACAGTTACAGATTAGTCCTGCAGCACCTGTTAAGGAGACAGGACACAGACACAGAAAGGAACATATTCAAACGAGGCCATTATGTCTCATTTCCATCCGAAACTTAAAAAATCTCAGAGGGATCAAAAGTTCTATGTGATTTTTTTCTGAGAGAAGATAATTGTTTGGCATTAAAGATGAAGTCTCAGAGATTGGTAGACAGTTGAAGACCAGGAATATATGTGATGGTCTTGCTAGCCGGTTAGGTCAGGGTTAGCTTGAAAAAGCAATGAGCATCTTCTATTTTCCCAGACTCTCCTTGCTCTGTGAAGATTCTGGGTCTCCTTTTCCATCTGATAAAGCTCTCTTTATTCTTCCTAACTTAGCTCCTGGACAGTGTCTCCACTGTTTTCCAAGGCACAGTTACCTATCTCCTACACCTTACCTAGAACTTCTATAGTAGCCTGTAGGACACAGCTGTATTATAACGTATACCAAGAAACAGAACAGGATTGCAGACTATTATGTAAAAAACCAGATCATAAACATTTCAAATTTTGCTGTCCATATGGTCTTTGCTGCAACTACTCCACTTGGCTGTCATGGGGTGAAACAGTCACAGGCAATATGTAAATGAAGAGGCCTGGCTGGGCTCCAATAACATTTAATTATGGACTCTAAAATGTGGGCTTCATATACACTGTGTGCGGCATGAAATACTCTTTCTCATTTTATTTTTTCTTTTAAGCATTGAAAGCCATAAAAATCAGCCATAAAAATACACATGGAGTTGGCATGCAGGCTTCACCTGCCCACCTTTGGCATAGGACAATGATTTGGACACATGCCTTCATCCTCTATTTGACCATGAACAAGGGGAGCTCCGTGAATACAGCCTTGCTCCAGACAACATAGTTCCTGCAACTGGTAAGAGTTTTACAAACTTAGCAAATACTTGTTACATGAATGCTTGTGTGAGAGCACGCTGTAATAATATTTCCCAGTATTAGTTGAGCTCTTATTATGATGCCAGACCATTTGACAAATGCTTTATTTGCACTTTCTCATTTAATTTTGTTATCTGGGGACATTAAAAGCAGTGATTATCATTCTATTCTGCTAAACACTGCATAGTCTCCTTCAATCCTCTCAATAACTCTACAGTGAATAGGTCCTGCTCAGGTCTTTCGAAGCTCAGAGAAAATACTCTCTTTGTGATTAGCTCTTTCTGTAATGTGACCAGCTGTCACCCAATGCTGTGACACAGTCTACAATGCTGTGACTTCCCTGTAGCAGTGAATTGTGGGTCAAAACGGACCTCTTCCTCCCCTAAGCTGCTTTTTGTCAGGGTATTTTATTGCAGTAGCAGAAATGGATTGGGACAGAGTTGGACTGATGCCCGAAGGCATCCAGTCACTGTCATCCTCTGCTGTGGGGACCCAGGACCTAGATGCCCTTCTTCATGAACTTGAACATGAGGCCTGTTGTGAACTTATGTGGCCGATTATGGAACAGTGTTGGTGACTCTTTTCATTCCTTGCCCACCCATTTAGTTATATGTAAGGATGATGGTGTTTGTTTTCTACCTACCCACGTAACATTTGGAATCTGCTTCAATTCTTTAAGCCCAATCTCCTGCCAGAAGAGTGAAGAGGTTGAATTATGGCTGTCAAACATCTCCTCTCGTGATAGGTTTCCGCACCTCCGTCTTCTGATGCCTTCTTGTTATTTATTGGCATTGCATGTCTTGGTTCTTCTCATAGTCCTTGGCTACAGAAAATTCAGGAGTTATGGCCTTGAACTTGGTGGTTGCTTTAAGGAAATCTGCTTTTCTGATTTTTTTTAATGCAATGCTAGCTTCTCCATGATTAAAAATAAGTAACTAAATGACAGTTGTGACAGTGTCTTCTATTTCACAGCATTGTTTAAAAGCAACTTTGAAGACATTATCCAGTCATCCTTCCAATGTTCCTTTGACACAGATAGGTGTTTTGTCTTTATTAGAAAATCCTTTTACATAGTTACAGAATGAGGCTTTCTTTGTTTTAAGACAATGAGTGGTCCAGAAGATTTCCATTTTAGGGTGACTGGTCACTTTCAAACTGATAGGCACAGTTCTTAAAATGCACACATACACACACACACACACACACACACACACACACACACACACAGAGAGAGAGAGAGAGAGAGAGAGAGAGAGAGAGAGAGCCAAAGTGCTTCAGAACTTCCAGAAATGTAAAGATTTATTTTTAATTATGTGTATGTGTTTGAGTCTGTGTGTGGGTATGTGCATGTGAATGCCCTTAGAGGCCAAAAGTGCATGTTGGTGCACCCGGAGCTGCAGTTTACAAGCGGTTGAATGGGCCAGTGCAGATGCTAGGGACTGAACATTAAGGAACTTTGCAAGAGCAATAATTGCTGTTAACTGCTGAGTCATCTTTCTGCCTCATTTTCAGAAATTTAAAGACACATTTCCCATTTAATATAAATATGGCCCTGGTATTTAAATATCCAACATCCTCTTTGACTCATGTATCAGTCAGGTGAACGACCCAGCTCATTCTAAATAAATATTTGCTGAAGGAGGAGAGGGACTGTTGTTGCAGTATTTGGAATGCACGCAGGACCTTCTACGCCATGTGGCCAGAACACTGGGCCCCAATTAACTGTGAGGGTGAGCCTGGTGGTTTCTCTAGGATTTGTTTCATAGACAAATTGGGACGCTTGTTCTAAGACAGTGATCTCTTTATCTGCAGATAATGAGGTGTTCTCAGAGTGGCAGAATTCCTATAAATAAAGTAAAAAAACTTGAAAAAATTCTGTATAAACAAACGTTTCAGACAATGAACAACTGTTCATTTACATAAAAGCAGCCAAGTCTGTGCAACAGGAGCTTTTGGTACTCCTGTGCAGTTATTTTCACAGGTAGAACCCGGCAGGCAGGCCAGGCCAGTAGTAACCCGAAAGAAGAATCAGAGTGTGTTTGGGGGAACCCTCCCATCTTCCTTGGTGTCCACATCTCTGCATCTTCCGCTACTCCACAAGACTGTTCTAATTGCGTGGACCTCCTCATTTTTAATTAAAAAGTTTTTATTTGTTTGTTGTTTGTTTACTTATTTATTTACATGCTTGCATGTATGTGTCTATGGAGAGCATGTCTGTGCCACAGGGCACATTGGAAGTCAGAGGACAACTTGTAGGAGTCAGTTCTCTCCTTCTACCCATGTGGGATTGAACTCAGGTCATCAGGCTTGGTGATCAGGCTCTTTGTGCAGAGAGCTGCCTCACGAGACTCAGACTTAATGTGTCACCCCGGATTCCTGTGTTGGAACCTTAATACCTCACTGCCACAGTGATGGGGGTGAGAGCTTGATGGGGCTCTGGTCAGACGGGCTCTGCCTCCCGTGTGGACTAAAGATGACATGAAAAGGACTTTCGGGAATGGTTTTGGTATCTTTTATCCTTCCAAAGGAGGATGCAGCAGAGAACCACACCAGACACTGGTGCCCATATCTCAAACTCACAGCCTCGAGAACTATGAAAATAACTTTAGCTCTGTGTAGCTTATCAAGTTCCAGCAGCAGAAAACAGACTAAGACAGCAGCCTTCCCGCAGCTGTCTAGACACAGGATAGCTCTGGTACCTATCCTTTCTTATTGCCCTTGCCTTTCCTTAATTAGTTAATTAGGGCATAACCACCAACCCTGTCTATGTGCGTGTGGAGATCAGATGAGGGCATCACGTGTCATGTGCTATCGCCCTGTAGACAAGGTCATTTGCCGGGCCTGGAGCGAGGCTGGCAGCAGCTGGTCCCAGTGATTCGTCTCCGTCCACCCCCTACAGTGTTAAGGTTACAGGTGTGTGTGTGTGTGTGTGTGTGTGTGTGTGTGCAAGCACACCCAGACTTTTACGTGGGTGCTGGGGATTTGAACTCAGGTCTTTATGCTTGTGCACTGAGTGCTCTTACCCACTGAGCCATCTTTGCAGCCCCTTTCAAAACTTCTGTATAAGTGGAAATCCAGCGGATAAGTTAATTCATGTTTTTTGTTCAGCTTATAGAGCCATAATTCTATGAAATGAAAGATAACTGAGTGCCTATAAATTGGGATGTAGACATACAACCTCACAGCAAAAATAGTTTAGCATGAAAGAGAACTATTTGCAAATTTATGCCAATGCATATTTGAAAAAAATATGTTTTAATGGATTGGATTCAATAAAATTGCAGTATTCAGTATTCTGTTATAAATCCACAGATAAAGTTGTCAATCGAACACTCTACATCAAAAGGTCAAAATCATCTAAAATGATGTGGAGTTAAATTTTTTTTCCAATAGTCACTGTCAAACATCACATTTCATAGGGAGGAATTTGATGAAAACATAAACTTCCTTTTCAAGCTCTATTTGGAATGTTCTAGTTGAACTCAGCAGTTGGGCACTTCGGCTCATGATCTGTCCCTGACTTTTCTGGCACCCTCTTTGGAGGGCTGAAGGGAAACCTGAGAAAGGTAGATGTGAGGGGGGAGTGTTAACACTCTGCTGAGACGGGGGCCACAGAGCGACCCCTGCCAACGTCTGCTGACAAGGGTGAGTGTCTTTTTCACCCGTCCCAGGGCCATGGAAATGAAGCTAGAGTGAGGATGCCCTCTGCTTTCAGCAGGCACTGGGCAGACTCACCCAGACTCTGAAAAGACGCCTAACCTTCCACGGAGAGTTTGCACTTAAAGAGCTGATTAGCCAAACAAATGTCCAATGCCTCGGTTTTAGTGCCGGCAGTGGTCTTTAGAGCAGTAGGTAAGAGGCCAAGTAATTCTTTCCAGGATAATTCCACAAACCTATACAGAGATTATGTGCAAGACTTCGGGAGCCTAGAGTACAATAGCCCTCCCTGTGTGCGGTGACTTAGGATCTTAGGCCTCTCCCATTGTGCACCTTGCCTTCCTATGCAATTAGATACAGATGTGATGGGTTGAATTATAATCAGGTCCAAACTGATATATTGTTGTAGTCAATTACAGGACAGCTGGAATAACATAAAATGAGTAATTTCCTTTTGCACTTTGAATCCATTATGGAGTCTAACCACTCAGACCAAGGCCTCCCTCTTAGATAGTCGTGAATTCATGCTGTAGGATAATACAGCAATACTGCAGGCATGCCAGCTGTCCATCTGCTAAGCCTTCTATGTTCTAACTGTGATGTTGAGGCAGGCGTAGTTCATACTTACATATAGCCTTGACCTCAAATCCCTCCAGCAGTAAAAGCAAGATAGACTGTTTATCTGGAGTTGTTTTGTTTGTTTGTTTTTATACTTTGTAGCCCTGGCTAGCCTGGAATTGACTATGTGGACCAGACTAATCTTGATCTACCTGCCTGCCTCTGCCTCCTGAATACTTGGATTAAAGGCATGCATTACCATGTCCAGATATGTTCGTAATTTTTACTCCAATATATTCAATATTATCAGGTGTGACTTCTTTTACACACACACACACACACACACACACACACACACACACACACACAGAGAGAGAGAGAGAGAGAGAGAGAGAGAGAGAGAGAGAGAGAGAGAGAGAGAGAGAGAGTGTTTTTCACCCTTTGGGTCTCTCTCTCTCTGTTTATGTGTGTGTGTGTGTGTGTGTGTGTGTGTGTGAATGCACACGAATGTAGAAGCCAAAAGTAAATGTTTCTCCAGCCTCTGTTTTGAGACAGGGCATTTTGCTGTGACCTGGGCTTGCTTGATTAGGTTGGGCTGGCCAGCCGGCAAACACTACTGAGCCTCCTTTCTCAGCCTAGCCTAGCCCAGCTTTCTAGTACAGGTGCTGGGGATTTGAACTCACGCCCTTGTACTTGTGTAGCAAGCCCTTTACTGAGTACCACCTTAGGCTCCTTTCAAATGTTTCTACTGTAAGCAAATAAAAGGCCTAGTATCTCTGCATCTTTCCCTCAGTGCTCTCATATGTGAAGCCATCAGTTTGGAATCTCTTAAACCATCTAGATGCTAATGACAGCCCCTCAGCTAGCAAACCAGTATAGTTTTGTGTTGATTTTAGAATTATCCTACTGCTTTCCCTCTTCCCATTTTCCAGCCCTCTGCCAGCTCCTGAGTTTCCAGGGCAGATGACTAGCTTACTCCACCCCCTTCTCTGGATCCAGAAGGCAAATAGTGACTACCTTTCTCGTAAAGATAGGTTGAAATCTATTTCGGCTTTGATAAACATTCCTAGGCGACACACACATAGAAGATTTGCTCTGGGGCTAGGCTCTTAATAGAACTCCACCTCATCAGGCAGCCTTGAGGAACTGCTGAGACAGACTGACTTGGGCTTCCTGATGTCGTTAACACCCTTGCCTGTATCTCAAATCGGCGATACTGTTTAGACCTAGGGTTAGCTTGCTGTAAGTACCAGTGCTTGAAGAACTCAAAGGAATGAGCTTCAAACTGCCTTAAGGAAATGTGGACTGGGATTGCTGTGCACTCTGGAGACTGGGGTCCCAGTTCTTCTTCAATGATGTGTCCCCAGTGGCTTAACTTCTATCAAGACCCACCTCTTTTTTTTTTTTTTTTGGTTTTTTGAGACAGGGTTTCTCTGTATTGTTTTGGAAGCTGTCCTAGAACTCGCTCTGTAGACCAGGCTGGCCTTGAACTCACAGAGATCTGCCTGCCTCTACCTCCTGAGCGCTGGGATCAAAGGCGTGCACCATCAACACCTGGCAAGACTCACCTCTTAAAAGCTCTGCCAGTCCCCCAAGTTAGGAACTAAGTCACCCCATCTCTCCCTTTTATGGCCTTCCAGGCCTTTTGGCTGTCAGCTACAGTTTTGTCTTAGGAATCATAATGGGAATATCTTTTGTTCATAAAGTCTCCAAAGATGGATGTCTTAGAATTACTCTGTTATTGAGTTTGGAGGTAGTGGCATGGATTGGGCTGTATATTTGCATTTAAAACATATCTATGAAAAGAATCAAAGTGCCAAAAAATTCCTTCAGCTTTGCATTTCTAAAGGCTATCATAAATAACAGAATCATATATTCACAGGTTGATAATTATGTAGCATGAGAAGACCCCAGGTCTCTCAGCTGACAGATCTACTAAAAGAGTGACTCAACCCAAAGGACACACGCTATAAAACAGTGTGTGTTTTATAGGATTTTCTGTGAGTGTCTGTTTCTGTTGGGGGAAAAAAACCTCAGAAGCTTTTCAATTCTAAACACTGCAAATTTTCACTAATTCAACTCTGTTCCAGATAGTTTAGCATTGCCCATTCTGCTCTTATTTCTTCTGGAGTGTCACTCTTGATCTCTCTTGGGCGTCTCTGCCTTATACTCTGTGTGTGTGTGTGTGTGTGTGTGTGTGTGTGTGTGTGTGTGTGCAGAAAATAGCCAGCATCATTACCATTTTACTTTTTTTCTTCTTCTTGAGATAGGGTCTTTCCCTGGAATCTGCTGATTAGAGTAAGCAGGGAGGTAGTGAGCTCTAAGAATACACCTGTTCATGCCTCCCAGGCACTGGGATTACAAGCCTGCCTCACTACACCCAGCATTTTACCGGGGATGGAAATCAGTTCTCCATGCTGTAGCAGGCACTTCACTTAATGAGCTATATCCCCATCCCTGTTGTTTTACTCCTGACCCCTTCCTTTTCTTGAGCCAAGATTAATGCCTTTTGGGGTTAGGGGTGGTTACTTTATTAGTTGCCTGGTTGACTTTAGTATTGGAATGCTGGTTTCCACAAGAATCAGCAGAGCTTCTGTGGGGAAATACGTGCTTGCCTGAAGTTCCACTGATGAAGTCCTGGGCTGTTTGAAGTGTAACTGATGAAGTCCTGGGCTCTGGTGCAGTCACCCGAGCTCAGAGACACTGGCTCGGCGATGAGTCTGGCTTGCTAGAATCTCTTCTTGCACTTCTTTCTCTGCTGGGGACATTTATTCAGGAATCACTGCCATGGCAGGCAGAGTGAAAGGGGTCACCTTGGTGTGTATGAAGCAGCATCTCACATCTATCAATCCCAGATGTGGGCATGTGTGAGCCTGCAGCTTGTGAAGGGACAGACTCATTCCCTTGGTTGAGATTTATCTGGCGCCTGTTATCAATCGCACTCGAATCTCAGTCCCCCACCTGCAGTGCCTGCTGATATCTAAGTCCTCTTTTTTGCACACTTCAAGTGTGGTAGCTGCAGTTGCAGGAGGAAGAAAGGTTGAGCGGAGGTCAGGTCTATAAAAACATCAGGGGAAAGCTTGGGTAGCTCGAGGAATCAGTATTAAAAAACATTTTAAAAGTAATTTTTCTCTGTCCTGCTGTCTTACAAAAATCATATCTCCCCCCCACAAATGTACTTAAGTCCAAATAAAAGTAATGCTAAAAGTCAAAAGTCACATAATCCCCTAAGCGAGTTTGATTGCACCCATCTTGCCTATTGATAAAGAGAATTGTAGCAGGACTCTTTTCTTTGTGAGCTGTGTTTCCTGAAGAGTTGCCACTTAGAACAGAGATCTCCCATCAGACACGGAATAGGAAGCCTCGAAGTAGAGCCTTTTTGTCCCTGGCCACCATTAGGTACAACTCAGAAGCTAACTGTGTGCCATGTAGTTCATGACCAACAACTACTTCACAGAGATTAAATGGTTATCTGTTATGAGAAGCTTTTCCTTTTGCTAGCCGCTTTGGTTTATCACCCGCCAGTCGCCTGGGCTCTGCAGCGTATCAGTCCCAAATAAACACACAGGAGGCTATATTAATTATGAAGCTGTTGGCCTTGTTTGTCTCTTACTGGCTAGCTCTGCCTTAAGTAATTACCCCATAATTGTTAATCTAAGTATGTTTCTTACCGGAGAATAGTTCCCGGCGTCCTACCCCCATGGTGTCACATGTTGACTCTTGTGTTCTCCTTCCCAGAATCCTCCTGGACTCCTAGCCCCACCTATCTAGATTCCTATTGGCCAGCAGTAATTTATTAACATATAAACAGGACTTCCCCAACAGTTATCAGTGTCATTTACCCTGGGCAAGAAACAGAATCCGAGACACCATTCCAGGAAAAACTGGCCAGAGGTCACAGCTCCACCTTAGTTGTCTTTGAAGTTGGATTCAGAGCTCATTTTGGTGGTAGGAAGATAACTGGATTCTTTAGATTATATGAAGGATATTGAATTATAACCTAGAGAGGCCTGTATGAAAACACGCGCGCGCACACACACACACACACACACACACACACACACACACACACACACACACGCATGCACGCACACACATATGCATTAAAGGATTGCAAGAAGAGAAGGAGAAACTGGAGAGACTGCAGGGTCTGGGTGGTGCGGTCAGACACGAGTCAGGAGACAGACTTTCCAGCTGATGTGGGAAGGAGGAACAATGCACTGCCAGGAGGCATACAAACAACAGCAGCTACTGTGGAAATCAGCGAAAATTCCTCAACAAACAAGAGCTGTAACCATGTGACCCAGCTATGTCACTCCTGGGCCTGGACCAAAGGACTTCATCCTACCACGGAGATACACATCCGTGGTTATTACTGCTCTGTTGTAAAGAAGGAGGAAATCCAATCACCCTAGATGTCCATAAGCTATGATTGGGTGATAAAAATGTAGTATATAGACACGAAGGGACTTTATTCAGCCATGAAGAAAAATGATGTTATGAAAATTTCAGGAAAATGTATGGAACTGATAAATAAAATATCAAGGGAGGTAACCCAAGCTCAGAGAGACAAATGTGGCCTATTTTCCCTCATAGGAGGGTCTTGGCTTCTAATTTCCATATATGTGTATTTATGTCCCGGGAGCGAGTGTGTATATAGTTCATGATATCAGACTAGAAAATATGGCCTTAAAGAGGAGTGTGGCAGCGTGGAAGAATAAGGGAATATATGTGATGTGACAGTGTGAAAGGGAACACTGGGGTGACATAGTGTGTGTGTGCAGAATGAAGGGGACAGCTGAGAAGGGAGCACCTTTCAAGCCCAAGTGTGGATGAAGGCCATTACTTTGCCAATCAAACAAAATGTGAGCCAGGGTGAGGGACCGCAGAGGGAATTTCACAATGGCTTCGAAAATTTTTCACAAAAGGACTGGAAGACCGTAAAACCTCGAAAAGAAAAGAATTATGAGAGGAGAAGGAAACACCAAACCTGCCCTTCCTACGCTTCCGGTAGGAAGCTCCCTTTCTGGAGGACCAAGGCGACCGGTGCCTCCTCCACTGGAGAGAAGTCTGAGTGTTTCGCATCTGGTCCCATTTCCTACCATTCCAAAACCCAGTGTCTTCCCTTATTCCAGTGTTTCCTATGCTCACATTGGCGGCGAGCATCCTCCACTGGCCATGGCACAGCATGGTGGGGCGCTGTCTCCCACCTTAGTGCTAGGAATGGCTCATAGCCTGTATTACAATATGCTTTTGGTAACCATCAGCCACGAACACTTCAGTGTCATAAACACAGTTTCTGTGCTTCTATTGTGCTAATTGTCCTTTGTAGGGCGGCTAAAGGACTTCCCTGTCGTCTTCTCAGCCTTCCTTAGAATAGCATGGCATTTCATGTTTTCTGCCTTCTGGGTTTTCACCGATCACGAGTCAACTTCCAGTTATATAATATTAGAGATAAACAGTGTAGAAATGACTCTTAGTTTTGGGGGTTTCGGTCTGTGAACAGCTGGCCCTATTATTTGGACTGCATCATGGGCAGCAGAATAAAACCAATCATCCCACTGCTGGTATGTCAAAAGGAGCAAAGAAACATTCAAGGCCACTCCCTAAGGACCTAAAGACCTTCCACAATGTGTTGCCCACTGAAGAGTCCACCTTTCCAAGTAGCACACCCCAACAGGGAGCAGGTCTTTAACACATGAGCATCAGGGGACATTCTCATCAAACCATATAGCACAGGCGAACATTTTGCCAAATACTGTGTAATAAGTGAAATAAGTGTTGCCAACACTGAAATTCCTGAAAGCAATTTCCTGTCTGTTCACGGTGTAACCTTCAATTCAGTTTTCTGTTGTTGCAGTAGCATTCCTCTTGGTGCTAAGTTCTGAATTTGTCAGGAATGACAAGGTCATGCAGTAAAGAGAAGTTAGTTCAGCCAGTGAACTGCCGCCATACAAGCATAAGGAGATGAGTTCAAGTCCCGTGACCCATGTAAAAAGACAGGTGCAATAGTATACCTGTACTCAGGAAGAAGAGGCAGGGAGATTCTTGGGACTCAGTGCCAGCCTGAGTAACCTGGAAAGTATCGGGTCAGAGATAGTCTCTGTCTCCAAAAAGCAAGGTTGATCTCTGGCCATGCCTGCACACACACAAGCACAAGCATGCAGGCATACACAGAGAGGGAGAGACAGGCAGAGAGACAGAGAGAAGAAACAGAAAATAACACGCAGTGTCTTAATTGAGGAAGGGTTATTTCTCTGTGCTCCTATTACAGTTATCATGGGTTAGAAGACCCAGGCTGCCACTTACATTCTTTTTTTTTAAATAAGCTCAGCATTATTAGGTATTAGGAGAACATAAAATAAAAAACACATTTACACATAATAGAAAACAAACAATGATTAGAATGTCTCACATGCAGAACTCACAAGCTTTTGGTAACTAGTAGTCATGCATGTTATTCTGAAGGTAAATACTAGTTTTCCAGGGCCAGAGATAGATTAACTATAGACTCAGAAACAATGGTATTAGTTCTCCTCTTGCCACTTACATTCTATAGTTAGTTGCCCAGGCTGACATCTCAGTTAACTGTGGTTGAGTAACAAACAAGTTCCTATTCTAGTAGCAATGAAAAGAACCATTGATTTATTAACCATTTTGTAGCTTGGCTTGCATTTAGCTGGGCAACTGCTGTTCTGACCACTCACATATATTCAGTGACTTGATGGGTTGCCTGCTGATCATTTGGTGCTAGTTTGCCTCACTCATGTGACCAGGGCTCCCTGGGAGAGCAGGGTCTCCCCCAACATCTGCTATTTCATCTTTAATGAATTCTAACCTGGCCTGGGGTACATGCCAACATTGTTCCAAGTAAGAATGGGAATCGTGTGTCAAAGCTTCTTATGGGATAGCTCAGATAGAAAAGGGGGGGGGGACACATTCCACTTCTTAATGGGAGAAGCCTCAGAGAATTTATAGCCATTTTTTAAAAGTCCATCATCGAAGGAAAATGAGATTGGAGGATATCATATGCTTGCTCTTACATCTGCCTGATCATACCAATAGTTACATTCTCTCATGTTCTATAAGCCTCAGCAAGTCATAGGTGACCATTTTAGTTTCAAGGAAGGTAGGGAACTGAATTCACCTTTGTTAAGCAAGTAGAAAGCTGAAAATATTTGGAAATTGGGAATAATGATGTCAATAAGTTTTTCATCTTTATCACTGTGCGTGAAGCCTTTTATGGTTAGGAACTGATGATGGCTTTACTGAATGGATTTTTGGCAGTGTGTTGCCCAAGTATCAGAATTAACCAGTCAGATTCAAGACTTACATCAGCCTTGAGTGTTTGCCTAGCTTCTATGTGCTTCTTTATGTATGATCAAGCCTTTTCTAATGCTTAATCGTTCTGTAGACCTTCATAGATTTAGAATAATTTTGCACATCTCTTTTTATCAGTTATTTATGGCCATGGCATCACATCACTTTGAATACCATTTTTAACATTTTCTCGTGTTTGTCACATTGCAGATGACATGAGCCGTCAACCTCTCCTCTTATTTCCTTAGCTGAAAAATAAGAATGCAATTAATAGATACATGAAAACGAGTAAGCTCAAGTCAATCTTGGCTGTCGCAAATTTAAATTTAATAGAGCAGTACCGCTTCTGTTACGGACTTTGAAGAGACATCATCTTGGGTAGACATGATCCATATTTATGGGGTGGAAAGCTGATGAAGATGGAGACAGGTCAATGTGAGTCATACAGTGCTCTTAACTTTTCTTGAGGAGATCAGCCAACCATGTCAAGATAGTTAAATACAACTAGGTATCTATAAAAACTTTTCAAAAAAAATTCACAAGTACAACTTTAGCTGGAGTGAGAGAGTCTTAACAAGCTGTTGAGAAGGCAGCTGGCAGAATGCTGCGGGGAAATCTGCAAGGCTAATGCAAGATAGGAATAGTGTAGTCGGAGAGACGCAGGTCTCGTGAGCCCGGGTGTTCAGGTCCCGGCTCTGCTGTTTCCTGGCCGTGAATCTTGACGCTGTGCGTGTCAAGGATGGCTCCGTTCCACCCCATCCTTGAGATGTCAGCGGTACATGACATGATATGGCCCTTGGAATGAACCCAGGAACAGTCTTAACGACCTCCGGGCCTGGAATAGAAACACATGTGAGATTCCTGCTCCCCCAGTCAGATGAAGGGAGAGGATTTGGGGGAAGACTTGGAAGAAGTCTAAGAAGACTGAAGGAGCTCTGGCCCTCGCATGTACTGTGTAGCACAGCCTTGTCATCCTCCTGCTCCTGCAGCAGGGCTAACACACAGGTGGCAACGCTGATGTTGAGCCGTTAAGATTCAGGGTGTGTCTGTCACAGCTGCAAGCGTTGTTCTACTCCATGTCTACATGTGTGATTTTAGGTGAGTCAGTCCTTCCATCTCTTGTCTATGAGCTGGAAGAGCTAGCAGCCACTTTTTGATGATGTTTCTGAAGACTAAATAAAATAGTGATTTCAAATGCTCAACAACATGCCTAGCAGGCAGTGAATACTTCATAAAAGGTCAATATTTACTATTGTTATTATTTCTAATTAGCTTCTACATTGGAAGGTTGGTATTTCATCTTTTCTTTCTGTCTCCCTGCCTCCCTCCCTCTAACTTTCTTCTCCATTTTTTTTCTTTCAGACAGCATCATGTATCTGAGTTTAGTTTCAAAGTCACTATGTAGCTAGAGATGGCCTTGAACTTCTAATCCTCCAGATTTTACCTCCTGAGTGCTTAGAGGCGTGTGTCACCCACCAGGTCTAGGTTGGTGTGTTGCTGAGAATCTTCTCATGGAGACTGTTCCTAGCAGGTTCTAGACTGTGTTGCATTGACCATAAGAACTAACCATCACAAGGTATATTTTAGAGACCTATAGCTCACATATAATCAGGGCCTCCTGGTCAGTAGTTAGAGCCTTGATCCACTCAGATATCCAAATCTGATGAGAAGAGGGCCAGTGAGCCACTTTGGAACTGCGAGAATCTAAAATGGAACTGGTGTTCAGGCTGATTTGAGAGACAGACAGAACCTCCACTGGTGTGGCCCTTGGTCTGTGACTTGCGGATGTCTGGTCTTTTCTAGGGATATAGGCAAGATTTGAATGGACAAATAAGTTTCACCATTCATCTTCAGTCTTTCTAGAAGCTTCAGATCCAAACTAGGTGTCCTCTGCCCCCTAATTATGGTCTCCAGCAAGTGCCACTGGCTTCGAGGAAAGGAAGTGTCCCCCTGCCCCCACACAAAGCAGAAACACAATTTATACTTAATATTCTGGAGCAGCATTGAAGCTTATCTGCTTTTCCAGCCATTTTGTGATGCGTATCGCTGCTATTTTATGCTACAAGATACTCACAATGGATGCTTTTATTTTATAAGAGATCACAAGGTGAGTGACAGGATTGCTGCCACTGTCTCTCTCCAAAGATGTTCAAGCACATATATCTGTAAATAGATCTATACAAGGAGAGGACATAGACCAGGTTGACCCATGATTCTTTTCTTCCTAAAATTTTCGTGTCTGTGCGATAGCGCTGATCTTAAATTTTATTTGGCAAGTCAAGTCACAGAAATGCTAGTTTATCAGAGAGATAACAAATGGAGGGCTTTTTTTTTTGCTTTCTGAATTTTGATGAAAGAGGAGTGTTCATCTTTAGTATTGATCTGCCGTGCCCACGGGTACTCGGGTGATTAGCGCTCTCCAGTATTTATAGAGAATCAGCACTTCATAAATGTTGAAAGGCACTTTGCTTTGCTTAAGTGGCCGTGTTCTGACATCTCACAAAGTTAGTAATTATCCTGAGAACCACGTGGGGAAAGTGGAAAATAAATAATCACTGAGGGGAGTGAGCACGGCTCTCGATGGAATGGGGCAACAAGGAGAAATTCTTCACTCCAGGTTCTGCTCTGACTGCTTGTCTTTGACCATGGAGGCACAGTGCCGCAGGGACTTGCTGATCTCTGTGTTTCATTTGGTTTTCCGCTTCAAAGGTCCCCTTCTCATGAGGTTGAATGCCAAGTGGTCCAAACAACAACAACAACAACCAAATAACCAAACAAAAACCAAGAAACCAAATCCTCTTTCCCCTTGGGATGTTCTTGCTGAGACAGGAGAAAATTACATTTTGAGGCTAGGAATCAGAAAGGTCAGTCTTTGGGGTTCTGTGGAATTATAATATTAAGGTAAATAAAGAAGTGTGTTTACTTTGTGACAATGTAAGTATATTTTGGGCATTTTTTTAAAATTAAGGATGGAGGATTCCTAAGTAAGCTTGTGAGCTGCCCTGACCATTTAACCTCCACCAAACTGACCAGCTCCTTCATGTCCTATAGACAAAACCGCTGCCTGTAGGGATTTTCTTGGTCCCCAATAAAGCCTCAGAAAAGTTGTCATAGCAACAGTGGCCACAGATAATAAAGCAGGGTGAGGAGGTGGCCTTACTGGCCTTCAGGCTTTGTTAGTTCATGCTGTCGTGGGCTGGGATGGCTTATTCACAGATAACATTTCATTTCAGCAAAAATGCCCTATTTTGGAGACCCCCTAGAAGAAGCATGTCTTGCTCTCAAACAGATCACTTAGGCCTCCCCCATTTGTCCTCTGTACCCCTCCATCTGTACTGTTTGCCTATGCTCAATCTGTGGGCACAGAGATCACCATTCTCAGCTGAGTTGTTCCTGACCGTGAGCTTGCTGAATGATGTTAGGTTGGCGCTTGTCATCTTTCCTCAATTGCTTAGGTGGATCTCTCAGTTTTTCAGCTCTGTGTGGGAGGCTCGTGCAGCTCTGTCTTTGTTCAGTGTGCCAGAAGAGTCTGAGAAGTCCTGGGTTCTTTTCTAGCAGGCTGCTATCACCTACACATGGTTGTTATACATGTTATGGCTCTTGCATTTAACGATCGTGTTAAATGATGTTACTCCCATGGTGCAGAGGGATGGTGTGCAAAAGCCCCGTGTATTTTAGGATTCTGGGGTGGAATGATGCATTCCATCTGTCTCTCTGGCACAGGGCTGTGCCTCAAGTTTTCTGTGGTAAGGGTCTGAGGTTGTCACATTTATGTCATTTTTTTTCTCAATGTCAAAACTTGTCATGTCTTCCTGATAGATTAAAAAAAATAGCTGCTTTTTGTTTTTGTCCTTGTGTGATGCTTGTGGCCTGATTTCTGGTATTTAAAAAAGTCTTCAGGGTTTCTTTGAAACTTGCAGTTTTGCTACTCCATCTGCCTGAATGTTTACCTGCCTCTGTCACTTGTGTGTGAATGTGTGTGTGTGTGGGTTTCCTTTTGTTTCTTGGTGCTGAGGAGCAAATCTAGGGTCTTGTGCATGCTGCACAGATTCTGCCTCTACACAGTCTGCCTTTAAGCCATACTTTTTATGACTGCTTACACTGACCCTTTAGGAACACAATGAGCACATCGTAAATTTTGATTATGTGGAATTTCAGGTGGGACAGAGAGAAGGCGCAATTTGAATGAATGCGATTTTACTGAGCCATCTTTATGCTGAAGTATTTCAGAGGGTTATGGCCTTATGTCAGGCAGCAGAACAGAGCTGAACTCACCGTGGTGATAACCCACTGTTCCCCATGTGAAATCAAGAGCAGGTATGCAGGCTGCAGGCAGAGTACGCAGAATGACGCAGTTCTACAAGCCGACCAGAACTAAGAATATCCATAGGCCGATGAAATGTTTAAAAAGCAATATTTGTACATAGGAAAATTGCACATTGGAAAAATGCCTACAATTGCTCTGGGGAGCCAAACCCATAGTAATTCTGCTCTCGAGGAAGCCAAATCTATTTTGGGGTATTTTTTAAAAAATCAGATTTATTGCCATGATTATTTTAAATATTCTTATAGAGAGCGAACAAAGAATGCATTTTACCTTTCATCCCAAAACTGGGGTGATTTTACCTTTTATCCCAATAACTGGGGTGATATGTGGCCCTTGATTTCCGTCAGTTGAGGTAGCACCTGTGAAAGATCAGCATGATAATAAACGAGTAGGCAGAGACGATAAACTGCCCCGTCCTGCCCACTCACCTCCATCCTTTAAACACAGATTGGCTCTGGGACATGAAAGGAGTGTTAAGCAGTTAACCCGCACAAACAGCAGTCGGCTGCCATGAGCTGCGCTTTGATGGAAGCATCTCAGTGGCTCCTTAATTGTGTCCCCGAGGATCCGCATATCTTAACCACCAGAAGGGCCACTTGGCAATAGCTGCATGGAGAAGAAGAACAGGGTCAGAAATGGGCAGATTAAATGACTCTGGGCGGTGGCTCTCAGAACCTTAACCTAAAGCGGGGAGGAGTCCTGAGCAGGGCAGGGAGTAAAATCACAAGGTGACTTGGTGTTTCAGATCCCCGATCTCCTCTCCCTACTTCCAGAATTGAATCTTTGTGATTGAAAGGATTCTGGGATAAAACGCTTGCTTCCCGCCTCCCTGATGAGGAAGTCATAAGTATAAGGAAGGACTACCTATGTTTGTCTGTGGTACTGACTTTCCTCTCCAAATAGCAATGTTTAAGGATATAAAATTCTAGTGTGTCTATGCTTTAGGTATCTATAATGGTATAATAAGAAACAGGATTTTATTTCCTATTTAAGAGGTAGTGATCCAGACATAGTGACTCCCACCATAATCTCAACACTTGGGAAGGCGAGGCAGGAGGAATACTGAGTTCAAGGCCAGCTTGAGTTACATGGTGAGTTGCAGGCCAGCCTGTGCTACTGAGTGTGACTTTGTCTCATCAATAATAACAACAAAACCAACCTGACCCAAGCCCTAAAATAGAAAGGCATTGGAAAAAAATGTAATAGCACAATAGTGTCACTAGGATATAATCATACCACCAAGCACAAAGTTGAGGCTCAGTAACTGTTTATGTGAAAGACATTGATGACTCAGCTACCTGGTTCTGCAGTTCATGACAAATTCAGTTCAGGTCATTACTTTTCAGTTCAGCTCAGCAGCCATTTACCTCAGTTATCCGCAAGGCATTGCAGTAGAACCTGCAGAGAATGAGAAGATACGATTTGGGCCTGAGGGTGACTGTGGTAGCAAAAATCATAAGACCAACATAAGACCGGTAGACAAACCCAGTACTCACAATAGAGGCAGTATTCACCGTACAAGAGTTAGTTAGAAAATACCCACAAGGGTCATGACCCTCAGGTGTGACAATTATTACCAGAGTGCACGTTGGTAGTATTACAGTGAATACAGTAACGGTCACCTAAGGATGGGTATGCATTTGAAGCCCACAATGAGTGTATGGCCAGTAGGGAAACTCCTTCTCATCATGGACATTGCATGGGCTAGGAGAAGGATCATAGCTGCGTTTGCCTCAACTGACCTATGTTCAGCTCCTACTTGCACTAATTGTCAGCTTTGTGAAATCCTCTTGATTTTCCATTTTTATCTCTGAAATAGAAATAATATTCTTATAAATATACCAATTTTCAGGGATGTATGGATTAAGAGAGATAATACATGTAATATCCTTAGTACAACATCTGCCATACAGGGGACCCCATGAAGATAGTTTTTTTTTCTTAATCCACAATTTCCCTTTTCTCACAAAGTATATTCAAATCCATCCACTTGTCTATCACTTTAATTAAATTTTAGTATTTTAATTATTACTTATGTGAATGTTTGTGTATCTGTGTATGAGTATTCACACATGTGTTGGGGGTGCCTGCAGAGGCCAGAAGAGGGTGTCAGATACCCTGGAGTTAGAGTTACAGGCCTTTGTAAGCCATTTGACCTGGGGGCTGGGACCTAAACTCCTGTCTTCTGGAAGAGTTGCAAGAACTTTTAATGGCTGAGCATGCTTTTCTTTTCTTAAAAAGTATTTTATCCTCTGTGTGTGTGTGTGTGTGTGTGTGTGTGTGTGTGTGTGTGTGTGTGTGTGTGTAGCCAGAGGTGTCTTCCTCTAGTATTTTTACCTTGTTGTTTTGAGGCAGGGTCTCTTACTGAACCCAGAGTCACTGATTGACTAGACTGGCTGGCCACTGAGCTCCTCTTCTGTCTGCCTGCCCCAGGTTAGCCTTCCCTGCCAAGTCTGGCTTTTTATATGGGTCTTGGGGATACAAACTCAGGTCTTCATGCTTGCACAGCACAAACTTTATTGACTGAGTCATCACCCTAGTCCTGACTAATGTTTGCCCTTAACCCACTGAGGCAAAGGGTGGTAATCCTTACCTTGGCTATTTGCTTTTTAGTAGCACCAAGGAAAGGAGAGAAGAAAATTAAGAATCTACACTTAGTCAAAGCAATGTGTATTCCCTAAAATGATGGGAATGGAATGTTCCAGGGAGGATAGGAAAGCTAACATTGATGTTCAGAGGACAGTTTCCATCCTATGTTGCTTGTCCTAAACCTGACCTTTTCCACTGGTGAATTGCATTTGAGAAGTAACCATCTTCTGTTTGTGATTGTTTGACTAACATATTTTTATAAACAGTGTATCTTAGACCTGCTCTGATTTATTTCAATATTTGGGTTTTCCTTTTGGCCAAAAAAAATGGGTAAAACGCTTATTATGACAAAAGATGGTGGGTGCTTTCTCATTACCCCCTCTCCAGAGCTAGAGGCCCATTCATCACACTGTGTAGTTTCTTATCTTGTCGGAGAAGTTTCTAGTTTCCCTCCCTCCCCACCTCCCTCCCTCCCTCTCTGCCTCCCCAGTGCTGGGATTAAAGGTGTGCACCACCATGCCCAGCTCCCTTTTTTACTTCTATGTCAAGAAAATATTCAAAAAAGTTTTATTAAATAAAACTTTCCAATTTTAGCATCCAAATCTTTATTCTGATGACCAAACTACTAGTCATCATGGGACAATTTCCTAACTTCACTGGCGTACCAGAAAAACACAGAACACTAAGTCTGGCAAAGTCACAGTAAGTAGATATTTTATCCATTTCATACAATGATGCTCTTAAACATCTGATAGATGACTCAGTTGTAAGAGTTATTGAAGTATAATAGTTCCTTATGCTAATTATGAACTTTTTTTTCTTTCTTCTTCAACCTCTTCTCCTTACCCAGATCACCTCATAAATGAGGAAAATAAGATTTTCTAAGGGGGTTTGCACTGCTTTCTCTAAATATTTCCCCTCCATATTATTTTTGATAACATAACTACCTATTAAATTAGAATTGCAAACAAGGAGGAACATTCAGCCATCTTTCTTATTTAGTTTTCCAAGATTTAATTTTATTTATGTGTCTGTGTGGTGTTGCTGTAATGATAAATGGCACACTTGTTGAGGGTATAGGTAACTGTTGTAGAAATTACTTACAAGAGAAAATGGGCAACCCAGATGAGTCAAGTAGCTTTCTCGCAACCGAGCCGGAAGCAAAAAAGAGAGCGAATGCGGCTCTGATGCAATCTTTTATCCCCACCTACATACTCACCTCTAGCCACACCCAAAAGTAGGCCTGGCTATCAGAGTAGTTCACCGCCCTGTCTCTAGTCATGCCCAAAGTGGGTGTGGTTAGTAGCATGGTTCCACCCTTTCCTTACCACACCTGTATGCGCCTGTAGAGTGCCACGTGGCTAATGGTGCAGCCCTACGATTCCCCCTACACTGTGGATGTAAGCCATGTACGTGCGGGTGCCATAGAGGTTGGAAGAGTTGACAGACCCCCTAGAATTGTAGTTATAGGTGGTTGTAAGCATCCCAGCATGGGTGTCTGGAACTGAACTCAGGACATCTAGAAGAGCAAGAAACTCTCCAATCAGAGGCCCTTGTCCAGCTGAATCTCCCTTACACAGCAGGGATTTCATACATCTGGCACAGTTGACATTCAGTCCTTCCTCTTCTCAGAGGAGCCCCAGGAAATCTGGCTAAATAGATCTTGGTTTATAGTTCTGTAAAGTAGCAATAACTGAATGAAAATCTAATTTTGTGATAGTTTAGTTTGGATTAAAAGATTATTTTATTCATGTAAACTAGAAAAAGAAGAAGGAGAAGAAGGAGAAGAAGAAGAAGAAGAAGAGGAAGAGGAAGAGGAAGAAGAAGAAGAGGAAGAGGAAGAAGAAGAAGATGTAGAGAATCATTTAAACTGCCCTCATTGTGAGAAGCTTTCCCCAGTCTTTGGCAGAGCTGGCCATGTTGACTGACAGTCACTCAATGCAGCCTGGAAAGGTGTATTAAGAACCACACTGGCCCTTGAGCAGGGGAGGGGTGGTTGCCTAATAGGCATTTTTAATACATGATAAAAATAACCTTTTCGATATTTAAATCATTTTGTTGCCAAGGGCATTTAATCAGGCCCATTGCCAAATGCTAATTAGTGATACAAGTGGAGGATTTTATTTAAATTTGTTGTACTAATATGTTGAAATATAAATAGAAACTGCCAGTTGAGAGGAGCTTGTCGGAGGGTGGGGTGTGGAAGGTGAAGGGGCATCAAGCCTGAAAACAATAGACCCAGTGTTTCCGAAGCTAATTGAAGCAGAGACCTTGAAAGGAAAGTAATTTACTTACAAAAAATCTTTTAGAACAAGGTTTTCAAGTACTCTGACCCCTGGAAATGGTATGAAATAATGATTTAGGCTAACTTGGTTGGGATCGAGGTCACTGCTGAGTGTGTTAGAAAACATTTTCTCGTTTGTTTTGTGCACAGCTTGACGGCTGAGATACTGTGGGCTAATGTGCCCTTCCATGAGTTTATTGTTGCTTGGACATCGTAGCGCACCAGCGCCCAAGCCTAGATGGTCAAGGCCAATTATTTAACATGGCCTCTTGATCCACTGAAGACACAAGAGTTTCTTTTAAGTACACTTTTAAAATACAACAGAATTACTGATTACACTCTAAAACAACCATAAAGGCTCAGTATAGCAAAGGCACAAGCCTGTAACATAGTTATTGTCAGCATCAAGTGTATCTTACTGTGCGTATCTACATGCTGTCCTACTATGTGACTGCAGGGATGCAAGTTTGGCTACACCAGCATCACTGCAAATGTGAGCTGTAAGGCAATCTTCAGTACTGCAGCATCACTGGGCATTAGTATTTTAAAATCTATGGTCTTCTGGGGCCACTGTGCATCTCTGATTAAAATGTCTTTATGCAACTCATGAGTGCATTGGCTTTTAGCATCTGTCTCTGGTTGGCCTCGGTCCTGAGTTTATTTCTCATCATGACCTGAGGCTGATGCTATTTACATTTTCAGTCCTGCTGATTTCCAAAAAAAGTTCATTATGGGGACATGGTAGATTGTATGGCTATAGCTAATGATATTAATAATGTGGCCATCAGAGGAGTGATATACTGCTCCATACAAATGTGTCTGTATTTCTGTCCACCATCTCCCACTGGGATTTCCAGTGCTTTGGCTTTTTGCTTCTTATGCTCTTGACATGTTTCCTTGCTTTCTTTTGGATGGCAATGATTGGATAAACCAAAGGCAGACAATTAATCACAGGGTAAGGGGATAGTGAGGAGGACCGAGACCCTCTATTATTTTTGCATGTGAACAGAAATGGGAAGGTTATTTCTTCCCCTGTGTTGGGTGAATCGATTGGTCCTTTAGACCTCTAAACTGATGTCTAGCAGCTAGTCTTATCATGAAATGTGTATGGAGTATTCCTGGTGAAAGAAACACATACTTTGGGCCAAGGAGGTATTTATCTTGATGGGGTTAGATTAACTGTGGGAGCTGGAGATGGAGTGATTAGTGACCTGTTGGTGGTTGACCCCTGTGAACAAAACTGCAAGATTCAACTGCTTTTATCCTGGCTGCTCTGGGGTTCCCCACCTCAGAGCCATTGTTTGTATGAATCACCCTTCCTGGTGTGAGTATCCTCAAGATCATGCTTCCTTTCTATTCATCCATCAATTCTCCTTTCACTGGAGAAGCCTCGGAGCACTAATCACTTTGCTGAAGGAAGCTAATGAATACATTTCAATCTACTAGATAAGTACCATTTACTGCCCTGAGCTGTGTGAAACTGAAAGTTACTTTGGAGTTGCTTGTGTACTTGTGTTTTCCAAGTAGATTCCTCATTAGTAGTGAGCCGTGTGTGTGTGTGTGTGTGTGTGTGTGTGTGTGTGCGTGTGTGTGTGTGTGTAGTGTGTGTGTGAGTGTGTGTGTATGTGTGTGTGTATGTGTGTGTGTGTGTGTGTGTGTGAGTGTGTGTGTGTGTGTGTGTGTGTTATGCAGCCAATTGATGAGAGTCCATTTAGCCATTCTTCATTGTGGCTCTAGCACTAGAAAGGATCCTTCTTGCATTTTCTTAGGTCAAATATTAACTTTTAACCACACAACATCTGGGTGTGCTAAAGGTAGATGCATTCAAATCTGTGTCAGCAAACGATTGTGGGACGCCTGACCAGAGTTTTCAGTGCTGCTTCTTGCTCACAGAAGGTCTCAATCAACATCTGGATTCTTGTAAGTCCTGGTGCATCGTGGAGGGAACGCTTTCAGTAGTTCTTACGAGACTGGACACCTTCTACCTGGAACCCTGAGGGTGAAACTGACCTCATGGGCCTCTTCCCTACCCAGACCAAGAGAGGGAGACTCAGAGAGTTTAGAGGACTTGCTCAAGGTCACTCAGAGCCACTCAGGATTCTGTATTCTTGCTACTACCCATCAGAAAACGGTATAATTCACAGCTAGCTGCCCTATTTGACCATCCGTCATGGACTAAACTCTAAATTTCCCAACTTTTTTTGTGTGTGTGCTCTCCATATATCATCTATGCTATTTCAATCGTCACATATCAAGTCTCAAGAGCCTCTGTCAACTAGGCTCTTTCACAGGTGAGGAGACTGTATGGCATATATATTAAAATAGTTTGCTTGAGGTTAGGGGCAACTAAGCCCACACAGAAAGGATCGTTACCGCCATTTGGACTTACATTTTGACATTTAGTTCTGGCGAAGGAAAAGCACTTACTGTTCTGTGCTCTTGCTTGGCTGGTTTCCTTCTGGGATCAATAATAAGCATTTATAATGAAAGTCATTCCTGTGACTACTCTTCCATCTGTGGGTGCACAGGAATGTGTGTTGATATTAACCCCACAGCTCCTGGCTCTTACCGCTCCCGTGGGGCCTCAAACTGTCCCTGCATAGACTTTCCACATCCGAGTGTGTGTGTCTCATGGCAACTGGATTTTATCTGTGGAAATCAAGCTTTATTAGACTGTATCCCTCACTCTGTATAGTGATGTCTTAATTCTTAACCCTCATACCCATTGAGGAGATCTTTTCGTTGACATTTATAATAGTGGCTCCTTGGAGACCAGTAATTTTTTTTTCAAATGTGCAGCCCAGGCTGACCTTTAACTCATAATCCTCCTGCCTCTGCCTCTTTTGGCAAATTCTACTGGCATGTACTATCACAACTGGCTAGCTAGTGATTCTTACACCCAAACATTTTTCATCTTTAGTTCCCTAAGTAACCACAGAGAAATAGAGAATACTTCTCCCCTCTCTCCCTCTCCTGTCCTCTCTCCCCCTCCCCCGGCTCCTCTCTCCACCCCTCTCCCCCTCTCCCTCTCTTTCTTACTCTCCCCCTTCTCTTCTGTTTTACTTTATTTCCTGGGCCCTAACCTTGAGCCCTAAAACATCACCGATTGGGCATGAGTTTTCAAACTCTCTTTAACACGCTGTATCTTCCCACTCTGGCCCTAACTGTTCCCTTCCTCAGCCACAGCACGGTGACAGTGGGGGGATGGGTGCCAGGGGGCCTTGGTGAGGGCTGCCATGACACTGTATCAGAGACTGGATGGCTTGACGAAGTACCATTTCTTTCCCACAGTCCCGGAAGGTCAAAGTTCAGTGTAAGATTCTGGTGGGGGCTTTCTCTAGGTAGCTGACTTTCTGTATTCTCACATGGCGAAAATAGAGTCCACACTTTCTCTCTCTTTTTTTTTTTTTTTTGGTTTTTACGAGACAGGGTCTCTCTGTATTGTTTTGGAGGCTGTCGGTCCAGCCCGGCCTCGAACTCACAGAGATCCGCCTGCCTCTGCCTCCCGAGTGCTGGGATTAAAGGCGTGCACCACCACCGCCCGGCTCCACACTTTCTCTTTACATGGAAAGTTTATTGGGGGAAGGTAGGGAGTAAGGGAAGCAAAGCGAGAAGAAAGATAGAGACAGAGAGAGAGAGACAGGGAGATAGTGACCAGCCTCCTCAGGAAACAGCAGAGAGTGAGAGCCCACACCTTCTCTGTCTGGTCTCTGCTTCTCAGAGCACTTAACTCATTCACAAGGGCCCCATGCTCAAAAAATAATTTCCCCCAGTGGATCTGCCTCCTGACACCATCACATTGGGGTTGGAGTATCAGTGAGGGATTTTAGGGAGACATGGCGTTAAGTCTGTAATGTCTGTTGTTCATGTCAGCCACCCTTCTCTTACTTAAGCCCTTTATAGATCCTTTGTAGATTTTTCTTTTTGTGTGTGTTTGTGCACGTATGTGTGCTTGCTTATGTGTGTGCGGGTGCACGAGTGTGCACGGGCATGAATGCACATGTGTGCACATGCACAGAGGCCAGAGGGCAATCTCAACTGTCATTCCTCAGGAACACTGTCCCCTTTTCATGTTCTTTGCGAGATGGGGCAGGGCTCCTCTCATTTGCCTGAAACTCTCCAAGCAGGAGAGGCTGTCGAGGGGAGCCCTGGCATTCTTCCCCTTTGCCTTCTCAGGGTTGGGATTGCAAATGTGCTAAACTCAGGCTTCAGTGTGACTTTGGGGATCTGAACCTCAGGTCATCCCAGCTGCAAGGTAAGCACTTTACTGACCAAGTCATCTACCTAGCCCCATTCTTATAGATGAAAAATGAATGCCCCTCATGCTCCTCCAACAAAAACCAAAATAGTCCTTTTTATTTACTCACATGAGAGGTTCACAGGTCCCTTCCTCAGTCAAGGGGACAATACACCTGGGGTTCAGTTTTTATACTTTTACTTTGTGCCTTACATTTTGATCACTTGATGCTTGATTCTGACTATTTTGAAAGGTGATATCATTGCCTCAGATAAAACCCTGGATTCCAGTCAGATCTGGCTGACTTCTCAGCTGAGGCTCTCTCTGGGCACACCTGGCCTGGTGTTGTGCAGCAGGTCATCCATCTGCGGCTCCAGTCACATCAGCTGCACATGTGTGTGATGTGCTGACTTACTCGTTTAAACCAACACAACGGAGGGTGGGAATACGATCTCATGAGAAGTGTACATCCAGAGCGTGTTGTAACACTAAGGCTTTGGTCCCCTGGGCTAGTGGGTGCACGAGACTCATATGACATACTCTATAGGAAAGCAAGTCCCTAGGTGTCTTCCCAGTTGGGACTGTCACCCAAGCCCCAGGTGACCGAAGCCCTGGTAACCATGGGGGACCTCTGAGGTGACAGACATCTCTCAGGTAGGGGGGCACTTTAGTGTAAGTGGATTGGGAACATTGCACCATCCTTAACTGTGGCACTAGTTCAGCTTGATGTCACTCCTCTGGGTAAAGGTCACAAGGACGGTTGTGTTTCCTGAGGCTCTGGGGTTATGTGTTTCAGCATAGGTTGTCTACACGAAACCACTGAGACTGTGATATCTTCACACATATTGCTCTGAGAGTTGTGTGTGTGTGTCTGTGTATGTGTGTGAGTGTCTGTGTGTGTCTGTGTATGTCTGTGTGTGTATGTGTGTGACTGTCTGTGTGTCTGTGTATGTGTGTGTGTCTGTGTATGTGTGTGAGTGTCTGTGTGTCTGTGTATGTGTGTGTGTGTCTGTGTATGTGTGTGAGTGTCTGTGTGTGTGTCTGTGTATGTGTGTGTCTGTGTGTGTGTCTGTATATGTCTGTGTGTGTGTCTGTGTATGTCTGTGTCTGTGTATGTCTGTGTGTGTGTATGTGTGTGAGTGTCTGTGTGTCTGTGTATGTGTGTGTGTGTCTGTGTATGTGTGTGAGTGTCTGTGTGTGTGTCTATGTGTGTGTCTGTCTGTATGTCTGTTTGTGTGTGTCTGTGTATGTGTGTGAGTGTCTGTGTGTGTGTCTGTATATGTCTGTGTGTGTCTGTGTATGTGTCTGAGTGTCTGTGTATGTCTGTGTATGTGTGTGAGTGTCTGTGTGTGTCTGTGTATGTGTGTGTCTGTCTGTATGTCTGTTTGTGTGTGTGTCTTTGTATGTGTGTGAGTGTCTGTGTGTCTGTGTGTGTGTCTGTGTATGTGTGTGTCTGTCTGTATGTCTGTTTATGTGTGTGTGTGTGTGTATGTGTGTGAGTCTGTGTATGTATGTGAGTGTCTGTGTGTGTCTGTGTATGTGAGTGTCTGTGTGTGTGTCTGTGTATGTGTGTGTCTGTCTGTATGTCTGTGTTTGTGTGTGTCTCTGTGTGTGTGTGTGTAGTGACTTAGGTGTCAGCCATTCTCCATCACATATTTTTAAGTTTTTTTTCATTTATGTGTATGTATGTGTCTCTCCTTATTTGCACATGCCTGTGGGTCCCCACAGAGTCCTTCAGAAGAGGCCTTCAGATCCCATGAAGCGGTAGTTGCAGTCTGTCATGTAGCAATTTTTCTTAGCACTTTCCATTTGGAGGGAAGCTCATTAAGATTCAGGGTGCTCTACTGAGAGGTGAAGCATTTCATTCCGCAGGCAAGCTTCTTAAAACCTGGGAAAGTAAACAACTCAAAAGCTTCAGGGAGTTCCTGAAACTGACCAGATTCACCAGGCTTCTGTTTCCGCACGTTCATACTATGTAGTAAGGACTGATGAGAGACACTCAAACCAACTGAACTGCCTGGAAAATATATTCTCTGATCTCTTGAGCTGCCTGCAAGTTTTGCAGTGAGCTCCAGCTTGACTGAGCCTATGCTTGGGTGGGCTTTGTTGATGTAACACCTCTTTGGGTCATTCCGGCTCCTGTAAGTTACTCTTCACCTTTATTCCTGTAAGTAACCACAATAAAACTAATGGCTGTACCAAGTTGGACTTTGGTGGTATCCTTACTTTGATCTGTTGCTGGTTTCCTATTTAGGGGTGAGTAAATGTGTATTCAAGTATCTCCAGAAATGGTGTCACACAACGCAAGTAGCTATGAACGATCTGGTATGGGTGCTGGGAACCGAACTCTGGTGCTCAGCAAGAGCAAGCAGCAAGTGCCGTTGCTCACTAAGTCGCCTCTCCAGCCCCTCCACATTATTGTTTGAGACAGGGTCTTTAGCTGAACCTAGAGCTTGCTGGTTGGTTAAATGGTTGGTCTGCAAGCTCCACCTCACCAATGGTGGGAATACTAGAAGAATTCCCATTGCCTGGCTGTTTTGACATGGATTTTTTTAAAACCCATCTCACCAGCCCTGTTCTCTTGTGGGCTTGGAACTCACCAACTGTTTTCTTAACATGCTTGGTATTATGCTCAAGCATCACTAGATTCAACACCAAACAAACAATAGAAGAAGTCGTTGATTCAGCGTTAACTTTAAAAAAATATCATGATTCCAAAATGAGTCTGTTTGAATGGTAAATAGACACAAGTAAATGGCCCAAAGGCATCTCTAGGCATTGTTTCAATTGCATTTGTCACCCGGACTTTGCCTACCTGTTCAAACAGATATACCAGAAAAGATGGCAATGATGCCGACAAGGGAAAATATACAAGCTCAGAGCATATTGGATGATTCCCTTCTCCCTGCTACGTCAGCGAAGTATGCATTTTCTACTTGTTTTTCTCCACAGGCTTTCAAAGAAGATAGTGGGGACTGAGGTCCTTTGAGATTGCAATTGATTGAAACTGTGAGAACATTGGAGCATAAGGGCTGGAATTAATTAGCATCCTCAAAACAGCAGCACGAGGCCCTTGCATTTTTGGAACATATGAATGGTAACCGTTGATTTCTCAACCCAAAGCAGAACATCTGTTCTCTCATAGAGTGTCTAGCAAAGATTGCAGTGTGGAGTCAGGTGGGGGCAGAGCTGTTAGGCTGTCCTTGTGGATTTATTATTAGATGGCACTCAGTGTAATTGCTTTCTGGAGAATTTTTAGACGTCTGATGCACATATATCCATCGTGTGGATTTTATTGGACATTAATCCTTTGTAATGTTATTCCTGTCAAAAATGCATGTGATGTGTCTGTAAAATGTAACTAACCATATTCGGAGTTAGTTTAAAATTAAATGCGATTCATTATTTTTCAAGATGTCGTTATCTTCATTATCTTGCCCGCCCAAATCTTTGAGTGTAGAAAGGAAAATGTGAAGGTAACATAGGAAAAGAATGGATGCAAGTTGGGTTGTTTCTCATGCAATAAATGGTGACACTGAAGACGGCCATAAAATAACAACAAAGCCAAAACTTAAACTGGCTGTCAGATCCATCAGGCATGTCTGGGGACCCTCATCAGGCACTTTCCATGCAACCTTGATGATCTGAGTAGGATCTCCCCACCCATGTAGAAAGCCATAAAGCCGAATGCGGTGGCGGGCATCCGCAGTGCCATCATTCCTGCGGTGAGCTGGGAAGTGGACTCAGGAAAACTGATTGGGAGCTCCAGGACCAGCTAGCCAAGGATATGCATGCCAGAAAGGACAAGAGAGACTGTGCCTCAGAATCAGGGTGGCAGGAGAGAACTGACCCATAAAAGCTGTCACCTTCATGTGTGTACGGAGGCAGGCACGTACCCACCCTCCCTGCAAACCCACACGACACGCACAAGGAAAACTTCTGTATGTGCTTGGAGGCATGCGTGTACCAACCTACCTCTCCAATCCACACAATGCACACAAAGAGAAGATAATTAATCCTATCAGGCATCCCATGCAACCCGTGAATAACCATGCACCACACACCATAATTTTTTATTATTCATTCATCTTCATTTTAATTTAAGGAGTCAGACATTGGATACTGTCCCAGCATTGACACACTCTTATTCTGTGGTTCTTGAGAAGTTACTTAAACTTCCTATGTAAAGAGAGCTTATGTAAAACAGATGTATCATTTTTTCCTCATGGGGTTCCTACGGAGATGAAATTGAAATACACTGTGTGTAAGAGCCTACTAAAGTACCCGACACAGAAATCATTTACAAATACTGGCTAGGGCTGGTAGGATGGCTCATTGGGTGAGTGTGCTCCCTGTTAAGTCTGATGGTCTGAGTTTGATCCCTGCAACCTCTCTGGGGCCATAAGTCAACCAACTGCTTCAAGTTGTTGTTTGACCTCCACGCAAACACCGTGGCATGCAGCAGCCCAATTAATGTAATTAAAAACAAAATAAAAATGCCGCCTACCTTCCCCCACACCTACTAGGTCTCTCTGCAGCTGATCTTTTCATATCTGGACTTGATAGAGTTGGATTACTTAGCTACAGCTTCACTAAATTAATTGGAAAGTGAAAGGCTGACTACATTAATTTTCTGTCGGCTGCTCTACAAACAAATGTGCTTTCTTGTTAGGGACTGAAGTGGGTGGCAATGGGCTCAGCTGGGTGCAGGGGCAAAGGGGGCACTTGACGGGCAGAGTCTTTACACTCTACAAGATCGCTTAGTTTTGACCTTCATGCCACTGTCATGTTTTTCTGTCACACCTTCGGAGCACTGGTCACAGACAGCTTCAGGAGTGGGTGAGGCAGGCAGGGAGTGACCTGACAGAAGAGGGTCCTGTGCCTGGCCTTGCTTTTCCCTGGCAGGGCTGATACGTTGGTGGGCTTTAAAAACCGACACAAAAAAGCTTCCAGCTAGCATTCTCAAATTTTATAAACTATACAGTTTATTATAAGATATAAAGGGGCTTGATGAGTGGAAAATCATAGGCGTGAGATCAACAAACAGAATTAGATCATTACCGCCATTAGGAATTTGGCTCTTCTCAGTTTATCCTTTGACGGTCTGACTTCCAGAGTTACATTAGCTGGCTTGATGGTGAGTGATTACCACTGCTCTGGGTAGACAGCCAACATCTCTGACTTCTCTAATGGCTTCCCAAATTATGCCGTTTATTAATTAAATTAATTCAGCTTGATGGTTTGATTGCTACAGCCTCCTTCAGCGGCTCGTCCTATCTCTGTGACAGGGAGATGGCTCATGCGCCTCTCTCACCTGGCAACCGTCGGATGCACTGCCCTCAGCTACTTTGTCCATATGGCCAGCATTCAGAACTCCCATGTGCCTGTGTGAGAGCGGAGGAAATCCGAAAGGAAGCTTTAATGGTGTTGGATATTTTTAGACCCTATGGGTGACTCCAAACATGTTCTAACTATCCCTTGTGCCTTTTCGAATCTCATGTTTAGAGAACATCTTCAATTTTTTCTTCATTATTATTTGTGCATCCCAGAAAACCTCCTTCTGTTTTCATGTCTTTCTTTTTCTTTCTGATGCACTGAGTTTAATTAGGGTTGCTCTCATGAGCACGGGTTGGGGGTTATTTGCCGGAACAGGGCAACTATAATGGTGGTTAAATCACAGAAGTCTTCCCCAGGAACTGTTAGCTCCCCATAGCTCCCCAGGGAGAGCGGAGCCTCATTTGCCCTCCTCCCGTTTATGTGGGATGTTGACGGAGCTCCATCTTTTGTGGATAACTACTCTCGCTGCGAGAGTATGAATGTGGCAGCCTTGTCATTTGCAGAAGACAGCTTTTCACAGCACTCTTCCCCATCCTTTGTCTCACATGCTTCTCCTCCCCCAATTCCAAAGGCCTTGGAGGCCATAATTTGGCGCCCCATTCAGAAGGCCATCTTTTTCATGGAAGAAAGTGGTCAATGCTATAGGTTAAGCTATAGACTTAAAGTTGCCTTTTAAGAACAGAATCTCATTATGTGGCCTGCCTTGACCTCGAACTCATCATCTGTCTGCTCCTGGGTACAAGGACTGGCACCCTGAAAAGTAGCAGCATGCTTTTGTTACTCTCTTATTTCCTTTCAAGGAGGGTGGATTGACTCGTGAGGAAACCATAAGTTATGGTGCTTTGGAAGACTGAATGTCAGAAATGAAATTTGTACCACGATCAGGGGTCTTCTCTCCCACTGAAAGTAGTAGACTAAATCTATCATTAAAAATGTAGGAATGTTTTTTTCTACTGAGTAATGCTCCATTGTGTAAATGTACCACATTTTCTCTATCCACTCTTCAGTTGAGGGCATCTAGGTTTCTTCCAGGTTCTGGCTATTACAAATAGTGCTGCTATAAACATAGTTGAAATTTGCAGGCAAATGGACAGCACTAAAAGAAACCATCCTGAGTGAGGTAACCCAGTAACAAAAACACAAACATGGTATGTACTCACTCATATATGGATTTTAGACATGAATCAGGTTGAGTGCCATCCTATAATCCCAGTGCTAGTGAGTCTGGGAAACAGGAAGGACTCTGAGAGAGATATGCATGGCACCCCAGAGAAGGTGGAATGAGGCAAGATCTCCTGAACAGATTGGGAGCATGGGGGAGGGGAGAGGGAGCCAGGAAAAAAGAGAGGGGGAGTAGAGGAGGGGAGAGGAGGATATGGGAGAGCAGGAAGGTGAGTTGGGGGAAGACTAGAGGAGAGCTGGATGAGAGATACCATAATAGAGGAGTCATTATAGGTGTGAGGAGAGATCTGGCACTAGTGAGATTTCCAGTCACCTACAAGGATGACACCAACTGGCAAACTAAGCAATAGTGGAGAGACTACTTTAAATGCCCCTCCCTGATAATGATTTTAACGACTATCTTATATACCATCCTAGAACCTCCATGCAGTGACAGACGGAAGCAGAGGCAGACACCCTCAGCTAAACACTGAACTGAACTCCTGGAACCCAGGGACAGAGAGGGAGGAGTGATGAGCAAAGGGGTCAAGACTGGTCTAGTGTAATCCAGAGAAACAGCTGACCTGAACAAGGGGGGAGATCTTGGAACCCAGACTGATAGTTGAGAGGCCAGTGTGGGACTGACCCAGACCCTCTGAATGTGGGTGTCAGTGAGGAGGCCTAGGCAATCTATGGGACCTTGGGTAGTAGATCAGTATTTATCCCTGGCACACAAATGGACTTTGGGCGCCCATCCCACGATGAGGGATGCTCTCTCAATCTGGACACTTGGGGTAGGGCCTAGGCCCTCCCCCAGAACGAAATGACAGAGTCTAGAGATTCCCCATGGAGGGTCATGCCCTCCCTGGGGAATGGAGTGGGGATTGGGTGGGGGGGCCGGGGCTGGTGGGGGGAGCATGCGTGTAGAGGAGGGAGAGGGATCTGGGACTGACATGTGAAGCAAGCTTGTTTCTAATTTAAATATATAATAAAAATTTTTAAAAATGTAAGAATGATCAAATCAGGGTTTTCTACCAAGGTTTTATTTTCAGAGAGCCATAGCTTTGGTTAGGCCTGTGCTGGTTAATAGTGGGGATGTAACAAATAGAGAATTGGATTTAGAAAGTGAAAAAAAAAACTAAGTCTAAAAAAAGGGAATGCAGATGTCTACATTAGCCAGATGCCCTGGCCACAAAACCAATCCATTCTTTGATTCCTTTTCCTGTTCCACTTCCGCACGAGGCTTATCTTTTCCTCTAGGTTTGGACTCCTTTTTCCCCCCCAATCTTTTTGAGTCAGTGCCAGAAGGAAGACACACAGGTGTCACAGTTTTATTTTTCCTTCCCAGAGCCTCAAAAGGAAATTTCAGGCAGATTTTGTTAGGAAATGGTATTCATTGCTGAACTGAAAATTAGATTGCAAGTGCTTTGGGCATTCTTAGTAAATTATATAGCTAAAACCCAGAGCTATACTAAACCCTTTGAATTTAATTTAACTGCTGGCAGCCATCAATGGCTAAAAGAATTTAGAAAACCCAACCGCTAATGCTTGAATATGCTGGGAGGGGATGTTGTAGGAACGGCAGGTGTTGTGGGGAGCCAAATAAAACAGTGGCCTTTACAGACAATTCAGAACTAATACAATCAAAGTGCGTGCACTGCATAATGCTGCGAGTTGTGCTAATGTAATCAAGGCACACATAGCCTTGAGAGTCATGAGTTCCTTCTCCACCTTCTGAGTCATTACAAGTACAGTGTGCCTCTCCGCTCCGCAGTGCCCGCTTTGGGAAGCCTTGTCTCTCCTTGTACTGCAGGTCTGTGTCCTGCTAATGCTGTATTCTGCCCTAACCTGACAGCTACAGATTAGTCAGTGTCTCTTGTCCCCTTTCTCCACTAATGCAATTCCAGCGAGCAAGGAGCCCAACGTTTGTCTTAAATAGTCCTAAGCATTTTTCATACGAAATTCAATTAAACCATTTTCCAGGCTGTCTGTTCTCTTACCTTTCAGCAGGAATGAAGTTTCCCTTCCTGTGAATATACTTAAAGCAGGCATTTGGAGGAAGCTGGGGAGGGAGGGATGGGGCGGGCAGGGGCTGGAGGGGGGCGAACCATGCTGTTTGGCACAGCCAGCTAATTGTCTCAGCCTTTGTTTTTCTCTTCCCCTTGAAGATGAGCTGTGTGCTAATTGCCGCATGAAAGATTTGTCTTGATTAGATGGCTAGGAGGTGCCAGTGCTTGGGAAAGAGATGAAAATGCATGGGGAAGAGGCAAGAGGCAGGGATAATAGATATGTCCCCGAAATGTCCCTGCATTCTGCCAACACACACCAATCTCTGCTCAGGCTCCCCTTTAGGTACAAAGGAAGTTTGTTGGGTTACACAGTGTTCTGAGATAGAATTCATTTAGCCTGGGATGAAGAATGTATGGACAAATGTGTTCAGAATTGTGGTTTGAAAACAAAAATTAGGCTAAATCTACGTGTCTTGATGCCATGAAGCTAACGACCACACAGGGCAGCCTGGGCTGTCTGCTTCACTTCCCCTATCGGAAAGCCTCATTGGCTAGGTGAGTCTAGGGGCCGGGCAGGTGGTTAGTGTATAAAGACAAATAGGGCTGAAACACTCTTCACTCTTTTAATTGGTGGGGGCAGAAAAAGAAATAGTACCTGGCATTGTGCTGAATGCTCTCAGAAAACACAAAGATGCCCTTGTATAGCACCAGGGATGGGAATCCAAGGTCATCAGCTGTGTCAGGGACTTGAGAAGGCTTCAAGGGGCAAGTCATCTTGGTGCAGTCTTGAGGGTGAGTGATGGAGGACGGGCCAGACTGCATAACTGGGACAGGGACAGGCATTCTCGGGGAACATTAATGAGATTGGCTGAAGGTGGGGGTAGGAGCCAGGTTTTCAAGTTCTTGGACGGGGAGGGCACACAGTAAATAGTTAGGACTTGCCTTTAGAGAAGTTAGGTGGAATGGGAAGGAACCTCAGTTAGAGTGTGTCAGTCTAGTCTTGAAGTATAGTGAAAAGTTGCCGTCTAGATAGCTTATGTCTACCAGTATGACTAGTAAAGACAAACCAAGGCAGGGATGGACTCTTGTCTGTAACACAGGCAAGTGGGAGGCTAAGTCAGTACACTCAATGTGAGTCTGGGAGTTAGGAGCTAGCCTGAGTTATGGAGTGAACTCCAGGACAGCCTGGGCTCCAGTGAGAGTCTGTCTCCAAAACCAACCAAACCCAAAAACAACACTTGTTTCTTGTAGCTAATGCAACTACATAAAGGTAATTAAAGGGTCATTTCTGGAATCTTGCTGTAGAGAATATATGAAAATATTTTTCGTTTATTCTGGAAACTTTCTGACTTTTTAAAAATAGCAAGATCAAAGGTCCAGTCTGGTCTAATGTGTTGGTTTAAAATACATGTGACATGTAGAGATCTGTAACAGGGACGGGACCTGTGAACATTTAATCTAACATCTTAATCTGCAATTATTTTTCCCTCTAAACATGTTTCAATCACTAAGTATTTCAAAAAGTGATAATTTTCAATTTCCTGTAAGAGTTCCTATGAGATTCAGGAAGTGATGGATTTCATTTGATTTGTGCTCTTTGTACTAAACTTTGTCCCACTGTCCTAGCCCTCGCTAAAAGAACTTTACAGATACTGTTTGCCCTAGGAGCACACACAGCTGTCCGTCCTTGTGGCCTTCTCATGTGATAGGTCGGGAGAATAAATGGAAGTCAATTTTTGGAGCAAGATAGAAGAGGCATCTACATATAGGGACTTGCATGTATGTGACAATGTGACAGCCAGCCTTTAGCTGGACCCTGAGTTCGGACTGGCTCTGAGGCATGTGCACGTTTCCTTTGGAGCTAAAGCTCGCCATGTCTGAGACTATTCCAACAAGTTGAAATGAGGTAACAGTGTAAGGAAAGTGTTAAAAATAAAAACTGAGAACATTGCCAATTCAGGAAAGCTTTGAGTCATGAATTAGCATCATATTTTTTTAACCACAGAAGGCACAGTTTTCTCTATCATCACCACTAGGATGTGTTTCCTTTAAAATTAGCAATTATTGAAAACCTGAAGTGTATGGGGTCTATATATGGCTCCTTCCTCCGTGTTTAGGTAGGTGATTATTTATTTGTTTATTTATTTATTTATTTATTTATTTGGTTATTTGGTTATTTGTTCTCCAATCCTACTTCTTGGAAGCTTTATGTTTTGGAAAACAGTAGGTATATTTTGGAGCCCTGACAGGTCAGTCGGTGTTGAAGCTTAATTTTATGAGACATGGAAAGGCTGTACTAAGTCTGTCTGGGTTGTTTCTAGGTCAGAGGCATATATTTGTCCTTAAAAAAAACCTGGAGGGAAATTACTGGAAAACTTGTAAATTAATGCCAGAAATCTCAGAGCAATATTGTGGCATATTGGCTCTTCTTCACTGTGTCTGATGTGATCCAAAGGAAGCATCAGGCTTGATGGAAATAGCCACACACACAGAGGAGAGTCATGGCTCCTTCCCACTCGAGGAGAAAACGTCCTATTGTTAAAGCAAATCCTTAGCCCAAGAAACCTACGTTGGCAACTTATTTTCCTTCTGTGTAGCTCTGCCTCCTCCCCTTCCTCCTCCTCCCCTTCCTCCTCCTCTTCCTTCATGTGTGTTCTGTGTGTATGCATATATGTGTGTGTGGAGGCCAGAGGTGGACACTGGCTGTCTTCCTTAACCTCCCTTTGAGACAGAGTCTCTCTCTTACTGAGCCCGGAGCTCCCTGACTCAGCAGACCAGTTGGCCCGAGAGGGCTGGATCATTCTCTTTATGTCTCTGCAGAGTGTCCATGCATTACTACCTCTGCATTTTGGGGTGGGTGATGGGGATCACTCCGTGCTTGTGGATCTAGCACTTTTTAACCCACCAGGCAATCTTCCCAGCCTGGAAACAGTAAAATAACTGAGAATTGCTGCTCAAGTTTGACTTCTAATTTCGTGGCAATAACTTAATACTACTGAAGACCAGCAATGAGTAAATTGACCGTGGTTCTTCCTAATTTTGTCCTTTTGGATGGAAGTGGGATTTTTTTCTGGGAGAGAAACATTTGTTGTCTATGTACCAGATAAAGAAAGTCTTATTCACTTTGCAAAAGGGACCAAAAAGTTCCAGTTGAGAAGCCTGGAAGAGGCCACCGATCTGAGCTCTAGTGCACTAGAGGCAGCTTATAGTCATGCCATGCCTGTGATGTTAGAATCTGCTCAGGAAGTTTTCTTCCCTTATTACTGGCTGTTAGTCAATAACATGCCTAAGTATTTTGGTACAACTTATATTTTTTATATTTGTTGTGGGAGAAAAAAAAGCCACACAAATCTACAAACTTAAATTTACCATTATCTTAAGGAGTGATTTGAAAGAATCTTAAAAAGTGAATGTAAAACCATGTCTGTCAGTCAATTTATGACATTCCTTAAAGAAAAGGCAGTTTTAGAGACACGGTATTTTCATAAGGTCTGAAAGGCCCAATGCAACTTTCTTAATTGCAATTTTAAAACAATAAGTGCGGATATAGGGGGTATCAGAGACATCTGTTATATCAAGCCATGGGCACCATTAGGGTCTGTTTGTGTGTGAGTCCATGGCAGAACAGAGCAGAACCTCTGTCTTGCACAGACTCAAGAAAGGTCATAGAAGGATATGAGTTTCCACAACGTCATAATCATAGGACATGGAGTTTTAGGCTCATTGCGTATTTTCAAACTAGATCAATCTGGTATACAGAATTGCAATGACTATAAATTATACATAGCTAGACATTTTTATTTGATGATTTGGGGATAACATGATAGAAAATGAGCTCACTGTCTATTCTCTGTGCATAGGGGAAATGGGGTTCACGCCACTGTGACACGTGAGTATAATGAGCTCTCTTGAGCATGTTACACAACAGATGGAAACTTTTTTTGTGTGTCTATGAAGGTGTGTGTGCATAATTGTATAGAGGTCAGAGGTCAACATCAGGTGTGTTCCTCAATTGCTCTGGCCTTTGTTTCTCTGAGGCAGGGCTCTCACTCAACATGAAGCTAAATGACTCAGCTAGACTGGCTGGATAGCAAGCCTCAGAGATCCCTCTCTGGCATCAGAGGTGTGTCCTATGACACTGGCTTTTTTCTGTGGGTGCTGGGGTTGACTTCATAGCCTTATACTTTCATGGTAGGCACTTGACCCCTGAGCCATCTCCCTGGCCTAGTGAATAGTGCGTTTTTGTTGTTGCTGATGGTATTATTTGGTTTGATGTTTATAGTGAGACAGTTACAATGTCTGTGTTCCAATTCTGCCAAATCTTGATTAATCAGAACCCAATTCTCCTGACTAGGAATTACTTAGTGCTGCCTCTGTGCCTGGACATTTCTTTTCTTAGCATAATCTTGAGCATATGGAAGGGAGTTGTGAGATTAAACTCAAATCGGCTTTGTTCCTTGCTAACAACGTTGGCAAACAGCTGACACTTCTGGCTAACATGAAGTTTGGGTATTCTCCATAGATTTTTATTACCTGTGCTGTCTTTGTCTCTACAGATAATCAAATGTTCACTGCACAGTACATAGCAGATTCAACCCGCACATTCTTCTGAATGGGTAATCAGAGGTAATGCAAATTAACACCTTTACCTCAGGAGAAAGCTATAGCTACAGAATCTTCCCAGTCTAGTAAACAGAAGAAATAATCTTAATCAGAGTTCCACTGTGGTAGAGAATGCAGAGAAGAAGCCAAGCATCTCCCTGCTTTCACTAGAAAATGCAATTCTAATTAGCTTTGATATCAACCTAAACGGACAGTTTTTGAGTTGAGTAAAGCCTAAATTTCAACACAAAAAAATTAAAAATATGTAGGAATAACCACATTCATTCTTTTTATCTCCACAGCTATGCTGATAACTAGTATTGAGGAATTTTTCTTTGTTAGAAATGTAAAAGTAGTAGTTATAAAGCTTTTTAAAAATTTCAGACCATGTATCTTCACACAGATTTTTAAAATGGGCCCAGAATATTAACAAAGAAGTAAAGAACTTGATTTTCTTAATTTTCCTTATATGTATATTTCTTAGAGTCTCTAAATGAAATCAAGTTTTCATATGATTTTATGCTATTTGCTTAGTTAACAGACCATTCCATTAAATGTTTTTCTGTTACACTAGTTTTAAATGATAAACATACCAATATACTAAGATTTATTTATTTATTTATTTATTCAGGCCCCAATACTGGATATTTGTTTGTTTCTACTCTTTATTATTGTGAAGAAATCTAGGCTGAACATCTTTCTTTTTTATTTTTATTTTTTGAACATCTTTCTAGGTGCGTCCTTATGTGTATTTCCGATTTTTCTTTTAGCACACATTCCTAGTTGGGAATTTGCTTGATCTAATAGTACATACGTATTTCAAAGGCTTTTGAAAAGAACCACCACCTTGTCATCGAGGAAGATTATACCCATTGATGTCTGTGTTTTTTGCTTCATTACCTTTGTGAGTGTTTGTGTGCGTGCATGCATGTGTGTGTGTGTGTGTGTGTGTGTGTGTGTGTGTGTGTAGGGGCCAGAGGACAGCTTGTCAAAGTCAGTTCTCTCCTCCCATCATGTGGGTGCCAGGAGTTAGACTTCGACTGTCAGGCTGTGTGACAGGCACTTTTATTGCTGAGCCATCTGGCCGGCTGTATTTGTGACTTTAAAGGCAAGCAGTCCTGGGGCACAGTGTCTGGAATTTTCTCTGTGGGCCACTGTTTGAACTCAACATGAAGAAAGCCTCACCTGTGTGTGAAGATAATACTGATGTATGTGGAATGGAGCGATGTACACCCTTCCTTCGCAATCTCGCCTAGCATCTGATGGTTCATGCCCACCTTTCTTCTGGAGCTTGTTTTTGGTGGTCAGAGAAATGTCTCCCTTTGGAAAGGGGCTGATTTTTATCTAGAAGTGTCTTCTCACCCCATCTCCACTTCCCCGAAGTGCAGAGTTTCTCCTCATGTAAGACTACTGGGTGTCCCAGATTGCATGCTTGTTCATGGCTTACATGTATGTGTCACCAGATTCACACTCAGTGTGATAGCATCAATAAGTCTTTTAGGAGGTGATTAAGCCATGACATTTTGACCCTCATCAGCAGGATCTGCGTCCTTATAATGCAGCATGGGTGTGTCTAACCTGTGACTCAGGATAACTATGCGTATAACCTGAAGCAAAATTATGAATTTTGATGTGGTATTTTTCTTATCTATTGTGCTTTTTCTGGAGCATGAACATTGTAGATGACATTATTGTGCCACAATGTCAAAATATTGGTCCTGCCTGTGCCTTCTGCTCTATGATGACACAGCAAGGAAGCCCTAAGTTGGACATAGAAAGCAAGCAATCCACCTTAAAGACTCTGAGGTCTTCATCTGGACTTTCAACTTTTGGAACCATTGGAAGTACATTTCTGTGCCTATCAATGGCTCAGTCTCAGGTATTTTGGTGTAGTACTTGGAATGACCAGAGATACATTCCCAAACAATGAGCATGGGCTTCCAAAAGCTGTTTTGGCTGTGGACTGTGGGAGTCTGCTCCTGGACCATTCACAGGAGGAGAAAAGGCACTAGAGGCCAGCAGCTGTGGTTTTCATGTTCACAGAGGCCTTTTCCAGTGGCCCAGGAATCCCTATTGGCTACCCAAATCGGGAGCCCTTTCTACATCATGGTTGCCCTTTGAGCAGAAAAAAAAATTGACATTCAATAGCGGGAAGCTGTAAGGTCTAGAAAAATCTTTATTTAAAAGAAATATGTTAAACGCAAACTATATCCTGGATGCATAAAAGCATTTGGTTTAATCAATAGCATTAATAGATAATAACAGAAACTTCATCTCCGATTCAGACACCAGCTGGAAAGTTGTGTGTAGAGATGGCTTTCTCTGTGTTTCCCAGCCTCTCGTTCCTCCTGCCTCTGCAGCACACATTCTGACCACCACCTGCACCACAGACTATAAAGCCGCTATTTTAGTCTTCGGGTCTCTCTCTGCCCACCCGCCATTATTCTTCCTTGTCACCAAGTGAGAAAAAAATGTATGTTCTTTTCACTTCCCACAACTCCCAGAAGGGGTTGCGCTCAATATTTGTTTTATGTTTCAGGTTGAAAGTGTTGGGAGAATTTTGTGGTAGAGCAAACACATCCCTCTTCTGTATCACACACTACATTTGCAAAGAACACAGGTGGCTTGCCAACTTAATTAGTTAAGGTATATAACTCTAGCATTCTCTCCTTGCCTTTATTTCTCTCAAATTTAATAACGTGATTTAAAAATCATTTGGAAATCCAAGTTCAAACACGACTTTCCCCATGTGATTGTACTGCTCCAGTGACCAAGGTCATGGATTTTGTGTTCCGATTTTAAGGACAGCTCTTTCCTCATCTGCATTGTGTTGAATGCAATGTACCCTTCAGACCATAAATTTCAGTTTTTGTTTCAGAAAACGTAATGACCTGCCTCAGTTTCTTTCCCCGTTGCCATGATAAAATAACTCTAACAGGAACAACATAAAAGAGAAAGGGCCAGTTTTGGTTCTACTTCCGGAGAGGTAGATGCAGTCTCCACCATGGCAGGCAAGACACGGTAACTAGAGCAGGAGACATCTACACTGAGGAAACCGGGAGTGAGCATGTAGCTGGGCCTGGCTATGAAATCTCAAGACTCACAGTGACTTACTTCTTCCAACAAAGCTGTCTCTCAGAGGAGCCACAATTCTCCTAAAGAGTACTCTCAGCTGGAGGGCAAGTGTTCAAACAGATTAGCCAATGGGGGACATATAGTTAAACCACATGGCGGCCATATTTAGGGTGATATTCTGCTCACAATCCTTGCTCACAACCTTTGTGCTTCCACACATAGACTGCAGTGAAGAGGCAGCATTTTGAAGACCATTGGCTTCAATGAGCACTCAAAAAATAGTATTTGGACTCGCAGAGAGGAGTGGGTATTTTAAATATAAACTTGTTCTTGGGCCTGGGGTTATGTTTCTGAGTTTTGATAGTGCGTGATAAACTCAGGTAAGCAATATGAAGAGAAGATACCACACACATGCTCTAAATGGGAGCCATCATCAATACCAGGGACCTGGCTTTCTCTTTGTGCCCATTGGCCTCTGGACTCTGTGGGAAGTCATGTGTGAAGGATGCTCTCCAGCCCACAGCTGCCATGGGAATCATCGTAAAGCCGTCTGCCAGAAGGAATGTGTGAGCAAATGACAAACGGTACCTGACTCCAGGGGAAAATAGACTTTGGGAAGCTTTTAATGCCAAGCTTTATAATGTTTAGGATGAAATACTGCATCAGATTTCTCATGAGGATGGAAACGACCTCAGATCAGTTTAACAAAGCATTTTCCAGTCCAAGAGAACATGCTTGAATAGAGAAAGAAAATAACCTAGTACTCAAAGCTTAGAGGGGCTGTCTTTCTTCCCTTTCTACCTGGCTCTCCCGTCTTTCATCCTGACCTCTACTCTATAACTCCCAGTCACACTCAATGAAAAAATAAAAAAAAAACCACAAACCTCTATGGATTTTTTTAGCATAGACATTTAACTCAGAAGTTCCTTTATGATTGTTGGGCCATGCATCTCATTTCTCTTTTTCTTTTTGATTCAGAAAACCTGGGTACCATATTGAATTAGTCTTCAAGTCTTGCCTCTCTTTTTGGTAACCTCCTTGTGTGTTTTACCACTTAGTTCTATGACTGTCTCCTACTCCAGGGCATTTTCTGCCTGGGATAATACTGATGTTTCCCCTCTCCATCTATAACAAGACCGATGGAACAGAACGGTGAGAGAAATACAAGAGTGTTCTAGGTGAAATCTGTGACACAGGGATGGATGAAGTCATACATGACAGTTCAAGAAGTATCCTTCTTAAGAACCAGGTGACTGCATCTGGGTGGAGAATAGCCCTCTTTTTGATGGCTGAAGACCTCTGTTACTGTTTTAATTGTGTCATTCACTTTAATTTGGGACTGGGGCTCTAAGAATCTTCTCACTTTTGTGGCTCTTTGACATCTGTCTGTAATGACCTTCTATGGGTTTCTGTATTTTAACACAAAAGCCTGTACAAAATAAAGCTGGGATAGATACATAGAAAGTCCACATTTCACTTGATTTGTTGATAACCAGTGATTCTTTCGTTTATCTACCTCTTTCTTCTTCCTAACTCAGAATTGAGTCTCTATCATGTATTTTGCTTTTCTCCTATGTCTTATGAATCAATATGATAAAGGGAACAGAGTAATAATATATATCATTGATCAGCTTCATCTTTATCAAGGGTACATTAGGTAGTCATTCATTATTCAATTTTCTTTTAAAAATGGGTTACCTTAGGACATGAACTGACTTGACGTTATTATCTCTCTATGGGATTTTCTGTTGTCATGTGGAGAAGAGCCTGTTTGATGTGTGCTGTGAAAAAAAAATGTGGCTAAAGAATAAAGAAAAGAAATCCTCTCTTCAACTTTAAGCTTCTTTTGAGTGTTCCAGAACCATCTTCCCCACGTGTTCATGTGGCCAAGAGGGTAATGACCCTGAGATTAGAGCAGATTAGCTTTCCTTGGCTGCAATCAACATTTTATGATCTGAATGATTTTTGAAAATACCTCAATTTGAAGAAACATGACTGGAGTTGATGCACTGATTTTAATGTCTCAGTAACACAAAGTGTGCTTTTAGAAAACACAGTCATTTGTCAAGGAGGTTATGTTTCCCATGGTGAAAGTAACACATGTGCACTACAAATAATTTAGAAATATGAAATATAAGGAGTGAAAAGTTTTGCTCAACCAGGCTCATTTGGTACTTATTAACTGCCTTTAAAATATCTATCTATCTATCTATCTATCTATCTATCTATCTATCTATTATTTATCTCTATCATCTATCTAATCTATCCATATATTATCTATTTATCATTTATATCTAATCTTATCATGTCTCTGTATTTATCATCTGTTTAGAGATCTATCAATCATTGATTTCATTCATCTATCTAGCATCTGTATCTCTATATCTATTATCTATCTATCTGTTTTCATCATCTATATATCTACTACCCATATATCGTAAATGTATAATCTACCTATCATCTATATATACACTATTTATACTATGTATATGGTTGCAGTAATGCTTTTAATATGACTCTTGTACTTGTTATTTTAAACAATTTTTAAATGGCTTCATGATATTACATTACATCACTGCCATGTAACTTATGCAACACAGCTTATTTATTGGGTATTTAGGGAATACTTGATTTTTCATTATTTTACTTAATGCTAGAATACACAACATCAAAATTAGTGTCAAATTTTAGGACAGATTATGCAAAGTGAATATATTTAAGGCTTATCATTGTGTTAATTATAAAAATGTCTGCAATACTGGATTGCCTTTTTCTTCTCATCCACATAAGTGCAGAATCTTTTTTATTCAAATCGTAATAATCTTATAGGTAAAACTGTTTAATTAAAACATTTATTTTCTAGTGACGCAGGAGATTTTAGTTGCTCATTCCTACTCGTTTCCTGGATGTCCTCTTTTGTGAGTTTTCTGTGTATTTCTGGCTACTTATGAATCACAATCTCAGTGTTTGACATTTTTACAGAATCATTGATAAACTCTTCATATGTTGAATGTTAATTCTTATGATATATTTTAATTTTCACTTTTCATTTTTGAGTTTTAAACTTGTATATGGCCAAATCATAATTTAACTTCAAAGGTGATTAAAAAATCTAGATAGAGCTTGCACATTTATTTTCCTGCCTACATCCTGCTGTCTTTCCTCTTCTGGGTAGCTGAGGACTTTCTAAAAGATTTTTTTAAAATGTTATTTAAAAATTTTAAATGATAATCAACATTTTTTGTTAAGATAGGATCTGTTGTGGAATATTTCTTTAACTATGCAAAGATGTGCTGCATTTGTTTAATTATGTAAAGATGTGTTGCTGTTTTACCTTGCCTGCCTAAGGCACCTGATTGATCTAATAAAAAGCTGACTGGCCAATAGCGAGGGAGGAGGTATAGGAGGGACTTCTAGACAGGGCGAGTAAATAGGAGGAGGAATTTAGGCTTGAGGAAGAAAGAAAAAAAATACCAGGGAGATGCCAGGGGCCAGAGAGACAGACAGACACAGGGGAATCAGGAAAATAGAACATACAGAATAAAAGAAAAGTAAAAGTACCAAGGAGAATATAGATGAATAGAAACAGATTAAAATAATTTAAAAGAGCTAACAGACAAGCCTAAGCTAAGGCTGAGTATTTGTAATTAATAATAAGTCTCTGTGTCTTTATTTGGGAGCTGGTTGGCAGCCCAAAGAAAACACCAGCTATGAGGGTCTCCTTGTGTAGCCCAGGATAGCCCCCAAATTGAGATCCTACCATCTATGACTTTCCAGCACCCTGATTACAGGTGTATATCACTATGCTCAGCAAAGAACATGTTTATTTTTAATAAGATAAAAAGCTTAAGTTCTTTTTTCAAAAATTATTTGTGCGTAATTATCCTTATTGTGTTATATGACCAAATTAACTTGAAAAAAGGTTGTGATTTAATTTTCCATTTTCTCTTACCAACTTGTAATGTCCTTTATGCAGGACTTTGCTCCAGATCAAGGGCTCTTCACCTGGTGTAATTTTTTCCCCTCCAAGGGACACATAGCATGGTGAGGAGACATTTCTGGCTGCACCGCTAAGTGGCAGTGGGGGAACTTCTTTCTTCTTGTCTAGCAGACACAGGTGAGGGGTGCTGATAACTTCCTGCAGTACCTGAGAGCCCCACAACAAATACTCACCCAGCGGGAAATGTGAGGGGTGCTGCTGTGGAGAGATGGGGCTCCAGGGAGCAGTCAGATTCACATGCCACATAAGTTGAGATTCTCCCTCCCCCCAAAGAGTCCATTATTTTCCACTTTGTTCTCCTCAAGTGTTTTAACGGCTTACCTCTTCAGGAAATTGACCAGTCTAGGAAGTGTGTACTTGGAGGGACTGTGGTCACCCCTCCTTCCAATGTTCATTTTTCCGCAGTGGAGAATCAAGCCTTGGATCAACTCCAGGGCATGCACGGTTTCCACTTTCCTGTTTCTCCATTTGTTTCTTGCTTGGAGTTGATGTCCTGGGAATCATACTGAAAACTGCTTGTAGGTAAAGGATTGTGAATTCTATGCAGCCTGGACTGTGCAGGGAAAGGAAGTTTGTCTCTTAAAAGCAAAACAAAACAGCAAGCGGGGTACAGCCCGGGTGAAGCCTGGAGGAGCCTCACGGCACACGTGCTCGGCTGGTTCTTCTGTGTAGGGGTGAGCCCCACAAAGCTATCTGCCCTACCACACTTCTGTGCGCCAGTAACCGAAGGTGAAAGTAGAAGAAGGGGTAAGTGTTTCGTCTCAGTCGGCTTCCCCGGGGGAGAACCTGCAAGTCTGGAGTCAGTGCACAACACAAACAAGACAAAAGGATGAAGCAAAAGTAAATAGCAACCAGAAACGAAGTGAGGGGCCAAGTGGAGGCAGCATTGTAACTCAAGAGTTACCACTAACCGCAGTGTGGCATCTAGGCTGTTCTTCATTCCCAGAACGAGGCAGGCTGTTCTTGTATGCATTCCTGCTACACAGGCTACTTACACCCAGAACGACCTTCCATCTACCAAACAAGCACGCCAACCAGGCAAGTTCTCTTCACAGGCAATCAGTATGGAACACAGATTTAAATAGGCTTACACATAAATTTAAAGTTAATAAGCAACAGAATTAATTTGGATTCTTTTTTTCTGGGTCTTCCAGAAGCTTTGGTATGGCAGTTTTGATTGGGAATCCAGAAGATGGCTGCATTAGTTAATTTGCTTGTGATAAATGCTTGACAGAACAATTTAAGGGAGGGATGGCTTTCTTTGGCTCATGCTGTAGAGATGACATGGTCGAGAGGCTCCAAATGTGGTAGCAACAGTTGGATGTGGACACATCGTGGTGGCAGACAGGAAGCGGAGATCTCTGGCTGGAATTAGAGATAGTGAATTCTGCCCGTAGTTCACTACCTCCAAGGTTGGCCCCCAGGAGCCTACTTTGGCTAGACAGTCCCTGTGTCTTAAGGGCTTCACAATCTCTCCAAAGAACCACTGGGTAGGAACCAAATGTTCAAATACACGGGGGAACATTTCCTATTAAAACCCTAACAAAGACTTGTAAATCAGCACCTTGACATGTTATCTATTGAAGAACTGGGCTTGTGCCTGTGAAGATGGAGTCTTTCCTGCAGTTCCTGTCCACAGATATAAATGTAGATAGGAATGGTAGTGTGGATGGGAGTGAAAATTCCAAGACTTGGGTGGGAAGATGGCTCCGTGGGGAAGAGTGCTTGCTGCACAAACATGAGGACCCAGGTTTGCATCTCACACTCACGTGAAAACCCAGGTATGGCTACATACACATAGAACCCCAGCATTGTGGGGGTTGGAGAAGAAGGGTACAGGGCTGCTGACTAGCCCCTTAGCTCCAGGTTCAGTGAGAGACCCTGGCCTCATGGAAATAAGATTGAGAGTGACAGAGTGACACCTGATATCCTTCTCTGGTCTCTGTATGTTCACAGGCACACTACACACACACACCCCACCCCCCCCACACACATGCTCACACTCATACAAGCACTTGCTCCCCACCTACAGCTTCTGCCTGAATTAGCCAGATTGGATGGAATATTGTGGTGTGTATGAAGCTTCCCAAGCAGCTTCCCTGGGCAGCTGATGTGGGGACCTCTACAATGATGAGATGTGTTTGGAAAGAGCCAGTAGAAGTACTGTCAAATACTGTTTCCAACTAATCAGTTGTTGAGGGTCATGTTAAAAATTCCTCTCAGGACTCTGAGGACAACCCTAAGTTAATCGGTGTGGTTGGCTGCTGGAATACACATTCAGCAAGCCCTTGGGGTGATGCTCCTGCTAGGTAGGTTTGTGAAGTGACTGTCCTTCTGCCCCGTTCAGTATTGACACCACAAAGACAAAGGGATCGATACTGGAGAGCAGCTGGCCAACACCGGAGCGTCTCTCATGGAGAGTGCACTGGCCAACACCGGAGCGTCTCTCATGGAGAGTGCACTGGCCAACACCGGAGCGTCTCTCATGGAGAGTGCACTGGCCAACACCGGAGCGTCTCTCATGGAGAGTGCACTGGCCAACACCGGAGCGTCTCTCATGGAGAGTGCACTGGCCAACACTGGAGCGTCTCTCATGGAGAGTGCACTGGCCAACACCGGAGCGTCTCTCATGGAGAGTGCACTGGCCAACACCGGAGCGTCTCTCATGGAGAGTGCACTGGCCAACACCGGAGCGTCTCTCATGGAGAGTGCACTGGCCAACACCGGAGCGTCTCTCATGGAGAGTGCACTGGCCAACACCGGAGCGTCTCTCATGGAGAGTGCACTGGCCAACACCGGAGCGTCTCTCATGGAGAGTGCACTGGCCAACACCGGAGCGTCTCTCATGGAGAGTGCACTGGCCAACACCGGAGCGTCTCTCATGGAGAGTGCACTGGCCAACACCGGAGCGTCTCTCATGGAGAGTGCACTGGCCAACACCGGAGCGTCTCTCATGGAGAGTGCACTGGCCAACACCGGAGCGTCTCTCATGGAGAGTGCACTGGCCAACACTGGAGCGTCTCTCATGGAGAGTGCACTGGCCAACACCGGAGCGTCTCTCATGGAGAGTGCACTGGCCAACACCGGAGCGTCTCTCATGGAGAGTGCACTGGCCAACACCGGAGCGTCTCTCATGGAGAGTGCACTGGCCAACACCGGAGCGTCTCTCATGGAGAGTGCACTGGCCAACACCGGAGCGTCTCTCATGGAGAGTGCACTGGCCAACACCGGAGCGTCTCTCATGGAGAGTGCACTGGCCAACACCGGAGCGTCTCTCATGGAGAGTGCACTGGCCAACACCGGAGCGTCTCTCATGGAGAGTGCACTGGCCAACACCGGAGCGTCTCTCATGGAGAGTGCACTGGCCAACACCGGAGCGTCTCTCATGGAGAGTGCACTGGCCAACACCGGAGCGTCTCTCATGGAGAGTGCACTGGCCAACACCGGAGCGTCTCTCATGGAGAGTGCACTGGCCAACACTGGAGCGTCTCTCATGGAGAGTGCACTGGCCAACACCGGAGCGTCTCTCATGGAGAGTGCACTGGCCAACACTGGAGCGTCTCTCATGGAGAGTGCACTGGCCAACACTGGAGCGTCTCTCATGGAGAGTGCACTGGCCAACACCGGAGCGTCTCTCATGGAGAGTGCACTGGCCAACACCGGAGCGTCTCTCATGGAGAGTGCACTGGCCAACACCGGAGCGTCTCTCATGGAGAGTGCACTGGCCAACACTGGAGTGTCTCTCTACCATGCAGAGTGAACTGGCCAATACCGGAGCATCTCTCTACCATGGAGAGTGCACTGGCCAACACTGGAGTGTCTCTCTACCATGCAGAGTGCACTGGCCAACACTGGAGTGTCTCTCTACCATGCAGAGTGAACTGGCCAACACCGGAGCGTCTCTCATGGAGAGTGCACTGGCCAACACTGGAGTGTCTCTCTACCATGCAGAGTGCACTGGCCAACACTGGAGTGTCTCTCTACCATGCAGAGTGAACTGGCCAATACCGGAGCATCTCTCTACCATGGAGAGTGCACTGGCCAACACTGGAGTGTCTCTCTACCATGCAGAGTGCACTGGCCAACACTGGAGTGTCTCTCTACCATGCAGAGTGAACTGGCCAATACCGGAGCGCTCTCTACCATGGAGAGTGCACTGGCCAACACCGGAGCGTCTCTCATGGAGAGTGCACTGGCCAACACCGGAGCGTCTCTCATGGAGAGTGCACTGGCCAACACTGGAGCGTCTCTCATGGAGAGTGCACTGGCCAACACCGGAGCGTCTCTCATGGAGAGTGCACTGGCCAACACCGGAGCGTCTCTCATGGAGAGTGCACTGGCCAACACCGGAGCGTCTCTCATGGAGAGTGCACTGGCCAACACCGGAGCGTCTCTCATGGAGAGTGCACTGGCCAACACTGGAGCGTCTCTCATGGAGAGTGCACTGGCCAACACCGGAGCGTCTCTCATGGAGAGTGCACTGGCCAACACTGGAGTGTCTCTCTACCATGCAGAGTGAACTGGCCAATACCGGAGCATCTCTCTACCATGGAGAGTGCACTGGCCAACACTGGAGTGTCTCTCTACCATGCAGAGTGCACTGGCCAACACTGGAGTGTCTCTCTACCATGCAGAGTGAACTGGCCAACACCGGAGCGTCTCTCATGGAGAGTGCACTGGCCAACACTGGAGTGTCTCTCTACCATGCAGAGTGCACTGGCCAACACTGGAGTGTCTCTCTACCATGCAGAGTGAACTGGCCAATACCGGAGCATCTCTCTACCATGGAGAGTGCACTGGCCAACACTGGAGTGTCTCTCTACCATGCAGAGTGCACTGGCCAACACTGGAGTGTCTCTCTACCATGCAGAGTGAACTGGCCAACACCGGAGCGTCTCTCTACCATGGAGAGTGCACTGGCCAACACCGGAGCGTCTCTCATGGAGAGTGCACTGGCCAACACCGGAGCGTCTCTCATGGAGAGTGCACTGGCCAACACTGGAGCGTCTCTCATGGAGAGTGCACTGGCCAACACCGGAGCGTCTCTCATGGAGAGTGCACTGGCCAACACCGGAGCGTCTCTCATGGAGAGTGCACTGGCCAACACCGGAGCGTCTCTCATGGAGAGTGCACTGGCCAACACCGGAGCGTCTCTCATGGAGAGTGCACTGGCCAACACTGGAGCGTCTCTCATGGAGAGTGCACTGGCCAACACCGGAGCGTCTCTCATGGAGAGTGCACTGGCCAACACCGGAGCGTCTCTCATGGAGAGTGCACTGGCCAACACCGGAGCGTCTCTCATGGAGAGTGCACTGGCCAACACCGGAGCGTCTCTCATGGAGAGTGCACTGGCCAACACTGGAGCGTCTCTCATGGAGAGTGCACTGGCCAACACCGGAGCGTCTCTCATGGAGAGTGCACTGGCCAACACTGGAGCGTCTCTCATGGAGAGTGCACTGGCCAACACTGGAGCGTCTCTCATGGAGAGTGCACTGGCCAACACCGGAGCGTCTCTCATGGAGAGTGCACTGGCCAACACCGGAGCGTCTCTCATGGAGAGTGCACTGGCCAACACCGGAGCGTCTCTCATGGAGAGTGCACTGGCCAACACCGGAGCGTCTCTCATGGAGAGTGCACTGGCCAACACTGGAGTGTCTCTCTACCATGCAGAGTGAACTGGCCAATACCGGAGCATCTCTCTACCATGGAGAGTGCACTGGCCAACACTGGAGTGTCTCTCTACCATGCAGAGTGCACTGGCCAACACTGGAGTGTCTCTCTACCATGCAGAGTGAACTGGCCAACACCGGAGCGTCTCTCATGGAGAGTGCACTGGCCAACACTGGAGTGTCTCTCTACCATGCAGAGTGCACTGGCCAACACTGGAGTGTCTCTCTACCATGCAGAGTGAACTGGCCAATACCGGAGCATCTCTCTACCATGGAGAGTGCACTGGCCAACACTGGAGTGTCTCTCTACCATGCAGAGTGCACTGGCCAACACTGGAGTGTCTCTCTACCATGCAGAGTGAACTGGCCAATACCGGAGCGTCTCTCTACCATGGAGAGTGCACTGGCCAACACTGGAGCCTCTCTCAGTTGGTGCCTTTAAAGTCTGCATTCTGAGTGGGAACACTGGCTTAGTCAGTGAACTTCCTTGTAAGCCTGAGAACCTAAGTTTGACCCTTATAATCCTTGTTAAAAAGTCGGATGCTTGTGCCCAAAGCTAGGTAGTGAAGAGAGGAGGATGCCAAATCTTATGGGCCAGCTGTCCTAGATTACTTTGTGAGCTCTTGACTGATGAGAGACCCTGTCTCAAAACAAAATGGAACAAAACCAAAAATGAAACAAACCCACCACTGACAATAAAACAAGCCGGAAGGAAGCTGAGGAACAACAACCAAGGTTAGCCTCTGGCCTTCACATGCCTGTGGGCACACACACACACACACACACACACACACACACACACACACACACACACACACACACACCCCACACCTGAGTTCCTTGCATGCCCACAGACTTCTAAACACACTTTTTTAAACGAATGAGTGGACACATCCTTAGCGGCTTTCTCAGCAGTCAGCTTCTTGTCCTCCCTTCCCCTCTGCATCCCCGGGATGTTGCAAAGTAGTTTTGTAAATAAAATTCATGATTAGTTTTGAGCACTGAAAAGCAAGGAATGGGGGGTGGGAGAGAAAGAAGAGAAACATTTCAGGGTGTAAAAGGCAGTGAAAACCTGAACTGCTCAAAATGACTGTAGACAGAGCTTTGGGTGTCTGCCACTCGTCAGAAGCCGTGTGTAGGATGCTGTGACCTCTGCACCCTGGCGTCTTCGGAGTCTAGAGGTGCACTTCCAAGATAGGGGGGTGGTTATTGTTATAGTGATGCTGAGACACTATATGAGATGCATTAGCCCTATTGATGCTTTTTATCTGGTTTCTTCTAGACCTTTAAAGTCCAACTCAGCAATTATTTTAAGGTGAGTTCAAACAAGCATACTGGAACCAGCAAGATTATTGCTATTTTGGTTAAAGCTGTAAGGAGCTGTTACCATCAGCTAAGTGGTAGGTTTGACTCTAAGTGAACTACAGAGAAAGAAAGCACGCGTTACGGGTGGATTCTCCTCAGGGAGCGACGGTGCTTTATTTCTCCGTTGCTTCCCGGCCTGGTCTAACGGAAAGTAAATCTCCAGACCGGCTTCTACCTGGACAAGTCTCATCTACATTCAGCCTTTGCTCACTGTGCACCCTGACATGACAGGTAAGGAGACTGTCGCACTGAAAGACATTGCTACCCACTAGGACATAGAACAACAGCTGTATATCCACAGCTTATAGAAGGACATCCCCCATCAATGTGTGCCTTTGAGATACATTTTAGGTCCGTCCATACTATACCAAATTAAGAATTGGACAGTGTGGTGGATAGTTTTGATTATAGACAGGATTGTCTAGCACTAATAGTTTTTGGCTCTCACCGAGTCTGTGAGAGTCTTTCTAGAGAGGATTGACAGGTGGCGGGGTGACTGAAGCAGAAATACTCTCCTGAATGTGGACAGTATCATCCAAAACATTGGGGGCTGTGACGGAATAACGTGGAAGCAGAGAAACCCATCCAATGTATGCAAGCTCCACTCTTCCTGTGCGTCTATGGCTACAGCCATTGCCCATGGGTGTCAGGCTCCAGAATCCTCAGGCTTCCCATGCTTTTGCTGCTAGTGAGTCTGCTGGAAGAACCTAAGCCTTTAGCATCAAATGGGGGCGGCATGGTTGGTACCCCATGTTCTAGTTTCTTGGACGGAGTAGAAGCTGAGTTCTCAGCTTCCTGTAGTATGCTACTGTTGCTCTAGTTAGCCTCCTATCACAAATGATAATCCATAGTATATTACCTATGCCACCTATAACATGGTCTGTTGGTTCTGGTCCCCTTTGGGAATACCTAACCATTGCAGGCAGGTGCGATATAAATGGCCTGTGGCAAGATTTTGAGACAGGATATGTGTGAGTTGAGGGATGGAATGTGTCATCTCCAGAGTACAGAAGGCAAGGGAACCTGGGAGGGCAAGTCTTGCTGACACTCAGAGTTTACTGTGTCCTATCTGCAAAGAGTGAAGCAGACATTAGGACAGCCAGCACGTTGAGAAATAACCTTAAAGGGCTTGCTGTGCTGCAAGCTCTTATCAGTGAGGGGGGGATTTCCTTAATATTTGATCCACTGTGGGTCTCAAGAGAAGTTGTATGTATACATGATGCATGCCCACCCTGCCCACCTATCTCCTCTGGCCTCCGTGGTCGAAACCCCGGAGCCCAGGCTGTGTAGATCTTGGGCTCCATGACACACTGATTTATTACTTAAGCAATGTACCTGATGCTCTGCACAGAGCCATGGACCCTCACTGTTGTTGGTAAGTGGATTTTTTTTGAGGCTGCAACCAATTTACAGTAATTGCTAAGGACAGCAGCTGTAGCAGCCATTAATTCCTTAATCTAGGAGTAGAGGGAGACATGGATTTGTTGGAGATAAATATAGTGTCTAGCATTTTCTCCTGAGAATGAACCCATTAAAAACGGTACTTCCTGAGGCATGGTGGGGGGTGGGAGGAAGCCCAGGGTCCCCTGCAAGAAGGAACGAGTACACAGAGTGAGTTGGCAGTTCCTTTAAGATGACAGAAAAGGCTAACCTGTGACACCTCGAGATCTTTGGGCAAGGAGTCAGCATTTGAACTTATCCCACTGCTTCGCGCATGCATCAAATCTCTGGCGAGCTGGAGGAGGAGAGAGAGAGAGAGAGAAAAAAAACCCGAAACAAACAAACCAAATTTCTCTTCTGCGAGCTAGCCATTTGTTTTAAAATGAGATGAGAGGCTGCTCAGAAACGTTAATGGAAATCTTTGCAAACGCAGGCTGAAAGTTTCTCCAATCCGAAGAGTCACTCAGCCATAAATATGTGTGGGTTATTTAGATGCTTCCAAAGGTTACTCGAAAATTGCCTATTTTTCCACAAAGAAGTGAGCTGTTTATTGCTTCAAAGCGTGCCTCAGAGTGAATGCTTTTCTTCATCCGAGGAGCGGAAATGACTGGGATAGACGAAATGCTGGGAAAGGGTTCTTGACTTGTGGGTAGAGAGGTGAGCAAAGGGAAAGAAAAGATGCTACTCCAGGCCTTGGGATGGAGAGAGATACAGGGAATACCGTCCTCCTGTGGCCCGGTGAGTGTTGGTCTCTTACATAAAAGGTCACCAGGATCAGACTATGAGTCAGGGAAGGGGCCTGTGTTGGGGACTTGAGTTCCTATATCCGGGACTGGTGGGATTGGAGAAAACAATGTTGATTTGCATCTTCTAACTGCTTCCTTCAAATTAAAGAAGGGCTGTGCAGAACTCTCACCAGAATCTCACTAATTGGCAATGGCTGGCCCTACTATTGTCACCAAGTAATAGGACCCAGTTTCATTCTGGACACATGGAGAGATTTGCACTTGGTCTCCCAAATACCAGTTGTAGCTCGAACACATCTTGTTGTGAGCTGTTGGGATAGCCATAATTGGAAGTGAGTTGTGCTTAAGCAGATTTGGACTGAGGGCTTGTTACCTGTGGTTGTCACTCCTGTGACAGTCCTGCAGGGTTGCTGTAGACAGTCAGTCTCATACCCTAGGACAGTCACTAGAATGCTGAGAGATAACATTTTGGCTACTTACCATGCCACATTAGGCAATTTTCCTGAAGTAGTAATCAAACCATGAAGTAATCCTAAAAATTAATTTTTCTCAGTTTTGGTGAAATAATTTGACAGAGGTTGGGGCAGAGAAAGAGTCAGGGATTCATGTTTCCAGGGATCTCTTTGTACTGTCCATCAAAGCACTGTCAGCGAATGCAGGAGGCTGACCATCCTAGTCCCCTGCTCTGCCTTGTCACTCTGGCCTTGTCACTGGGACAATCAGTAGAGTCCTCTGGCTACCCGAAGCCTGCTGCTTTGACAGTGTGTCTAAGGGTTTACAACTACACACACGGTCCTTCCCCCACCCTCTCCCTGCACTCCCCAGTAGGCTGTAGAAATCACAGCCCGCTACTGACAACGTCAATCAAGGCAATCCTGTTTTCCTTCTTCTCTCCCAAAACCCCAAGGACGGAGACCAAATGGAAATTACACAGTGTTATTATTTGTACACTAACTGAAAAATTTATGACTCTTTGTAGAAAATATAGACAAAATGTTGTCTGCTGAGGACTGAAGATAAGAAGGAAAGCGTGCTATTGGCAGCATCTCCCATGGGTTACACTTGAGCGAGGATGAATCACTGGATGTTCATGGGGACAAACACCGCCTCCCCTGCGTCTTTCAGAGACTGCAAAAGAAAATCAGCTGCTTGTGGCACTGCAGCAAGAGGAGATGATAAAACAAATCAATTTTGAATTTACACAGTGCCAAGTCCTCCTTCTGTATGGCTTAGACACACGAGGATGTTTGTGGAGAGAATTCCCTTGTCCACACTGAGATCCTGAATCTCTCAACTGGCACTCCTGCTCAGGCAGATGACTTCAGGGCATGCATTTTATCATCTGTCCCCTTTCGGGGGCTCCCCCCACCCCACCCCATGCCTGGCTCAGTTTGTAAGTCTACATGTGTGCTCATTTGCACCCAGTCCTGTTTAATAAGGCTGTAAGTAATGTGTCTGTTCTTACCAGGCCAACCACTGTGTAGGAGCACAATGCTGACAGTACAGTTTTGTCATGATCCCATCATGATCAGTAAAGTGTTTAATCTATTCCTGACCACACAATGATTGACTGCCCTACTGTGTGAAAATGCACCTTTTAAGCCCATGAAAATAAGCATTAGGGTCTGAACTTAGAATTTGTTTCAGTTGAGTTGACAATAATTTTTCATGTAGGGAGAATCCTAGGCTCTATTCATTTCTTTCAAAATCATTAATGCTGTGGCTGAGACAGGAGGATTGCTACAAGTTCATAGCAGGTTCCACGCCAGCCAGGACTACATATTGAGACCCTGTCTCAACAGACACAGAAAGAATGAAGGGAAAGTTACTAATGTCATGGCTTAAAGCAGCCACCAGCTTTGCCAAGAAAAGCTAACATGAGGTGCTCATGAACGTGTCCTGGAGTTAACACTTTAATTTAAAATGTTAAGATCATGATTAAGATCTTCAGCATGAAAACTCTAAAGACAAAGCTTGGCTATGTGGTGAAAATTCAATGAAGCTACATGTAAATGTTGTAAGTATTTTATACATCCATGCTAATTACCAATGCTCATATGTGTGGCTATAAATAACAAAGAGTAACAGCTGTGCGGTAGTAGGATGCTGATTCTACACTCGAGAGGCTGAGGCAGGAGGATCAAATGTCCTGGACTGTTTTGTGAGACCCTGTCTCAAGACTAAAACAACTCCAGAAAACAAAAACAGAAATCTGAAGCAAGCAACCAAAAGACAATTGCTTTCTTTCCTGATAGGTGCATATATTTTATAAATTTGCTATTGCTGCCTTTGCTAGAAGTTTCCCCTGTGATAAGAGAAGCTCAAAAGTTGAAAAAAGCTGGCATCATCTAAGTTTAAACTAGAAGAATAAAGAGATATCCAAATCCCGGGCTGACAATTGTGACCTAGCTGTCCAGTTTCACCCGCAGGGTTCCCTCTGTGAAGGCAGCATTTCCGGTTTCTTGTATGACCCTAGTTCCCCCATCAAAAAATGCAATTGCCTCCCATCTCAGAGTTTATCCTCGTCCGTCTGATTCTCTTTGACACCAATTCTCCAGATCTCTGACACCAATGGGCATCGAATAATTGAATTCGTTCTAACCCTGAAGTTAACTCCCACCCACAGGATTAGGGGGGTGGTTGCATACACTTCCATCATTTCAGAGACTGGAGTAGAGGTGAGGCCTGCGTTGTTGAAGAGTTTTCATAATTAAATATACAATTCCCTCTCATCTTCGGAGGTCTGTGGGGGGTGGCTAATGGCAAAAGGAATATTAGATGCCTCTGGTCTTCAACCCTCACCCTGAAACCATCCAGGTTCTCTACCTATCCTGTCTGCTCATTAGCATAAACAGGCTCAGGACTCAAAGGCACTTCTAAAACTCAGAGAATTCAAAGGCTTAAAGAGGTCTCTGCTGAGAACAGGGAGGAAAGACTAAACACACATTATACACATCCTTCAAATTTCAATCTTTATTTGATCTCCTCCATGGTTGTCTCTCTAAAGTAGACAAATTCCTGGAGTAAATGTTTAGGCCACTTTAAAGTTGAAAGTGCCATACTTTTCTCTACAGAGATTTACCCTATGCAGGATGAATTTTTGGAATTCTCACGTGCTAGGCAAATTCTCTAGTGCTTGTTATGGCCTCCCTGATTGTTAAGATTTGATTGGGTAGCTGAGTTGACCTGCATCGCGGTGATAACTTGTATTAAGGTGGATGTTAGGAAACAACTGAGGGAAACAACCGCTTGCATTCTGTTGCTAAACCACATCCTGGTCCAACCATGCAAGTGCCCACTAGTGACGTACAGCTGCATCCTGTTGGCATATGACCGTCATCGGATGGAAAGTCCCAGGAGCAGGGCTACACCCGTAGCACCTTTGGGTTGATTAACAGGTGGTTAGCATCAAGACTGAGCCAAGTCTCTACCACCCACATGCCAAGACAGGTTTGACCATCCAGGGTCAAAAAAGTCTCCCCTGCCTCCAGAATGGTAAAGACTTATGGTACACAGATCCAGTCCTAATAACACTCACTCTGCCACAAAAGCAGGCTGTTTATTTTTTCCCCTTTTTCTCTAGTCCATGTTCTCTTTGTGACTTCAGAGTGTACTTTTAAAACTTTGGTCCAATAAACTTGTTCTCACCAAAATTTCTCCGTGTCCACCATTGAGTTCTTTCTTGGACAGAACTCACAACCTCCAGGGATCCCAATATGGGTAACTGCAGGATGAGTGGAATTAATTTCCTTTCCTGGCTGGGGATCAGGCATGTGCAAACATTGTCACCCTAAGTGCTCCTGAGACGCAAGGACTTATGGGTTTGTCTGCGTTTCCTCCACCGCAGCCTGACATACTTCTGGGGGTTCTTCCATCCTTCCACTATTTGCTTTCTCAGAAGATTCTTCTAGATGAAGCTGGGTCATCTCTGCGGAGACTTGATTGTGTTCTCTTGGCCTCGGACTTTTGCTGCTGCGTTTGCTGAACTCAGCCAAGTCTCTTAGCTTTGCTTGGGGGCCTGGCAGCTCTCTAGCTGAGGCTGGGGCTTTTTGGCTCTTTTCTGATAACACCTCAGCCTTGTAAGGAGACTTGACTTCCTCACTTCCAAGAGTTGGCATTAACCTGATTGGATGGTTAGCTTTCACTTACCTTTGTTGAAGGGCTGGTGTGGGTTGAATAAATCCAGGTGCTGCATTTTCATTAAGTAGATGGAATCTAGCAATGTCTCCACTCTGTATTAAGTTTTTTTGTTCTGAATTTTTCCTTTAGCCTTTCCTAGTTCATGTTCTGATTCATCAAAGAAGGTTCTGGCTAGTTTTGTGCTTGGTATTGCTAGTTGACCATTGAATTCCTACTCTATAGAGTGTGTGAATAGGATCAGATAAAGTAAGACAACTTATGGCTCATTATAAATTTTAGTAAGTGTGTGTGTGTGTGTGTGTGTGTGTGTGTGTGTATAACTGAGCATGCTACCATGTTTACCTATGGTAGGTCAGGATCAACAGGACTGATTTCATCACTGAGCAAATATTCATCAAATGTTAACTTTGAGCTTTATGTTCTAGAATGAAGTTGAGAAAAATCAGGATTGTTCTGTGTTTTCTCAGTCTCGGTGAATAGGCAGACACTAACCAAATAATCATACAAATATAATAGAAAACCATGGCATGGATTAAAAGACATCCTGCTGTGAGTATTTATGTTTGACTAGAGCTCCTTGGCTGCCTGGATGATAGTTAAGAGTGCATGAACTGAAGAGGGACCAGGACATACAAAGGTCATATGACAGAAATAACTGGTTTATTTGAGGATTTATGGAGGCGTTAGTGGGGCTGGTATACATAGAAAAATAAGGGGCAGATTTATAAAAAAGATTGGCAAGGAAGATGTAGAAAGTAAAATAATGTTTTCATTCTCACTTCTCCCCAAATTTTAATGTCCTATTCCATTTACTCCTTTGAGAACAGAGTGATTAAGGCTAAGAGTCTAGACAGGGAGATTTTCCGTAAGCATCTGCTGGGTGCATGTGATTACAGGAATACTGTAAGGGGGAGAGAACCAGGAGATAGCTGGAGGGCTCTGCCAGCTCTGAGGATAGAGAAAGGAGGCCAGAGGTGGAGAATGTAGGTGGACCCCAGAGGCTGCAACTGAAAACCAAGGAAACAAAACTCCTCTAGAAGGTATAACCTTGCCAACTCCTTCAAATGAGCTCTGTGAAACCCATTTCCAACTTCTGACCTGTAACACAATAAGACAAGGCATTCGGGTTATATGAAGATACTAAATTTGTGGTGATTTGTCCTAGTGGAACAAAACACTCCTAGGATGAACAAAATCAACTTCAAGTGTCCTTGGGGATGATAAAGGAAAGTAGTAGAAGTATGTGACCGCCCCAGCTAACTAGTCCCAGTTCTAGTGAAGGTGGCGACCCAGCTCACTAAAAGAGAAAGATAGGAGGAGACTGCCTGGCAGAGTGGATGGGCTGATACAGTGAAGAGTGAGCTTGTTATGTTGGTACTGAAGGTTAAGGTTTGAATAGGAGATGTCCCAGATGTCCCATAGCCTTGAGCATTTGAATACTTGCTTGCCAGTTGGAGGGTGCTGTTTGGGGAGGGTGAGGTGGTGTAGCCTCTCTGGAGGAAGAACATCACTGTGGGGTTTTGGGATTAAAAGCCTAACCTACTTTCAATTCTCTTTCCCTGCTCAGTGCTTGTGGTTGAGATGTGGGGGCTCAGTTCCCGCCCCTACTGTCGTCATGCTTGATGTTTGCGGCCCTGCATGCTCACCACGATGGACCCTTGTTTTCGGGAACCGTACCCCCAAATAAAGTCTTCCTTTTGTAAGTAGCTTCTGGCCGTGGTGTTTTATTGCAGCAATAGAAAAGTCACTGATAGTCTGAACTTGGAGCATGACTAGCAAAGTCAGGTCCTGGGATTTAGAAGAACATGGAGCAATAATAGATTGGCAGGTGGTAACTGGGTTAATAGAATGACCAGCAGATGAGGAGTTAGTATTACGCATGTGACCCTGGGAGGTGCTGTCACAGCCAACAGGTAAGATTTGGTGAGGTAGTCTAAAATAAGGCAGGTGACAGGCATCAGAGTGCACTTCGTTTTTAATAGTGATTTGAGTTTTCTCAGCAACTTCTGTATTTTCTGTCTACTGTGATAATACCATCCTAAAAGATGGCAGATGTGGAATTAGATAAGTTATGAAGTTATGTAATGTGTTCACACGCGGTTACGTCATGTGCGCACTTAGGGGGAAGAACCCAGGAGAGTGGGTAGGGAGGAAGGGGGGCTGGTGGGGTGGCTATGATAAAGCCACGGAAGGGAAGGGAAAGGCTGTCTGTAGCCATCTGTGAAAGACTGGTAAATCCACACTCAGTCTTGTCTGACCCTCTGGAGAACCCAGCTCATGTTGACAGGAGGTGACGTTCTCCCAAGATACAATGTCCACTGTCCATAGTCAGATAATGGCTTCTGTAAACACGTGTGTGGGTGTGTGGTAGGGAGTGTACTCATGTGTATGTGCATGTGTGAGTTATGTGTGAGCATGAAGACGAGTGAGACAGAGACAGAGAGAGATATAGATATACAGAGACAGGGAGAGATGGATGGAGGGAGAAATCATAGCTCAGACTCTCTTGGGTACCGTTAATCTTCACAACTAGGTGGTAAGATTCTAGAAGATGCTCTTTGATTTTTTTTTTATCATGCTAGCCTTCCCAGAAGTATTGGATATAATTTTAGTGACAGCCATTGTGGGAAGTATTTGACTTTTGGCTTGGATGTTTCATGGTGCAGATGAATCAGTAATTTATGACACATCTTTTAAATCCCCCAATCATGTCTATAAAAAGACACTCTTTAAAATGGCCCACCCGCATTCAGGCAGTATCAGATGGCCTATTAATTCTCATTTGCATTAAAAACTCACCTTTCCTGCATGCCCTGCTCAGGATTCAGTATGTGTCTAGTTATTAAAACGAACACTTACAGTGACCACAGCCCTGTATCTAATACTCCATATGGCACCAGAGCAAAGACCTGAGACATGTGCATTTTTGTCTTTGGTCATTTCAGACTGAAAACACAATTAGACTTGGCTGTCAGACAGATGAAATCTGTCATACTTCCCCTATAGGACTTGCACTTGGTCCAGATCAATAAATCCAAAAACCACTTGCACATAAATTGCAAAGTAAGCTTGCAGCTTCAATACATGCGGGCTTAAATTCACTTGTATCTGGCACACACTGCTTCCTGGCCAAGCAGCCTGTCTCTGTGGTTAGTGCAATTTCATAGCTGGACCAGGAAAACAAGGCTGGAAACTATCAGTTTAAAGCGGCAGATGGCTTCGCCACACCTTCCCTGTCCGGGCAGTTCCCCTACAAAATGGGGTTTTAGCTGCTTGTTGTGTAGAGGGAACTTTAAAATTGGGATGAGTTCAAGTCATTTCCTGAGGATGGTTCCCATAAAGCTGTTGTTATTTTCCTCCTATTCCTTCTTGAGATTTCAAACTGAATTCGTAATAAGCTTTGCCTGGACACGACTTGTCACTGCAAAGAGACGTGATTTATATACAGAGATACAAGCTTCTCTCACTCTTTGCCTTACAGAGCTGACTTCCGCCTGATGAAACACATATGTTGAGTTGGTTTCCTGAAGGGGAGAGTGAGATGTACCCTTCTTTCACCGTGGAGACTATTAGCCAAGACACCATCTATCTGGGGAATAGGCAAACGCTAACACATAGCGCCTTTCTCCTTTGGTCTAACCTGGAAGCCCAATTTTACAGAAAGGGATTCCTTTTTTCCTAGAGTGATATTAAATTAGGCTGTAGGATTCACTGCTGTGAGTTATTAAGTGAGGCAATTAACCTAGACTATTTAGAGGTAAAAAGGAGACATTTGCTGTATGTGACTAAGAAGAATATCTCTATTTTCAGGAGCTTCGTGGAATAGAAAACCCAAGACTTCCAAATATGGTGCTTGCTAAGCAAAGTGATTACAAAATCAGGTCAAGAAAAAAATTTCCTGTAACAGACAATATAAAAAGACATGTCAAGTAGCTGGTGTGAACTTCCTCCAAAGTTACACCTCTAAGAGTTGGGATGTGTTAGGATGGCTGAGTCCAGCTGACTGAACTCCCTTTATGACTGGGTCTGGCCATTCTTTGGGAGTTCACAGAGGTCAGGTGACATGGTGTGGGGATGCCTGCGTTGGAATACTTGCCTTGTAAGAAAGGTTCTCGTGAGTGGAGAGTTGGCATCTCTCCTCTGAAGTCTGCACAACGTTGATCATTGGAAATGGGTGGAACAAACAGTGTCTTATTTGTCCAGGGCAGTGGCTTTCAACCTAGTTCATGACACCTTTGACAAATATCTGTCTCCAAAAATATTTACTTTATTATTCACAACTGTAGCATAACTACAGGTATGAAGTAGCAACAAATTTAATTTCATGGTTGGGGGTCACCACAACATGAGGAACTATATTAAAAGGTCACAGCATTAGGAAGGTTGAGAAGGGGGTCACAGTTTGAATATGAAATGCACCTTGAAGGCTTGAATATCCATTCCCCAGCTTATGGTACCAGTTTGGGGATTTGGAGCCTTAGGATGTGGCGGCCTGGTTGGTGAGTGCAGGTTACTAGGCTTTTTACAGTTATGGCGACTCCTGGTACTGGCCTAACTCTCTCTGCTACCACATGAACAAATGCTGACTACACTTCACCACCATGGGTAGAGTAGCTTCTACCACGAGCCTTTCCTATGTACCGGACTGGAATCCCCGGAAACTGTGAATCCAAACAACTAACCCTTCCTTACACTGGCCTCTTATCCAGTCACTGTAAGGCAAAAGTAATTAATACACATGGACGCTGGGGAGAAGCATTTTACTTGGTTAATGCGTTCTGAGTTCATGTTTGATTTTGGATGCGTGGTTAATCCAGAAATCAGACTCTGACCTACATTTGGACTAGATGAGGATCACAGTTGTAGGAGGGCCAAGGACATGCGGGTTTGTCCACAAACAGGCTAAAGACCAAAAATAGTGAAGCAAACTGTGGATATAGCCGCAAATGGTAGAACGCTTCGTTAGCATGGAGGGAGCGCTGTTAGATCTGCTAGTGCTCTCTCTCTCTCTCTCTCTCTCTCTCTCTCTCTCTCTCTCTCTCTCTCTCTCAACCCCTACCCATTTTATTGTTTTAAATGGAAGTTTCTAGAACTCAATCTTTATTAATCCATTTCTCCCCTAGATGTTGGGGGAATGAATGGAATAGGCTGCTTCTGTTTTCTTCCTGTGTTAAAGGTTTGCAAACATGAATTGAAAATGTTAGAATGAACAATCGCGCAAATCCCAATATTCACTTCTCTTCACAAACCCTAAATGCTTGTCTGTGGATATCAGGATCCTCACAAGAAACAAATGGGACGCTCAGTGGGGACAACGTAAGGGAAGTCTGGGAGGACTCCATGTGAAGGTGTGGGTCAGGACAGGCAGGAGCTGTGACTCAGCAGGGTGCAGTTTCGAGTCACCGCCACCACAGGACTGGAAGAGCATAGTATACAAGCTGCATTTTGTTACCAAGACTGTAAGAAGGAAGCGCTCCATGGAGTTTGCCCCTGTGAGAGGAGCAGCGGCCTTCACTGAAGTCACAGGGGAGAACTCCCAGGATAGCAGTCAGGAAAATCCACATCCGGCTCTCATTCTGTCTTTTGTCTTCACTGAGTTCCTGATAGAGCTTCCCTTTGATGCCATCTCTAGGGGTAAGAGGATGCCCTAGAGAGTATAACCCAAAGGCCACTAGCTTATCTTACACTAGTCCAACTCACTGGGTGATGGGATCAACCAAGTTAACCAAATAACCTCTTGCTTCTCTTACAATATTCCACTGAGAGCAACTGTGTTGCAGGAAGGAGCTTTTGGAGCAAAAAGGGGGCATTTCTAGAAGGCCAGGCTGACGTCTGGGGATTAGATACAGCTAGGGTACTGAGAAAAACATCAGAAGGAGCCAAGATCCAGAGGGCAATAATCTTTGCCTGGACGAGTAAAGACTCTGTGGCCATGGATGAGTAGAGGCTCAGGGATGATGTTCTGCATAGTGGAGTCAGGAAACTCCCCAGTGCTGGTGCCCCAAACATCTGCACGGTAGAGGCGGAGGCTCAGAGTGGCAAGGAGTTAGCTCACAGACATGACAGAGCTCAGGTCTCACCACTCTAACTTCCTGTGCACTGTGCTGTTCTCTGTTCTCCACCGCTCCTTTAGCAAACATTACTCACTTAATGTTTCGCTATGGCTGCCCTGGACAGTAGCCATCCTATGCATCTGCTGTATTCCGAGTGCTGTTTCCTATGCTCTGGGAACAAAAACACACGAAACTCTAGTTGCAAACGGCTTAACCCTTACTTAGCTATTTTACCTAGTCACCTAGCTAACTACCCATCTATCCAGTTCTGTGTGAGAAGTAGGGCAGTTATAAGAGAACGGATGCTCACTGTGCCTACTCTAGAGTGGTTTTACAAGTGGTAAACTGTCTAATATATGGCTGTTAGTCCCCAACTTACCTGGGGGTCTTCCTTGCTTTTGGAAGTCTTAGTCACTGTTTTATTGCTGGGAAGAGACACCACGACCACAGCAACTCTTACAAAGGAAAGCATTTATTTAGGGCTGGATTACAGTGTAACAGGCTTAGTCCATTATGATCGTGGTGGGGAGCGTGGTGGCGTGCAGGCTGACGTGTTGGAGCAGTAGCTGAGAGGTCTACATCCGGATCTGCAGGCAGCAGGCAGAGAGAGGCTCTCAGCTTGGAAGGGCTCTTCAAAGCCCGGCCCCCTGTGACACATTTTGTCCAATAAGGCCACACCTCCTGATCAAATTGTGCCCCCCCCCGTATTCACATTCTCATTCAAAGCACCACACTTAGTAAGAGTCCACTCTTTGTTATCCTCCTCTTTCCCTTGGAATACTTCCTGACTCTTCCTTTTGCTTCTCTGGCGTCTCCTCCCCCCATTACCTTCCTTCTTCCTCTTCCATTTCTCTTCCTCCCAGTTTCCTTGGCCCTGTTACAGAACCCAGGACCTCCCTCATGCCAGGCAGCAGCTGACGTCATTTTCTTTACTCCATCCTTAAGAAGCAGCTTTGTTCTTTCTTGTTTACTGTTTCTCCTTCCTTTTGTAATTTTCAACGTTGTTTTCTCATGCGTTCTGCTAGGACTTCTGTTCTATGGGCTTATTGAGATGTAATTTTCTTTTTCTTTTTTTGGTTTTTACGAGACAGGGTTTCTCTGTATTGTTTTGGAGGCTATCAGTCCAGCCTGGCCTCGAACTCACAGAGATCAGCCTGCCTCTGCCTCCCGAGTGTTGGGATTAAAGGCGTGCGCCACCACCGCCTGGTGTAATTTTCTTTAGAGCAGTGATTCTCAACCTTCCTGATGCTGCGACCCTTTAATACGACCCTCAAGTCGTGCTGACCCAACCATAAAATTATTTAGTTGCTACCTCCTAACTGTTATTTTGCTGCTGTTATGAATCGTAAGGTGGATATCTGATATGCAGGATATCTGATATGTGACCCCCACCCCAAAGGAGTCACAAACCCATAGGTTAAGAACCACCACCTTAGGAACATAGCATGTAATCTCCAGTGTGTTGAGCATACATGGACTGATCTGGAAGGAACTGGAATGTAGGAGAACAAGGCATTACTCAGGGATGTCTGCTCTTCGTAGATGGCAATGAAAACCACAGTAACACCTGAAAGCAAAGATTGTTCTGGAAGTTCCTCTAAGTGGATCATTACTCATTGCTTATATGATAGCTGAGGTCTCTCTTTGGAGATGCTTTTCTGTGCTGTGGCCTCCTAAGGGTCAGAAATCCTGAGCATGTATAAACAGAAACTAGAGGTGTTGGTTAGGACACCTGAGGAGAGAACAGACCCGGAGACAGAACCATAGCAGTTGTGTAGACTTGGTAGCTGAATATGAAATGGAGGGTCTGTGGTATATTCCAAGCCTAGCTGTGGCATGCTCTAGTAAGGTCAATGAAAAGTGAGGCAGTGTCTGGTATCCAGGAACGGCCACTGCGTGTAAGGAAGTTACTGAATGAGTAATGAAGGCAGAGATTGGACAGTGGTGACTTTGTGAATATTTGAATATTTCATTGCTTCTTTGTCCATGGAAAAAGTTTGCGCCTGTGTCCTCCATTCCAGTCTTCATGGCAACGGTGTGGATTCCTGAGACAGACAGTTTGCAGTGAGTTTAATAAGACGAATCAAGCTTTGTGAAGCTGAAATCTTACACTCGCCCCATCACCCTTTCAACACCAGCAGAGCTTCCCTATGCGATCTGAGTGCAGGCGGAAACATACTGTGGGATACAGGGGACTGAAACAGCAGGGCAAACAGTACCCCTGCCGCTGCTGCCCTCAGTCAGTCAACCTCATCCCCGCACCCTCTTCTCTGCTGCCAGTTTCCCCGGGGGGGGGGGTTGCTTCAAGGAAGGAGGCTGTGCTTGCCAAGCCGTGAGCTGGCAGAGAAGATTGTAAAGCTTAGCTGCTGTTTTAAGATGCAAGACATTCACCCTGTGCTCTAGTACCTTTCTGTGTCCGTAAAGAACAGCTGGCATTAAAGCTAATGGGCAGCGGAGGAGTTAGGGCTGTGTACTTAGATCATGCGGGTCAGTCGCCACACCTTTAGGCTGCGCCTTTGTTGATGGAGAGGCAGTGACCAGCTAAACGATCCCTTGGGAAGGGGCCATGATTACTACCTACTGGCCTCGTCTAGGAGTCAAGGTATAAAGCGGGTGCTTAGGAGTTAGCAGGTCTGATTAATACCCTCTAGGCAGCAGTTAGGGGGGCATGTTTTGGCCCATCAAATGGCTAATAATAAAGGTACAGTGGTGCAATTTGTATTTTTACTGCAGGCCAATTAAGAAGGGGGGAGCGAGTGGGTACTTAAAGTGACATGTCCTTGCAAAGCAGAGACAGCAGTCACAGCAGTGGGAGGGGCAGAAAGGAAATAGGCAAGCCACTTAAAGCAGTTAAAAGGGTCAGGCATCTGGGGTCTTACAGCCCACCCCCTGCCAGCAATTTCCCTTCTCCCACTGCTTTGTACGGCAGTGGAGATTTTTGAAAATGGAATAATCTGTGTGGCAGTGCACACTCTTCAAACAGGGATCGGTGAGCTGAAAATCCCGTCTTTTTGTATGAGTTGTGTGAGGAAGTAACATTTGGGTATATTCTCATCTCAGGGTCTGATGCGCCCCTGCATTTGGGTCTTAGCCTTCTTCCTGCTTTATTTAGCCCATTTAAAGCCAAGGGGGATGGTGCTTTGGGAAAACCTTGTTTAATTGTTATTTTCTTCCAGTCCTCACTGAGGGTGAATGTGGGCTTATAAAAACTTGCTGTGTTTTTAATTTCTGGGTGTACTAATTATGCCATGAAATTTTCTTGGGACGTCTGTCTTCTCTCTAGGCTGTGCCTTAGCATTCTATGATTCTCTTAGAGCCTGGATTGCTGGAGAATAGGGATAAGAAGAGAGAGAGCTGGAAAAGGCAGGCGACAACATCAGATAGGAACCGAAGAAGGCGTCTAGGGAAATCAGTCAGAGCCTGCTTTATTCATGCAGGGAAGGGACAAAAAGGGAAGGGAAAGGCAGATTCCGGGATCATAAAACACTTGAACAATCCAAAATAACATCTAAGCACTCAAAACAAAGATGGGAAATAAATTCGATAGTGCTGTCTGCCTCGGGGGAAGGAAGGGAACAACATAACGTAGATATTGCCAAGTTTGTGTGTGTGCTCTTGCTCAGTTTCAGGGATTCGATGACTGATCCTCAGAGGGCAGAAAAAAAAGTAATGTTTTAGGTATTTAGGTCTCAAATCTGATTAGAAAATAAAATGCTAAAATAAAAGAGTAGAAACAGGAATGGGATGGATTATCAAATTCTGATTGCAGGACTCTGGAGGTATTTCCTTCCTCAACACCCCTGTCTCTCCTCGTTCTTTGTTCCTTCCACTTCCTATTTGCACTTTTAATTATTTTGGTTTTTTTTTGAGACAAGGTTTCACTGTGTAACAGCTCTGGCTGTCCTAGAACATGCTTTGTAGACCAGGCTGGCCTCGAACTCACGGAGATATGCCTGCCTCCTGCACCTCTCAAGTTCTGGGATTTAAGGCGTGCACCACCACTGCTCAGCTTTACTTTCAAAGGACAGCTTTTTTTTTAAGCTTTATGCTTTCCTTTTCTCATTATAAAAACACACCCAATTCTCAGCCATTTCTTCCCCACTTGTAGTGTCTTCACCCCCAGCAGACTTAGGAAAGACGGGCTTGCCTCACTTCTACTTCTGATATGTCCCCTGGGCGTTGTTTGCCTGAGTCCTGCACATATTCAGGGCTTTTCTGGAGTTAGAAGTACAGCCATGTGTCTTAGTTACTTTTCCTGAGGTTGTGATAAAACACTCTGACAAAAACAACTGAAGAGAGAAGGGGCTCACGTGACTCACAGCTCAGCCCATCACAGAGGAGAGCCTGACGCAGGTGGTTCACATTGCGTACCCAGTCAGGAGGGCGAGAGCCATGAATGCTGGTGCTCAGCTCACCTTCCCCTTCCCTATGGTCTAGGGTCATGGCGCCACCTATGGTGCATAGGTCTTTCTACTCCAATTACTCTTAACAAGTTAATCCCCACAGGCAAGCCCAGAAGGTCACCTTACCAGTTGACAAGGAGATTTAACATTGTGGCAGCAGAGAGGGATTTGAATGCTAGTTTAGGTGTGGGATTATCTTGATCTCAGGTACAATGAGAAGAGGTCCTCAGAGCTTTTTTACTACCTGTGCACACACTCAGCAGATGAGCACTCACTAGCGAAACACTCTATTTTACCCGTTTACATGTTGAGCAAAGTCAGCTAATGTTTTCGCCTAGATGACATTCAGTCCTTACCTTGTCAGCAAATCCTATGGGTCAAAAAGTACTCCCTTACTTTTACAGCCAGAAACAGACAACCGGATTCAGTCTGTGATGGTAGGGACAGAGGTTCTTGGAACAAACCTCACATCACAGGCCTTGGCTCTCTCTAAATGCTTTCTGCTGGGATCGTTCGGGAGGAGAAAGTGTCCCTAAAACATTTTAGTGGATTCCCTGTTCTTGAAATCCATAAACTTCGCCAACAATTGCCCATTCTGAATATCCATTATGCTCATTAGCACCCCATTAGTTTCCCCTATGAAAACCCATTTCTGAAATTCAGTATGCTAATTAGCAGAGCCCTTCTTGTTGATGAGAGATGTGAATTACAGAATGGCTTTTAGTAATTGTCTCTGGAGTACAGCCTTTATAATAAAGCATTAGCTGACCACCCCAGGGAGTGGGCTCATCATTAGTACAATTGTCCCCTCCTAGGGCACAGCCTAAACTTAAGGACAACAACAAAATATTAGGCTGTACTTACTGAACTGTTGGGTAGATTATAGATTCCACAGCTCATGTGAATAAAAATCTTTATACTGCAAATTTACTGGCCATGTAATAGTAACTCTATACATGTCATTGCATATTTTGTTCTGTATTTACTTCACATGTAGATTTTCATTACAATAATTAGCTACTCTTATTGATCTACTGGTTCCCTTTATTAAAACAAATTCATAGATCTAAGCTCAGAGGCTTAGATCTTTACACTTGATACCATAAGGGTTATTATCCTGATTTAGATGTATGCATGCGAACATGTGGATTTCCACACACTCATGCTGATGTTTGGTATTGTCAATGTTCTTAATCCTTGTCTCTAAGCAACCACACCCAGTCTCATGAGCTCTAATCCCACCCAGTGCTCTTTCCCAGAGGTGTGCCTCCAGCTCCTGGATGGCAGACAGCTGGGGGACTTGGCTCTGCAGGCCCACCTGTCTACCTGACAGCTTGGCTTGGATCTCCAGGGAAGATTCTAAAGGCAGCATGCCTTATACTAAAGTCATCAGTCTCCCCCTCTCTCACCCCCCCATCCACTTGGAAGTTGCTCTTCACAGTTAATGGCTGCTCCATCCTTCTGTGTGCCCACGGCGAAGACCTCAGCACTGACTTCAAGCTTAGCAGCCTCAGCTGTCACACCCAAGCCACCGTCTCTACACAACAGGCTGTCGGTCCTATGTCTAGATGCCCATTTCCACAGGGAAAACAGAAAATAGTAGTTTGTAAAATAACATCATTCTGTGCCAAAATACTCTCCCAAACTATCTGTGCTAGTCAGCTTCCCATCACGTAGCAAGATCTACCCAAGTCAATCAACCTTAAAAATAAAAGGTCCCACTAGTGTTGGGGTTCTAGTGCACGGTCAGTTGGCTCTGTTACCATGGAACTTATAGTGAGGCAGCAGGGGTAGACTATGTGGGCAGAATAAAACTCTTGTCCTTATTTCCAGGAAGAGAGAAAGGGGGCAGAGAAAGATTGCTGAAGAAGGAGGGACAGAGAGAGAGGGAGACGGAAGCAAGGACCCATGGAGGGCTGGAGGAAGGGAGAAAGAGGTCAGGGGAAGGGGTGGGGAGACAGAGAGAGAGAGAGAGACAGAGAGACAGAGAGACAGAGACACAGACAGAGACACAGACAGAGACACAGACAGATAGAGAGAGAGACAGAGAGAGACAGAGACACAGACAGATAGAGAGAGAGACAGAGAGAGAGAGAGAGACAGACAGAGACAGAGACACAGACAGATAGAGACAGAGACAGAGACAGAGAGAGAGACAGACAGACAGAGAGACAGAGAGGATCCTACAATCCTCATATACAAACCCAGATTACCTAAACACCTCCTGCTAGGTCCCAGCTCTTAAAGGTTCCACTACCTTGGGACCTACGCCTTCAACCTGTGGTTGTTACTTAGAGAAAAAGGCTGTGTTCTTACAGCAGACCACGTGGCCCCTGGTGATGGCCTGAAGCTTCCCGGCCTGCTGCTCTCTCCTATCTGCTCTCCTCCCTCTGTAACCAGCCACATGGGATATGCAAAGTGCTCTCTTACCCAGGGTGCCAAGAGAGTTCCCTGCAGTACTGCTCCCCTGCCGTGCAGTTTAAGTGGCCAGCCATCCCCTGCTATACTCGCTGTCCCCCTTGCCGGCTTTCTTTTATTCCATAGTGCTTATTATTTAATATATTATTCACTTTACTTATTCATCCTGTTTGTGCTTCTCTTGACCCGATATGACAGAAATGTCGCCCCCCCTCCCCGCAGAGCTTTTGTTGTATTTTTCTGCCCTTTCTTCCAATGCTTGTCATATAAAGGGCATTTGACCAATGTTTGTTAAAGAAATGACTGAGTGGATCTGATAGGTGCAAAATTAAATCTCCCTTTTATTTGCATTTTTAATTACTAGTGGGTGGAATTTTAATTATCTTGGCAGGATCTGAAGAATAAATTCACAAAACATAAAGAAAAAGTTGATAGGGCTGATTAAACTTCTACTCAGGAAAAAAAAAGTTTGTCACCAGTAAGAAATAAGAAATCTACTTGTAACATGTATTTTTTGGGGGGTGGGAGGGGGCAAGTTAACAGTCCTAATACATAAAGATTGCTTGCAAACCAATAGAAAAGATCAGTGCTGTGCTGGGAAATCGAAGAAGACCTGGCCAAACCCCGAGCAGGAATGACATCAGAAGAGGCGTCAGAAGAAGACTGTGTAGCACTATTTCACCTTTTCTTGAGCATGACTTTTTAAAATCAGTGAGCATTTTTATCTCTTCCTGCTTTCCATTTCATCTCTCTTGAATTTAATTTCCAAGAAACTTTCTTATTTTCTGAAACATCCCCAGTGTATTTCCAGCTGTTTTTCCTTCATCCTGTCCCCCTCAGCGGCACAATTGCTCCTCCCACCTACCCTCCAGAGCTCTCTACTATCATGAGCAAAACTCTCCAGAGAGATAAGGCTGGGTTTGATTCTCCCTGTCACTATTAGAGAGGATTGCAATCTGAGGCCGACGCCGACGCCACGCTTATATATTTAGTAGCAGTCCTATTACAAATATTTGGAACCACACAGAATGTGCAGATTTGCTGTTTCAACAACGATAAAGACCCATTTGACTTGCATAGCATCTAATGAGCAGACGTGCCAGGAATGCTGATTGACAGTGTTTGGTGGCAGAGTTTCCCAAGCTTGTTTTGCAGAAAGTTTGTAAACTCGTGCTCTGAAATTATTTTCCTTTTGTGCTTGCCAAGGGCAGAGGCACTCAGCTCCTTCAGAAGTGAGCATTGAGTCTCATCCAGAACTATGTTTCTGTGAAGACAAGGAGAGATGAAACGGGAGCAGACCATTAGCCAGGAAACACAGAGTGGAAATAAGCAGAAAGAGCAAGGCGACTGAAGCCAAAGATGTATTTGAGGCCCCAGTAATGAGAAAGTCCTTTGGCAGGCACATATTCTCAGACTGGATCCTCCAACATTCCTAGAAGATGAGTCAGATGGGCAAAATAACGTGGCCCACTCCCTGATATATCCACATCTGGTGAATCTATTATCCTGTGTGGCAAAAAGGGACTTTGCAGATGTGATTACATTCAACATCATCAGATGGGAGAGATTATCTCGGATTATCCTGAACCCAACACAGTGTAATTACAATGGATCTAGTGAATGGAAGAGGGAGAGCCAGGATCTGAAGAACCAAGGACCAATGATGATGCCATTGCTGGCTGGGACTCCAGACCATGTTGGCTTCTAGAAGATGAAGCTAGAAAGACAAGGGTGTGGATTATGGTGAGCCTTTTAGTCCCCTGAAAAGGGACACAGCCCTGCCACCATCTTGGTTTTAGCTCTCAAAAAGGAGTTCAGGCTTCTGACCCCCATAAACACAAGGCCATGAATTGGAGCTGTCTTTTAGCTGTTCCGTTCATGGCAGGTTGTATATCGGGAAGAGAACATTGGTACAAGAATGTGTTAGCTCACTGCTGTTGCTCATGTCACTCGAGGGCTTGGACTCTCTGAAGTGTAGGGTGAATGGGAACTGGCACCTCCCATGTGCTCTTGGAATGCCTACACTGCCAGGGCTTGGGAGTCTCAGATCTGCTTGCCCAGCAGAAACACTGGGCAGAAACTCAAAAAAGTCACAGCCACGCAGCCCACCCCACACTTCCTACAGCCCGTGGCCCAGAATTGAGGGCTGTGTTCTGGATATTTTTTCTTAGGTTCCAGAGGTGACAATGACATTAGGAAACGAGGTCCCTTGAAGGTGGTTGTGAATGCTGGTACCCAAGCTGTCCTATGCACAGATGAGCCTTGCAGTTATGGTGGGAATCTGTCCGGTTGTCCCGTCCCCCTCAGAACCCCATGTTTGTTATAGGGCAGCTTGGATGAACTGGTGAAGGCACGGCGAATAGAAACAAGTCCAGGGCACACCCCAAGAGGAGTTGCCTTCAAGAGGCCTGGTCTCTGTTGCCACTGGCGGCGTCAAGGGCTGGGTTTGTTTTTCACCATGGCAGTCTCTGCTCTGTGTGGTTCCTTCTTTCCCTCTGTCTGTTCACCTTTTCCCTTTCAAAGGGGAAGTCACAAACAGAAAGAGTGCATGTTGGAAAATATTATTTTGAAGGAGAATCTCAATTACTGTTATTCTGAAGGAAGTTGGAACTTCCCTTGGGACTGTCACCAGTTAGTCACAGCCCAGGACAGAGGTGACATATGACCAGGACAGGGACCTAGTGACTAAATTTAATGCTACATACGCTGATGCTGAGCTCAGATGTGCAAGAGGGTGCTCCAGCTGTTGGCAGCTGCCCTGTAGCTTCGGGAAGCCTCTCCTCCCCCACACAGAGAAGTCCCATTTCCTCAGGGAAATACAAACACGCAATGAACAGGGCTGTAGCAGGGAGAGCGGGGTGAGGTTTGGGTCATGGCTATTTATAGTACTTGGTAGAGGCCAAACAGGAGTAATAGGATTACAAAATTGACCCGGTCAGTAGATACAATTAAGAAAATTTGGAAGCCATGCAAACTTTAGACTTTCTTTGGGTTCAGGAAAAGGGCTGCCCAAAAGCCATCTCCTAGGTACACAAGCCATTTTTCATCACCCTGTAGCTTCTCTGTCCTGATACAGCACTCAATCCCTGTACATATCTTTGAAGAGTGAGGAAGATGGGAGGATTGAAAAGGTCTGGAGTTTTTGTTTTTGGAAGCTCCCCAGACACATTACTCATCAAGGTAGATAAATGTGTCTTTAACATTTTCTTCTTTGAAGAAAACATTTTTTTTAATTTGCAGGAGAGACGGGCACATTTGTTGGTTGATGGCTCAGTTGCCATGGAAACACAGGAATTAAATATGAAAAAATGTTTTAATACATTAATTCTTTAGATCTCTTCACCCTACCTGCCTTTTCCTTTCAGGTGTGACAAACCAGAATGAGAAGCAGCCTTGGCCCTGGTGGCTCTTTGAACCAGCACCATCACTGGAGGCATTCCAGAACATTCCTTTTTCTCCTTCTGTTTTATAGATTGAGTGGATATGCATTTTATGTTTAATTTCTCTTCAGGGTCTAGAGACAGAACCGAGGGTCTTCTGTGTGCTAGGTAAACGCTCTATCTAGCTCAGCTCCAGCCTCATCCTAGCTGAACACTTTAAATTTGTGCTTTCGATGTGAATAGATTGCCTTGGGTGCATATGGGAAACCCGCAGGTTCTTAGTCGGCTTTGCAAAGCACAGCATGGCTGATGGGAGTTAACTAGACAGATGTAAAAGGAGGGGTCATTTCCTGTGGCTTTAGTGACCAGACTATAGTCAGTATGTTAGCTTATTTTGGTAACTATAACCAGGTACCCTAGACCATGTAATTTATAATCAAGAGGAATTTGCCTGTTATAGCTCTGGAGCTCTGAAACCCAAGGTCAAGGAGTTGGCATATTTGGTGTCTGCAAAGGGACTTTCCTCATGACCAATATTCCTTGTATTCACACATGGCAAAAGGGACAAGGGAGTTCTTTTGGGATGTTTTCACAAGGGATCTATTCTCATTCATGAACTAGTCACCTCCCAAAGGCCCTGCCTCATACTACTATGATCCCAAAGGCAAATTCCAATATCTGAATCTTGTAGGGTGTGAGGGTTACTTTTTATCAAGTTGACACAGACTAGAGTCATTTGGGAAGGGAAAAGCGGTGGTTGAGGACTTGTCTTTGTCAGATTTGCCTATGGTGAAGTCTGTGGGGGCATTTTCTTGATTGATGATTGATATGGGAAGGCACAGCCCACCATATGTCACCACCCTTGGGCTGGTGGTCCTGGGCTGTGTAGGAAAGCAGGATGAGCAAGCCATGAAGAGCAAGCCAGTGAGCAGCATTCCTTTGTGGTCTCTGTTTCAGACCCTGCCTCCAAGTTCATGCTTTGAGTTCCTGCCCTGACTTTCCTGGTTATGATGTGAAAGTGTAAACCAGATTAGTCCTTTCCTCCTCAAGTTGGTTTTAGTCAGTGTTTTCTCACAAAAACAGAGACATAGGGGTGCCAGTTCTGAAAACATGGCGGTTGAGATTTGCAAATAAATGCTTCATTCAACCAGCGAGATTAACTCCACTCTCTTTTCTTGTGGGTGTGATGTGTGCAAGCTGGGTAAGTGGTAAGCTATTTAAAAGCCTGGCTACAATAACATCAACTTCATGATTTGTGCCCACGAATTGCACTGAATATACTGTGACTAGGATTCCGATTGATTGGTGAGAGGATGGAGTTTTTAGTTTGAGCATAGGCTTTGTAGTCAGGTAAAGTTGGGTTTAGACTTTTTGTTCTGTGTCTAACTAGTAAATTAATCCAGAATAGGTATCTTTGAGCCTTGATGCCATTATCTGAAAAGTGGGCATGACATTCCTACGTTCCAGTCATCTGTGAAGGTTTAATAAAATGATATTGTATATTTAACATGCTTAGCCCTGTTGGACTTGGCAAGTGCTTGGTTTAGTGTTGTTGCTACGACTATAATCAATGATGGCTCTCTTGCAATGTGTCAGTCACCTCCTAATTCTTTTAATGGAAGAGAGGACACTTCTGTCACTAAAGCAAGATCTCTAGGGCTCCTATACTCCTCCCAGATGTCCAGATTCCTGCCCTCTTTGTTTGCAGTTCTGTTTGAGGCTAGTGAAACCCCTCATACATTTCACTTTATGCCGTGTAAATTTGAGAACAGTTCACAGAATTTTGTAACTAAACGCTGTACTTCCCATTTTATTTATTGAGCACATATTTATTTTCTTGAATACTATGTGCTAGTCCTGGGACAGGTGCTGGGAGATACAACAATGAATCAGGCAGAAATAGCTTCTGCTGTCACATGTGATTACTATAATTTGAAAATACAAACAAACAAAAAACAAAAGCAAGCTAATAGGTACATATAAGACTATCAACTTAGTGCTGTGCTAGAGGCACACGTTAGAGGGACTTCTTGCTGGGGTCCAGTTGAACCAGTTGGATGTGGTCTGCCTGTAGTGGTTGGATCATTCTTGGTGCCATCTCAGAACTAGAGGTCTGCCTGAGCCTCTTCTCATTGTCTTGGTGTTGCCCTGAGGTGCAAGGATTTGCCTGTCATTTATTTATCTGTTTGCTTGTTTACCAAATGCCAGCCATTCCTCAGTCCCAATGCTGGTCTCTGGGAGAACTATGAAGAAGGGCAGGGAGCTGTGAGATCCACTGGCAAGTCCATCCGAGCTTAGGTCTGGAGGAGAGAACGGTGGAGTGTTTGGGGCAGAGGAAGGAACGTCAGGGTTGGAAAGGTTTTGCAGTGTTGGGGGACGGTCAGCAAAGCTTTGGGCATAGTAGGAGCCTAGTCTTGGAAATGGCTTGGAGCACTGGTGTATCCTTGGCTGGAGAAGAGCAGATTTAGCCTGCCTCGCTCTCCCCATGCTCAGTGTTTCTCTGGTTTGCAATGTGAATGGAGTTAGGCAAAGTTTGCTTCAAGAGGGCAGGGCTACTCCTTGTTGTAGATGCTTTGATTGTCCACTTACCCTTCAGGAGGGAAGGACTTCTCCAGCTACCCAGAGAACTTCTGAATTGCATCAGCTCAAGAGCAAGCAGCCTTGCCCACTCTGCAGGGAGACCATCCAATGACTCCTCACTGGATACGCACAAAGGTCCAGTACTTCACACCACCTCGGGACAATTCTGGATGGCACAAGATCCAGTTCCTGAACTCGTTGGTGGCTGGCTGGGACTTGGTTAGCCCTGCCTTGCTTCCCCTATTCCTTCCTCCCTGTATTCGTTGGCAATCCTAAACTCATTCCTTAATAGATATCCATCCCAAAGTTTGCTTCCATCGGAACCCACTGGGGGAGTCTTAAAGTTTAGCCCCTTCCTCGCCAAAGCCCAGAGAGCTGTCAGTCAGTAACAACACGGTGATCTCCAGAAAAGCAAGACCAGGATTTTTCAATGAGAAGAAATATGGCTCAGACAAAGGCATAGAGAACGAAGGGTCTTAGGAACCTGCCCTTTCAGAATGTGGTTTAAAGGAGACGAAGCCCCAGACCACTGGATTCGGGTCGGAGTCACAAGACACTCTTGTGGAAATGGATTTGTGGATGAGCTGCCCTCAGGAGCCGTTAACCCACATCTCACATTCCGATCTCACGTTCAACACTGCCCTTCAGGTCCCATGCTGACCTCAGAGAAAATCAGCCTTGGGAAACACTGAGGCGGACAGTGTTCTGCTATGGACCATTTGGCAGACCTAATTTTCACGGGAGAGGAATACCATGGGACTGTGGGTTTGTCCACCACTGTTTCTTTCTCTCCTGTCTCTGAGATGGAGTTGGGTTCACTCTGAAACTATAAGAAATGAGATCTCTGGCCCAAAGGACTGGTGCTCTTTGAAGACAGGATGCTGAACTATCTGGAGGAACACACTCACATCCTTGCACTCTGAACAGGCAATTCTTTCATTTTAGAACCCTGCAGCCAGATTTCTTGAATGTTTGGACAGATCCATCTTTTACATCATAGGCTCAGAAGGCACCTAGCTGGCTTTTTTTTATTAAACTCATAAATTAAGGTGTTTAAAGCATAGTTAATGTTCAGGAGACATGGTTGTCATGATCTAATGGGTCTCTCTCTCTCTCTCTCTCTCTCTTAGAAGTATCAGCATAAAGCAAGCAACATATCAGATGGATAACGGGAGAGGGGTTCAAAATCTGGAAGTTAACCAGTGTCAGCTGTGTGACTTGGGGGCCCCTTACTTCTCTTACCAGCTCATCAGATAGTTGTAAATTATGATGTAAAGTGCTCACAACAATGCTAGGTACATAGGACATACCTAATAAGGGAATGCTTATAACTGAAGAAAAAAGGGCGTGGCAATAGCTGGCTTGGTAGCCATTTCTACCACACCCTAAGATCTTTGCATCATGTGTCTTATATGTTTTTTAAGTGTTAAAAAATAAAATCTATATGCTCCCATGTGGCTAGATTTTCAGTTTCTCCTGTTACAATGATGTTATAAAGGCAGGTCGGACTTAAGGAACAGCACATTAGCGTCTATGAGATTCGTCACTCAGCAGCTGGGGGAACTCGCTGGTGAATGTGGGAGAGAGATATGATTTTAGCACGTCATACTGCCTTCCCTTGCCATCTTCCTCCCTGGCTGTGTTTTTTAAAAGCAATGCAGTTAATTTTCATGAGTGTTTTAAGCCCGAATTAGATATCATATTATAAATATCTCAGAAGTTGAGGAGGACCTTGTTAACAAAAGCAGATTACTAACCTCCTATGAATCAGGATCAGACCCACAGAATCCAAACTTAGATACCCATAAAATCCACCCGGGTCTGTTTCCGTAGGATTAAAGCATGGCTGGCGTTTTAAGCCGCCTGCAGATCTGTGGCCGTGGCATCTAATTGCAGCCGGCTTTAAACCTTGAGCAGGTCAATGGAAGCATGATGATCTCAGGATAATTTGTCTTTTATGTATTTCTATGGCATGATATATAATCCCTCACTGGAAAGGGTCCTTGTGGGTGTCAGCCTCTGCTCCTGCCTGTAATAGAATAAAGAAGTGGCAAATAGGTGATCCTTTATATAAACCTCTTTTTTTCCCTTGCATAATGTGGGCCAGGGGATGGGCCAACTTTTGTTAAAGCAGGAACAAGGACATTCAGCACAGAAGCTATTCTGAATTTGCTTCAACGGTGTTATGTACATGCTTCCGAAATCTTCCCTTGGTGTAGTGACAGTCTTGATAACCAGAGAGCTCTGTTCCTCCTTGCCTCTAAAAGATCCTACTTTCTCTGCTCCCCTTGAGCTAACTGGGTGTGGTAAAGAGCTTTGAAGAGGTAATTGTGTGCTGTGGAGACACAGGAGCTGGAGAGGATGGAGAACTGGTTTTGTCTGTGTCTGACTCTGATTATCAGCATTCACCAGGGGCTTATGGGAAAACATACAGTGGACTATAGAGCAAAACCTTTCACTTAACATTTCAGGCATGCCTATGGAATGGATGGATAGATAGCTCAGTTGGTAAAGTCTAATCGCATCTAGTATAGCATATGCAACATAGGACCCAAGTAAATGCCCAAACCTACGTAAAATAAATAAATAAATAAAGCTGGGTGTGGTGTAGTCCCAACTTCAGTGCCAGGGAGGCAGAGACAGGTTCATCCCTGGGACTCCTGAGTCAGCCAGCATAGCTTAATCATGTGCTCCATGCCAGCAAGACCAACTAGAAAATGGCGGAAGACTCTTGAAACCCAAGGCTGTTCTCTGTCCTCCACTTACACAAGCACATGTGTGGGTATGCACACATACAGTCACACACACATGCAGAGTCATACACACACAGAATCACACACACAGTCAGACATAGAGTCACACACATGCACACACAAAATCACACACAGAGTCAGACATACAGAGTCACACACAAGTCACACATACAGTCAGACACACAGAATTACACAGAGTCATGCACACTGATTCTCTCTCTCTCTCTCACACACACACACACAGTCACACACACATGCACACTCAGAGTCACACATACAGAGTCATGCACACAGAGTCTCTCTCTCTCCCACTCTCTCTCTCTCACACACACAGAGTTACACACATGCACACTCAGAGTCACACATATAGAGTCATGCACACAGATTCTCTCTCTCTCTCACACACACACACACACACACATACACACACACACGTGCTCTCACATGCACTGCTTTCCTCTGAACTGGAAAGTTCTTATCTCTGCAGCCCTGCCTTTTTCTAGCTCCTTGTAGGTGGGAAATACTGAAGGTCTGGGGTGCTACAAATAGAACAGGAAGGAATGTATTGGTCTGGTTCCCCCAGGCCTGGTGCAGCACAGGGAAGCAGCTCTTCTAGAGTCAGGCATTTCTTCCAGCTTCTGCTCAGCACCCATAGCAGGATCCCTGTAGGGTGGTCTGCGGCAGCATCAGCGAGTGGCAGGACCAAACAGGCTGAGTCTGGGCTCTGCAGCCTGTATATCCAGCTCCCTCTTCTCTGGAGGCAAAAGGCACGCTCTTTTTGGACCTTGCTGGTTTGATTCCATTAGATTGCTTTTTCTCTCTCAAGGTTGTGCTGTTCACAAATTCCTCCCCACCTTCCCTTCCCTCCCCATCTCCTTTCTTCTTTGCAGCTTCATTTTCTTTCTGCATAAGGAAACAAATAGCTTCCATGAATATGAGCTATCGGATAAGTCAACCTGAGGGCCCACAGAAAATGGCAGCAGTGGCAAAGCACGTAACACGCAACCTCAAGGAGAGGGTAGACAACTTCTTTGGATGAAGTGGAAGCAGGGATACCTAAGGGTGTTAGAGCCCAGGGGGTTTGAGTTCCTAGCTACGTAGCTGCATTGCCTTGGGGGAACCATTGCACCTCTCAGGGAGGCCTAGGTTTCTCATCTGTAAAATGGAATCACTGCGTTTGGCTCCGATTGTCATCATGGCAATTGCAGTTAATTAATTAGACAGGTAATTGGATCGAATGTGACTGTAGGGTCGAACTCTGTGGTAGATGCTGGGATGAAATAGACTTGATTCCTTGCAGTGACAAAGGAGTTTATGTATCACAAGGCATGAAGGCTGCAATCTGAATAAGGAGGTCTATGGTTTTCACTGAGGGGCCAGAGAAGGGTCCCTGAGAATTGTGTACTTTTGCCATAGCTCTGGGCCCAGGGTGAAGCAAGCTCTCTTGGTTTTTCTCATTCCAGGGGCACTTTGCCTACACTGAGTAGGCTGTGAGTAGAAAGCATAGGCCTCTGATGGGGGAAGTCCTTCTGTGTATATGTTTGTCTGATTGGTTGATAAATAAAACACTGCCGGCCAATAGGGAAGCAAAATAGGTGGGACTAGGAGTCGAGGAGGATTCTGGGAAATGTCGTCAAGAGAGGGGAGTCTCCATGTGATCCTGGGAAGAGAGGACACATGAGGCTGTGTCCTCAGTAAGATAAGACCTTATAAATATATATTTATAAAAATATATATTAGGATTTATGGGTTAATAATTAAGTCAGAGCTAGTCAATAAGAAACCATAGCAAATGGCCATCAGCTTCATAATTAATATAGTGTCTCATGTGTTATTTGGGGGCCAAGACAGCGGCGGGACCCAATCTTTTTAATGCAGCAAGTTCACATTCAAGAATCAGGAGGAGGAATTTTCTTTGCAGCTTGCTGGTTCACCATGTGTCCTTGGCAGGGACACCCTCTCATTCCCCCTTGCTTCTGTCCATCACTGAGCAGGTGGCTAGGGGCTGGCCAAATACCTCAAGCCTTAGAGAGAGTGCAGCCACTGAGTGGAAATCTTAATAACATGGTGCCTGGGTTTGAATTCATAGAGTATTTTCTCTGAAGTGCTCTGAGAAACGGCAGTAATAGGGTTTGGCTTGATTTTCTTTCAATAACGGACGAAGAACAAAGCATTGATGGCATTTGCTGGAAGTTTCTGGGCTAGGGCCAGCCAGCAAACTCATCTCCTGGTCAGGTCTGAGGCACCAGGCCTTGTGCTTCTGGGGATGTTTGGATCTTCTCCTTATCATTTCCTCTCCATAACGTCCCCTCTTCAGTAAACCCTGAGCCAGGTTCCGTGAGGGCTTGTATAACATCCCCAGTGCAGGCTGTGGGCTGTGCTTGTTCCAGTTAGAGGATTGGGAAGCAAAATTCAAATGTGTTTTTGGCAGACATAGCATCTACTTCGAGAAATTAATTTCCTATCAGAAGGTCAGAAGTCAAGCATTTTAAAAAGACTCATCTTGGACTCAGGCCATATGTAAGGGATAGAGTGAAAGGGCTCTTTTGGGAAAGTTTAGGGGTCCAGGATAGGAAAGAATGAATAGCCAAGCTGTCCTGTGGAATCTTCCTCAGAGTGTGAGTGCAGGATTAATTTCGGAGCTCTCGGCAGACATGAGAAATATGCCCAAACCAGTGGAGTTCACTTCCTGGCCTCCGGTGAAAGGCTGTCAGGCCAAGCAAAGGCTCCTGGGAAGATTATCATCATTTGCATTTAGTTAGGAGCTGACAAACTAATTGTCAAGCCCACTGTCAGGAAACTGACAACCCATTAGAGATGATTGCCAGCAATTCCTCTCTATTATTCGTAGGAGAGGGACACAGCCTTTGGAGCTTACTGCTACCAAGAAGTTAGAGGTCCATCAGTTTCTGCAGCTCAGAGTCACGGTTCCCGCTGCACCAGGCTGCCCTGTGTTGTGTGGGCTCCTTGTTTATCCTCAGCCCTAGCCAAGGAGATGGATGATTTGTTTTTCTGATTGCCTGGGCGAGTCTTTCTCAGTCTTTTCATTTTCTACCTTCTCTTCCTTCCAAACACTCTTATTACCCCTGGACAGCTCCCAAGACACAGTTAATATAAAACACAAGAAAACAAAATGGAAGGGAAAGACAAGACTCCAACTCTTCTGGGAAGGTCACCTTCAACACTGAAAGAAAAGCCTCTGGGACTTTTTTGTTTCTCTGGGGTTTGGACAAAGCCGGATTATTTCTTTAAAAACACTTACTGGAGTGAGATACCTCATGAGTAAGAGAGTTTACTGAGCAAGCATGAGGATCTGCGTTCAAATCCCCTGCACCCATATAAAAGATGAAGTGTTCTTGGAAGCTACTGTTGGGGATCTGTAGAGACAGGAGGATTCCCCCGAGAGCTTGCTGGCTTCCACCCTATCCCAGACTCATTGAGAAACTCTGTGACTAAATCTGGAAAGTGGTTGTCCTGGAACTCACCGTGTAGACGAGGCTGGCCTTGAACTCAGAGATCCGCCTGCCTCTGCCTCTCCAGTGCTGGGGCTAAAGTCCTGAGCTTCCACACCCAGCTTACTTTCCACTTATAAATATAAGAATAAGGACTTATGTATGAGTAGAGTATCTAGTTGTCTTGGTTATGAAAGACAAAGATCTTCCATGTCCCTTCTGTTGGGGGCCATTCCTCTCCAGCCTTTTTGCTGAGCTAGCCAGGAAGAGACAGCCTTCAGAGGTTTATTCAAGGGTACCATTTCCTGTTGCAAGTCATAGTCTGCTTGCCTTACTCTATTGGGGGCGGGAAGTCAGGCTCTCTGAAGGCTTTTCCATACCCTCATCTTTCCCATGGCCTTCTGTGATTGGGTTGTGACATGTCCTCATATGTGTGTGTGCATTCATACACACACACACACACACACACACACACACACACACACACACCACCTATGTCCTGGTCCACCTTGTAGATACTCAGGTCATGAAGTCCATTTTAATGGAACAATCTCTCATGTTCATTGTTTCTGTGTCTTTGTCCATTTGTTAAATCATGAGATCCAAAGACATTAGAAACAATTAAAATCCCTGCCAGTCATCTTCCACAAGTACAGCTCGTTCATTCTAGTATAGTCGGTGATGAATTCTTAATAATGCTTCCTCTAGGAGGATATATTCAAAGTCATTTGTTCTAGTGCTCACTGTTCAGTGCTATAAAATGTGTCTGATTCTAGCCATACCCCAGAACGTCACTGACTTTGCTTGTTAGTTCTTGAGAAATACCAAATGGAAACCCCAATTCTCTTCAGAAAGGGCATGGAGACTGTTATTTCTCCTATTGGCTCTTAGTGTCCACCCCCTACATCCCAATTTAGTGGCTAGAAGAACACAGATCTAGTATTTTATATTTCTGGGAGTCTGAGGTCCAAAATGGGTCCTAGAGGGTTAGAGAGATGGTTCAGCAGTAAACAGCATGCACTGATTTACAGAAGACCCGAGTTCAATTCCTAGCACCCACACACCAGTCCACAATAGTCTGGGATTGCAGCTCCAGGGCATCAAGACTCTTCTGGCCTCTGAAGGCGCTGTACTCACACGCACCCCACCTCCGCATTCACATATATAGAATAAAGGGTAAAATAAGACCTTAAAGAAACCCAAAGTGGGTTTTATCCTGTCATGGGGCCACCTTTCTGATAAAAACTCTAGAGGGGTTGATCAGCTCTGTATTCTTCCCAGCCTCTAGAAGATGCCCACATCCCTTGGACGGGCATTCCTCCCATCAGGAAATCCGGCGATTGCATCACCCCAGCCCATGTCTTTCTGAAATGTCTCCTGTTCCGACTCTCCTGCGGTGCCTTAGAAGGATGCTGGGATTAACGAATCTCTTGGGTCCTCTAGGATACTCTCACCACACCAGTGTTTAGCTAACCACATCTGCAGACATCTCTGCTGTGTGGGGAATTTAGTCACAGGTTCTTAGGATTAGGGTGGAGACAGCCTGCCGGAGGGGGAGAAATGATTTTGGTTATAGGAACAAAAGGGAAAAATTTACTCCAAATGAAAATACCAACACATTGATGTCCCTTTTCCCCTTAAGCAGTTGGTTTTGACCCCACACAGCCTTGAAAATGGCTATCTGCTCCACTATGCTTTTTATGACTTACCTCAAGTGGACTGGAAGTGTGAGCTCCCCACAGGGAACAGGGAAGGTGAGATCCATCCGGGGTGGATTTCAAGACTACACGAGCCAGATACCAATGCAAGAGAATTGACTAAGAAATTATCTGATTCGGGAAAATGCTAATCCTACCTCCGGGAGGACACTTGGATTGGTTTATATTCATTATCATTCATTAAAAAGGCCCCCTCTTTTTTAAAGCCAATTTGTCATTCATTAAATCTGCAATTTGCATCTCTTGGCAGCAGGCCATAAACACCAAGCCCTGTCTCTTAAGTAAATTCTGGTCCCTGGCCTCTGAACTGTCAGTAGGTGGTGGTGACTTAGGGCCCACATTCAGAGAAGCATTGAAATTCTGCATCAGGCTTAAAGGGTGTTCTGTAGTATTCCATGTCTCTCCCAGAACTAATGCACTTGACATGCCTCAGCACTGTCCCCAAAAGAAACCCAAAGCCCTCCTGCTAGTGCCACCATGCTTCCAGACCCTTCCCAGCAGTCCTTGCTCTTGATGTTTCTTGATGGTTGAGTAGGTTTTGATTTCCACTGTAGTGTTTTTCTCCAGTGGGAGAGTCGGAGGGAGGCTTCTTCTGAAGGTTGAGTTCTCCGGGAATCAGCCCCAAGAAGCAGGGGCTCTCCGCACCGGTGTGAGCCGTTTCCAGTCTGTCCCCCCACCCCTTTTCCTTTTGCTCATTCCCCTGGTGACTGTTGGCAGGGCGGGCGGGCAGAAGAGCAACAGGCCCTCTGTCAACATCATGCCAAGTCCTTCAGGCGAAACTCAACCTTTCCCGTTCCCTGTTCCCACCTCCCGTGGCTCAGTCGGGCCTTAAAGGGGAGCCGTGAACCACCACCTGTTGGGCCTGGCACCGCTTAACCGTGCTAGCCTGTGTACGGGCAGCACGCTGTGCTGGCATTGCAGCTGGGCTTGGCAAGATGGGAGCACACTCCATTTTCACCATGGCCTGGAGCGGGACCCAGTGACGAGTGGTTATAGAAGAATGTCAGAGGCAGACAATGGCGGCAGGTGGGCAAGAGGCCGTCCTAAGACTGGCAGGCTGTTCAGAAGCAGCCAAAGGTGATTATCAGTCAGTTCAGAATTTCCCCTCCCCCTCCCCTCACTCCTCCTTTCTCTGCTTTCCCTTCCCCTCCCCTTTCTCTCCCCTCACCCCTCTTCCTCATTCCTCTTTCCCTTTCCTTGCTATTTTTGGCTAGGTTCCTTTCTTTCAAGGCAAAAATGCGCTGCAAATAATATCTCCAGGCTTCCTGGTCCTCAGATCTGGTGACTGTTTCCACAGAGCGAATTCGTTTGTTTTTCACTGATGGACTATCATTATCATTGGCTTTGCAAATTCCATCAGAAATTATCATTGGCAGTTACCAAATGTTGATCATGACTTTGGTTGGTGATTACCAGGGTTAGGGTCCTTGGGTTGCCAGGTAATATCTTTTTAATTTGATAGAAAAATCAAAGGAAGGCAGTAGTGGGCATGTGTGTGTGTGTCTCGTCTGTATCTGTGCAGTATTTGACAACTCCTAACAACAATACCTTCTTAATGGAGCTTAAAAATCTTATTAAATATTGCAGCTTTCAAAGTTTTGTGTGCAGTAAATAGTGGAGAACCTTGGTAAGGGCAGGCTTCTAAGTCCTATGCCCAGAGTTTAGTATTCAGTAGCTCTGTATGGCCCCCTTCAAAGTGCATTTCCACAGATTCTCAGTTTATTAGCATAGGGGCACACGGTGGCTGTCTCCAGAGGGATCTTGAAGCCGGCTGCCCCTTAACCTTCCAATGGTCCTTCTCGGCATTTTCATGCATCGTGCTTCCTCCATGCGGGGAGTTCTGTTTTCATGCAACCAGGGAAGGAGCCTTTCCCCAGCTCTGTGTTTCACCTGCCTTGCTATTTCCAGAGCTTTTGGTTTCAGTTTATTCCCCGGTACAAGAACTGAAGGATGAACTGAAATCAAATACATTTGTCTGGGAGTGGGGTGTCTGTCAGACCCAGGCATTGATCTCTCCGTGGACATCTCCCCAGCGAGAATCGCAGTCAAGATTCTAAAGGTTACATGGAATAGGCCTGATTTCTGAGCTTCTCTGGGGAGATCACTTAATTTCAAAAGCAAAAAGGGGAGAAAGCTGCCTCATACCCACCGCTCCCCTCGTTAAGTAACCAGAGCACGGTTCCTGTTATAGGAGAAAATAACGTGCTGATTAGCGTGCAGGCCAGAAAATACCCCCGAGCGGTGAATCTTTAAAGATGAAATAGTTGCACTTTGGAAGATGGAAAAATGGCAAAATGAAACCCGGGTAGAAGAGCCAAGTCGGCTTTGGGGAAGCTGGGGTTCCGCGTGTGTGCTCATGGCATTTAGACACCAGGGGGCAGCATTGCACTTCGATTGGAAAACCGTCTCTCAGGAAGGCAGCCCTTTAAAGGAACATAACATCTATGTGAGCAAAGCTAAAAACCAGAACATTAGCAAGCACCAGAAAACCAACAACACAGAACCCAAGCTGTCTTTGTTATAATGCGCCGCCTTTGCGTCTCCTGTGTTTGGAATTTAATATTGTAGTATTAAGACTCTCTGGGCCATAGCACGTCAGTTCATAAACACATGCTTAGGGGTGGTGGTGGATGCATCGTAAGATTACTCTTTATACTTTCTGCTTTTTGGTGGCCTTGTCTTTCTCAGCCCGTCGTCCTGCATTACTGCCAAAGACCTGCTCTCCCATGCTGCTTCCTTCCAGGTAGAGCCAGACCTTCTGTGGGAGGCCCCTTGGTGCAGCTGGTCGGTTCAGTGGAAGTGAGATGAGCTTGGCTGGAAAGTTATTCCTGTGCAAAACTGGGTTCCTGATTCTCATGGTTGTCGGGGCCCATAAAAATGGCTTCACTTCATCTTGGCTTAAGGTCAGAGAGCTCAAAACTATCCTTAATCTTCGAAGGTTAAAGTCATAAGACCTAAAGGTCTAAGGCGAGGCTACTGTAGGATGTTTGATCTTGGTTGTAGATGTCTTACGTAAATAATGAGAGACTCGCTCGAGGTGTGGTTACTCTTAACCCTCAAGGACAGATAACGAGAGATTTAGTTTGAGGCGAGGTTACCAAATGTTTGGAGAATTAAGGAAGAAGGTCTGTTCCTTGTGTTTTGACAAAGAAGTCTTTTGCATTTTTTGGTCGGGGTGTTTAAGCATGTTGACGAATGTACGTGGGGTGCTCAGTATTCACTGGATTGTCCCCTGACTCTATTCTGTGCCTCTGTCTTTACCTGCTGCTTGTCACTCCACACTCCCCTCTCAGGTACGAATCGGGCAAGTCGGATTGATCTGACTGAAGCCCCCAAAGGGGTTACAACACATGGTTCTGGTCCTTCCCATGGGGCATCCTCGTGGATACACTTTCAGAGGGCCAACCCGTGGCTCTGAAGGAGGTGATGCAGAATGAAACTATGCAAATGTTTGGCATCCTTGAAATGGACCCCTATGTCACACTAAGGACAAATCCAGCCTTTGACACTAGAAACTCAAACTCTGCCACTCTCCCAGGCTCAGCACAGTGAGTACCCGCTGCCAACTGCTTGATGAGCAAGCTTATTTCAACACCGTGGCCATAAGCACGCCTGTCTCCTTCCCGGCTTTGCTCTTGACTAGTGACTAATGTGGGCCACACGAGGGTGGCCCGTCCCTTGGCTGTGTCTCAAGCATTGTTGGTTTTCTCTCTGGGCTTGCAGAGTCACAGTGACTGAGAGTTTTTTTTTTTTTTTTTTCTGAAAGATAGGATACTTTTGTTTCTCTGATATTTGCATACACATTTACATTCAATTACAGCCTTAATCCTAGTTTTGTGCATGGATTTCACAAAAGCAGATTAAAGTTCCTACTCTGCATGGAAGTTTTCCTACTTGGTCTCCCCCTCCCCCCCCCAGGCTTTCTCCCCTTCTAGGTTGGGAAACTTGACTTTGAGCAGGGGCAGAAACATGAACAGGGCAGGGACTAACAGGCATCAGGAAGATTAATTACCCTCCTTGGAATCTAGCTTGACTGGACGAGGTGAGACAGTTCAATTATGTAATCATGTTGGCACTCTTGACTTCCCAGGCCCCGAGTGCTAGGACTGACCTCTCCCGCATTTTAATTTATAGGAGGAACACACTCTCCTCCATGCAGCTCCCTGGTGAGCCCTCAGGCTGGGGTGGGGGGAGGGAGGAGATGACAATTCTGGAAGAAGATGCTTCAGTCTCTGGCGTCTCTCCAGCTCCTGCCTACAGTGTTGTCAATGTTCCTGTTAGAAAGCTGTGGTCTGGCCGCCTGGCTGCTTCTCTAGGGCCACGTGGACTCTCTTTCTCTCACACACAGCCTTGTAAGGCTTTCCCCTTCGCCCTGAGAATGGTTCTCCGTTGAAGCTACAGGTCAGGAAGCTTCATTAGTCTGCAATCCAGTAGGGGTGGGAAGTCTGGAGATCCTCCTGCGATGACTGAGATGTCACTGTCTGCTGTGTCCAACATGGTAGGCAGTGACCAAATGTGGCTGTTAGTACCTGAACCGTGGCCAGTGCAATTAAGGGACTGAGTTTTTAATTTGAATTAATGTAAAGTTCAACAGTTATCTATGGCCGGCGGATACTCTATTGGGCAGTGAGAGAGTGGGCTGTACCCGTAATGGCCAGGGGAGATGCTGATCTGTGTGTGGCTTGATTGTTGTGGGAGGGCTCGCACACCCTCACTGCTGTCCGAGCTCGAGGTTTGTTTTTCTACTGTGTCCTCTAGTTTTTCACTATCACCAACTACATATCGATGATGCATCTTCCTTATGGTAGACCTCACGAGAAAGGACCGGAGAATGGAATTTTCCTTTTTCTGCTAGGAGTGAGTCCTTATGTCTTTGGTTGGCAAATGACTTTAATCACAGTGAAAAGTGTACTCTCCCCAAATGCAATGTCAGGCCAGTCTGCTGTGGTGTTGCCACTGAGTCCTGCACTGACGGGCTCTCTTTGGCATGATGCTCCCAAGTTGATTGGAGACTTGGTGCACAGACAAAACCAGGTGACAGTGTGCCTTTGACAACAAGCTTATGAAAAAATAGCCGTATAAAGAAAATTATGCTCTGAACTATATGCAAGGAAAAAAAAAAGACGTTGATTCCCCAGAACTCAGGTAAAAAACAAACTGACAGAGTACACACACTTGCATACACATTCTCTGTCTGTCTGTCTGTCTGTCTGTCTGTCTGTCTCTCTCTCTCTGTCTCTGTCTCTCTGTCTGTCTCTGTCTCTGTCTTTCTCTCTCCCTCCTCTCTCTCTCCATCTCTCTGTCTCTGCTCTCTCTCCCTCTTTCTCTCTCTCTCCCTCCTTCTCTCTCTCCATCTCTCTGTCTCTCCCTGTCTCTGACTCTGTCTCTGTCTCTCTGTCTCTCTCTCTCTCTCTCACACACACACACACACACATGGCACACATGCCCTCCAGCGTGCACAGCTGCACATGTGTGTGCACACACACTGAAGGCATAGGAGATAAAGTACCACGGGAATAAGAATGAAAGACTGAGCTACCATAATTCTTCCCATTCCGACAGAGTGGTAGAATCGCAGCTGAGGAGCCTTCATCTTGCGACATCCGGCCCTCCCTCAAGCCAACAAACTCACTCTTCCGCTGCCTCCATCACACACCACCTTAGCATGTCCTAGGGGCTAAAATTTCACAAACAAGAGGAGAAAAACAACAATAGCAACAATAAATGCTCCGTTCTGTAACATCTCTCTCTGGCTCCTGTGGTTTACCTTGCTAGTTAATTTGGGGCAGACCATTGAGCGCTCAGAGTGACAGGAACAGCAGCCAATCTGCTGTTGTACAAGTGAGCGCATATAGCCTGCTTGCTAATGCCTTGAGAAATGTCTGCAGAAATGCAGCTCACCGGGATGGTTCTTTAAATTAAGCTAGGTTTGTAAAGAGCTCATTTACTGCCTGACTTAGAGCTAACTCCTGCGGCAGAGTGGGATTCGAGGCTACATGCCAGTGAACAGAAAGCAGCTTGGGTACCAAACTGTGAGACTGTCAGTGGCAGGGAAAGGAGTGGCGTTAGAATAGAAGGCATCCTGAGATGCAAGGCAAGTAAAACATCAGAAGGATGCAGCTAGACACAATGGACAGATGGCTTGCCCAGGAAGGGTGGGATGCTCAGAGTGAAGAGGGAGACTGGGAACAAGAAAGAAGAGGGCAAGAGAAAATAGCCTATTATACCGTTCGGCTTCATGGAAGGGGCATGGTTGAAAACGGTCATTGAAGCAGATGACCAGACAGTAGCAGGTCTTAAGACAAACTACTTCCCCGTCTCGTGGTGAGCTTCAATTACAGGAATAAAACACATTAACAAGAAAATGCCTATACTCACATGCTACTCTCCCTAGGCCAAGTGTTTGCCTATAACAGGACGAAAATTTCAGATTCACTAGTACAACTGACTTCAGGTTCTCTCTTTGCATCCTGGCCTCTCTCCTGGCCTTCCACCCCAAGGCCAGCTCTTGGGATTTTTCTCTGCAGGCAGACAGATCATGACGATTGACATCTAATTGCAAAGATTGTTATTCATGCCAGGGAAGGTATTAGGTAGGGTTCTCTGGAGGAACAGAACTAAAAGAATGTAGGCATGCATACATAATAAAATACATTTATTAGATTGGCTTATGCTGTAAGGTTTGGGTAGTCCGACAAGGGCTGTTGGCATCCTTGGCCACCTGCTGGAAGGTGTCCATATTGAGGGTCCTTCAGCTCACCTTCTCACGAAACACTTTCACAGGCCTGCTCTAGGTGGCATCAGGTTGACGACCAGGGTTAACCATCACAGAGACTGTCATTTTGATGGCCTGTAGAATTGATGTCAAAACACAGTCCCAGGGTCCAGAACACTGTTTTGGATTCTTAAGGGATAGCAGTAAGAAACCCAGGCTGTGAAATTGTGAGAAATCAAGAGAGATATAACAATGTTAAAATGTTGAGGTGTAGATTAAGTATGCAGGGATCTGGTAGTTAAATGTATCCTCCAATCATAGTTTTCTTTTCTTGGCTGGAAACCAGAGGTAAAGGAGTGAGAAAGTGTTTATTTCTTGCCATAAGTTATTAGGTAGCAAACCATAATAGCTCTTTTCTTCACATAGTTCCTGAAGAAAGAGCAAATTCTAAAATATGAATATGCCTGATGGGGAAGTGCATTTGAGGTCTCTGCGTTGGAATCTACTTGTGGGCTCTACCCTTTTTCCTAAGCTGGACCATTTCTACATGTCCAGTGCTCCTGACCTGTCCTTTCAGTGAGTAGAGGACCTCCTGCCCAGGGCCAGGGTAGCAATTAGAGGGAGGAACCAAAAGCCTAAGCCCCCAGACTAAGGTCTGGGTCATACCTCGAATGTAAATGTGGGGGAATTATTTCCCAACCCCGGTTTCTTTCACAGGGGCACATGGGAAGTGGGTGTAGGTATTGCATGAAACAAAGTGTAACATGTCCTCAGCAGACGTGTGCTCGGTGCTTGTGATCGTCCTTCTAAAAGATCTCTCTTCTCATGGAGCAGAGAACTATCTGCCCTCCTTGGTGTCTACATGCTTTCTCTGCCTTCCACTATGTTTGTAGGAATAATTCTTACCTCAAAACCGTGACGCAGGTGATATTGTTGTTGAGGTTTGTGGACTCTGGCCATTTTGGTTGTGTAGGTTGCTGTGGGTGCAGTTTGTAGGAGGGCCAGTGGTGCTATATTTCCACGCTGACACTGGATGGCCAAACATCCTTCAGCAAGACTCCACTTCGTAAAGGTTCAATGACTTTCCCAAACAGTGCGGCTTGCTAGAGACCAGGGTTCAGACACAGGAGTCTACGGGGCACATTTCACATTTAAGACAGTATTGTGGAATATTTAACTATGTAAATATGCCTCACATTTGCTTATGCTATGGAATATTGCATTAACTATAAGATGGTGTTACAATTGTTTATTCTGCCTTTGCTAACAATGGAAAGTTGAGCTAGACGTGTTTCGCCTTGCCTGCCTATGGCATCTGATTGGCCTAATAAAGAGATGGACAGCCAATAGCTAGGCAGAGACAGAGGGATAGGTGGGACTGGTAGGCAGAGATAATAAACAGGAGGAGAAATCTAGGCTTGAGTAGAACCAGAGAGGAGAGGAGAGAACAAAGGATGAAGAGAGGCACAGGCCTGGGGTCAGAAGCCAGGCAGCCACCAGCCAGCCAGACACGAGAAACTGGAAAGTAGGATGCACAGGAAGAAAGGGAAAAGAGCCCTGAGGTAAATGTAGATGAAGACAAACAGAATAAGTTCGAAGAGCTAGCCAGAGTGGAGAGCCAAGCTGGACCAAGCATTTATAACTAATATTAAGTCTCTGTGTCATGATTTGGGAGCTGGATGGTGACCCAAAGCAGAAGCCTGGTACAAGTCATAGCAGTATTTATAGCACCAGTCCAGAATTATGCCCAAATTCTAACTGAGCCTTGCTCTTGATCCCTGCTGGGCAGTATATAAGATGGAGAAGGGTCTAACACCCTGTGGGAATTCAAACGTATCGCACTTAAGGATAGGCAATCAGGACTCTAATGAGGGAAGAAGAATTTAATTCAATAAACACCTATTAGAACTGACAGTACAAATGTAAACAGGTCCCTGGTGAGAAATCTTACTGCCTTCCTCATGGCTGCATCCCTTGGCACATGTAACCAATCATGGAAGGCAGATGCTCACGGGGTCTCCACAGAACAGGGTGGCACTTGCACTGTTTTTAGCATGTGGCATCACCCCAAATTTGTATCAGAACCACGGATCTGGAAGTTGTGGGGGTAATCTCATAAAGATAACGTTTACTTTATCTCAGATTTAGGGGAAGGTCTTGTGGTTAGAGAAAGCTATTGCTGGGGATTGGATTTCTATTTCTATTTTTCAAGAGATTTAGGCACTGGGAATGGATCTTTACTCAGAATTGGTTTCCTCTGAGATTTTTTAGTACATCATTCTGAATACTCGTGTGTGTGTGTGTGTGTGTGTGTGTGTGTATTGTATATAAGCACTTATTCGTGCCATGGTGTATATGTGGAGGTCTGAGAACTTGAAGGACTTGGTTCTCTCTTTCCACATGTGGGTCTCAGGTATTGAACTCAGGTCATTGGTTTTAGAATCAAGTGCCTTGACCTGCTGAGGGTCTCTCTGGCCTGCTTTTTACGTGGTTCCCAGGGGGTCACACTCACATCTCCAAACAGCTTTACTGGCTGACCTGTCTCTGCACACTGGGCATGGAAATTTCCCTTCTGTCAGAGCATGATTTTCAAGACTTTTCCTCAGGCTGGTTGTGAGTTATTGCTTGTTTTGGCACACTTACACTCACCCAACAGTACAGAGTCTATGTTTGGCAGGTATTATCAGCAAGAGAAATTAGGCAGTGTTGCTTTTTAAGGTTATGCAACAGTAGCAACAATTCCTTGAAAAAAAATCCCACTTTGTTTTCTTCCAGTGCTTTAGAGCACTGTCTTATTTGTTATTTCCTCAAAAAGAGAATAATCTAAATATTGGCTTTAGAAGTTAATAGTGTGTAGTTGATTAGTAACACTGCAGGTAAATTTACTAATAGCATTTAGATGCTCTGTTTCCCTGTATTATAGTATTTCTTCTAAATGCACCACATTCTTATTCATCTTCATCTTTCACACCCCCGCATCCACATATGTGTAACATGTGGTGTGTGCATTTTATATATGTGGTATATGCTCATCCCTTTGTCTCTATCCCACTACAGTGCTGGGGTTACAGATGCATGTGGCCACTCCTGGCTTTTAAAATGGGTGGGGGTGGGGCTGATGATTTGAACTAAGGTTGCTCTTGACCACTGCGCCATCTCCCTAGTTCCTGCTTTATTTGATTTTGAGACAGTTTCATGTGTCCCGGGCTGGCCTTGGACACACTGCGTAGCTGAACACGAGCTAGAACTTCTGGTTCTTTACTCTGTGCCTCCCACGTTCTGGAATAACACGTGTTCTTGTTTGCCTGAGGTGGGACTTATTATACAGCTCAGGCTGGCCTTGAGCCTCTGGCTGTCCTGTATCCATCCCCCAAGTGCTGGAACTCCAGAAGTGTGCTATCACACCTGGTTTGATCCCATAGATTCACACATGTCAGACTCTGAACTCCATCCCCAGTCCAGGACTTGATACTCTCATGTGTCTATCTTGGAAACTGGACCAGTAGTTTCAAACATACTAGAAAGTCAATTTTCTTTTGTATAACTAGAGGCAGGAGTGCTCATTTGAATAACACAAAGTCTGAATGTAATGTCTTAACCAACTGCGAACGCTTCCTGACAATGCTCACCTGTGCTTTCTTGGTTTTGTGCCTCTCCTGTGTCCTGTGACCCCGTCTTCTGCACTCCTTTGGACCGAGAGTAGGAGCACATGCATTCCCAATCTCAGCTTGTTCCATCCCTCTTTTGATCGCCCCCCTGCTTCATCACTAATTCTGTAATTTCCCTACTTCTTGTCAAGTCTTCGTGCTAGGAGCAATCGAGAGCAGCTCATGGCCAGGACCTCTCTGCCTCTCGTACTCTTTGCAGAAGCACTTAAAACAGTGAACAGGCGAGCCGAGGATTCCCAGTGGTGCCTGCTGCCTGCCTCCTCCCACATGCCTGGAGGCCTGCTCGCTGGCAACTCAGGCACGAGTCAACACGCAGGCCCCTGGCACACTGCGGTGAGCTCTGTACCCTCTGTTTTTAGTGTGGGTCACACCTGGACTTCGCCGTGCCTGTTGGGATTTCCTGCGACCTTAACTTTCCAGCCGCCGTGGAGACAGGCGACACTTTTGAGCTTTATAGGACCAAATCCAATGACTTCTGAAGAATAGAAGTAAGCCAGAGACGGAGGAAGTGTGCAGGGGTCAGAGTGGGCAAAGCAGAAGTTTTTGGATTTCTTTGTGAGAAGGTGAAAGACCCCCAGAGTGGGGAGACCCTCACTCAAGTCTCGGGATAAGCCGACGCCCCAATAATTCAAGAGAGACCGTTCTTGCTGCAAGCACACGAGGTTTATTGGGAGAACCAGTGCACTGGGGCCGAGCTCATGACCCTCGCAGGGGCAGAGGAGTTTGACCTCTAGTAGCTGCAGTGGTGGGGGGGGGTTAAAGGGAAAAACCAAATTAGGGAGTTAGGCAAACATCATAAAGGATGAGGAAGTTAAATGATAGCTTATGTCTTAACAGGAAGGTTATCTCAAGCAAGCATTCTTTGGGCATTGTACAGTTAAACATTGAGCAGGAATGTGGTGAGCTAGTCCCTGGATAAGGTAGGGTTATTTTTTAAGTTTATCTTGAGGTCTCCGGTTTCTCAGGAGAGGGCAGAAGGGCAAGTCACTCTGTGATGGGATAGTCACTAGGGGTCTAAAAATGTTGAGTTGGGATCTCTCAAAGGGAGAGTCTGAGGGCCAATGGCTTCATGCTGGATGAGCATTCAGAAATGGAAGGCTGCTGACCTTGGGCTCCTGAAGGCCTCTGGCCTGGAAGCTTGAACGGGCCTGGGGCTTTCTTTCTGACTTCTGAGGGCTCCCAGAGCCTCCCTGTGGTGGGAGGAGTCCCCTTGCCACTACTTGCTGAGTTACTCCTCACTTTAAGCCTCTCTAGAGTGAAAACCAGGAGCTCTTGGACCAAGGCCTTCCCAGCATAATGTCCTTTTGTGGCCATGGGTGTGATGTGAGGTGCATGCGTGAGACCTGTTATGATGTCTAAGACCTTCTAGGCTAATTAGCCAACCTTCCTCCCTGTTTTACCAAGGTCAGCATCGTGCATTCGGGACTAAGGGTTGGGGTGGAGGTGTTCTCTTTGTAGGTGGCGTCTTCTTCATCTCCTGAAGACCTTGTAAAAGCAAGGTACGTCTAAGAAAGAAATACAACGTGTCACGATGGAACCTGTCAGGAAAGAACATAGACTTGAGACCACATTGAAACAAAAACTCATCCCTTCATTCCATTCCATTGCTTAATCATTCAATCAATCGCTTACCTGAAAATTTCAGTGCATCTTCAATGCGCCCAGCATGCTTCTCATTGCTAAACTAATAAATATAACCCAAAGATAGCAAGAAAGTCTTCGGGGACTGTGGTGTAGCTTTAGGGATAGAACACTTGCCTATCATGTTCAAGGTTTGAGTTTGAATCCCTGGAGCCAGTGAAATAGACGCAGGGTCCAGTCTTCCAGGTAAGTATTTTATTGATCAAATACAGTGGTACATGCCTCTGTGCTCTGAGCAGCGGGGAGTTCAGGTTCCCTAAGCATCCTGAGAGCTGGTACCTGCTCCTGCCAGTGCTGTCACCTTTCATTGTCCCTGCGCTGGCACGCACTCCCTCCTCACCTTTTCCCTCTACCTGCGCATGTGCTCTGCCTCCTTGTGCACCCTCCATTTGCCCCAAAGCATGGCGCACCTTCTTCCTTGGGCAGCTGTGCTGCGGTGAGGCAGTGGTGAACAGACAGACCACAGAAGCCTTTGAGGGGCTACCGTGTGAGAATGATGGGCCTAAGTGAGCACCGGCTACGGACGTTTCAAGGGTACGTGTCCTGGTCCTGGCCAGTGACCACCTCAGTGTTGGGGTCCGCTGTCTTTCATTCTTACCCCTCACCTGTGGTTTCTTCCACAGCCTCAGGTGCCTTCCTCCCTGGGGACTAACAAAGAGGATTTTTAAAAGTAAGATGGCAAGGCTGTCTTCCTAGGGGTGCTTTAGGCCACCCAAGGGCTTGCTGTTAACACTGACTTTACATTGTTCCATCTTCCTTTTTCTTATTAGGCTTTGGGCATTTTCTCTGCAGATTAAAAAGTATACTTCAGTGTTTTCCCAAATTAAAAAAAATGAGAGAGAGAGAAACAATTCTCCCCTGAAGATAAATTCTGTTGCACAACCTAGAAAGCAGAAATAGCCACAGGCAGCTTTTAAAGGAGCAGTCTGCTTCATAATTAAGATGACAGGGCCCTGTGCGCTCTCTGAAAGTCCTACAAGATAGCAGAGTGTCACAAACGGCAAGATGGAGACATAGATGTGCCTCGGTGAGACTGTCTGGAAAAGAGCATTGGATTCTACCTCCAGATCTGTACAGCAGCCTCCGTGGAATTTCTTTCTTCTTAAAAATTATTATTTTCAGCCAAGCAATGGTGGCACACGCCTTTAATCCCAGCACTCAGGAGGCACAGGCAGGCAGATCTCTGAGTTTGAGGTCAGCCTGGTCTACAGAGTAAGTTCCTGGACAGTCAGGCCTCTGACACAGAGAAGCCTTGTCTCAAAAAAAAACCCAGAAAAATTATTATAATCAGGTGTGTGTGTGTGTGTGTGTGTGTGTGTGTGTGTGTGTGTGTGTGTGGTGTTCAGGTACATGTCTTATCACACACATGGAGGTCAGAGAGCTAACATTATAGAGCTGGCTCTCACTTTTCACCTTTATGTGGGTTTCCAGGGACCAAACTAAGTTGTATGGTTTATTAGTCAGGTTCTCTAGAGGACAGACCGGGTAGAATTGAAGAATACATACTAAAGGAAATATATTTCAGTGATTTATGGGCCCTGGTCCCACTGGTTCAAGCACAGCTGTCTCCTGCAGGAAAGGTAATGGATCTGTTTCAGTCCACGACACTGGATATCTTAGTCCCGTCTGGTGCTGGAACTCCAGGGAAGTAGCTGATGGCTGCTGATGCCAATTTTCAGTCTGCATTATCTTGAAGAAGCAGGTCCTCACACCAGTGGAGGAATGCCTCAGGAGCAGGGTAGATGAGCTTGCCAGCGAGAGTGAGAACAAACAGGCCCAAAGCAAAAGCTTTCCTCTTTCATATTGTTTTATGGATGTGGACTGTCACCAAAAGGTGTGGCCTAGATTTAGGGTGGGTTTTCCACCTCAAATAATAATAACAAAAATCCCACACAGCTGTGCCCAGCTGCTTAGGTTTTAGTTAATTCCAGATGTTATCAAGTTGACAACCAAGATTAGCCATCACACACTGCCAAGCATTTTGCCCATTAAGCCACCTGGCCAGTCTCATCTTAGACTTTCTCAAGTTAGAAGAGCAGTAGACAACCAATCAAGGGACCTCACCTTCTAAGTAGGAGGGGCTGGGAAGCACTGCTAATTCCCTGTACTTTCTGGTGTCATGGAATGCTGTCAGCATACTGAAGTCACCAGTAAAATAACTAGCTGATGTAAAGTAAAGGGTAGCCATGCTACAATCCATAGCCCCAGAGAGGCTAGGTAATAAGAAGACCCCAAAGGAGATGCATGGATTTCCCTGGGAAGGGGAAATAGAAGAGATCTCCTGGGTAGCCTGGAGCAGATAAAGATGGAAACATGAGGGATCTGGTTGAGGGGTGGATGGAGGGGGAGTGTAATGAAAGAGATGTCTTGATGGGAAGACATTTTGGATTGAGGTAGAAATCTGATACAAGGGAAAATTCCATGAATCTACAAAGATGACCCCAGCTAAGACTGATAAGTGTTTTGAACAGGGCATCTCCTGTAATCAGATTAGTAACTACTATAATTGTCATAGAAGGAGAGCCTTTGTCCAGTAACTGATGGATATTGGTTCAGAGATCCATAGCCAAACAGTAGACTGAGCCTGGGGAATCCTGTTGAGGAAAGGAGGAAGGATTGTATGAGCAAGGGAGTGGGGGTCAGGGTCATCACTAGGGAACCCATAGAAGCAACTGGCCTTCTCATGGGAGCTCACAGACTTTGGACCCATGGCTAGGGAGCCTGCATGTGACAGACACAGGTTCTCTGCATATAAGTGACACTTCTGTGACTTGGTCTACTTGTGGGACTCCTGGCAGTAGGAGCAGAGCCTGATCCTGACACTTTGACTGGCTTTTGGGAATCCATTCCTAATGGTTGGGTTGCCTTGCCCAGCCTTAATACAAAGGGGCGCTTAGTCCTACCTCAACTTGATAGAGCCTTCTTTGTTGGCATCCATGGGAGACCTGCTCTTTTCTGAACAGAGGTGGATTGGGTATGGAGCAGAGGGGTGGAGTGGGTAGAGAATGGGAGGCAGGGGAAGGGGGAGCTGCAGCTGGTTCTAAAATAAATGAAAAAAGTTAATTAAAAAAACTATTTGAAAGAATGAATGGTGGAGTTGGACGTTGGTGTACAGAAACCTCCGTCTCATGCATTCAGGTCTAACCAAGGAGGCTGCATCAACCTTGTAGACACGATGTAAGGTTTTGAATAGTAGCGCTTTCCTGTCATTTGAAAAAGACAATGTGAGGATGGTTTTTAATGAGTCAAGTTTCAGAGCTGTGGTGAGGTGTAGGGAAACTTTTGGAACTATAGTGATGTGCCTGGGGCGCTTTGTCTGTCAACCTCAAGAGATAGACAGGGGTATTACTAGAGCTGGGGAGTGAATGCTATACTGAAGGGGCTGTCTTCACAGGAACTGTGCCTTCAACAGAGGTTTGTGTCACCTGGAAAAAGCTGAGGGAGAAAACGCCTTGTTTGTTGCCCCTCTCTCCTCAGTAAGAGGACACTCAGGTGGCTGTCTTCCTCTGGCTGCTGAGGGACAGGTGAGCCTGTGCCCCTCCTCAGGCTAGTCTTCACCACCTGCTTTTCTCCTATCTGAAGTCAGAAAACACGGCGGGGCGGGGGGCAAACAGAAGCCCTAAGAACGTGGGCCTGCCTTCTTCTTCTGCTTCTGCTATGTGTGACCTCTTACCCAGGTTTCCATTGTCTCTCAAGGCAAATGCATTTCCCTTCTTTTTCATAAAGCTGTTAACTTTCTCCTTGTAAAGTACAACTATTCTTGCTGGGTGTGCTGGTGCAGGAGACAGAAGCAGGTGGATTTCCATGAGTTCGAGGCCAGCCTGGTCTATATACCGAGGTCCAGGTTGTTCAGGGCTACAAAGTGAGATCCTGTCTCAAAACCAAACACAAAACAAAACAGCACAGTCAAGCAAGTAAAACAACCCTCAACTGTTATTAAAACATTAAAAATGCATTTATTAATGGGTGTGGGCATGCATAGGTACATTGTAGAGAGGACAACTTGTGGGAGTTGATTTTCTCCTTCCACCATGTGGGTCCTGGGGAGTGAGCTCCAGTCATCAGTCTTCATAGCAAGGACCTTTGCCTTCTGGCTCATCTCAGTCCAGGTGCTGATTTTCTGAGTCCCATGCAACTCCTGGGCAACCAGCAGCATGACCACTGAGCTCAGAGTGAGGATTCAGCTGTGTGTTTATCCACGAAGTAGCACGGCAGAAGGGTGGTCTCCTCACAGACTTGACCTTGGTTCTAAAGATGCGTGTTCTCAGATACAGTTAGGGATATATTTGAAAATATGTGCCATGACTGAGTATAAGGCAACACTTGAGGGCACGGTGGATGTGAAAGGCAGTCCTTCCTGTTGAGTATCTCTCCTGTTCAGGTCAGGATGTCCACACGGGGCATCACTCATGAGTCACATCTCTATTAAGAACAACTTTGTTTAAACTCCCTACCTCTGTGTATCACTTCTGTTAAACTGGAGAATTTTTGCAAAGCTTTGAAAATTAAGCTAATGTGAAACCTCTGTGGGGAACAGTTGCCACGGAATATGTCAACTATTAAATAACAACACTCTAGAAGGCAGTCGAGCATAGAGCATGGCGCCCTGTCTAAACTGGATAGAAATTCAATAGAATGCAGACGCTCGGTTGGAATGTGAGTAGGCTAATACTGTTTCAAGGGTTCATAAACCTGTAATTTAGCCTCTGGATTTCTGCCCTCTGTTTGTTTCCCTTCTCTCCTTGGTTTTCTCGTGTTCTTCCCAACAAGAAAAATAAGATCATCAAAAACCTTCCACTTTGGTTGATGGATTTATTGCCAGCAGCCCAGCCTTTTGCTATGAAGCACAATTAGGAGTCAATGGGACTCAATGGAACTATAGGAGTTGATGCAGGTGAGCCTGGCAGCTGCTTGGTTCTCTGGCTGTCTCTTGACGCTCAGGCACCTCCTCTTCTGGGAATTCCATTTGCCCAGACAAAGCTAACCAAAGAGGCTCTGGCTTTGATCACGCTTCCTCGATGAAGTCATAATAGCTCAGGTAAGGGAAATAGTGTTCTTCTTTGTGGCTCTGCAAATGCTCAATCCCATTGCCTAAATGAAAATGACAACCTACAATTGTTCAAAGAAACTGAATCCTGCCTCCCCTTACATGGTGTTAGTGGAGAAAATGTACAGACAGGAGCTAATTAAATTATGACCTCTCTGGGCTGGGAAGTTGGCTCTGTCAGTAGAATGCTTACCATACAAGCAGGAAGAGTAAGTTTGATCTCCAGAACCCAGGTGAAAAAGCCAGGCATGGTGGTGTGTGCTTGTAATCTCGGTGCTGGCGAGGTAGAGACAGCGGGAACCCTGTGGTCCTGTCAATAGCTAGTTTAGCCAAGTCAGTACGCTCCAGGCCAATGAGAGATCCTGTCTCAAAATATAATGTGGACAGTGCCTGAGGAATGACATTGGAGACTGGCCTCTGACTTTCACATGTGCGTTTATGTGACAGGCACATATTTTAGTGCACCCCCCAAGCATATGACTTAGCAAAGCTAAATTGAAGCCATTGTTGATACCAATTAGAAACTTTCTTTTTTAAAGTATTATAATTGTGGAAATCCTTTTTTAATTTTGACCCTCATAGCCCTATCTACTTATCCATTTAGGCACAAATCTGTATGCATTTAAAGACAACACACATTTGTTAGCTATTGTGTCTAGTAGATATAAATATGCTGTGCTTCATACCTTCACCATTAATTTTGAGCATCTCTATGACATATCGCATGAATGCTTATGAACTAGGGGAGTCATCTGCTATGTGACATCAGACAGAGCACATACTATCTGCTCCTTCTTTTGTCCAGATGTTTCTGACTCTACCAGACACAGGTAGCTGATTACCAGACCCCTGGAATGTCCAATTGCCTCTGCACCCCTGTGCTTCCTGAGTTGTCACTGTACCTAGCTAGCTATTTTAGTTGAAGGATAAGGTCAAGTTTTTTTTTTCTGTATGAGCTGGCGACAGCACTGATTCATGCGCTTAAACTGAAAACAAAACAAGAAAGAGGGGCTGGAGAGGTCTCAGCTAGTTAAGGGTATTGGTTGCTCCTGCAGAACACACAGGTTTAATTCCCAGCACCCCACAGGGTAGCTCACAACCATCTGTAACTCCACCCTCAGGGGGTCTGATGCCCTCTTCTGGCAACCACAGGTACTGGGCAAACACATGATGCACAGACATACAAACATGCAGGCAAAACACCGTCTTCATCCAATGCAAGGTAAAATAATTCTTTCAGTTTCAGCAGAGGTTTCATCTTCCTCTCCCTAAGAAATAAGAGGGTGCAGACATGTAAGTGATGGCCAGACACCCTGCCCGTTCCGCTGGCCACCGCTCACTCAGTCTTCTTTTTACACTGGCCCTTTCCCAGAGTTCCTCCAGTCTCTCAGATAGAAGGGGGCTCTTGTGCCAGGAGCTTGGGTGACACACTTATGCCTGAGACCTGACAATGAACTTGAGGGACAGGCAATATCTGTAAAGAGGTGAATGTGTTCTCTCCAGTTCATATGCTCAAGTCCTGACCTGCGCACCTCAGAATTTAACTGCATTTAGAGACAGGATCTTCTCAGAGGTAGTTAAACCAACGTCGTTAGGGTGGGCACTAATTCAATGAAGCCTTAGAATAAGAGTGACAGAGACATCCATATTGAGGGATGACGACATGCCTACCTAAGGAGATGATGGAGTGGATCCTGAGAGTCAAGGAGAGCATACTGGAACTTACGTCCCTCAGAAGGAATGGATACTGTTGACATCTTGATTTTAGGCTTCAAGCTTCTAGCCCGAGCCACCACGAGACAACAGTTTTGATTGTTGCAGGCACTCAGTCTGTGGTATTGCGTTCAAAGAACTCCAAAATAGAAATGAAACAATATCCTAGAATACCACTTGCTGTCCTGGGGCAGCCCAGAGAGAGCCTGACCCTGCTGGAATGGGCAGGGATTGTCAACTCTGGATTGTGTGACGTCTGAGAAGTGCAGGCAGGTTGGAGAATTCCTATTATCAAGATGGGCCAACGTGAGTTGACAGGTAGTGCTTTCGAGGGAGGTGCAGACAGACAGACTGCTGTGTTGGGGAGAGATCTGGAACACAAGATGCTCTGACTCAGGAGGGCAGGAGCCTACAAGGAGAAAGAGTCCATGGTGGTGGACGTGAAGAAGCCAAGGATGAGGCTGTGTACGGAGGCAGGGATCAAGGCTGGAGTCACGTGCTGGCAACTGAGGAGGCACACAGGCACCTGTCACAGGAGGAGAGTCTTGTCTAGTCATAAGGAAGACTGGACTAACCAAGGTCATTGGCAAGCCCAAACACTTGCATTTCTGACCTATATATCTGAAATGACCCCTGACTAAGGATATATGGAATGCTAGTGTCTAAAGCAAGCCTCGACCTATAAGAAATAATGTTAAATGGCTCCCAGAGTCAATGGTAGTGGCCCAGGGAGACAGGTAGGTCATTACACTGACAATACAATTTTGCTGAATGAACAAGAGGGTACAGATTCCACAGGAGCCATTTCCCTGGTACGCTTATTAATTTCCAACGTGCCATTCTGGGATCTTTCCCAGAAATGTCATCCGTGACTCCTGGGAGGAATTTTTCCAAGCAGGTGTCACTGCTTTGTCGCTTAGAGAGGGAGCTTCCGAAAGCTTCAGGAGTTAAATTTGCTGTACCAGGCATCCCAGGCAGAAGCAAAAATGCCCAGCATATGAGAGATGGTAGAAAATGTTATGCTGAAATCTGAAAACAATTGAAGTAGTTGCTCCACTGGTTCATGAATGTAATCAGACTTCCTCTCAGAAAACACAGCCTTTGGTTTCCTGGGCTTAATACTGCAGAGCAACACCTTTCAAGCGTTTTTTAAGCTCCAAAACTCTTTTCAAATTGATTCCCAGGGACAACTTAGGGTGTCAAAATAGATGGCCAAGGAGCACCTGTGGTTGAAGCACAAGGTCAAGGCTCAATTCCTACCTAGCCTTACCTATCCCCACTGAGAGATTTTGGTGGGATGTAATTTGAACATGATACACAGCTTAGAATTCACTTGGGATGAAGGGTGTGTTAGTTAGTGTTCTGCTGCTGTAACAAATACCGCAAATAAATTAACTTAAAAAGGTAAGGTCTTATTTTGGCTCACAATTATTTTGGGGGGTTTCATCCTATTGTCTTTGTGCTGAGGTTAAGACAGCATGCCCCAGTAGGAACAAGTGGTAGAGGAATCTCCTCAACTCATGGGAGCTTGGAAGCAAAGCGAAAGGAAGACAGAGGGACAGGGGTACTACAATCCTTTTAAAGGTCACATCTTCCACGACCTGACTTCACCCTAATTAGGCCCTGTGCCCTCAAGTTTATACTCTCTAGAGGTAAGTAAAGACTGAGATTTCCAGCACATGGGCTTTGCGGAGTATTTTAAGGTTCAACTGTGGCAAGTAGCCTGTTCATTAATTGGCCACACTGAAACGATACAAATATAGAAAAATTGAGGAAAACTTTAGATTTTTGAAATTGGACTTAAGTACTCTTTCTTTTGGTACTGGGGATTGAACCTAGGAACTTGGACTTGCGAGGTAGGCGCTCTACTACCGAGTGACAGTGATTTCTCAAGTCCCGTTTAAGCTATCCTAGCAAATATCTTAATACTTAACAACCTGCAATGACATCACTCATTTCATTACTCATGACTTTCCATTTGGTTGGAGGTCGTTGGAGCGTTGTCTGTCTCTCTTCTAGTCCTCTGAAGCTGAGGTGGTTCCCTCAGCCTGGAGGATTCACTTCCTAAGATGACTTACTCCTGATGAACAGGTTAGTGCTGGCTGTCAACTGGGATATAGTGTTGGATTTGAGCCTTGGTTTGTTTTCAAGTAGTTTCTCCTTGGGTGGCTGGGGCTTCCACTATCTGGCAAATAGGTTTTGGGAATGAGTGTTCCAAAGGACAGGCAGTAGAAGCTGCCAGTTTGTCAAGATCCTGGCTTGTGGTGGCACAGTGTCTGTCACATACAACTTATTTCACTGACCAAAGCAGTTGCAGGGCCCATTAGTGTAAAGGGAAGATAGATACGCCACCTCTTTCTGGGAGAGCTCTGAAATAAGCTGTAAATATCAGCCCCTTGTAATTCAATGAGTCCAATTACCGTGGCAAGCTGGAATATTGACTGACATTGTTGGCTTGATCTTGTGCAGGCCTTGTATATACCACAGCCCCAGAGAGGTCATGAGTGCCCCTGTGTGGTCATCTGCAAGCACGTCAACGATATATGCTCGCATTTAGTTTTGCTGCTTTTCCACACCGTCATCTTTATCTTCTTCAAGGATGCCAAGTGTGTATAGAATCCTTATTGTGTGCCAAGTTTGTCATAATCACTTCCTAACACATATACTTCATTTCCCTTACAGTCTGTCACTTAAGAGACATTTAAACATTGCCTACTTCATATGTGAGACTACCAGGATCACAAAGACCAGGTCTTCCCCATTATTGAATTCACATTCAACCACATTTCACAAGACAGGACATGAACAGATGCCCAGAGGTTAGACAGTGCCGGTTGGTCTGGGGGTGCTGCCTTTGGGGTTTGGTGGGGATTTGATGCAGATAAAAGGAAGCTGTGGGAGATTGCTGAGAAGATGACAAGGTCTGCCTTGGCTCCTCTGCTTCAGAATACTCTCCATTCTCATCCCTCACCCAAGGTGACTTCAACTGCTGCTTCCCTGAGGATCATTGCCACCCCTGTCTAAGACTCTGGCTCTCTTCTCTTTGCTGACCCGGCACTATACTTATAGTTCTGACATTCTGTCTTACACATAGTTGTTGATTATAAACTCAATGAAAGTGAGTTCCAAGCCTTCATTGCCCCATTTTTCTCTAGGGTCTGGAGCAGTAGCAGGCAAGAAATAATTATTGACTGATAAACATAAATGATGATATGCGGTGATTCGGGTCATCAGTGGAGGAGGAAATGAAGTTTCTGTTGTGAATTGGTAACTAAATCTCCCTGTGTTGATTTGTTGACCAGTTTGTCTGTTATATAATGGTAATTCCTGCCTTCTTTTGGTTATCTCTGTGTGTATGCGTATGTGTTGCAGAGCTCACCAAGTAGCCAAATTGGCTAGTCTGACTGGCCGGCAAGCCCAAGAAATCTTCCCATTTCTAGGATTATGGGCTGGCATTTTTACATGAATTCTGGGGATCAAACTCAGGTCCTCATACTTGGTGGCAACACTTTATTAACAGAGACATCTTCCCAGCCAGATTCCACATGTTTTATAAACTTGGGCGTGAGATATTAAAAACTCATGCTTCATCTGAAAATCAACATGTAGCCTGTGTTCACAAGCTAAAATGCCTTTTGCCTGGCACTGAGGCATGGCTAGAGACACTGACACAATTCTCCTTGCTACCTTTGTCTAGTGACAGCTCTGCTGGAGTTGGAGAGCTGCCCATTCCTGCTGCAAGCTTTGGGTGAACACTTCACCTCCTTCCACACTTTCCCATTAGAGTCACAAGGCTGGCCTGATGGTGTGGAAATGGCTTCCAGAGAAGCTATTGCTCACTTTGGGTTGGGAAACCTATAGACATGTGGAGAAAAACAAAACAGGATGTGGAACGGAGGGTCTGCAGAAATAGCCACTTTCTGGGTCAGCTGCCAATGACAGCAGGGTCCTGGAGAAGAACAAAGAAGCAGACATAACTTGTGACCAGGTCTAAGGACACCTGAGCATCCTTTGTGGCTTAGGGGCTCAGGGAAAAGGAAGTGTTGGCAGCTAATCCAAGTTGGAAGGTAATGTCATACCCCGAGGAGTCTCCAGGAGACTACAGGAAGTCGCTTTCAAGGTAAACAAAGGTTTAAGTTGTTAGAGGCTGATAGCAAAGCCTTCCAACATTTTGAAGGAAAAGATAAAAAGCCTTGAAAGCTACAAAGTCATAGAAAATGAAGGAACAAAGAAAACACCCCTTCAAAAACTTGATATTCTCCAAGTCTGCTAGAAAACTTGCAAAAGGAATCATGGCAGTGGGAGAAGTCATGCATTTTTAATCTGCCTGCTCTCTTGGCATCTCTCCTTACACTGGGTGAACAAAAATAGAATAGGAATTAAAATAGGACATTAACCCTGCATTTTGGAATTTCAGATAAAGAAGTCATTTCATTTGCATTGATGGCACATGAATGAACTATGTGATTATAGGATGGATATACTTGTACCCATTAAGTAGGAACCTATACAAAGTCACTGTTTAAAACAGTGGAGTAGCCATTGTGAGAACTGGAACCAGGAGCTTCGCTCTGTGTGTGTGTGTGTGTGTGTGTGTGTGTGTGTGTGTGCGTGCGCATGCGCACGCACACGTTGCTGCTGCAACCACTCTAGAGTCCTGGCCCGGGTGGGCTGTGGCAGAATAGCACTTAGTGTACTTGTCACAAGTGTATTTTGCTTATTTTGGCTTCTTTTTCTGTTCTCTATTTCTTTCCTGTCCTCCTTCAAACAAACACATGAGATGCGTGACAACCGAGCCCCCAACAATGTTCACTGCTGAATTTAGAGGATATGATAAAGGTACCATGGTTCAGTGAAGCCACCCCACAAAGAGGGGTTTAGTGTATGAAAAATAGTGTCTACACTAATTCTCAATGCAAAGTGTATCCCCTTACCTGTCACTCAATGTAATGCTGTAGAAACTGCATATCTACAGGAATGTAGCATAGGCCAGAGGATGAAGAACAATGGACATGTAGTTTTGGACTGAGGAGCACCTCAGGTATCCAGGAGGAAATGGTCCCTGGCACCAGGATGAGAGGTTCCATCTTCTGTTCCATCCTTGGAGCACATCTGAGAGAACATGGCACATTGCCCAGTGTCTCACATCTTCCAAGTGAAAAATCTCTTATGTTTGCTCATCTAATACCATCAAGAAAGAGAACAGTGTAGGCCTCTGGCCTACTATACACTGCAGACATGGTCACTGTGTGTGTCACTTAGTTGGGGGAGGTGTCAAGAATGGCTACTGGTGGAATCATATAAGAACCAGGTCCCTTATGCTCTTTAGTTCAAGCTCTCCCCCTAATTGTGGGAGGTTGTAGGAAACTGACATTTTCCCTCTAGCATATGACAGTCTCATGTCAGTAAGATGAAGAGTGAGAATTTGAAAGAATAGCTTCATGGAAGATGGGGGCACATTTTGGCTGTCCACATGATGGGGCAAGCATCAGTCACCATGGTGAATGACTGAAAGTTGAAAGGCCATCCAACTTGAACTCAAATCAGACAGGTGATCAGAGACTCTGAAAATAGGAATCTGGTTTTGTGACTTTTCCATCTTTCTCTTTTTCTCTAAAGAATATGTCCAAGGAGCTGAGCAACCGTGAAGCATGGAGTCATTTGGTCTGTTGTCATGTGAAGTCACTTCCTTCACAAATATGAGAGACCCAGGCAGGTTACACATCTATCAGATTTTTCTTCTGAGGCTGTCATTGCTTCCGTGTGATGGAGAGCCAAGGTTTATCCTGTACAGCTTTTATGCGATGGAAGAGTCATCTCTTTAGGTCCCAGTGTGACTATACTTGGTACAAAATATGGTGTGGTTTTCTGTGTCTGTGGGAGGCTTGTAAAAGCCTTGATTCTTAAGAGAGTCCACTTATAGACAGTGATGTAAATATGAACATAGAACTCCATAATAAAGTTTGATCAATGGCAGACTGTTATATCCCATATAGCTTAGTGGGTTGCAGGTTCTACCATCTGGGTGCTTGGAGTTTGTGTAAATACCCTTTGTGATGCTTGCCTCATAACACCATCGCTGGATGATGGTACATTGTTCCTCAGAACATGCCTTGTCATTGATCAATGTCTGCTTCTAGATATATCACAAAGCCTAATTTACTCTGTAAAACAGTGGTCATGATGTTTGGGGAGGTGAGAAAAATTATATCCCCATTCTCATCCAAACAAACAACTAGGCACAATGGGAATGAGGTGTGATTTGTCTTCTTAACACTTTTAACCTAGACCGATTCCTAGGAAGAACTTGAAGGTGCCTCATGTCTCTGAGGGTAGTCAGTGTAGTGGTTATTCAAGAACCAGTTTGATTTACAAAACTCTGTATTTGTTTTTGTGTTGTTTGGCATAGAGCCCAGGTCTCTATGTATCTGACAGTGGCTCAGCCACTGAACGACGTGGGTGAACCTGGAGTTGTATTTTTGAGAGCTACATTCTATCTTAACTTATCAACAAATTGACTTCAGCTAAGAGGAGGTCTTTTGAATTACCACTGATTTACATGTTTTTCCCCCCTTGCCTCATCCTCATATGACATATGGCAGAGTACTTTCTGCTCTGTTTGAATTAATTTTCAACTTTGCTTATCTGGTAGAGAACAGAGTCTTGAGTGCTTTAAGGGAAGGCAGTGTCAAATGCAGAGTAGGTGGAAGGGTCCAAGTTTACTAACGGATTGTCTCCTTTTCAGTTGGGCTGTTTACAGTTTTGATGCTCTGCAACTTCTCAGCCTCAAATGGATTTTGAAGATGAACCGCGACCACGCCAGTGTTCCTCTGCAGACTTCAGTTGTCTGTGGGTGTGGGGATCCACAGAGAAGAACAGTATCCACTCAGCAATTCTAACCCCTCTCTCATCCCTCCCTTCACTTAATCTTGGTTTGTTCTTCGTAGGAAGCAAGATGAAGAATGTTCATTTTCCTATTCAGGTTTCTGTTTTCATGTGTCATGAATGGACCAAGGGCCTAGGGGAGGATGGGAGGTGACGGGATACGAGGTGGATGGTTGCGTGTCTACATTGCTTGGACAGCGATTGATCCTGACTGGCCCTTTGTGGACTCTTGGTTTTCTCCCTTGATCCTGAGCCTCTGAGCCAAGAGGAGCTGTTCCCCAGCAGCACAGCCAGTCTTTGCTGCCTCTGCTTGGCCAGTCTGCTGGACAGAGATTCAAATGCAAATGGTGCTTGCTGTTTGGTATTCTGGAGGCTCTCAGTAGTAACCTCAGAAGGCTGGACCCTTTTCAGAATCTGAAGACTCAATCTCTGCTTTCCTTGGTGCCCGCTGAGCAAACCTCTCTAGCTTCTTTCTCTGGTACAGAAGATAAACGAAAACTCCCATTACTCAGCCTGGGCTATTGTGATGGCATTTCCTTTGAGCCTCCTGGCAAAACCCTGCTTGCTTTAGAACTGTACATCATACCGGATCCATTGAGAGCCATTATTTATCTGACAGGGTATTTATAAAAGCCGGCATTGGCTGTGGCTTCCAGTCAATATGTTTCTCACTTGCTGACACACATCACACCAACGGGCTTGAAATATTTAAATACAATAGTCCCTTCAAGAAATCATTAATTTTTCTATCACTGCCACTAGTGATAATTTGATGGAAATGGATTTTGTTGAAATAGCTGAGCTGTCTAGAGTGGATGCTTTCAAGTTCTCACACTTCAGAGGAGTTAGTGTAGGGCACAGTGAGGGTCCATGGAGACCAGAACCCAGAGCCAGCAGCTGCTAGCTCAAACCCAGCACCATCCCACCCACTGCAGTTAGGGAGGCCTTTAAATATCAAGGAGAGGAAATGAAACAGAAGCCCAGCCACCTCGTTACGGTCCCTATCTCTGTCTCTCTGTCCTCTCCTGCCTGGCCTGGCCCTCCTTCTCAGCTCCCTCCTCTCCTTTGCCCCCCTCTCTCTTTTATCCCTCTCTCCACCTTTCTCTACCTCCTCCCTTGCCTTTAGTTTTTGTTCTTTGATGTTTCTCTTCCCTTATTCACATCCCCTGTGGGGTGTGTGACTGTGTAGAAATTGAGGACAGTCTTAAGAGTCTCCCTCAGGGTCTCTGCTCTCTGGAGGGACAGGGTCTGGGACAGTGTCTCTATGTCTGGCTATTGGCTCACCCCTTGCTGGCAGTCCTCATCCATAATTAACTCAGAACATTTCTGTGACCTCTCACAATACAGGACAGGACTCACACTGTGAGACTTTCTGGAGGCAGGGAAGACTTGGAACTTGTCCAGAATACTGTACCTGGTGTTACAGGCATGTTTCCTCACCAGAGGAAAGAGATCCTGCAAATGTGCCATCATCAGCAAGCGTTAAAAGCTCTGCAAAAGCGGTAGTAGCCTTTCTATACCAGAAATGGGACATTGGTTCTGATAATGAGGAGACAAGAGATGCATTTTCTTGCCTATTATGAATGACATAGCTTGGTTGAGCCGAGACAAAAACAGAACAAAACAAAACAGAACAACAACCAACCAGCAAATAAAACAACAACAACAACAACAAAAACCAAAGTCATTTTGGGCTGCATCTTAGAATCTTGGCTATCTCCTCATGTGAAATTTGTGGTTCAGGTGGAAACGATAATGCAGGGTAATGTGGGAGGCTCCATCTTGCCCCCTGAAGGGCTGTGAGTCTGTCTGTCCAGACATGCGTGCTAGGACCCAGGCCCTGTTTTGCCTCGCTTGTTCCATCACTCTGAAAAGATCCTCTTTGTCCCATTCCTTTGTTCTGTCTTCTGACACAGTGTCAAACAATTCTAAGCAGCTCTGAGAGGGAGGGAGGGAGGGAGAGAGAATAATGCCTTTGACTTCAAGGATATTACATGAGGTTTGGAATTTTGCTGTGGAGAGGGACCACAGTTAACCACAACCGTGTCATGGTAAGCAGAAGGGAGGGCTTCAGCTGGAGTAGGTTTGGGAGGGGATGGAGAAGGGGAGAGAAATTTGAGGCCTTTCTAGACCACAAGTGGAAAGGCTCAGGTAGGATACTGGCAGAGATGTGAAGGGGCGGTGATCATGAGCAAGACATTGGTCTAGGCAAGGCCAAAACTACCCTTTCTCTGGATCATGGATCATGAAAGAAGAGCCAAACAACCACATCTTCAGTCTCTGGACACCAGCTCTATGACAGGTAGGGAGAACAGTTACAGAATGGTAGACTGCCCTTGGGTGGGTCTCTACCAGTGTCCTTAGTGAGTTCTGCAGAGGTGCCAACTGGTCAACCATTTATGGTAGCAGCTTAGAGTAAAGTCAGCTCCTCCGTGCTTATTGCCTTGGAGAAATCCACTGTCAAACTCCTCTGGCTCATGGAGAGCTTATTTTTGAAACCTCATTCTAGCTATTCCAGCCAAGAAGGTTATTCATTCTCAAAATTTGTCCCCAGAGTTAATAAAGAAAGAAGTGACTTCAAATTTGAGTGTGTCAGAGGTGGCAGGTCAGTGGTGCTGAATCATCCTTCTAGGTTGACTGACTCCAGTTCACCCAGACACTTACAAGTCTGGGCTAAAGCAGGCTTCATCTGACTCAGAGCCTCTCACACTCATTACTTGTTCTTGGAGATTTGTGAGTTACCAAGCTTGATATCTATATAATCTAACACCACCTGAGTTGTCTTCTGAATGGCTAACCCACTGTTCAGTTGGTGCTTTTGGTGCCTGAAGACAATGACCACTAAATTGACAGCAATTATTATGCTCCTTTTTCCCCCACTCTGGCTGAGGAGGAGAGAGAAACATTCTCCATATGTAAAAGATGTGTTTGGATCACTTGAATGCCAGATGGTCCTATCAAGCCTTACATGAACAAAGACTTAAAGAAGTTTAGATATAAATGTATACAAATGTTTCTTTCCCCAGTATCCCAAGGTAAATTTTGGAGATAGATATCTTGTATTATACCCTGCCTCTTGTTATATGCATATATAAATAGCTACATAGATATATAGACAGATACACAGATAGGTAGATAGTGTTCTAGTATCATTTCTGTTGCTGTGATGAAATGCTCTAACAATAAACAACTTGGTAAGACAGAGTTTATTTTGTTTACAACCTCAGATTACACTCTATTCTTGCGGCGAAGTTAATGCACTGCATCCATGGTCAAGAGCAGAGAGAAAGTAAACACATGGATCTTTGCTTAGTTGTCTCACTCTTAAACAGCTCAGGTGCAGCCTAGCTCAGATGCTGCATACAGTGAGCTGGATCTTCCTACATCAGCAATCAAGACAATCCCTCGTAGACAGGTCCACAGGCAAACCCCCGCTGGACAATTGCTCATCCAGACTCTTCCCAGGTGATTCCAGGCTCTGTTGACAGTTAAAACTAACATCACAGATAGATGGTAGGTAGGTAGGTAGATGTCAAATATAGAAATAGATAAAAATAGAGATCAATAGATGTTAGATAGATGATAAATAGATGGATAGATAGATGATAATAGATGATAGATAGGCAGATGACACATAGATAGATGATAGAGAGATAAATGATAGATGGGTAAAATGATAGTGTTTGAATTTTCCAAGATTGGTCAATCAGAAAAGGAGTGTGCAGAAGGGACATGTGGGAAAGAGGGGGCCTCTGGGAGACTCTGGGTAAGAAATTGATGATGGGAAAGATTAAGAAGAAGAATTTGACAACTTCTCATTTGAAAAACCTGGGGAATGAGAAGATAAAGAAAATGAGATTAAAGAGCATTTGCTCCCAGTTCTTAGCTGCATCCCTGTGTTTTGTGGGCTGTTAGAAGGCAGACTCTCAGGCTGGTGAGATGACTCTATGGTTGTGCCCTTAGTGCTGCTTGCTTTTGTGGAAGATTGGAGTTCTGAGCCCAGCACCTACGTCAAGTGGCTCACAATTGGGTCTCCATTTTTAGGGGGAACTGATAACCTCTTCCAGTCCCCACCATCACCTGCACTCACCTCTCTCTCTCTCTCTCTCTCTCTCTCTCTCTCTCTCTCTCTCTCTCTCTCTCTCTCACACACACACACACACACATACTCTTAAGAAAATGAAATCAAACCTTGACTGAACACTACAGGCCCCAAATTCAGGAATGATAGAAGAAGCTATGTGATGGCTGACCTCTTTCATTCACACTGTTGGTACAAGCCTTTGTTGAAAGAGGAGGGCTTAAGGGGCATTGCTTATCTTACCCGGCACAAGACTGGGACGTGGGTAAGGAAGGGCGAGACGGCACTGTACAGCGGGAAGGACTTGTGGGCCACAACCCAGAACATTTGTTCAAGGAAAGATTAAGAAATGATTCAAATAGAAAGAAGAGTCTTGCTGGCTTGGGGAGATTTTGAACATGGGTTGAGCATCATTAAGTAGATGGCCCTTGGTTGGAAAACTCTGCCATTACAAGTTCATTTTGAAGCCCAGGGCTCGTCATGCTTCCACTGCTGGTGGCTAGTTCTCTCTATAATGGCATCTTTCATTCTTAGGGACTTTAAATAGAAAAGCAGAGTGCTCAAACCCACTGAGGCTGCTCCAGGAAGCTACAGAACATTCAAAGAATTGTTTTCTTCAGAGTAGGAGTCTAAAGGAAGCTGTTCCGGAGGTTTTAAGTTAGACGCATTATTCTTTTGGAGACCCCACAGCCGTCCATTGTTACACCATTGTTTAGCAGTCCAGGCAGGATAATAGGGTGAGCTTGATTCCATGGGTATCTTGGTCACGGCGATGAACGCTTGGCACAGCCCCCTGTGCCAGTCTGTTTATCATCGAGTGGAAAGATGCTTTGAAACTGGGCAAGAGCTCAGCAGCCTGCACGATGCCATCCTCCTTGGACTGTGAGATGGAAGCTCACCAAATTTCTCAGCTGGTTCCACAGTGACTTTTACATTGGTGACTCTTTTTTTTTTTAAATTACTCTGGTGGATAGTTTCAGTGAGGGTTGTTTTTCAGCAGACTTACAGCAGAAAGCCGCAGAAGCTAGCTGGCCACAACAATGCACGTGCTTCCGGTTTTCTTCTTATTTTACAGCTGCTGGGGTTTTCGTTGTGTTTCAAGAAGTGACATACATACACTTTGGTTAACAAAATACCTAAATTATCTGGCTTGAGGGCTTGAACTGTAGCTAAGCTGATAAGTCAGTAGCATGATTGCCTTACTTGCATGGAGTCCTTAGCTCCATTCCCAGTACCACGTAAACTGGGTATTGTGGTACAGGGGACACGGAGGCAGGAGGATCAGAAATTTCAGGTCAAATCCAAGATTTGGATACTGAGCAAGTTCAAGGCCATCCTCGGATGGGATCTTGTTGTAAACAAACAAAAACAATTGATTTTAAATCAGAGGGCTAACGCTTCTCTGAACACAGGGCTCTATGAACTGCTTTGACTCCAGATACTCAGACAAGTAGGGAACTATCAAAAGGGATTCTCCCTCCCTGTCTGGAAGCAAGCACTCCAGGAGACAGCCAAGGCATAGCCTTGTGTGGTGGATTCACAGATTAGTGTATCTGCTTTCCCCAGCAGCTGAAGGGTAGCTTGCTTTCGCTTTGTCCTAGCCCATGCTTTATGCACTGTCACCCCTTCCTAGCTCTCATCTCCTTTTGTCATTAGTCTGTGACAATTAAAATAATGGTCTTTGGCATCAGTTCATCACAAATGGAGAATTAGGTGAAGGTAATGAAAATGGCAAATCGATTCTGACTCACCTGATGAGGAGATGGGCATCTAGCTCTCTATATCTGAATTTTGTCTGTAAGCTATATTCTGTGTGAAAGTCAGAAATCAAAGGTTTTAAAGGGCTTAGGAGATGAGTCAGTAAAGGGTTCCAGTTTGATGCTGAGGACTCATGGAGAAGGCCAGGTATGATGGTTCACATTGGTAATCCCAGTCTTGGGAGGCAGAGGAAGGAGGAACACCGGGGGTTCAAGGCCAACCTGTCGGCCCTTCTTGGACAACAACAGATGGGCAGTGCTTGAGGAGTAACTCTAGACATTGTCCTCTGGCTCCCACATCGTGTGGGTACACGTATCTAATTCCCACTCACATGTGCATATACAGGCTGTAGAGAAAACCTATAAGCCACTGAGGAAGTATTCATGAATCCTAACTCTAATTGTCTACCCACTATCCATTCTAGTCCTATAACCTCGAAGACCTCATTATTATTATTATTATTACTATTGTTTTCAAATTTAGCATCCTATCTTGGTTTACATCCAGGGGTAGACATCTGATGGTTTTGATCTGGGAGAATTCAAGGAGATGTTCAACATTTTTTTGTTCATTCATCCCTCCTTTATCTTTTCTGGTCTGGTCCTTAGGGAATTAGATGTACATCTGGGAAGCTGCAGCTGTCTTGTAGACATGAGGCAACAAGGAGGAGAACAAAGATCTGCATTCTAGGACAGTGAAGTGGGACAGAGGAGAGCTCATCCCCTGGTGGAGTCCCTGAGGTTTCGTGTCTGCCTTTGGACTGGGCACCGCTGCTCTCTAGTCATGGAGCTATCTAACTAAGTCATCATGATACGGTTTTCCGTTAAACTGTGGAAGACTGTAATCCCGAGCCTTGGGTTGGCGATGTTCTCAGGTCGTTTGACTTAATGTGCTGTTGTTTTTCGTTCAGTAAAGCCAAGAAAGGATGGGCTGGCAGCTTCTCCATGTGGCTTTTCCTGACTGCTGTGTCAGTGACATCCTCAGCACGGCGTCTTTTCAGCCCAGTGTCTTCGTACTTTCGCTGTGTAGTCTGGCCCTATCTGAAATCTTCATGATACCAGAGAGAGTGTGAGGGCTCCAGGGAGGGGCTGTGAGGAGACAAGCATGATGGATGGTATGTGGATCATTCAATGAGACTCGTGGAGTCATGGTGACTCCATGGAAATCACATCGTCACTGTATACAGCTAGCTAAGATTATTTTGTTTTAGACAGAGTCTCATGTATCACACACAGGTTGGAATTAAACTCACTAAGTAGCACAGGATGGGCTTGAACTTCTGATTCTCCTGCCTCCATCTTCTCAGGGCTGGCATAATGGTGGGCATGGCTACTATGTCCAGTTTGTGTGACACTTAGGTTTAAACCCAGAGGATTGCGCATGCTAGGCAAACACTCTACATACTGAGCTACATACAATCCCAGATAATTTTTTAAATATAAAATTACATTTATTTATGTGTGTGTGTGTGTGTGTGTGTGTGTGTGTGTGTGTGTGTGTGTGTGTGAATACAGGCACGAATGCGTAGGTCAGAGAACAACTTTAGGGAGTTGGTTTTATCCTTCCACCATGTGATTCTTAGGAATTAAAATCAGGTCATACCAGGCTTGGTGGGTGGCAAGTGCTTTTACTCACTGAACCATCATGCTGGCTGCCACTAAGTTTTTTAAAAATGGAATATACATATAGCATGATTCATTTGATATGCATATATATTATTTTCCTTGATTATATAATTTACCATTATATGGCTTCAAAGTAAAAGGGCATAGATCCAGGCAGGACTTGGGCCACTGAGATGTAATCACACAGATATGTCAGTATAATTGTTTCTCTTTGAATGAATGATCACCATGTTTGTTTGATAATGCTTATTATTATAATTATTAGAGCACCCTTGCAGCTACTATTCTTTTATCTTTCCCATTGGAGGGGTTTTGAAAAAACAGTTGATATAATATTGCTGTAAGTACATACTTTGATTATATAGCATATATTTAATTTGGAATTCTGTTGTGTTAAAATGGATGACACTAGAAGAAACCATCCTGAGTGAGGTAACCCAGTCACAAAAAGAGAAACATGGCATGTACTCTCTCATATATGGATTTTAGACATAGATCTGGGGAGTGCCAGCCTACAATCCTATGGCCAGAGAGTCTGGGAAACAGAAACTTTATTTAGTGGCTGATCGAAGAAGAGGCAGACTCCCTTGGTTAAGTACTGAGCTGAACTCAAGAAAGCCAGTAACAGAGAGGGAGGACTGATGATCAAAGGGATTAAGACTGGGCTGGTTTAACCCCCAGAAACAGCTGACCAGACAAAGGTTAACTCTTGAATCCCAGGCATTAGCCTGGGAAGCCAGCATGGGACTGATCAAGACCCCCTGAATCTGGGTGTCAGTGAAGAGGCCTAGGGAATCTATTGAGCCTTGGGCAGCAGATCAGTACCCATCCCAAGTATACACACGGACTTTGGACTCCAATAGAACAATGTGAGGTGCACTCTCACCCAGAACTCTTGGGAAAGGGTCTAGGCCCTGCCCTATATGAAATGACACACTATGGACACCCCCATGGAGGGCCTCACCCTCCCTGGAGAAATGAGAGGATAACGGGGGGGGAGGGGAGGGCACGGGAGGAAGGGAGGGAATGGGAGAGGGACCTGGAACTGACTTGTGAAGCAACCTTGATTCTTATCTAAATTTAAACTGGAAAATAAAATTAAAAAAAAAAAGATACCAAAAAAAAAAGTTACAGCTTGTAGTGCCATCTAACAGAGGCACTTGCTCTCTTTAAAGTGTGTGTGTGTGTGTGTGTGTGTGTGTGTGTGTGTGTGTGTGTGTGTGCTGGTGTATAATGGAGGGAGAGGCCTGCCTGGGAATGAGGTTGAGTAGGAAGCAGAGAAGTGCATTTTCCCTTGTAACTCAATGAGAACAACCCCCCCTCCCGCCACACACACACACACACACACACACACACACACACACACACACACACACTCCACCACTAAGGGAGAATTAAAAAAGGATTGAGAAAATTAGTGCGTGCCTAGAACCTCACTTGTAAAAATATCTGGTGACTTTGAAAACTGTGAAAGCTGCTCCTTTAAAACACTATTTCACACAGGACATCGTGATTTCACAAAGGACACTAGACTTCACTCAGGACACTGTAAACTCATACACGTATCTGTGAATTAACACAGTACTCTGTAACTTCCCCCAGGACTCTATGACTTCACATAGGACTCTATGACTCCATACAGGACTCTGTGACTTCACACAGGAATGTTAGTTCACACAGGATTCTATGATTTCACACAGGACTCTATGACTCCTATACAGGATTCTGTGACTTCACACAGGACTCTATTACTTCACAAATGACTCTGTGACACAACACAGGACTCTGTGACTTCACAAAGGACTGTATAACTTCACACAGGACTCTGTGACATCACACAGGAATGTGACTTCACACAGGACTCTGTGATATAACACAGGAGTTTAGGACATCACACAGGACTCTATGACACAGTACAGGACTCTGTGAGTTCACACAGTATTTTGACATCACACAGGACTCTGTGACATCATAAAAGACTCTGTGACTTCACACATGACACTGTGACTTCACACAGGACTCTGTGACATCAATCAAAACACTGTGACATCATGCAGAACACATAGACATCACAAAGGACACTCTGACATCATGAAAGTTTCTGTGACTTCACACAGGACTCTGTGACCTCACAAAGGACTCTATGACCTCACACAGGACTCTGAGACATCACACAGGAATGTGAGTTCACTCAGGTTTCTCTGATTTCATACAGTATTCTGTGACTTCAGACAGGACTCTGTGACCACATACAGGACACTGTGACTCCACACAGGACTCTATGACACAACACAGGACTCTGTGACTTCACACAGTACTTTGACATCACACAGGACTCTGTGACATTATAAAAGAATCTATGATTTCACATATGACACTGTGACTTCACACAGGACCAGACACTGTGACATCATACATGTCTCTGTGACATCACACAAAATGCTATGACATCATAAAACACACTGTGCCTCACACGACGCTGTGACATCACACGAGACTCTGTGACATCATAGAGGACCTGAGACATCACACAGGATGCTTTGACTTCATAAAAGACTCTGTGATTTCACACAGGATACTGTGACCTCACACAGGACTCTGTAACATCATACAGGACTCTATGAGACCACACAGGACTCTGTGACTTCAAACAGGACCTTCTGACTTCACACATACTCTCTGACTTCACACAGGACTTTGAGACTTCAGAGCGGACTCTCTGACCTCAAAAATGAATTCTTGACTTCACACAGCACACTGTGTGATTCTATGACATCATCCAGGACTCTGAAAATAAAATAAAATAAAACTTTCTATCCAGTGTTTGTGGTATTCATATTGTTGGGCAATCATCACTATCCATTTCTACTGCATTTTCACTAGTCTCAAAAGAAACTGTGTACCATAACTGTCCAGTCCCTACTTTCTTCCCTGTCCTCTGGCAACCACCAATTTAGCGTCTGTCTCCAAGGACTTGCCTCATCTTCATATCTCAAAGAAGCCGAGCATACATCTGTGATCATTCATGACAGGCTTCTTTCACTTAGCATTGTGTTTTGAAGGTTTGCTTACTCAGCACACATCAATTCTTCACCTTTTGTATGGTTGAAAAATATCCCAGCACACATTTTTTTCTGCTTATTCTCCAGTGGATGGTCATTTACTGCTTCTCTTTTTTGGTGGTTATGGGGGATTTTGCTGGATACCTGCACGTACGAGGTTGTTATGAGGAATGACAGTGACTCTTTCATTGACCAAATTTAGTAAAATTCTCCCAAGTCCTCTTTTCAGTGAAGCCTTGACCATGACAACATTCTTGCCAGTCCTGGAGAGGTGAGTGTGAGAAAAATTCCCCTGAAATTGACTTAGCAAGCATGTTTCCATTCTGCATGCTCATTGAGTCCCTCATTCTAGAATTTTGATATGTAAGGCCTCGAACGTGCCTCTAGTAAGAACCCTGTTGAGTTCTGCAGTGAGAATCCTCTTATGATATGTGTGAGTCCTCGTATACTCCTCATTCTGCTTGTTGTCTGTACTCCAGGGTTCTTGCTTTGTCAGGAGCTGAGACACTCCTCTTTTGCGGTCTTGACACCTTTCACAATGGTCCTGAATAAAGTCTGCTTTGCTATTTTAACAACTGTCAAAATAATTTTTTCCATAGCAGGACATATGCTTTTATTTCCCTTGGGTATATTCCTAGGAATGGAATTGCCAGGTTGTATGTAAGCCTGTATTTCACATCTTGAGCTACAAAGTTATTTTTCATACTGATTTTACTGTGAGTTTTACAATCCAGCCTTGACTGATAAATGCCCTGACTTCTCCACAGTTAGGCAACATTTCTATTTTTGGGTAAGATGTGTGTTAAAAATCAAAAGGCAAAATAACAATTTTTGAAGATTTTTTCCTGCTTGTGACATTATTTCTTTTGACTGGTCTAATTTTCAGTAGAGTCTTCTACTTGACTAATGGAATCTGTTTGGTACTTTCCTTATGTCTATGATGAAAATACCTGAAAGGATAAGTTAGAGGGAGGAGAACGAACTATTTGGCTTGCACAGGTTCAAAGGACCAGCGCGCAGCTGCTGAGTCTGACAGACTTGAGCCATGGAGATATGGGTGTGGTAGAGAGGCTGCCGCTCACCTTTTTTGGTAAACAAGGAAGGAGGGAGAGAGAGAGGGGGAGGGAGGGAGGGAGAGAGAGGGGGAGGGAGGGAGAGAGAGAGAGAGAGAGAGAGAGAGAGAGAGAGAGAGAGAGAGAGAGAGAGAGAGAGAGAGATGAACGGGAGATCATGGAAGCAGGGACAAGATGTCCCCAATGATCCAACTGATAGCATCTCCTAAGCTTCCCAGATAGCCCTGTCTGGGCACCAGGGTCTGGAAACAGGAGCCTGTGGGAAGCATTTCATCCTTAAGCCCCAAGATGGGATGCAATAAGCTCAGGGAAAGGCAGATCTCCTCTCTACAGTGGCCTGATCCTGTGCTGAAGAAAGCAGGGTTTACAAATGACACTTGGACAATGCTCAAATTAGCACCAGCCGCTTTGAGATTAGAATCCCATGTGAATGATGGCACCAGAGAAGATGCCGGCATGGGCTCTGTGATACAGTCAATGAGTGTGCAATTTACACAGAAAAACCATGGCTGTGCACCAGTCACTGTTGACTTATTCCTCTTGACATTTTAAAAACTCAAACCCTCCATTATCTACTAGTAAAACTCAACCACACTGTTAACTGTGTTTGAACCGAGGACCTTCTTTTGGTTAAAGATAAATGATATGCATATAGAATAAAATTCTTTGTGACTAGAGAGTTGGCTCAGTGGTTAGGAGTACCTGCAGCTCTTGTAGAGGATGGGAGTTTAGTTCCCAGCACCCGTGTAGGGTGGGTAGCTCACAATCTCCTGTAACACCAGCTCCTGGGGACCTAATGCTTTTTCTTTTTGTGCCTCTGTAGACTCATATACTCATGAGTACATACTCTAACTCTACATAGATGGAGTCAAAAAGAAAGTAAATCTTAAAAGATAGCATAAGATGGCTTCATTTTTGCTCTAATAAATCTTGGCCACATTTTGATGTTTTAGATATAATTCTTTTAGATAATTGCATTGATCCTAGGAGGTGACACAACCAAGATTAATTAAGAAGGAGGGTTCTACACAATATCCTGGTACAAGTTGCCTTCAGTGCAGCTCACTTCGTATTCTTGAATGGCAAGTTGTTCTCTCAAAAAACAAGGAAATGAGAGAGAACAATGTCAGTACAGGTAGGAGTTTATCTCATCACATATCTTAGTCCTTTACTGAACATAGTCATACATGACTGCACATGTTACATGCGTGAACACATGTGAAGACACCAGACTCCATAAACTCTAAGGGTAAGACCTTGAGAACCCAGTCCCAATACTCTCCCCTCTGTGCTCCACTTCTGTGAGGCTGGGCACACAGCAAACATGGATGATTGAGTCTCTCAACTGCAGATCTCTCTAGTTAGGAAGCCTCAACAACTAACTGGCTTTCTTTCTCTGGTATTATTTTTCCTCAGTCAGATGTGACACATTTATATTCTTTGAAATAGGTTCTTTTACAGGCAAAGTGCAGTAGATCAATGGCTTCATTTAAAAAATGTTTGTCTTTCCAGAAATTGGAGAACAACAAAAGAACCTATAATCTTATTGATCAGAATGTACTGAAAATTTTAACTGAAGTAATATTTTTATAGTGCTGCAATGAAATGTCTTTGAAGTAGGATATAGATGGTGTTACATGAAGATACAAAGCTTTTAATTAATATTCACAACAATTGATATGGGTAATTTTTGTCACTAGAGGACTGCTATAGTTTCCCATCGATGCAATAGAAATATATTGAAGACAACGAAAAAGTAATTAACAACTGAATATGAGGGTCATAAAGTGGAGTTATTCCCAAGTCCATACTAAGTTCTACATGCATACAAAATTATCTTCTGAAAGTAAGACAATATTCGATGCCATGTTTTTCCCCTTTAAAAACTGTGCATTTAATGTTTTTTTTTTAACATGGGCTACTTGAGCTTCAATAAGCATCATTAAATGCTGCCCAGACAAGCTGGAGCAGAGAGGAATTTAGGAGTAATAGTGAGAGATGTAATAATGGGTACAGAAAAAAGTACTCAATTAATTTTTTTCTGATGCAGATAGGGGCTAGTACATTTTAGTGGTAGAAATATTCACCTGGAAGTCTATGTTTTGGTCTACTCTCTACCATAGATTTCACTGATGAAAATGAGTTATTTAACATTTTGAACCATTTTTAACTTATTAAATATGTTAAGTATAAAATATTTAATGTATTTAAAGAAGCTATTTATGCTTATAGAGCAACAAAGTTGTATAGCTTAGTCTTCTTGTAAGACTCCTAACAGAGGAAGCAGTGTTGTGTTTGACTCTATTACCTGCTCTTGGGACCCTTCCCCTATCTTGGGTTGCAGGGTGGGAGATGATCATTGCTAGATATGATTGCTCGTATTGCCATCTTGGCAGGATCTAGTGACTCCCAGGTAACAACTTCTGATGAGTCTTTAATGGATTTTCTAGGCAAGCTTAATTGAGATGCTATGTAATGCGTGTGGCAGCATCCCTTGAACTGGAGTCCCAGACTGCAAAAAAGGAGGAAGGAAACAGACACTGTGTTAATTGCTCTCTGCTTCCTGACTGATGCTGCAATGTGTGATCAGCTAATTGAAGCTCACTATGACATCCCTGCCATGATGGGCTGTGTCCTTGAACTGTGAGCCAAAATAGACTCTTCCTTCTTGGAAACAAACAAACAAACAAAAACAACAACAAAAACAAACAAAACCCACAAACAACATCAACAACAAAACAAAAAAACCAAAAACCTGTTCAGTTGAGTTTAGTTCAACATGGGTACAGAATATTTCAGGTTAGTAATGACACAGATATCTGAGCTCCCTTCCTCAGGAAGCTTGAAAAGCCAAGAGAGGTATTGCGCTTGTCATGCCAGCCCTTGGGAGGCTGCACAGGAGGATCGCGAGATCTGCAGTCAGCCTGGGTGCACACGGAGTGTCTATCTATCTCAAAAGACAAAAACCAAAGAATTAGAAGAAACAGTGGTAGCTTACCCCAGAAAGTTGCAGTAGCAGGACCAAACAGCATTTGACATGGTCTCTCCCTCTGGTTATCATTCTGTTCTCTAGATAGCAATAAAACAAACAGGCAAATTGTAACTCAAGGCATGTGACAATGCCCATTTGGGAGTGTGCTCTTCTCTGAGATGCAGTCAGAACGGTCCCCACCCTGTGATTAGCTCATTTCATGAGGAGAGTCTGAGAAAGGTGTGGATTCTCTTGGCATCCACTGCTGTCTCCAGGATGGGCTGTGCAAGGATGTTACCTCACAGTTCCTCGTGTGTTTAGGCTCACACTGTAGCTACTAAAGCTTGCTGTCTGGGAGGACTTGGAACCACGGAGGCCTGAGTCTGGTTGTGTGACTTTTATAGTCCTGTTGTGTGAATTGTTTCTGGGAAGATGAACAAAACCTTTACTCATTCCAGACAGGGTACCAAAGACAGGACAAAGAAACGACTCGACTGGACTCCAGCTTTGTCAGCCAATGGCTTAATTAAGGCTACTTAGGGCAAGATGGGCGAGGATCTACTTGTGGATGCCAGACTCAACTATTGAAAACAATGTCTTTCACTTTCTTCTCAACAATGAGCTGTCCAACAATGAGCTGCCCATAAACCCTTGAAGAGGAATGGGCCAGGGAAAGCTGGACAACATTCCAGAGATGAAAGTACCTGAGTATTGGGGGAAAGGTGAACAGTTCTCTGTTGGGTAGGCACGGGGAAGTGGACATCCAGGGACCTTGCTGGGTGGATGGCAATGACTAAACCTCATTCTGATTTGAGTGTGTGAGGCAATTAGAGGTTTATGGAAGACAGATGACTATCAGACTGAAGTTTGGAAACAGAGAAATAGGGGAGAAATGCCAGTAGGTGAGTTTATTGTCCATCCTGTTCACAAAAAGGCAGGTCAGGTAGCTGGTTCCAGCCCCACCTGAGGTAGCTCTGTGTCCCCAGATACACCAAGGATCGCCAAGACCCATCCCTTGCCCTTCTGTAATGACTGATCAGGCAAATGATGTTGTGGACATGCATCTCTGCCCTGACTTTGCCTGAAACAATTCCAAGTTTCATGGACCATTTTATGATGATATTTCACTGTATTTACCCTTTATTGAATTTAATATGATCTAGTAGAGAAAAATCAAAAGTGGAAACCAGATCAACTCCCATTAGTGTATAATGATTTTTTGAAAAGCAAATTTAAAACATTCAAAATAATGTACTTTATTGCTTTGTTAGTGTTCTATGGGTTCCTTTGCCTGCTGAGTCTTTACTTTAGCTGTTCCTCTGCTATCCCCTGCATATTTCTACAGCCTTGAGTTCACAGGTGGGTCTTGTCTCTTAGGTGTCTTCTTGGGAGCTGCCTAACCTGGGTGCTGGGAACCTAATTGCAATAGTAGAAAATCCTTTTAATGAAGGAGTCATCTCTCCACCCCAGAAATTCCTACAAGGGAGACTGAAAGGGCCTAGAAAATGTGCCCTTCAGAACAAGAAAATAGATCCAAAGAGTCAGAGCAGCTGGATAAATTGCATAGGCTCTCTTAGGGAAAAGAATTAAGTCGAATTCTATTTCCAAGTCTCAGCCAAGGCTCATTCCTAGGAGATTTTCTAGAGGTTAATATTTTGAATAAAACATTTTTATCTCTCTTTGACATGAAAACTGCAGATAATTTAACAAAGAAATAGGTCAGTTCTCCTCAGTGATGATTGTAGCTTTACGTCATTGCATTTTTGTAAAGATAAGCATCTTTTCGGCCATTGCAATATGCTGCTTGCTGAATAGACACTAAAAGCATGAATTCTCCCTGAGGACTTACGATCTAACAAGACACATAAGACCATAAAGAAGAAAATGAAGATGGAGCAACTTGGTTGTTCCCTTGGGGTAGACATATTTGGCATCTAGCTAAATGTTCAGAGGCCTTTTTGTTTCTTCTTGACCCCCCTCCCCAAACAGACACACTCACACTGAGTTATGGTGAAGACATTTTAGAGGAAGGAGGTAAAGGTATGAAGAGAAAACTTAAAGGAGGGGGAGCTCCTAGGCTATGAAAAACAAAAGTGAACTCTTCAGTTTTCACACCATGAACCGGTCCAGCTAGAAGTGGAAATTCATGCTCGGTTAATGTGTCTGTGTATAAACACTCGCCCTAGACATTTCTTCTTTCTCTGTTTGTGATCTCAAGAGTTATTCTGGAGAAATATCTTCTGTGGAGAACAGAAACACTTTCAAACAAAGGTGAGAACAAAGTTAGAAATGTCACTACTTTAAGAGATTCATCCCCAACTTAATGCATTATTTTTATATGAAGATGAAACTATGAAAATGAACATAAGTTCTAGTGTCATTTCTAGGGCAACCTTTTAGGTGTATCCCAATAAGGGATGGAGGGGTTGTGCATGGGCAGATGATACCTTGGGCTAGGTTTTAGCATGCCGAGTATTTCAAGTCATGGACTTGCCATTTACAAAGATTCTTCTGTACTGTTGCACTCCTGGCTCTACAACCCCAGTTCTGTAATTCCTTCCGTCCTTGTCTCTACAGTTCCAGTGAACATGCTCATTAGCTCGGTGCACTCTGACACAGCCTGTAGTCTCCTCCTGATTCGGTCTTGTTGAGGCAGTTGCGTGGTCTTTGTCCCTTCTTCACACCAGGTGGCAAGGAAAGTCGGTGAGACAGACTTGGCAGTGTCTCCAAAACCACACACGTTTCTTTCTGGTGACCGGCACTTCCACTTTGCTGTGTGGCCCGGGGCTGGCCGTTTCGCTGAGACTCAGTTTCTCTTTATGGGAAATAGACTTAAGCTAGCATTTACTGCACAGATTTTTTTCTTAGAAGAGTAACCGATACAATGAATGCAAAACTGTAAATAAGTGCCTGAATATAGAAGACATCCAATCAATGGCTGTTGCTATGATTAGCATTAAACAGGTGGTTCCAAAGAGAAGTTTGTAAATAAAATCCATCTTCATCCCATTTGTTCTTACGTTTAAAACAAAACCCATAACTATGCTTAAGCCCTGTAATTGTAATTCTTCCATATGCAGTGAAAGCAATCAACAGAGTGAGATACTGGTAACTGCAACTTAGGGCAGGAAGGATTTACATTTTGGCTCCTGGCTCAAGGATACAGTCCATCATGGTGGGCCAGCCACGGTGGCAGGAGCTTGAGGGAGCTGGTTGCATTATTTTCCACAGTCGGGATGTGCAGAGAGAGAGAAAGAGGGAGAGGGAGAGGGAGAGGGACAGGGAGAGGGAGAGGGAGAGGGACAGGGAGAGGGACAGGGAGAGGGAGAGGGAGAGGGAGAGAGAGGGGAGAGGGAGAGGGGAGAGAGAGAGAGAGAGATATGCTACTTTTCAGCCTGCTTTCTCCTTTTTATCCAGTCCAGTATCATTGCCTGTGGAATGTATCCCCTTCTTAGGATGCGTCTCCTCACCTCAATCAACCTAATCTAGGAACCTTTTAACAGACATGCCCAGAGATTTGCCTGCCAGACTGCATCTCAAAGAAGACTGTAATCCCAAATGGGCATGGCAATACACTATGAGTTATACCTAGTCCATCAGTTTTATTGCTATCCATAGAACTGAAAAACACTGCAACATATGAAAATCAGAGATGGAGGCCATGACAAATGCTAGATCTTGTCAAGTTGGCAATATTAACCATCTCATGAACAACTCTATTATGTTTACTCCAGAGAACAAATACTTATTCAATAAAAGGTATGTATTACATATTATACATTTAGAAAGAAATCAAACGTGAGTAGAAAAAGTCCCTATTTTCCAAATACAATCTGGAGGAAGGTAGAGCTGTCAGAGTACCTGTGTCCCACAGGATGGTCTTCAGTGCCGGGGACAGATGGCAGTACTGGAGTGAAAAGCAATATCTGATTCCATGAGTGGCCTGAGTCAAGCTTCACAAGGCAATTGGTGTGGCTCATGTGAGTAGGATCTGGGTTGAATCATAGAGGAGAGGTAAGTCCTTCCATTTCTGTGTCTATGAAGAACACACAAAGGCTGGAGGGACTGAACTCCTGCTCAGAGGGAAGGTTAGTAAAAGTGGCCAGTAAACAGGTGAAAGTGTTCAGCAGCCTTAGTCATCCAGAAAATGAAAATGAAAATTGTACCGAGAGTCCATCCCACAGCAGCCACAATGGCTTCACTAGGAAAACAAGTGAAAGCTGTCAAGTGTGTAGGAACAGAGACCCTTGTCAGTGGCAATGCAAATTGGTCTGGTTACTACAACAATTGGTGTGGAGTTTTCAAAAGAAACTACAAATAGAATTACCATGTAATCCAATGAAGTCATGCTTCCATATATACCCATGAGACCTAAGTTAGCACAACACACAGATACTTTCATATCTATGTTTATTATAATCTTATTCACAATCACCAAGGTATGGAAAACAAATTAGGAGCCCATCAATGATCAAAGGATAAAGAAAACATGGTACAGAAACACAATGGGTATCATTCAGTCACAAAGAAAATGCAATTATTTCATTTACATGAACATGTATGTAACCAGAAGTCATCATGTTAAACAAAACAATCCAGACTTAAAAAGACCAATGGCACCCTTTCCTTGAACTTAAAGACTCTAGATTGGAAAAAGACATTAAAGTAGAAGCAGAACCATTTTAGAAGAGAAAGGAGACCAACAGAAGGAAACAGAGATGCTAAGGAAAAATAATGCATGTGTAGGAGACAGTGATTATTTATGTGTCCATTATATACAAGTATGAACACTTAACAATTGAAGTCCATTATGTTGTACAATTAATATATGCTGATGTGTAGCTTCTCCTGTTTGGGTATAGAAGTATGTGTGCGTGCATGTGTGCATGTGCGTGCATGCGTGTGTGAGTGTGAGTGTGTGTGTGTGTGTGAGAGAGAAAGAGAGAGAGAGAGGAGATGGGTGGAGATGAAAAGATGGGAAAAGGACATTGGTGTCACATCTTTGAGGTTTTTACATGCTGGGTAGGAGATTTGTACTTCAGTTGTTAGGTGATAAAAAGTCACTGGAGGTGTTTGAGCTTGACAATGACATGATCCAATTAGAGCTTTAGAAGCAATAGCTCTGAGAAAATAGAATTGGAAAGTGCTGAAATAGAGCCAAGAAGTTCAACAAGAATCCTGCAATGAATCTGTTACTATCCAGAGATGCATGAAGATGGGTTGGAGAGTGGATCACCTTAGGGAAAGGTAAGGTTTGAAGACCATTCAGAAGTAGGATTCATGGCATTTGATGAGTAATTGGAAAAAGGTGAAAAACTGTTAGCATTAAAAAAAACCTTACATAAGAATGAGACACTATTAAATATAATAGATAGTAGTATTTTTGGAGACATCTCCCATGTCTATGAGACTAGAAACTGAGGAAAAGGTGTTTAGATTGTGGATTTACATACTGTTGGAGGTCTGCTATGAGATACCGTAATAGGAATGTGGATCTTTGTTTATGGTGTTTCCAAGAGTAGGACTGAGATGCTGAGACAGAACAAGAGAAGGAAGAGGATATGGCAGACATAGAAAGGTGTGTGGTCCATTTTCCACCACTGTGAGGAAACACCTGAGGCAACTCACGAGGAGGAGACTTCTCTTTTGGCTCATTGTGTTTAATGCATGGCTAGTTCATCCTACTACTTAGACCTGTGATGAGGTAGTACAGGACCAATAGGTTAAGATAAGATGCTTGTCTCATGGATGCCAAAGGCAAAAGGAGGTAGAAAAGAGACTGAATTCTAGAACCCTCTCTGACATCAGGCTCCAGTAACCCAGCTTCCAGGAGCCTGTACACTTTACAGTTTCATTATCATCCCATAGAATCACACTTGGGGCCAAGACTTGAACACATGAACCTTTAAGGGACCTTTGCCACACAAACTATTGAGAATACAGACATTAATAATAAAGGTATTTGTAACTGGAGGCTTTTATGCCTCCTGCCAGGGCCTACAGCAGCTTATACAATAACCACTCAGAGGCTAAATATTAATTACAAACTGTTTGGCCTACTAGCTCAGGCTTATTATTAACTAGCTCCTACAACTTAAATTAACCCATTCTTATTACTCTATATTTTACTGCAAGGCTTTCCGTTTGTTACCTCATATCTTGCTTCTTGGGTGGCTGCTGGCGTCTCCCAGACTCTGCCTTTTTTTCCCCCTTGTATTTGAGCTTGACTTTCCTGCCTGGCTCTATTCTGCCTGGCTATTGGCCAAATCAGCTTCTTTATTAACCAATGGTAATAAAACATATTCACAGCCTACAGAATGACATTCCACATCAGGTATTAATGACAACTGATGATACATTGTCCTCAGAAAGCCAGGGAGGGCAATAGGCTTAGCTGGAAAAGGAGCAGAAGCACGGTTTTCCCCAGTCTAGCAGAAGGAAGCCAGCAGCTGATGAAATGGAAGCCAGTGGGAGAGAAAAAGGTAGGGATGTGAGTGACTGGGTTATTATTTTAATGAGTTAGTAAGCAAGGACCTGGGCAGGAACCAGGAGGGTTAGGGAACACGGTAAGGAAGGTCTAGAACAATCCATTCTTTTGGACAGAAGGAGAATCTGTGATGCGTTTTCAAGCAACAGATGGCAAGGGTCCAATTGAGGCTGTAAAATTAGGATTTACAGACTGTCTGCTCGCCCATAAAATCCCAACAAAAGCAAGCCATCATTCTCAACTCCGTCCCACGAGACCTTGGAAAGTGATCCAGGTTTACGTGGAAGAGACAGTAAGAAGTGAGAGGAAGAAATTGGAGCATATGCCACAGAACAAAAAATATTTACCTTTCCTAAAATTTACAGATTTCCCGAAAATGAATTCTGCTTTCCTCCTCTGATGACGGTGCTGTGGTAACCGCTGTCTGCATTGCTGCTTCCTGTTCTGTGGAACTCTGCCACGTGACATAGGGGCCGTGCAGGATCAGCAAGCATCTCTGACTGTCCAGTCATCCCTCCAGCCGTGCGACCTGAGTTCTCACCTTAAAATGATAATCCTAAGTCCCATTTTATGTCCTTTTGTCTTCATGCGTGTTTTCCAGTTCCCTTCTCTGAACATTGCCTTGAGAACCTCAAGAAACACCCAGAGGTTCCGAGCACCACACTGGACAAGGGAAAGGTGATTTCCAAGGAGAAGGAAGGGCTGTTCCTTCTCTTTCCGAGGAAAGGGCTCTTTCCAAGAAGGGAAGGCCCCGAAAGAGGCTCCTGTCGCTTGGGGTTTAACGTTTTTGAAATATGGCAATTCTCAGTGAAAAATGGCAACTTAGCGCCAAACATACAGTTGTTAGAGACATGTTAGAGGGTAGTGAGTCATGTATGAGCTTATTTATAGGTAGAATATTTAAGTAGGACAGTGACGATCACGCTTATTATTATGTGAATTTTGCCTGTATGTATGCCTGTGCACCACCTGCATGAAGTGCCCTTGGAGGCCAGGACTGGAGTTGCAGATGGCTGCAAGCTATTATGTATATGGTGAGAACTGAACCCTGGTCCTTTGGAAGAGCAGCTGGTGTTCTTAACTACGGTGACGTCTCTCCAGCCCCTTTGAGGTTAATTTAAAAGTGTCTGTGTACTTCTTTGATATGGCATTATTCTCCGACCTTTGTAAAATTATGTTTTTGTCTTCTAGAAAGTTCTTTGGTGCTTCCTTAGGCTTAGTATAGATATTCATAATACTTACGATCCCTGAGCTATTACTTTTTTCTCTATGCCGGTTTCCTGTGATTGATATCTTTCTCTCATTTTGATCTTTGGGATATTGCCCTCTTCCTGAATTTCTCTTTTCATTGTTTGCATAGCTGGGTACTTGTGATCCACCAGTTTTGAACTCATTCCTTGTTCTCAGAGAGTTTTCTTTGACCAACTTACTTAAAAGAACACTCTTCCCCACACCTTCCCATCTGGCATTTTAATTCTTTTATTTATTTACTTATTATTATACAGTATTTCTTGCCGGAATGGAAGCTCCTAGAGGCAAGAGGCTTTTCTTGTCTCATTTGCTGTTGCACACCAAGGTACACTATACTAAAAAAACATATAGTTACATTTCATCTTGAATGTGATTTATTTTTATGGCTTCTCCATGAATTCTGGGCTGTTTATTTGGATATCATGATTTTTTTGAGGTGAGTTCTGATTTGTACATTAGTGTGTTCATATATATGCTTTTTTTTACTTTGCTTCTTAATTGACATGAGTGTATAGATTTACATGCATATAGATTATAGTTAATAATAACTTGCAATAATATGAGAGATTCCGTTTATATTGTTCCTATTTACAAAGGTCTGAACCTTCCAACTCTATAGTGATATCCCCTACCAAGGCAAATATCTCACGCATTTTACCAACCAGGTCATTCTGTGACAAGAGAAAGGTGGCTTTCAACAATAACGAACTCAAGAGGGATTGGGGAATGGAATTGGGATGCCTAGTGATAGAAATGATGTTGGTATACTGGAAATTCTGTGAGCATGGATTTTAAAGAACAATTATAAATAGGTGTTGTGTGACACTATTCCCAAGAAGATGTGGACAAACATCTACTCATTGCAGATAGGAAGCTTATAATAGAACAGCAGTACCACTGAAGTCCAGCATGGTCAATCAGTGAGTTTGGGGGGAATACTTAAAGGAGTATGGATGAGGGGTTACTTGCAGGAGCCTGTATTATTCAAAGACTACTCCATCACTGAGAGCCCATTACAGCATGGGTGATGAGTCACGAAAGCTGGAACTCTACATGATTTTAAGCAGTTGGATGGGCTGGAGACTCTCCTATCCATAGCAGCTATTACTGAGAGGGAGGGAGCTTTGTGAATGTTGTCTTCCTAAGTTTCAGGAACTTACTGACACTTGTGAGTTGTGTACTTCCTGTGTCTTATGGGGTCTCCTAACAGGCCTCCCTCCAGGATGGAGGAAATTGCAACATGGTTGGAGGGAAGAGAAAAGGGTGAACACGAGTCACAGAACCCCTGACAGCTGTGAGAAATACGAAGCTCAGACATGCAGTCAATGTTACCATGATCAAATGAGTAAGTGAAAATTCTCCTGCTTTAAAGAATTTACCTTAACTGTTCTAGTCTTAATAAAAACTCAGGAGGCAGAGCTTGAGATAAAAACTGATAAATCCAAAGACCAGCAGAGGTTCTTAGATCAAACAAACAAGCAAGCAAGCAAACAAACAAACCTCATGAAATCTCCCCAGGCCCTTCTTATCTCTTCCTGTCCCTCTCTATCTGACCTCCTCAGTCCTCTAACAAATCTATGGTTAATTCCTGTCAGCCAATTACCGACTCTGCTCTTTGATCCAAGGTTTAATTTGATTGGTGCAGCAGAGTAGCCATGACAACAAGTCTCCTGCAGCACTGCTTGCTTCAGATGGTGCAATTCAAACACAGAGAGGGAGTAACTGAGGCTGCTCACACTGTTTTGATTCTAGTTTCTCTTGCAAGGAGAGCAGTTAGTAATCTGGAAAAAATTTAGCAGGCTTCTGAGAACTGAGGAACACATATGACCATTCTGTGTTTCTGTCTGTGCTGTCTCAGGCTAAGGGTGTGTGATAGTGAATGTTTTGGGTAATTATTTTAAAATCATGGAGAGATGAAAACATTCCAAAAGGCCAGATAGATGAAAATGATGTCTTGATTAACTATACAGGATCATGTGTCAAGTATGTGGATGGTTATGGATACATCAGGGAAATAGAAACAGTTAGCTCATATTCCTTCTCAAAGAATTTTGCCTGAGTGACTCATTCATTCACCTAGAAAGCATTATTTAGAAATTTTCTGACAAGACTCTGTCTAAAATTTGTTTTTAAACTTTGAGTTATATAAAGGCACATAGGTTTGCCTATCAAATTTGTGGATGACAGAGCCTGGGAAAGAGAGATAATATGATGGTTGCGAATCATCATCCAAGCTGATTTCATCAGATTGAAAATATAGGTGGAATTCAACAGCATAATATTTCAGGAGGACAAAAATAACAATTTGAGTTAGCAAAGGCATACTTATGAGAGTCTTGTTGGGACTCTGGCGTCACCATAAGAAAGTTTACTTTGCTCAGAAGTGAGTCATGTAGATTGAAGCTGACAGTGATACTTTTGCTAATCTGACCATATCTGCAATACAGTGTTTCTGAGAGACAGAATAAAATGACAAGGATCATAAATGCTTTGTAAGCCATAAGGAATAACTGAGTCCACCAGGAACTTAGAGAGTGAGACGATACTTGGGAGAACATGAAGACACACTCTAAATTAGTGAAAGGTTTCCATATCAAAAGTGGAAAAATATATATAACTCCAGAATAGCAGCTAATGGCTGCTATTGTATCATAAGCTATAATAAATTGTTAATGTATTATTTTACCAAGTAACTGGGCTTTGAGAAGTGGTAATTTATACATTAATATAAATGTTATATAATGCATATCTTCCAGATAAGTCCCATTATAAGTATTTATGAGTCTCTTTGCTATATGTTGATCCCATTTTTGCTTTTACATACTTTTAGAGTTTGTCACATTTACATTGACTCCATCTTTACAGAAAATGTGGGAGATGTTGGGTATAATGTAGACATGAGTGTTGAAGTTGGGGCAAACTGAGGCCTCTGTCTTTCTGCATAGCCTGGAAAGCTACTGTGAAACCCTGGCCCCAGATTTCATGATTAAAAAGAAAAACCTCAATTAAAAAAAGCAGAATGTCTTACTCACAGATAGCCATAAAATCAATCAAGGGACCCTGAACAATTTTGTAAAGGAGTTAACTATGAGGCAACCCCTAAACAATTCACTGAACTGCAAAGGGTGGATTTCCTACCAGAGGTTTCCTTGGCAACCTACCTTTCCAGAATTAGTTAATATTGTTGATGGCTTCATTTATTTCTCATAACATGTAGTTTGGAGTTATGACTTAAGTTTATATAAAGGAAAAAAGCTGAAGACAGACTGAAGCTACTTGAGTTGGTAAAGATCAGCTAGAAAATCAAATTCTGGAGCTTCACCCAGCAACTCTTTCTGTAAAGTTCAGCAGTCTAATCATAAATGGAACTGTGAAAGACACAGCTACCCTGAGTGTGATTAGTAAAAACGGGGCAAGAACCATCCTGAAATGTCAGGCATTAGTGATGAACTTAAATTGCTTTTCCATAATAAAGTTATACTTCCGATGTGACATTTGCAAATGCGTGTCCCGCCTGGGATGATTGCTTCAATCTCTCCATCTGAACTGTGATTTTACTAATAGCAGGGACTGATATTTGGGATAGCCATATCTCTGAGCCTCTGTGATGCTCTACATATTTAGTAGGTTTGAGCAAAAGCGCGAGTCTTCGTTTCCCATTTGCTGGGACCCACTGCGCATGCTCCTCAGCTGTCTTGAGGTACACAGCACACAGTGTCCTGAATAGCGAAAACGGTCCTCCGGGGAACATCAACATTTAAATTATGTCAACAGTTTCTAATGAAATCTCTGCCAAAGTGGCATATACTTCCTTGCTGACATAAATAGATTAAGCAGGACATAATTTGAACAGGTTTTAGAAGGAGGCTCAGGATCATTGTGAGTACGGGTGAACGCAATGGTCACTGGTCGCTTGCCTGTAGAGCAATGGGTCACACCTTGTCTTTGATTTTTATTTTTTGCTGCCACAATCACACCATATACTTTTGCTAACAGGCTCTGTATCCTTAGCAGTCTTTCTATCTTTTAACTTGCTATTTTCTAATTATCTGTCTTTTGGTTTAAAAGATTAATGAACCATTTAGAATGCTATATAAAAAATGGGAAAATAAACACCGAATGAAGGCGCATGAAACTGTGCAACAGGCAGGATACAAAGTCTTAATGCTCAGAATTAAAAAATTATGTATTTGCTTATTATCATTATTAGTGTGTGTGACTGAGTGTATATGTGGGTACCACATTGTGAAGGAGGTCAGAGAGCACATTCGATCCCCTGGCGTTACAGAACATTGTGAGCTGCTACGTGAGAGCTGGAAATCAAACCCAGAGAAATGTAAACCCCAAGCCAGCCACAAGCCCTTCCATCTACAATGGTGTCCTGCCTGCGAGGTGCACTAGTGCAATCGTGGGACAAGCTTGTAGAAGTGGCCATCCTAGATCTGGCTTGACTTCAGGCCCACTCCATGAGACGGACCTACACCTGACTCTGTTTGGGTGATCAAGAACTTGGGACTAGATAGGCCCAGGACTTAGGGTAAAACCAAGTAATACTGGTCTAAAAACAAGCAAACAACAAACAAACAAGCAAAATACTAACTTATCAATAGAATGACTCCTAGTCACATTCTTTTATACTCATAGATCAGCCGTCATCAGAGAAGCTTCCTCCTGCAACCGATGGAACAGGGAGATCCACAGTCAGACATTATGCAGAGAGTGAGAGACCTTGGAACACTCAGACCTAAATGGGAAGTCTCCAGCAAATCATACCCCTTGGGGCTCCCTAGGAAAAGGAGGCAGGAAGAGTGTAAGAGGCAAAGGGATGGAGGGCACCAAGAAAACAAGGTCCTCCAAATCAACGCCATCAAAGCTGGTGTGCACTCACAGAGACCGCGACAGCATGCGCAGGGCTTGAACGGGTCTGTACGGGTCTGCACGGGTCTGCACGGTTCTGCACGGCTCTGCACGGGTCTGCACGGGTCTGCCCGGGTCTGCATGGGTCTGCACGGGCCTGCATGGGTCTGCAGGGTCTGCAAGGGTCTGCACGGGTCTGCACAGGTCTTCTGCATGCTTATCATGACTTCCAGGTTAGTGCTTTTATGGGATTCTTCAGTGTTTCTTGTGCCTTATCTTGGGGGCTTTTTTTCCTTCTTCTGTTTCTTTGTTTTATCTAATCCTGATATTTTGGTTTTAGTTTCATCTTATATTTTATTTTACTATAATCCCCTAGAAGCCTGCTTGTTTCGTAATGAGAGATAAAAAGGGAATAGATGTGGATGGGAAGGGAGGTGTGCAGAGGGGACTGGGAGGAGTAGACAGAGGGGAAGCCATGCCAGAATGTATCATGTGAGGGAAAAATCTATTTTCAATCAAAGGAAAAACCACATATACATAGTACAGTACCAGTGTGGTGACTCACAACTCCAGTTCCAGGGGATCTAATACTCTGTTCTGTCCCCTGTGGGCACTGTACACATTTGGTGCCTAAATATATATATATATATATATATATATATATATATATGTATATATATATATGCAAAACACTCATCCACATGAAAGAAAAATAAATATGTCTTAAAGAAGAGACTGAGGAAGAAATGAAACGAATCTACTGGGTGGAGCCACTCTAGGGCATAGGAGACTTCATGTCCCAGAGAAGCAGTGGTGGCTGGCCTTATTACCCATCCTTTCCAAACCTGTAGCTAACCAGAACAAAGAGTTATCCCAAATCATTCCTAGCACAACCGTGATTAATCAGCTTTTTCTTTGTAGTGCTGAGAATTGAACTTTAGTCCTTAAGCATCTAGGTAAGTCCTTTACCACATAGCTCTCTTCCCAGCTCCAATTCTCCCCCCCCCATCACCCCAACCCTGTGGCTTGTTACCGTATTACTTTCCTGCAGTTGCATCCATCAATTGCCAATGGCAAATTATAACAAGCTTTGTGGGTTGAAACAACATACATTGTTAGAACGTTCTGATTGTTGAAGATAAGCCCACGGTGTCTCCGGGCTCAGTGGGCTCAGTGGGTGTTGTCAGGGCTGCATTTCTTTCTGCACCTTTCCAGCGTGCAGAATTTGTCTGCTCCTTTGGCCCCTGGCCACCTTCCATGCACAGAGCTGGTGGTAACCAGTTGGGTCTTTCTCACATTGCACTACTACGTCAGGAACACTTCTGCCTTCTTCCATTGTTAAGTGATTTGTGTTTACATTGGTTTCATCTCGTCAGTCAGGATAAGCTTTGGTGTTAGGGTCAGCTGACAATGACTTTATTTGAATGTTATCATATAATGTGACAGCTGGATTCTGAGAATTTGTGTGTAGACATGTTCAGGGAGCAACGGCTTTAATCACCACAATTTCCATGCTAAATAACAAGAGCTGAGGTCTGTGGAGGATTGGGTATAGCAATCTTTAATGGCAGAGAAGGTTAGAAAGCAGGGGCATGTGGGTATGTGCAGTGTGAACAGGGTTCCAGGTAAGGCAGCTCAGTCCATCCAATGCAACAAGTGGGCAAGCATCCTTAGTGGACACCATGTTAGCTATCTCAAATCCTGTAGGAATACATGCTGGAGAGTCAGCATTTTTCTGGGGACTGGAGTCGTCCCTCATGAAGTTACTAGGCATTTGGGAGGAGACCGGCCTGGATACCATATGTGTATATTAGTTTACCTACTCAAGATAAGACATTTCCTGTGTACCAGTCTTGGTTTTGTCAACCCTGTTCTTTCAGATCAGAACTCTCTCTCGTTGATCATAGTAAGGAAGAACAAAGAGTTACAGCTAACAGACACCAGGTGAGAAACCCCCTTTGTGTGTTGTCAAAACTGCAATTCTGCCTTCTTTGGAAATTGTCAGTAGAATTTGCACAGACTTATCAATGGTCCTGTAGAAACTTTAAATTTTATACATTTAATTTTAGGTGTGTGTGTGTGTGTGTGTGTGTGTGTGTGTGTAAGTGTGTCTGGTTGCCTGTAGAAGCCAGAAGCAGGTGTTGGTCTCCTGGACGTGGAGTTCCAGCCAGTATCCAGCCAACATGGGCGCTGAGGGAAGAGTTCAGAGTGTCTGGAGGAGCAAGAAGTTGTTGTAACCCTGCGCATCTTTCCAGCTCCCAGCGCACTTGAGAGCTGGCAGTGGGTATTGCAAACAAGCAGAATGGAAGGTGTGGGTGCAAGCAGCTTCCCAGGCCATCTTCCATTCATTGCCCTCCAGCACACTCCGTCAATAGATGCCACTAGATTTGTTTCTGAGAGTGGCAAACAGAGAGTACTGTCTCCAACTTGCCTCCTTAATGTAGGAAGGACGTCTGACATTAATTCAGCATGTAGCCATTGAACACTCTCCATATGTCAGGCACTGTTTCACACTGGAGGCTCCACCTTGGAGCCCACTGACACACTGATCCAGAGAGAAGGCGCTCATCTAGAGTGGGGAGAGGTGGGGGGCTTATAATTTTGTAACGAAAGTGCAAGTTTATTTTAGAGCGATACTAAAAGCATAGAATATACTCGACAGGTTGGAAGAGAGCTCAAGCAGATATGTGGCCCAAGAAGCCAAGTTCTTCATTTGCAATTTACTTATAAATTCATGTTTATTTCTCTAAACAGGACTTTATCCCTTTGAAACTGTATAATAGTGTAAGTGAATCGCACACAATAATATGCCTCATTTTGATAGTTTCATGTGTGTACATACTGCATTTCATCGATCATGTTCATCAACTCCTTTTGTTTCTGCTTCTGCTTTCCTTAAAGTTGTTTACAGGAGTTCAGGTGGGAGTTTCTTTGCAGAAGCATGAGACCATTACTAAGAGTGGGGTCTTGTGAGTCTCCACACACTCCAGGATGGGATGCGGACTGTTTCAGTGTTGTGGAGATACGATTCAGATTATCACAGCTGTACCGAGTGTATGACTGCAGGGGCCATGCCAGGTCCAGAAGACAGCGATTAACAGCACTCCTCCTCGTAGTCCAGACATTGCAGCCTTCTTTTTAAAGGTTTAGTTATTTTATTTTGTGTGTATACTTGTATTCCTGAGCGTATGTATGTGTGTGGAAGTGTCTGTGGATGCCAGAGGGCATTGGGTCCTTTGAAACTCAAGTTACAGTGAACCATCATGTGGGTGCTGGGAACTGAACCCAAGTCCTTTGCAAGAGCAGCAACTGCTGGTCATCCCTGATCCATCTTTGCAGTCCTGTTTTACGTCCCCTCCCCCTTTTCCATGATTTTCCTTGAGGGGTGATACACATTCCTTCTATGGCTGGGCAGTCAATGCCATTTCTTCTCTGTACCTTAACAGCTATGAATCTCCAGGGAAGTTTTAGGAAGGGGATAGAGGAAGGTTCTAGTAACAATGCATGTTGGGGGGTCTCTGGATCACGTATGAGTGTGAGTCCTGAAGACACAGAGCCAAAGCACTTGCTCTCAGAGGTTCTTTATCTCTGGCTAGCCAAATGTGGGACTGTTCCTTGGCTGCAGGGTAGAAGAGTCCCGGTGCGGCTCTGTGACCATATTCCTTCACTAAACTATGACAACAAACTGCCATGGTGACGCCTGTTCCTTGCAGGTATGACAAAGAGAAGAGATAACGTCAGGGACGCATGACACTGTAACAGTTTGTACTCAGTTGCAGCTCATCAGGAGGCAGCTGCGGGAGGAGCCTCTCCCATGTTGTATAATGTGATTGTCATTGGACACATGTATATTGTCTGCATATAGGTAGCTGCCTCTTGGGTGTCTAGTGGAGATTCCTCACACTTGAGGTATTTTCATTATCATGGCTGTGGTCTCAGTACAAGACCCAACAGAAGGCACATACCCGAGAATTGTTTGAGGAACTAACGTCCAGACGCCTCTCTTTAAGCCAGACTTGTACTCAAGAGAGCTCTCTGGTGGCCCAGCTCACCTCTTCCTTGGGCCAGCTACGTAGAAACACAGGCCATCATTTACAAAGGAAATTGAGCAAGGTCATCTTGTGACACCCACTAGCCACCTAGTAAATGTGGGTGACCTATCTGCAGCAGAGCATTTTCAGAACAATGATTTGAAGGGAGAGGAAAAAAATGCTAGAATTGCTTACCTATTGATAGCGCTGTTTACTTTTTGTAATACTAGTGAGGAATTGAGAGTTTGAGAAATAAAATAACCAATGAAAATTAGTGACAGATTGAGACACTTGGGACCCAAGACTCTCATTTTCTTACAGCTTGCCAGGTCTCTTTCCATAGTAAGTGGAACAGAATAGCTCACTTATCCGCAAGCTTGATTCAGATAGAAGGATAAATTGTGGTGCAGATAATAGCTAATGTAATGCCAGACTTCTCTCAGGAACTGTGGAGATTTCAGATCAATATGTAGTGAAAGAGTACATGGTGATGACTTTCTGAAAACTTGATCAATAAGTATACATCACCAAGATCAGAATTTATTTAAAATTATGAGCAGCCTGGAAGGCTGCCAAGGCCTGAGTAATAACTCCAGGCAGTCCAAGCCTGTGCCAGCTTCCTTCGTTTATATAAATTGCTGGAATCTCTCATGCCTGACCCATCTGATGTATCAGCTTGGTTATGTCAGTTTAGATACAGGTAAATTTCCTAGGGGCATTTATTAGCTTTATTAAAAAAGAGGCAAGTGTCCAAAGGCCTCTGGGCATATGCACCCCAACCATAAGATAAAAGAATGAAATTAAATATTCAGGCTGCCAAGTACCTCATCAAAAAGCCAGGCCAGTTTTAACGTTACCACTGAGGCATACCAGATCGGCAGGTTTGATCATGTGTTTTTCCTTATGAAAATTCACGGGACCATTCTACAGTCTAGCTGGACAGACAAATGAACTTCAAGGGTAAAGACTGAGGCTGCACAGTCTCATTAGAAGTAAGATGGCCGATCTTAATATATTTGAACGAACTAGTGGATGGGGAAACCCCCAAAGGAAACTTTATTGAAATTTATCCAAATAGCACTCCTTGACTCCATTTGTCATCTTCCTTTGATTGATGGCTGTAATCTCTGAAATTCTTCATGTTGGCATATCTGTGAAGCCCAACACTATGCCTTACAGTCTTTGCCCTTAAACAAGTGTGCAGACATCACATTGCTCTAAGTTAGCTTTATCTCAGAGTGGCTCCTTCCTTACCCAGGGAAATGTCTGAAGACCCCTTTTGGTGTCACAGTCTGGGGGAAAGGTGTGCTTTTTGGCATCCAGTGGGCAGGTCCCAAGGATGCTGTGACTGTTAGCAGAGCACAGGACAGCTTCACCCCAGAGAAACAACTGGTCCCTCCAGGTCAGAGGTGCTGATGTAGCACAACCCAGTCTAAATTTCTAGGCCAACATTCCTCTACGGCCATCATTCTTTTTATTATAGCCACATGTCCTCTGCTGCTTTCCATCAGAATTTTTAAGATTGAGAAATACCAACTGAGAGTATTGTTCAGTTATAGTTTGATAGATTGAAAGAGCATACGGTGAGTCGTTGTATTGAAGTTCCTATTTCATATTCTCTTCAAATTCAATACCATTTCTTGCCCCAGGGAAGGCAGTCTAGCTAGTTTTATGTCAGTTTAACACAAGTGAGGGTCATTGGAGAGGGAACCTCAATTGAGAAAATGCTCATAAAAGATCCAGCTGTAGGCAAGCCTATAGGGCATTTTCTCAATTAGTGATCGATGTGGGAGGCCCCAGCCCATTGTGGGCTGATGGCCTTGGGCTGATGGCCTTGGGTTCTACGTGAAATCTAGCTGAGCAAGCTATGGGAAGCAAGCCAGGAAGCAGCATTCCTCCATGGCCTCTGCATCAGCTCCTGCCTCCAGGTTCCTGCCTCATGTGAGTTCCTGCCCTGACTTCCTTTGATGAGGAACTCTAATATGGAAACACAAGCAAACCAACCCTTCTCTGCCCCAAGATGTTTTTGTCGTGATGTTTCATCACAGCAATAGAAACCCTGACTAACAGGTAACCATGAACTTGAGTCCCACAATCCGGAGAACACTGGATTGTGCTGCTGTAGATGGAACACGTGTTTCTGAACTTCTCAGAGGGCACACTTCACCCGAGAGCACCCAGAAGATGTTAGAGACATCTTAGATAGCAGAATAAAAATCCGAGAGTCCATCATTGTCAAGTGACAGGAGATGTCCTCTCGGAGATTTTGTTGCCCACTTGTACTCCATTAGGAAGCCCGTCTACCATGCTTGCAATCCTCTGCCTGGAATTAAAGTAACTCTCCTCCAGTCTGTGTATTAAGATTGTTATTCTGGCCCATAATATTCTAAAGAGAAAGGCCAAGTTCTTGGATATTAACAGAAGGCACAATTGAAGATGAGTTATTATCATTATTTCAAATACAGACTTTCGATGCTATGCCATATAGTGGACCCGTTTACATCTTTGCGTAATCTATGCTGAAGGCTATCTGTACATCTGTGCGTATATATTTTTGGTTTATTGTTCTTGCTGGAGTACCTGTGGGAAAATAAGCTATGCAGCCTTCTGGCTGCTTCAGTGAGAGCCTGGGAAATTGCAACACGCACTTGAAGCTCCTGGGTTCCTGCTGACTGCTTGCCCTAAGCCAGAGACTTTCTGTCCAGGAGACTGACATGGCAAGAATTATCCTCCCTCAGGGAAAATCAGTTAATGTATCACATTAAAAGGGAGCTATGCTGCATTATGAAAACAGTCTGGGCTTGGCTGGCTTTTTTTTTCTCTCACTCTGAAATTGGTTTCCATACCTATAATTATCTTTGAGCACCACCATAAAAGCCCTCCAATCTTTACCTCATGTTGTTCTTCCTTGGGGGCACCGATTCAGGACCCATCCAACGTTTGCCCCAAGCCATAATTAACAGAATTATATTTAATAATCCCCCCTCATTCTGAAGGGAGCAGAGGCGGCATCCAGAGAGCACAGCAGCAGATAATGAGAGTGACAGAGGCTCTGTCTGTCTCTCTCTCTCCTGGAATTGTATCATCATATCCTGAGCGCGGTGTGCTGCCCCTGTCACGCTGCATCAGGCTCACTGGTCCAGCAGCCTCTGCCTCCGTGACAGTTAGAAACAAGAGAGAGACGCATATGATCCGTGGGTTTTCTTCTCCCTTTAACTAAAAAAATAGTCATATCCTTAAAAGAACACACAGCCTACTGCTGTCTTCGGCAGCTGCAAGATACTTCAGAATGTAGAACAAGGAACATTTCCGAATCCCTTCCACTCAGGGCCAGGCCTTGCATTATTGATGTATTTTACCATGGGATTTGGGCCCAATGAGAGATTCAAGGTTTATGAGCTTAGCAAGGTCTCACCCACTCAAGATTTCATTATTTCGGTAGTTTTAGAAACTTGTTTTCTAGTTGTGTGTGTGTGTGTGTGTGTGTGTGTGCATGAAAGCATGCCTGTGTCCTGTGTGCCTGAGTGTGTGTGTGTGTTTATGAATGCATACCTGTGTGCGTGTGTGTGTGTGTGTGTGTGTGTGTGTGTGTGTGTGCCCTTGCAATGTGTATGTGCATCACATCTATGTAGAATGCCGGTGGCACTTGGAGAGCATTGGCTATCCTTCTCTGTCACTCTTAGACTTATTCCTTTAAGGTAGGGTCCCTTCCTCGAGCTGGAAAATGTGTTTTAGTCTGATCTGGCAGTCCACAAACCTGGTGATCATCCCGTCTCTACCCACCACAGTGCTGGGATTACACGTGAACATGAGTCTATGCCCAGCTCGTCATGTGACCACCGCAGTGCTGGGATTACACATGGACATGAATCTATGCCAAGTTTGTCTTGTAACCACCGCAGTACTGGGATTACAGGTTAAGGCCAGTCCATGCCCAGCTTGTCATGTAGGCATTCAGACCTGAAGTCAGCTCCTTATGCTTGGACACATGCTTATACTGAGCCATCTCTCCAAGCCCCTATTTCACTTCTCATGTCAATCATCTTTTGTGTAACTCTGACTCATTAAGAGGTTCTAGTTTTTTTATTTTTGAGACAGGGTTTCTCTGTGGCTATGGAGGCTGTCCTGGAACTAACTCTTGTAGACCAGGCTGGCCTTGAACTCACAGAGACCCACCTGCTTCTGCCTCCCGAGTGCTGGGATTAAAGGTGTGCACTACTACTGCTCAGCCAGTTCTATTTTTTTATGGAACAAATATCATCTAATAATTTTTCCAGCAGTAAAAACTACATATTTAAGAAAATGTACCTGTTCTTATAGCAAAAGAAAACTTATACGCAGGCTCCTTGTTTTGTTCTATTCTGTTTGTTCTAAAAAGGATCCTAAGTAAAATGGCTTTGCTTTTAGATTTAGTGGATGTCCCACCTGACATAAATTCAGATAAAAGAAAAGCATTTATGTGTAATCTCAGGCAGATAGTGAAACTGCTTCTTATATGGGATCATAAATTTTACCGCTAGAAAAGACCATAAGGAACACTTAGTGCAGCCCCCTGTGGGTGGTAAATGGAGGCAACACTGTGATGTCTTCAAGACTACTGAAGTTAAAAGTTAGTCTCTGAGAAGTAAGCTATAGTTTGCATCTAGAAAGTGCCCCAAAGGTCTACATAGCAAGGGGTTGGTCCCAACCAGTGGCCCTACTGGGAGATGGTGGAATGTTTAACATGCAGCTTAGAAGTAGAAAGTTAGCTTACTGGGGGCATGTCCTTGGAGGGAGGCAAGGTTTCATCCCGTCCTTATTCTCTCATTACGTCTTGCTGTGCCGGGTTGCAATATACACCTATGGATGCCATTTCCATGATTAGAAAGGAAACCTGGTCTGGTCTTCCCTTCCCGCCTCACAACAACTCCAAGGCAACGAGGCCAACCAGTCATGGATGAAAACCTTACACTGTTAGCCAAAATAAACCTATAAGTTTATAAGTTGATTTATCTCAAGTATTTGTTACACTGAGAAAGAACGAATTGGTGGTGGTGGTGGTGGTGGTGGGGATAACCCTTCAACAACAATGACAACCAATTAAATAGATAAAGAATATGACTAGTCACATACAGGAGCAGTAGAACACAGAGTTCCGCAACGGGCATCGGAAGATTGGACTCATGTTCCAGTTCTGCCCATTCTAAGAGATGTGTGTTGTTTGGTAGGCTAAGCCTAGCCACAAACAGAGCACATCTTTATACAGCCTGGGATAACACATAGGGAGGGGCTCGTGGCAGAGACTGAAAAGAGCTGGAGAACATCCATCATAGTCACAGCAGAAAGAAACTGGATCATGCCACGAACAGATATGGTCTGTCACTTTGTAGGGTCCAGAGGTAGGGCAGGTCCCGAGGACACTGCGTCAGGCTCCAGATCCTTTTTTCTGTCCTCTCAGTTGACGTCATCATAGGTCTGGAGGCAAGAAAGCTACAGACTCCTCCCATGAAAACCTTTGGGGAGTGTTTTTTTTTTGTTTTTGTTTTTTTGTTTTCAGTGAACGTTAAGCAAAGTTTGGCGTGCTGTAGATTGGGAAGTCAATTTACAGGTAGAAGCTGAATGCTGTGGAAAGAAAACTGTGGGACCAGAGTTGCTGTGAAATGCACAGCTCCCTGACAATGCGCAGCTATCCCTCAGAGCTCGACGGCATTTTTTTCCTGGTGAAACAGTGGAGGCTTGAATTTAGTTTCTCCTATTTTATCCTCAACCGTGGGGCTGGGTGGCCATGAATGACATCTAGGACACAGTTGGAGACTTAGCTTCCTTTGGGGGAATTAAGGAAACTTCGGCAGTACTGTGGAAATCAGTTGTACTTTGCAGCCTGAAGGTCAGATGCACGTAATACTTTGAAGCAGATAGATTCAGGAAGCTCAGGGGATATAGTGTGGACGTGAGGTCAAGGAGGGGAGTGACCGGGAATTATCTTTAGAACGTGATTTTCTCCAGAGTCGCAGGTCAAGGACCTGTCGGACAGCGTGAGAAATCCAGTGTAGCTTGTGAGAGACAGCTTACCCTCAGAACTGCAGGTAGCAGCATTTGTGACAATTGGAAAGGTAGGTAGAGGAAGGTGTTCAATACATGCTTGATAATTAAACATTTTAGATTTAGCAAAAAAAAAAAAGAGCAAACATTCTAGAAACCAAGGATCAGAACTGCAGCAGAAGAGGGGCCCTTCCCGACGGAGGGGGCTAAGAATGCTAATAAAGTGCCAGTGCAGCAATCAGAAAAGCGTAAGTTCAGAAAGGTATAGACCATTTTAAACAAAGTCTATAGACTAGGCCCAAATTAGAGAACTGTAGTAGCATGACTCAAAATACTCAGTTTAGCCAGGCGCATAAACTAACAGCTGGTTCTGTTTGCCTGGAGCAAAGACAAACTGGTCAGGTCTGTTGAAATGCCTGGAGCGAGGGGTGTCAGGAAGACCTGGTGACCAAAAGACTGCACTCCTGCAGAGTTCTGCTTCTCCTTCTATCCCTTCTGTCAAGGGAGTTTGTTCTGAACGGAGCAGTCAGCAATGCCATGGTGGAGAGCACTGATGAGAAAGTAACCCTCTGCCCGTATTAAATGCCACCTAGGGCTCTTGGCTTTGAGGAACCATAGCCCATGATAACTGAGATATTTCTTAAGGTGGTTATGAAATACATCTTGAATCCAGAAAGGCAGGTGCTTGAAATGTACCAGTTTCTAGGAAGTAGGAAGCCAAGGGTGCATCAACATGCTTGTTGTTCAATAGTTTTGGAGATGGATTGGGGTGATGGAGATGTGGAAGGGTGTTGAATTCACCAAGTACAAGCCATCTTAACTAACCTTGAATAGCACTCATTAATATTTGTAGATTATGTGAGTTAAATCACGTATGCAAATCAGATTGTAGGCTTCCCCCCCCCCAGATCTTCATGAAGAAGGCTAGAGTGGCTTGTAGTTCTAAGTTGAAGAATCTCAGTGAAGGGATGAGGTATAGGACAGTAGGTGAGCTAGAGGTAGTTAGGGAGCGGTATACTTCATGTTTCTGTGGCAAATGTCCTTTTTCTACCAATGACTACGAGATACAGAATATGTTTTTATATGGATGTATATATTTGTAAAAATAAAGTATATGCTTGCCTAATATGCAAATTTGTCTCAATAACCTTCTGAATGATAGATTTAGAATGCAGAATGTTGTTATCGACATAGAATTATGGGTCTAAATCAATAAGGTTTACTAATGAGATAAAAATATTATATTGAGCTTTAACTGAAAAAAAAAGCCAAATGAATAGCAGAGTGAAAAACTGGCTATAAATAATTTCATTTTCCCCTTCCCCAAACTCACAAAACAAACTGAAACACCTCCCAAAACAAAGCAAAGAAAATATGACATTTTGTTTGACATTAAGTCAAGTGAAAGTCAGTCTTGTGCTGCAGCTTCTAAATATTGACCCACACAGGGTCAGCAAATATCACTATCTTCATAATGTTGTGTTTAGTTCTCAACACCACAATGTCACATGGGAGCTTCACAAACTTCCCTGTGCTACAAGCAAGGGAGAGCAAGAGTCTGCCCACTATCTCTGAAATGGTGTGCTTGTTAGTGCCTTATCTCAGCAATCACACGGCACCTGCTTTGATGTGTCAGTTCTGTCCTAGGCGTAAGTTAATAATGCCTTGTGTCCCTTGTGTGTGTTAAACTCCAGCACGAGTCCAGTCAGCGAGACAGGGGCAGGTGACAATGATATGCATAGGTGCAGCAGGAGGGGACAATGGGATGGGAAAGAGTTAACTTTGGGTACATCCTCCATGGATAGTAGTAATGACCAAGATAGAGACAGAGGGGGGTTGTTTTTCATGCGTGTGGGAAAGCACAGCCATAGAAAAGTTTCCGGCTCACCTGGAACAGAAGATACTTTAGTATTAGTGGAGCCTAGGTTACACAAGGGCACGGCACAAGCTGAAGCTATAAGTGGACTGGGGACAGTACCCGACAAACTAGAGACTTGACTTCATCACAAGGACACAGAGAGCCGAGGAAGGAGTGTTAACACAGGCGTAGGTGATCACTCATTGGACATGGATTTGATTGACTGATTGGGTATGGTGAGTCAAGGAATGGAGGAATGGGTGGTACGGACCATTGTTCTGATAAAATGCTGTGAGGGTCTGCTCTCACATGGTGACAGTGGAGATAGGAAGATGGAGGCAGATTTTAGAGGGATTAATGATTCAATATCAGCACTCTGGAAAAGTCACAGTCACACCCATCCCCGTAAGTCAGTTCCTTTTGCTTTCTCCCTCATGTGCGTGTGCTACATGTGTGCCAGCCTAGCTTTTTGGCAGTATCACAATTTCTTTTCCTCTCTTTCTTCCTTAGGCTGATGTAAAAATCTTAGGAGGAAGGAGTGTGATGTTTCTCCCTTTCTTTCATCTTCCTTATTTTCTTCTTTTCCTTTCCTTATTTCTCCATCTTAAGCTTACATGGCCCAGCCAAGCATTTGCCAAATGTAATGATAGTCTTCCTTGTCAGCTTGACTGGCTTTAAAATCACCCAGGAGACTGTGGTGCACTCCAGGATGTTCATATGAGTGCCTTTCCGGAGGATGAACCATAAGAAGGGCCCATCTTGTCCTCCCATGTTCTGGGGGGTGTATCTAGAGTGAAGGGGAGATAAAGGACAGTGCATGAAAACCGCACGGGTCCCTATGCTTTCTGATGTCTGCTGACTCTCTGATCTGCCCTGCTACAACCTCACTGTCATTATGGTCCAAACCTTCTGAAACCATGAGACTAAATAAATGCCTCCTCCTTCAAGTTATCTTTGTCATATAAAGGGTAGGGATTCTTTCACTCACAATGGGATGAGTCTCCTACATCGACTGACAATCAAGAGTATCAGTTACAGACATGACTATAGATCAAGTTGACAGACAATTGAGATTCTCTTCTAAGGTGATGCTCAAGTTGTGGCAAGCTGACATTTAAAACTAACCCCAGTCTTCCCTTTTCCTCCCTTTTATTTGTGTTTATCCTCTCCTCCCTTTTGTTGGTTCATAGGAAAAGAACTTCCTCTAGCAGGCTCCTGAAATTGAACTATGTAGTTCTTTAATTTGGTCCTCTTGAATTGACTGTGTTTCCCCCCCCCCAATTATTGTAGGCTAGTTTCAAGAGAGGTGGCATAGGTCAGTAGTTAGCATCTAGAATAAGACAGAAGGCAGAGCTAGAGTTGATTGCAAAGGGTTTAACTTGGAGCCTTAGTTTCCTTCTCTTTAAATAGGTTGAGACTAGATGTGCTTGTGGCTGTGAAGACCATACTGATATATTTACTGTGTTTATTAGGGATATAAAGTGTAGTAAACACTTAACAGCTGTTGTTATTATAAGGGATTATTTAGGCATGAGCTTATTTTTGTTCACATTAGGCTGACAGAAGGATTTTATGTTTCTGAGACACAGGTGTGGGGCAGAGATCTGCAAAAACTTTCTCTGCAGAAAGCCTCAGATTTTGTGGCTGTGTACCAGTAAACTACATTCCCCATGCTTTTGTCTTTCCTGTAGCTCCCCTGTGATTCATGCCCTTTGCACTTGGGGGGGGGTTATAACTTCATTTCTTTCATCACAGAAGAGGAATCATCTCCAAATACAGTGGGCAACTGCCCATTGTCCATCTAATTTCCATAAATACTCTATGGGAGCCTTCAAGGATCCTTACTCTGTGGTTTAGTGAAGCCAGCTTGGGCTTTGGTGTCAGACAGTCTCTTGTTTATACATCACTGGGCCCAAGGATTTGACTTTGGTGCATATTTAAATGACCAGCGCCTTGTTTCTCAGGTATTGAATGCAGATTAGCATAGTAGCTTGTAGGTGGATGCAAGGCTGAGAAACAGATTTTTGAAAGTTCCCCTTGACCACTGTTTCTCTCATAGTCTTTGCTGTTGGTGTTCTTTCTCTTTGCTCATCTGGATACTCATGAGACATGCAGTATTCTTAGTCTAGGGCTGAAGCTGGGTAACGGCTTAGCTCCAAACTGATCAGTTCTTAAAGGAATGGAACCCTTCCAGTCTCTACTGGATGCTGGAGGGGTTGGGCTTGCTTGGGGTGTGCTTGAGGGTCATTTAGAAGCTGCACCTCACTGTACTTCTCTTCTTCAGCTTCCCTACTGACTGCAGAACTGTCCCCTGAAAGCGAATGTCTTCTTTTGTCCTTTTGTCTAGTCAGTGCCAGTGACCACATGGATTCACCCAATGGACACATCATGCTCTCTTCACCATTTCTTGTTTCATGTATCTGAGGTCCAGCTGCTGGAACCCTCCCCTTGTTCAGTCTCAGGATCTCTTCATTCAGACATGTGGAGGCCCTGTGGTTTCATTCTAGTTCTGCTTCCAGCTGAGGCTCCTTGCACCGCTACCCATTATACAACCCTGACCTCACTGCACACTTACCAAGTTAAGAAGGACTGATAAGTCCTGGGTCACAAGAAAACAGTTAAATGAAGCACAGGCCATGTGGTTGGGTGTTATGCTTTTAGCTTTTTTTTAATGCCACCCTATCCTTGTACAGGGTCCAATGCCCTTAAAAGATAACAGAAAACTTTGAATTCATCAACAATATTCAGCATTTTTGCATAAGGACACAACTCCTTATGCAAATAGGTGGGGAAATAGAACCAACTTAAAGTATATTTTCTTTTAAATTTACCATTGTAGGCGTCTGTTTTCAATCCCATGTCTGTTTATTTGGAGGGAAGCTTAGAGCCACTGAAGCAAACATTGCTTTATATACTCGGTGATAGTGGATCGATGATGTGGTTGGTGTACTGAGCGAAAAGACCTCAAGATTATATTGCTGCTTTCTTCTGCTGTTCAGTCAACAGAAAATAAAATGCCCAAAGAAAAGAAATAAAATACAAAGAGAGGCATTTTCATCTCCTAATTTCAGCTTTCATCCCCCTATCATCCCAAAGGTGTGACTATGCAGTCACTATCTTTACAGGGCGTTCTCAAATTAAAGAGAAAAGGCATCTAAGATACTAATTTGTAAACACAAAAGGAGCAAGCACTTCTATTTTTAAGAATTATATGAATTTATTTGTCATGTGTATGTGTGGGGAGGCATATGGGTGTGTGCACGTATGCACACCATTCCACGTGTGCGGAGGCCAGAGGACACCTGTGGGAGCTGGTTCTCTTTCCACCATGTGGTTTCAGGGATTGAACTCAGGCTGTCAGGTTTGGTGACAGGTAATTTTACCCCCAGTCCATCCTGACGGCCTGCAAGATCTTCTTAGATAGATCTTTGTCAGGTTGTTCATTTGATTTGACTGCTATATTGGCTATCCTCCATTCTTTTTAACCTATTTCTATTCTGATTCTTAAATTGGACTTCTTATGGAAATAATAACTACATTATGGAACTATGATTAAATATGAATAACCATGGCTTTTTTTATATATTATAATGGCTTTTACATCTTTTAAAATCCAGTTGAATCATTTTCTTCTTTTGTTGGGACGTTTGAGCCACTTACAGCTAATATGATCATTGATATAGTTGTCTTAAGATCTACCACCCCACTCTGTCTGTTTTCTCTTAGTGCCATGAGATGTTTGTTCTGTTTCATTTTCTTCCCACATTGTTTTTAAGGACATAATTTCACTTTGTCTTCTTGGCTGGATTGCCACATCTCATTCTTTGTCTGAATTTTCAGTGTTTGATCCATGGTTCATATGTACACTCCAACCTTGTTTCTTGCCAACTGACACCACATTACTCTATGGGTGTAAAAGAGACCTACGCTTCCACTTTTAACCTTGTGACCTCTGAGCAGGTAAGGTTCTGCAGTGTCACACACTGCAAAGCTTTGATACCGTCTCCACTTCCATCAGAACTGAGAAGAGAGTCTTCATGCTTCAGTATACACATCCCATTTCTGGAAGCCATCCTTCCTTTGTGTAGATCTGGATTTCCATTGGCTGTCCTTTTCTCTCAGCCTAAACATCACTCTTTAATATTTATTGTAGAGGAGGTCTTCCAATGATGAGTGCATTCAAGTCTGAACATTATTGCTTTCAAAATTTTAAATAAGTTGATTAATTAGCTACTTAACCATTTTGTGTGTGGGCACACATGTGTGTGTATACGCATGTACACTTGTGTGTATGTGCATGTACTTGTGGGTGCCCACAGACGACAAAAGAGAACCTTGGATCCCCTGGAGCTGTAGTTACAGGAGGTTGTGAGCTGCACAATGCAGATTTTGGGGATCAGATTCTGTCCTGTGAAAGAAGAGCACACACTTTAACTCTGAGCCATCTCCCTAGTCCCCAAGCCATCCTCCCAGCTCTAGAACCATTGTGGTAGCCCCCAGCCATGTCCCCAGGCTCGAACCATCTCCGCAGCTCCCTGAAAATTCTTTATTTCATCTTTATATTTTGAGCATGGAATTCTAGATTGACTTCTATTTATCTTTTGGCATTTCATTATAGTACTCTCTTATTTTCTGACTGTATGTTTTCAAGGGCAAGTCCCTTAACAAGGGGGAAGACCCTTACATTCATATTTTTCCTCCATCTGTAATAATTCTTTATACTCTGGATGATTTTAAACTGCTTTCTTCATAGCTGGCTTTAAATAATTTAACATGTTGCACCTTTGTGTATCTATGTTTCAAGGCTCAGGGCTTAGATTTATGCTTTTAGAAAGTGTAGAAAATTCAACAATTATTTAAATTGTTTATTTCTTTTCTCCTCTCATTTTAAGTATTCTTTATCTTAATCATTTTATTTTATCTCTGGAGGTTTTATTTTGTATTTTAGGGAAAATGTTCATATGTTTTTAATATGTAGATGTGTCTCTAAATCTCTGAAGTAAGGGATAGACTTACAATAATAATTTTAATATACCTGTCAGCTAATCAGTATTATTTCTAGGTCAGTGATTTTCCTAACTTTCTCTTCTTCATAAATTGTCCTAGTTACAGTTATATTTTTGTGAGTAGACACCATGGCCAAGGCAACTTATAAAAGAAGGCATTTAATTTCGATCTTGCGAGGCTGAGTCCATGATCATTATGATGGCGAGCAGACCGACAGGATGCTAGAGCAGTAGTTGGAAGCTTGCATCCTGATCCAAAGGCAGGAGAAAGAAGGAGAGTGAGACACAGCCTGGGGTGAGCTTTTGAAGCCTCAAAACCCACCCCCTGTAATAGCCACACCTCCTAATCTTTCTAAATAGCCCAAAAACCTGGGACCCCAGCGTTCAATATAGGAACCTATGGGGACATTCTCCTTCAAAGTATCTCAACCATACCTTCCTCTTTCAGCCCTTTGTACGCTTTCTCATTTTGTACAAGTGGGGATGACTAAGGGGCAGGCTGAGCGCTGGGAGTCACTCATCAACAAAGGTCCTGCCTTGTGTCCAGGGAAATATGATTGCGTATATGTAAGAAGCCACAGTCAGCTGATTTGGGTCATTTTTCCGCACCATGCTTTCAAATTTATTTGTATTAATCTAAGTGAACCCGTGACTTTGGGAGGTGGATCTTCTAGATCTTGGGCTTGACCTTCTGTTCATGCTTCATCGTGTTCTCCTCGCCCTACGGCTTGGTCCAGATGGACGCGGTGACTTGGATAGTGTGAACCCTGGACACTGGTGCCCTGGGGCTTTCCAAAGGCAGCCTGCATGACCGTGAGGAGGATAGGCTGGGGGTGGCAGAAAGCCTGAGACACTGGAAAGAGCTATCCTCAAGGCCTCCGGGGGCAACAAATATCAGCTAGAGGCGTCACACTCCGTCATTTTTCCGAATAAATGGGAGACATTATCTCGTTGGTTCCGGATAAATTTAAAAGTGCTTTCCGTACTCTGTATCTGTTTTGGAATGCAGTTAGATCACTTGAACAGAGTGTTCTCTTTTCAGATTGTGTCCAGGCCTTGTTAGACAGACCCAAAGCTGTATTTAAATTTTCCCCAATACCTAGGCAGTGCTTCTAGATCCTCCATGGTACAGTTCATGTTTTTAGTGACATTCTGCTGACTGTTGTAAAGACACTAGTGTTTATCTGGTGTGAATTCCAAGGGACATTTTCTTGGGTACCTTAAGGATTTCCTTAGCCTCAGATAGTTTTCTGTCACATGGGTGGCCAGTTCTATTTGGGAAATTCAAGCGATGAACTCTGCTGATATCTGTTGTTGGCTTATTCAGCTAGTGGTCTGTTCTCTGGTGTCCTGGTCCATGACCTCTACCACTTCATCTTTCCTGGGATTTTGAGATCTATTCCACAATGCAGGCTTCTTCCTGGGGTCTCCTCTATGCCCGGCCTGGATTCTCTTTAGTTTGTTAGGAAGAGTACTGAGGGCTTACTTCCTTTATTTTCCTTATCCCCAAATTCATTCTTGCCTCATGTTGTTTTTTTTTATGCATTTTCCTGTTTTTTTCCCGTTGTTTCAAATAAGAGAGTAAATCAGTCCCCTAACACCTTATCATAACTGTGAGAAGACATAGCTGTTATCAGGGTTTGATTTAAAGCGTTCCAGCCTTTCCAGTGCATTTCCTTAAGTGGAGAAGTTTTTCTTGCTTTTGGAAGAAACATTTTGACTCTGATCAAGTTTCCCCATTATCTGGGCTCCCATCTGTTAATCTGTCATTTATCAATAAGAGCATAACAGTGAGTCACCTGTCAATTTATGGCTCAGCTAGAAAGCAAACCTTTCCATGGTAAGTTTAGCTTTCAGTTTTCGTAAGTAGATACTAAATACAAATAAACATCACCAGGCAATGACTCAACAGTCTTTGAAAACAGACTTTCATAAACACAAGACACAATAACACATATAAAAACCCAACTAGACTGAGACCCTTGCGTCTTGAGAATTCTATAATTTTGTTTTTTATGGCCTAATCATGGTGGGACAACCAAATTTGGAATTACTGCTTTTAAGTGTTCTTGTAGAGAAATTCTTTGGAAGGGTGCCTTTTGTGTTCACCATAAGTGGGCTCTTAAAGGGTTCCACAATAATGAAAGAAAAGATTTAGAGTTGGAAGTATTTACTTGAATAATTAGTTTTGGAAATAAAAACCATAGAACACAGCTACTAGTAAATTCTTTAATGAGTTATGGTTTTCTCAACAGTTATAAAGGTTTCTGAGTATTCTTTCCTCTTTCTGAATGTACACTTACATGCGTGTGTATGTTTATCTGTGCTCACATGTGCATGGTATGCCTGCAGTGTTAAGCATGGAAAAGATGCACAGGTCAGTTGGTACACTCTCCTTTACCCTCTGTTACAATGAGGGTCTGTCATTTGGAGCATCATGAAGCAAGCTCCTGGCAGGGTAGAGTTCAGACACACATCTCTGAGTCTGATGAACTGCAAGCATGCTCCATTCTGTCCTCTCCTTTCTCTTTATGGTAGAGAGGCAGAAGGAAAACATTTCAAAAGGACATTTTGTTATCTCACATCACAACCCACTTTATGTCATTGAAAAACATTAAAAAAAACTCCCCCTTTCTAATAAATGCTGTGGGACCAATCGATGTCTTACTTGACATGAATTACTATTTGTTTATTTGTTTTTAGCATTTAGGTCAATAGTCATAATGAAGCAGTCTCTTTTCTAATTAAAAAAAAAAGAAGCTAGCATTGCATGGTGTACAGGTTTGTGGATAGTATTTTGGTTGATTAAAACGACCACAAGTCATTTGTAATCCCTCTTGTGACCAGAGCATGTATTTGCTGGTGTCTGCCTCGAGGCTGGCTTGTGGCTTCTTTTGCCTGACACATGAAGTAGAAGTTTTACCATGAGGTGTGAGGCTTGGAGGCTTTTGCTTTGATCCTTTGGAAGGATGAGAGACAGGTGGAGAGAGACCCCAATACGTGAGTTGTTCCAGATGTTTGACATACTCCATTTGTAGTCCCATACATTTGAGTGAAGCCAGGTAGAGTCACGTGGAAAGTGGCCCTTATTACTAACTCACAAACAAATCACCTCCTTATGTACATAAACCTTGTGTTTTGTTTTTTCTTAGCGGGGGCAACTGAATAAAGTACAGGTTAATTGTCCCCCCTCTACCCTACCTTCCTTTACCTTTTTAAATAATTTTTAAAAAGATTTGTTTTGTTGTTATTGTTTTTGTTTTCTAACTGCAGAACTGAATTTGGTAATTGAACATAGTTGTTCTTAATTCCTTAGTCTCTCTTTTCAAGATTTATTTATTTATTACGTATGCAGTGTTCTGTCTGCATGTTTGTCTGCACACCAGAAGAGAGCACCAGATCTCATTATAGTTGGTTGTGAACCACCATGTGGTTGCTGGGAATTGAATTCAGGACCTCTGGAAGAGCAGCCCAAATACTCTTAACCACTGAGCCATCTCTCCAGCCCGATTTGATTTGTAATTCTCTCTCTCTCTCTCTCTCTCTCTCTCTCTCTCTCTCTCTCTCTCTCTCTCTCTCTCTCTCTCTCTCTCTTTCTGTGCATGCATATGTCTATATGTCAGTCTCTGTCTGTGTGACAGGGGTATGAGCACCAGCTCAGGCCAGAGGTATCAGATGTCCTGGAAGTGAAGTTACAGGTGGTTGTGAAGTAGCTGAAGTAGGTGCTGGGAACTGAACTCAGGTCCTCTGCATGAGCACTGAATGTTCTTAACCACTGAACCATTCTTGCAGCCCCTCTTTTTATTTTTTGATACCAGGTCTCATGAAGCCCAGGCTGGCTTTGAACCCATTACATAGCCAAGTGTAACCATGAACTTCTGATCTTTGTGTCTCTACCTCCAAAGTGCTGGGATTATAATCTTGCCCCGCTCTCTTAGTAAGTGTTCTATTGCGATGAGACACAACGACCGTGGCTTATAAGAGAAAGCATTTAGTTGGGACTGGCTTACAGTTTCAGGGGTGTAGTCCGTCATTACCTTTGGTAGGAAGCATGGTGGCACACAGGCAGACATGGTGCTGTGGCAGTAGCTGAGAAAAGTTCTACATTTGGGTCTACAGGATGTAGGAAGAGAGAGACTCTGGGCTTAGAGTGGACCTGTTGAGATCTCAAAGCCCACCCCTAGGGATACACTTTCTACAACCTCCTCATCCTATCAAACAGTGCCACTCCCTAGTGACCAAGTATACAATCTATGAGCCTATGGGAGCCGTTCTCTTTCAAACCAGCACAACCACAAAACATAGTTTATATGGCTATGGGGATTGAATCCAGGGCTTATGTGTACTTGCGTAGACAGACATGCCGTTGACTGAAGTACATTCCCAGCCTCTGTCTTTCCTTCTAATTGGCATTTCTGGCTTCTTTAGTTTTCTTTTTCTGGACCCGTAAAAAGTCCTTGAGTTTTGTATTTGGTGTATATGACTTCATTTGTTATTAGTTGTTTCTATATGTTACATAGGTTGGACATTCCTCATCTGCAAACCTAGAGCCAGAAATGCTGCAAAGTCCAATTTCCTTTGAGTGCTGACTGGTTACTGAAATTGTAAATAGCATTCCACACTTGACCTCACATGCTAGGCTGGTGTTAAAATACAAGTAAGCTCAAAATGCTGTGCGAAATCATCTTCAGGCTATGCATTAAAGGTGTATATGAACCACAAGTGAATTTCATGTTTAGACTTGGGGTATACCTCTAATACATCTCATTGTGTATATATAAGCATTCCAATTTATGAAAAATCCCCCAAGCACTTCTGGTCCCATGCATTCTGGGGGAAGGGACACTCATTCTCTGTATGCGGTATACAGCAGTGATAGCCCATCTTAGGCTGATGAGGCAATGTTGCATGTTGTTATAATACCTTTCTTTGCAGGCTCAGGTTGCCTTGTAGACATGATCTCACCGTTCCTCTAATTGTGCAATCAGATAGATATAATAGGATGAGCAAACTTAATACCTGCATAGAAATTCTGGCTCTGCCCTGACCTTGTTCTACTTTGTGGAGAATTGTGTGTGATGTCAGTGACTCGCCTGGGGAATTATCACAAAGATGTAACAGAATGCAGAGTTAAAGAATGGACAATCCAAGGGCTTCAGCATGATTTCAGGAGGATTCTTTTAAAACTCAAATTACAAGTCTTCATCCCTTCCCTATGCTAGTCCTACTATGTTCCTTCTTTGTTTTCACTATTTTTAGTATTGTGGTAGCGGTGGTGGTGTTGGTGTTGGTGTGTGTGTGAGGAAGGGGTTGAGGCATGAGTGTGTGTGTATATGTGTGTGTGTGTAAGGGGTTGAGGCATGAGTGTGTGTGTATATGTGTGTGTGAGGAAGGGGTTGAGGCATGTGTGTGTGTGTGTAAGGGGTTGAGGCATGAATGTGTGTGTATATGTGTGTGTGAGGAAGGGGTTGAGGCATGTGTGTGTGTGTGTAAGAGGTTGAGGCATGAGTGTGTGTGTATATATGTGTGTGTGAGGAAGGAGTTGAGGCATGTGTGTGTGTAAGGGGTTGAGGCATGAATGTGTGTGTATATGTGTGTGTGAGGAAGGGGTTGAGGCATGTGTGTGTGTGTGAGAGGAAGGGGTTGAGGCATGAGTGTGTGTGTGTGTGTGTGTGTGTGTGTGTGTGAGGAAGGGGTTGAGGCGTGTGTGTGTGTGTGAGAGAGAGAGACAGAGAGAGAGAGAGAGACAGAGAGAGCATGGTGCCCCTGGAGGCCAGAAGAAGGAGTCAGATCCTTTGGACTTGGAGCTATAGGTGACTGTGAGGTGCACAGTATGGTTGATGGGAACCAAACTCTGGTCTTCCACAAAGAGTGGTATGCACTCTTAACTTCTGAGACATCCCTCTGCCCCTGAATCCTTATGCTTTAGAATTTAAAAGTTTCTATTGCCATGGCTTATGTGAAATGATTACCTGCTAGGCTTTATTTTGCAATAGAAATCTTGGACCTTACATGTTTGCTAACAAGTTTTGTTTCTTGTGTTTGGAAGATCTAGTTCCCAATTTGTGAAACATTTGGTTGTAGTCCCCGTAGTGTCACAGAGCATACTGCCTTTCCATTGCTGAGCTCAAAAACCTGTCCTCGACTTGGTGGCCTCAGAACACAGAAGACTATGATGGCACTGGGTTCTGGTCTGAGCTTAGTGACCTCAGAACTGTATAAAGTTTGTGCTGAAGCATTTTCTCCCTCTATTTATCCCCCCTTTCCCTCCCCTTCTTTTTGCTAGAAAAAGAATATATCTTTTCCACCAATTTTAGTGAACCTGCTGCTTGCCCTCCCTTCCCAAAGTTTTGAATAAATATCTCACTCAGGAGGTTAGATTTTATGAAATTTCTCTACTTCTGCTTCAGTTTGGTCAGGAATTATAAGCCGTCAGCACCATTCCCCAAACCCAAATATACAATTGCCTTCAAAAGAACAATCCATTGAAGGGTACAGAGGGACCAAAAGTCAATTTTCAGGAATGACCAATGTTATTGTATCAGGGAAGAAATTATTATATGTATTTAAGGTCACACCATATTTCATTCGAATTATATGAGTGCTTCCCAAATAGAGTTTAAGTGGACCAGCGTTACCTGGACCTATACCAGACAAAACCAATAGAAATTTGGGAAATTAATGGTCAGAAATTTGTACTTAGTTAATTTTTTTGTTATTTGCTGATGTACTGTAGTTTGGGAAATACCAGTGGATGGTACACTGGAAACTCATTTTCTTTTAAAGACAAACGAATCAAAACACATAAAAAAACATGAAACTGAAAACACACAACTTACTGGTCATGTGGTCAACACAGTGTAACTAATTGTGTGCAGGATTTGGGTATGGCATTGTTTTTCTTTTCTCTTTCTTCTCTTTTCTTTTGAAAAGGGATGTGCGTGCACATGAAGGGAAAACTGACATGCCTCTGTGCGCCTGTCTGCGCAGCGCTGTCTTTGGAGAGAACATTTAGATGGCGCTGTCTGTCTGGTGGGAAAAGGTTTTCAGCTCTTGTCTGTTGATCTTGAGGCTTTGTTGCACTAGGGAATGAAACGCTCTGCATGTTTCTATCCACAGACGCAGAAAGTGCCGTCTCCCCCTCAGCCCCTTCTTCCTCACATGTCATATCTTGAAGAAAAACAAAACAGAAAAGGAACAAATTTATTCTCTGGGAGCTTGGAGGAGCATGAATTATTTATTTTTAGAAATCCTCTACTTTTCTTGCATGAAAGAGAGCCCTATTATTAAAAGTGAATGTTTCTTTTTCTGCATGTCAGTAGCTGGGGGATGAGACTGGACTGATGGTTAGGAACCTTCCTCCTTGGAGACTGGCCTTCCCATGGCAGCCACTATAGCAGCTAAGTTATTTTTAAGACAATAAAATCATTGGAATTGATGTATTAACGTCCACAATTGATGTGACAGGGATCTGTCACTGAGGCAGGCTAACAGGAAGAAAAGGCCGTTAAGATGACCCCAATTACTTTTTAATTATGAATTAACACGTTTGCATAAATCACAACACAGAGAATTTCTGGGTCCATGGGCGCATGCGCATGTCAGTTGCCCGGCTTTATTAGGCTCCAGCTAGGTGGAGCAGTAATTCTCCCTTACCTTCATCTTAGAACAGAGGAAGTCAATTCTTCTTGCCTGGGGAAAATTTTTAAATTTCCCCTTGATGCTGGTAATCTCATTTACTCTTGAAGCAGTTGTGCAAATGAGAACAATCATTTGGTCTCTGCAGCTCAGACCTGCTTTCTCTAGAGCTGAGCGAATATGGTGCTTCCTTGATAAAAATAAATTTTCGTTAGGAAGAGGCAGCTGGGCATTTTAGCCCTGGAGGGATGGGGATGAAGGGAGGATTACAAATCAGGCTTGGTATTTGCTGGGCTGTGGCCCTGGGAGTCAGCCCCTTGTGGTCCTCACGGCCGCAACTGCCCAACTGCAGCTCTTGACTTTAGAGGGAGTGTTGAATCGGAGAAGGTTAGCATTTTATTTCTGGAAATAAGGCACTGGCTGATTGGAATGAGTTTCTGTCTTTAGCAGAGGTGAGGGCGACCCCGGTATTTTAGTCATGTTTATAGAAACCCCTCTATGGCTAATTCGTGCGGATGATCCATGTCTTCTAGAGAAAACAATTTCCCGATCTGCTCTTGTTACAACATGCACCCCTCAAAGGAAAACGTTGGTGGAGAGGCCAGCTGATCTTTGTTGTCACTGTCCCTCACTCCATCCAGCCTTCCCGCCCCGCATGAGCTCACTGGCCTTTGTGTCACCAACAGCACTTTCTCACTTCTGATCCCATCTCTTTCTCCTGTCTCTTCCTTTCCTTTTTCTTGTTATTATCTAGCTCAATACAGTGCTATGAAGCCAAAGATTAGAAACAACCCAAGTGCCTGTCAATGGAGCGGGCAGGTTAAATAAAGTGTGGCGCATCCATTTAATGAAATACAATGGCTCTATAATAAAGGATGGAGGATCCCCGTGCACTGATAAAAAGAGAGTGCGGAGATTTATTGTGAGGTGAAAAATAAAAGACAGAGCACAGTATGTGAGTCATGTCCCTTTGTGAACTCTTTTGCGTAAAAACATGGTGAGTGAGAATCTATATCCTTGTTTCTTGTATAAATCTTAAAAATGTAGAATAGTACATTAAAAATCTTGATAATAGTTGCTAATGCTACTGCTATCCAGGTGAAATGATTAGCGAGGAAGATACTTTGTTACCTTTTTGGTGATTTTCTAAGATTTATAAAACAAGATATTTGTGGACTAGGGTGTGTGGCTTTGCTAGGTATCAAGCATGGTGACAAAATATCTGAGACAATTAACTTAGAAGAGGAAGGATCTATTTGGGCTCACAGATTCAGAGGCTTCTATTGATGGTTGCTTGACCTTGGTGCTTTGGACCTATAGCCGGGCAGTCCATCATGGTGAGAGAGAATGTGTGGTTGAGGAAGTGTTCATGGCATCCAGGAAGGAGAGGGACAGTGTAGTCTGTGGTCTTGGGCTCCTAATAGACCCTTCAAGGACATGCTTTCAATAGTTTCACTTCCTTCGACTAGGTCTCACTTCTGGAAGGCACTATCACCTAAAATGGTATTATGGGTTAGTGTCCAAGCCTTTATAATACAAACTTTAGAGGATGTTTGAAACCCAAACTGTAAAGGGTCTAACTTAGTGGTGAAGTGCTTGCATAGCATAATCAGAGCCCTGAGCTCTGTCTCCAGAGACACCGCCTAAACAATAGCAAGCCCAAAACAGCCACAGGAAGAATTTTTCATTGGAATATACAATCTATTTGATAAATTGCAAAGAGTGGCCTGGAGTCAGAATGTTCCCAGGTGATTAGTGTCCATATCTGAAATAGAACCTTCAACCTGAATAGCCCTTTGGGTGCCCACTGATCTTACCTGTTCTCGAGTACTAGCCACTGAGATGAATTCTCATCCTGTTACATGTTAGTAAGAGGCAGAATTGTCCTTCTCATACAACATAAAATCATTATGTGCTAAAGATTTTATTAAATTCATGAACGAAGGTGAAAACTGGTGAGTGGCCCAGGTCAAACACTGTTATTGAGTGTGTCTGAAGGTGTTTTTGCATTAATAAACATTTGACTAGGAGATTGGCCTCTTCAGCAGATGTAGGTCATCATCTAATCTGGAGATGTATGCCACAGGACAAAAACCAGAAGATGGTGTCTTCCAGGGTTGACATATGGGTAGAGATGTCCAATGTTTATGACTTGTTATCTTAGAGAAGAACCCAGGAGCTAGCTTAGCTTTAGTATCAATGTGACATAAGAAGATATAGATCCTAAGCCAGGTGCCTAGGCACATGCTTGTAATCATATCAGTCCAAAAGCTGAGGCAGGAGGATCATGAGTTTAAGGTCAACTTGAACTGTGTAGCTAGCTCTTCTTTTGTTCCATTTCCCAGATACATATGAATCCCACTGGATCATTCCCTGGACCCCACAAGCAGCATGTGTGTGTAAGGTCTATGTACCAGTAGACAATGTCTTGAAGCCCATGTTACATTGTGAGTGTACAACTATTGTATGGAAGCCTTTTATGGCCATACTCAGAACATGCCTTGTCCAACCTACTAAAAGACTCAGATTCAATGTATTTCTCTGCAGCATTTTTTTTTCTGTGTAGTTCTAGAACACTCCCTCTCTCTCTCCCTCCCTTTTCTGTTTCCTTTACTTATTTTCTCTCTTAGTATAAAATTCTTCTTTAAGTCTTCTTGTTGAATATAATTCCATGTTTCAAATCTTAACCAGCTCAATTTCTGTCTAACTTATAACCTCCACTCTAAGCAAGTGTATCCCTAGGTTTGAAACTCCATGGTCACTTGTCATCATAGTGCTGCTTTTCTTAGGGGACCAGTGTAAACTGTTTTACTCTACTGGGGCTGACTCAGTTAGAGTCCCCATAGGAAGCAGATGGTATACTTGAAATTGGTTAAGTTGGCAAGGACTTCTCTATTAATTTAAAGGATCTATTTTAAAAGGTGTGCTATGAGACAACCATAGCGAATACTGTTAGGATTTGGGGCTATCAGAAACAAAGCCATCAGCACCCTCAGGCTGCAGAACATAGGGACAGCACTGAGCTCTATAGCTTCAGTCTCTTTGGGAACTGTATTACATTTTGGATGGCGAGAGGCAATGAACTTGAGATGACCTTGCTGCAAAGGAGCCCTTTCTTTTCTTCACAGCTGCACCCAGCAAACTAGTGATTGAACCTTGCTGGAAGGTTTCTGTTGCTGTTGTCTGCACGTCAACAGGTGTCAATATAAAGGACAGAGGAGTGTAGCTCTGTTGGAACAAATTTCAGATATCTGATACCAACTCCTTTTACTCAGAGGCATGACCAAATATCACTCAAGCTCATGGTGAGTGAAATAGCAATATTAGTTGTTGGGGGAAGTCCTGTGCATTTGTCAATAAAGCACTGCTGGCCAATAGGGAACTAAGATAGGTGGGACTAGGAGTCCAGAAGGACTCTGGGAAGGAAAAACACAGAGAGTCAAGATGTAACGCCATGGGGTAGGAAGCCCGGAACTATTCTCCGGTAAGAGAAATACTTAGATTAACAATTAATTACTTAAGTCAGAGCTAGCCAGTAAGAAACAAGCAAGGCCAACAGCTTCATAATTAATATAGCCTCCTGTGTGTTTATTTGGGACTGATGCGGCTCTAGAACCAGGCTGGCGGGAAGGCTTCTCTCAAGGAAAAAGCCTCTCTTTACAATTAGTGAATTTTTAGGGTGCATTCTTTTACGTAACAGAAAGCGACTTCTACAATCTTGACAAGACACCATTTGGCCGTCACTCCTAGCTCCATGTGACAGCTTGTGGAAGGCCAGTCCTCCATTGCTTCTCTAGATCTGCTGTTCAGAGCATGCTCCAGCAACATCTACTGCTAATGCTCCAGGGTTCTCTCTGAAAACCATCAACCTCATCTGCCCCTTCCTCAAGATGGTCTCCTTAACCTACTCAGGAGGCACAATCCTTCCCTGACTTTAGACAGCCTGTGTACATCTTTGGTTGGACTAAGGTCGTCATCATAATACGTGCAAATACATTAATCAGATGGGTATTACATTTACAGGAGAATAATAAGTACAGGGTCAACTACAAGTCTAGGAAATAGTTCACATTTCTTTTACTCCATAGTCAAGTCAATCACAGGGTAGGCATGACGCTAAGTGGCAGGTAAAGCTTGGATCAAGAAATCGTGTCTGCTGGCTTCTCACTGGGCTATTTGCTTCTATTTTGGAATATAAGCTATTTTAAGGCACAGTGGATGTTTCAGTTTTAATATAAAACAATTTACTTTTAAGTGCTGGTAAGTAATGAAGATAAAAATTCCACCGTTATGGAAGTGACTAAGACATAAGCCTGCTTTTGGAGGTTTGTGGGGTGAGTCTCTGCAAAGCTGAGAGTAGAGAAAAATAAGCGTGAAGTTTTCTGTCTTCCCATCATTCTGTGGGGACAGGGAGAAGCTGGGGAAAGGCCAACGGATATGGAACTGTATGTTCTGGGAAACTTGAGCACATCTGTTTAATTCACCTTCTCGTAATGGACACAGAACTCAGGCACCAAGAAGTTTGGAATAGGAATGGGTACACATGGAGTTGTGTAGTAGTGAACGTACACCTGGAGAGATCAGAGGAAGCAGTGTCTGTCTTCCTCAGAAGAGGAGCTGCTGTCCTCATTGACAAGAGTTTTAGTGCTTGGTATCTAAACGGCCAATAAAAATAGTCTTTGATATTTAGTGTCATTTCCCTGAATCGCAGAGGATTGGATCTGTCATGTGGAGCAACATTTTAAGTTATCTAAAGGTTATTCCTTTTCCACTTGACAACATTTTGTGTCTGAGACAGCGCTAGGTACTAAGGATACAGAAGATGACCCCGACACTCACTTCCAAAAACTAAATGCCCATCAAATTTATCGTTTAATCTTTTAAGTGACAATGAATTATAATTATTTAATAAGCATACCAGCCAAATCCACTTGGAAAAGAGCAATGAAAGGGGTTGGGATTGTAACTTGGCAGCAGCGTACCACCTATATGTACTAGTGCAGGGCTTGGTTGATGGCAGCAATTTAAAAAAATACAGAATATAGGAGTCGGTTCTTACCAACTGTGGAAGAATCTGGAGAAATGCAGGTTGGGAAATGAAAGTCCAGCATCAGGGAAGTCGCCATGAAGTCCTGGCAGGGATTGTTCAAACTGTACTGGTCAGAGCTAAAGGATAGGCCTGGTTCATTTTCTATGACTGTGAGGCTGGGGCACTGTATGGTCACACACAGTACCAGAAACCAGGAAGGAGACATAGAAGAAATTCAACAGAGGAGACAGAAGGCATGTTGGGCACTTGTGACTCTCCATGACCAAATCTGACCACGTTCTCTTTTTACTTCTGCGATCCAAATATGCCCACAAATGCCTTCATTTCAGCCAGCTGTGATCTGGAAGCACATAAAAAATACTTTGAGAAGCAGTTCCATGATTAGTCCATTGACATTTATAGTCTAGCAAAATAACAATGTATGGAAACACAATCACACACCACACACTCCTAGACTTACACTTGCGCGTGTGTGCATGCGTGAGCGCGCACGCATACACACACACACACACACACTATTGGCTTGCTGTGCTCTATCACACAACATAAGTTTGTTTATACATACTATAATTTCTGACTTTGTTACTCTTCCAGTAGTTAACAATAAACATTATACCAAACATAATTGTTGAAAGCATTCCCAAAAGGTCTTTCTTGTGTGCATTCTATTTAGGGGAAAATCTTTCTTGTAACAAATATGTAAAGCACCATGCTTAAACTTGTAACAGATACCGTATAATTTCATCTACTCGAGGGCCTGGGTGGAGGTCAATAGACTCACTAACAGCTAGAAGTTCTCTTAAGTCACAAGTTCTTTATTGTCTTGTTAGGTGTTCTAGTATTGCTGAGTAAAATTCATTCAGAGAGCATGTACATCCCTGCTTAACTCTAATGCCCTCTGGGAAATTCCAGCAAATATTGGTCTCCTCATAAGACAAACAAAAGGTCTGATATGGCAAGGGTCACAAGAGCAGTAGGTGGAAGGAGCCGTCTGGGACTTTCCTTAACGATGGCTGGAGATCCATGACCACAGAATTCTTGAAATCCACTGGTAAATATTTTTGAATCTAACCTGCAATGATAACTACAGGGATGTCACATTTCTTCATGCCCATGAAGAGAGAAGGTGACTGTTCATGTTCTGAAAACTTGTTTCATCACCCCGTTTACATTATTTAATGAGAAAAGTCTCTAGGTGACTTTTGGGGGGACACAAGCATGGTGGAAGAGAAACCTAGGCTTTTATTATTTATGGTCTGGACTGTTATCCATTGTAAAGTTTCTTCCCTCCTGTCCCCCTAATGGGCATACAGAAGTGTTTTAGTGAGGACTAAATGAGTATGTCTAGTATCAGCTAATTATAAGAACTCAATAAATGTTAATTTCTTTACTGTTCTCTTCAACCCAAAGTTATTTTATCACAGTAATAATGTATCTTTCTCTCCTTAGGCTTTTGCTAAGAGGCTTTTGTGGACATTGATTTTCATCATAAATAAAGACTGATGCTTCCTGGAGAGGTAATAATAGATTTTCTGCAAGGCTGATGCCTGGCTGTCCCTTCTACTTTTTGCATTGAAGTGAAGAGAGACCATAGCTAAATAAAGGTCATTGAGCAAGAAGCTGCTGGAGTGATGGAAAAATATAATCTTTCTAGTTATGTTTGCAAGATATTTGATATGATTTATTGAATGATTGGCACATTGTTTTTGTTTAGTAGGGAGAATAGAGACTGAACTCCCTTTCCAAAGATACTTGCTTATTTTATTTATTTACTAATATGTGTGTGTGTGTGTGAGAGAGAGAGAGAGAGAGAGAGAGAGAGAGAGGTGGGGGAGGAGGAGGGAGAGGGAAAGGGAGAAGTAGAGGAAGAGAGAGAGAAAGAGAGAGACAGAGAGAGAGAGAGACAGAGAGAGAGAGACAGAGAGACAGAGAGAGAGAGAGACAGCAGGCAGCAAATGACAACTTTTGGGAGTTGATTCTCTCCTGTTACCTTGTGGAATTCAGGAGTCAAACTCAAGTCATCAGGCCTCTAAGAACACCTCTATCTGTTGATCCATCTCAGTATCTCTATTAGTTTATTTTAAATGGCATACACAGTTATGTGCATTTATTGTAATCAACGTGATATTCTGAAGTATGAAATACATTGTGAAATGGCTATGTCCAACTAAGTATAGTATTGCTACCTCACACAATCAGTCTACTTGTGAAAACTATGTATCCCCTCTCTGGATTTTCTGAGGAGGTCATACATTGTGACTCTTTGAAACCATATAGTCTTCAGAGTGGTTCAATGATGTTTATGGAGGAGAGGGGCATGCTGTCCGCCATGGTTATTGAATGTTGGAGTCTGGTGTACTCGATGTTTTATTTCCACTCTGGACATAAGTAAAGCAGCAACTGAGTGGATGCTTATTCTTCAAATTGCTGATGATACTTCTTAACTGAAAACTCTCATCTTCCTCCTAACAGCAACAGAGCCCAGGACCCTATCCCCCCAAAACAACTTACTCCGTTTATACCTCAAAATTCCCTATGATTATGCAGATGAATGAAATTTCTAGCTGGGATATTTCTTTGCCAGATTATTCCTTGAATCCCAAGGGAAATTCAAATATGGGACAAGCTCCAGATTTAATGTACATTTCCTTGGAAATTATTTAAATAAGACATAATATAATATACCATGGAGACCATAATTTACTTCAGTATTGTATTCTTGTTGTAAAAGAGTTAAATAGCTCTTGGGTCCAGCTTATGAGTTAGGAGAACTTGTCTCAATAGATAATCATTAATTTTTATATGAATTTATATAAAAATTCCACCATGATTACAAATCATGTGCATTTAGTGCATCAAATGCATCTATTTTAACATTTTACTCAGCCTAGAATTTTCTATGAATTGCTTAGTGGAGACTAAAATCTGTATTAAAATGATTTGAACTCTTTTTTCTTTTTTTTTTGAAGTGGCTATTGGACAAACAGAAGACATTACATTCCACATTGCCTCTTTGAGACACAGTTTCTTTTTCTATAAAACAAGAGGGTTATTTTCATGTCTCCAAGTCCTTTGTGGGTTTTTTTTTTGGTTGTAGAAATCACCTTCGGTGCCACTCACGGAAGATGTCCTTAACCGATTAGGAGTTCTCAAATCAGGAATGCAATTATTTCCTCCTTTAAAGATACATTTGTCCCCTTCTTATTATCCAATTGATATTGTGACAAGAAATCTTTTGTTCTATTTTCTTATTCTTAATAACAGTCCACTTGTTAGTCCTTGTGATATACCCTAGGACAAAAATTAAAAATAAAAAAATCACAAAATAAATGGGGTTGGAAGGGACCGACAGATCATCTGGCCCAGCCATCTGCAGTTGCAGTGTGTTTTAGAGCTCCCTTGCTCTATAAATAATCATGAGTATCCTGTCAAGTCCACGTTGCTTAACATGGCCAAGAGTGCTGGTCACCCTCAGGAACGTTCCTCTGTTTGTGCTTGGGACTCTTCTGCTTTCCTTGGCCGGAGTTTTTGGAGAACACCTGACTGCACACTGAAGTCTGAAACAAATACCTGTAGGGAACAGGCTTCTATTGGGGATGGGCATCCAGGAACCTTTCGGCTGGACCAACGGCCCTTCTGCTTCTGCCTTGTTCGTGCGGGCATACTCTTCTCTGCACACAACCCATGTGTCATAGCCTCTTCTGCGGGGCCTAAAGAGAATAAAATTAAGAGCCTAGCACAGGGTAGACCCTGGATTGGATACAAGAAGGTCAATACCAAGCTTCTAGAATGTACGGTTCTTGTATCTTGGTCTTTGGTGTTTTGTGCGCAATGTAGGAGGTTCCTGGCACATGCGTGGTAGGCGCTTGTTAAGTACTCACTGAGTGGATGAACTTAACTCCCATAACTCTCTCTGCATCTCTCATGCCTCTCGTTCCCTTCTGCCCACTTTCAGGCAAGTCTCCTCTCACCCAAAGAAATTCAAGCCATTAAGGGAAAAGCAATGTTGATACCTTAGACCCTTTAGCTACTTCTCTGACTCTCTGTCTCTGTGTCTCTGTCTCTCTCTGTGTGTCTCTGTCTCTCTCTCTGTGTCTGTGTCTCTGTCTCTGTCTCTCTGTCTCTCTCTCTCTGTGTCTGTGTCTGTCTGTCTGTCTCTCTCTCTCGGTTTCTCTCTGTCTCTCTGTCTCTGTCTCTGTCTCTCTGTCTCTCTGTCTCTCTGTCTCTCTGTCTCTCTCTCTCTCTCTCTCTGTGTGTGTGTGTGTGTGTGTGTGTGTGTGTGTGTGTGTGTGTGATTGCTGTGGCTGAGTGGCACCGGTGCTTCTCTGAAATCTGCTCATTTGTGAGTACGGAGCGCCACAGGATGTCTACGTGTGCCAGCTCATTCCAAACACAAATCTCACCTTGAGATATTTTCGAGGGCAATGTCTAAGTGGCGCATCCGAGAAGCTGCAGCTGCGCAGATACCTCTTATCTCCATGTTCTCCTAAAGGGACCAACCACCAGGGCTGCACATTCCCCAAATGGGAAAACGGGAGACCTGCAAGCTCTTTAGTGCCTGCCAACTCTGGTAGCTGAAGGATTCTATTTCTTCAGCTCAGTCCCTAGCCCCAGAGAAGTTCCAGTGCTCAAGGACACAGGGCCACCTGGGCCATGTTATTGCATTGTTCTGTTCTCTTCTACATTGTAAGGGAATTTTTTTTTTGCTTTCTTTCTTGAAACATGGTCTCTTGTAAGCTATGCTGGGCTAAAACTCATTATGCAGTCAAGAATGACTGCGTGCTTTTTTTATTGTTCTACTGTCACCACCCAAGTGCTGGAGTTATGGGCACACATCACCATGCTTGTGTTATATGGTTCAAGGGATTGAAGCCAGGGCTCCGTGCACAGGAGGAAGCACACAGCCAAAGGCCTCCATTCTCCACCCTGACAAATCTCTTTTATATAGAAGGAACATCCTTCCCTTCTAACCTTTTCTTTTCCAAGTCCCATCTTGTAGACAGCAGCCCAGTCACATTAAACTCTCCTCTCCCCAAAGTCCTTCAAACCCTCTCACGCTTCTGAATGTTTGCCTCATAGCCTGCTTCTGATGCCCGTCTTCTGTCTGTTCTACTAGAAAGTGTTCTCCCTCTACTATCCTGTCTCAAGCCCCAAGCCTTTCAATGTTCCTTTATATGGAAAACAGAGGAAAAGGCTCTCCATACAAGGATGAATTAAAGTGTCTTGGAGTGGGGAGATTATCTTGGCTCATCTGGGTAGATCTTAATGTAATCACATGCATACTTCATGAGAAAAGCATAGGTAGACTTCACACAAAATCCTGTGTAAAAGAAAGGAGGCATTGAAGGGGTGAGGGAACAAGCCAAGGAGTTCTGGAAGCCACCAGGAGCTGGAAGAGGCAAGTCACAGAATCCCTGGGGGTGTCTGGAGGGAGCACAGCCCAGCCAACTTCAACTCTATGACAGTGAAACCATATTTCTGGGATCTCAGCCCATGCCACCCCTTTATACACATGGAGTTTAATATAGTCATAAAGAAAAAAAAATGAAATCACTACACTTGCAGGAAAACGAATGAAAATGGAGATCATTATATTAAGTGAAAGAAGGCAGATTTACATAAATATCGAAACTTTTGTATGCAAAATGAATTCATTGTGTGTGTGTGTGTGTGTGTGTGTGTGTGCATGCACATGTGATGGAAGTAGAAAGACATTCATGAGAGGGGAGGAGGAAACCTTCAGGGGTCAGGGAAAGAAAGGACCATGGAATATATAGAATATTGAGGGAGGGAGGGAGGGAGGAAGGGCGGGAGGGATCAGCAACAGGGGGAGGGGCAGTAGGGAAGGGTGATGATGAACCAAGTGTCCTGACATGTGTATACAAGTGCCATAATATGAAACAAAACAGAGTGCTGGAAGTTGACTCCATGGCAATGACTGGTGTGTAAGTGTGAGGACCGAGGTAGGATCTTTGGAACCCATGTAAAAAGCACCCATGATCCCAGTATTCACAGGCAGAGACAAAGGACCCAGGGGTAAGCTGGGTAGACATCCTGACAGGAACTAGTGAGCTCTGCCTGAATGAGTAGAGTGGAGAGAGACGGAGGAATACATCTGATGCCATCTTTGGGCTCTATGCCCATGTGCCCACAAGTACAAAGGCATTCACACAATGTGTCCCTGCCACACACACACACACACACACACACACACACACACACACACACGCAATGCCATAATGAAATCCATTACTTTGTATGCCAACCAAAAAAATCAATTGAAAGCAAATCAGAGTAAAAGACCCAGCTTCAAAGCACTGTATCCAGTGCTTACATACACATACATATAAAACATACATAAAAAGGCATATATACATATATATGTATATATACATATATACATATATACTGGGTGCTTATATAGTCCTCTCTTTAGCCATTTCCTTATAGGGAGGCCTGTCTACTGACTGGTACTTGTACTGATGCTTCTACACCAAGGTCCCACCACCCTTAGAAGACCCAAAGTTTTCTAAGACCCAAAGTCCTAGTCCACATGAGGTCTGCTTTGCCTTTTATGTCTTTGTTCTTAATTTAGGTCAGAGCTTTCACACAGAGTTGAGATCAAGCATGGGTTTTTATCAGGGCTATGCCGTAAGTTCACAGAGATGAAGGGAAACACCGTGGGAATTAATTAACAATGAACTATGAGACTTGACTGCTCTACATTTCATAGTTCTGATGGCCTCTGGCCTGGACCCCCTCCAGCCTGACACCCCCATCAGGGCTGTGGGCAAGTTGCTGTGGGACCTGAGCTCAGTTACCACATGACTGAGAGAGAGCAGGGAGTCCTGGGCCTGCTTTATGAAAGGCCCGAGATGTCAACACTGGAATGCTTCTTTCTTGAGGGGAACCACACAAGGTTCTGTGGGATGCAACCTTGCAGGCCCTCATCTCTGTACTCTGGCCAATCACCTTTGGAAACCAGACTATGGGAACAATTAGCAATCTAGCCCACGTCCTTTTCCAAAATAAAATTAAGATTTTTCTGGTGATCTTTTTTTTCTTAAAGTCAAACCTTCAATGACCAAAAAATATCATCAAAACAAGATAAAAAAATAAAGCTAAAGCAAATTAGCCAACAAACCTGAATTTTTTTCCCAAAGAAGGAGTGGACTGCATCCACCCTGCAGAACCTGAATAGACGCCTCTCTGTCTCTCTCTGCATACCCCTTCTTCTTTCCTCTGTTCTGCACTCAGGGATGGCTTTTATTTCTGCACCACAATACAAGTGTTTGAATTACGTTTTTAGAAATACACATGGCCTATGGTGACTTCAAAGTTTCCCTCAAGGTCAATGAATCTTTTCTGTTTGTGCAATTAAGAGACCTATTTTGTTGATTTCATCTTAAAAATAATTTGTTTCATAGTGCGTTTCTGTAATTACCTCTCACAAAACTTTAAAAAAGATCTGGAAGAGTCAGTAAATAAATTAATGAGGGTATAGTGGGACTTTTAAAATGATATATATTTGTTTCCCCCCTGAGTCCTGCTCATTAAAACACCAACTCTTGTTTTCTCTGTTTTAGTGATGAAACAAACCCTTCTATGTAATCCTGGCAGAACATGGGTTAATTGATATGACCACTGAAACTTGTGTCTTTGAAATATGGGTAAATGATTGGATAGTATGTTATTGATAGGTATGGAGTTCTAAGAATTCTGAAGGATGGTTTTGGATGGCGTGCTAAAAACTTGATTGACTGACAGCTTCTTGTTGCTTCTAATTTCAACTCCTTGTGTAGACATGGGTGAATATCCAGTTTATTTGTTTGTAAATGGAACAGTAACATGAAGTGTTTGATATTCAGAAAATTTGGAAAATAATAGAATAGCTTTTGGTTTTGGGCTATGGAGGCCAGGCATCCCTTCACTTTTGCAATTTAGGTTTACTTCGATACAAGAGGGATTTTTGCAAGAGATAGGGATGAAGGCAGAGGTGGGACACTTACCTAGCTTGCAGGCTTATTCTGGGGTCCATTCCCAGCAGGGGAAAAGCATTTCTCATTTGAATAGAATTTTTAAGAAACACATAGTTCACAAGACAGGTAGAGAAGTTAACAGGCGACCTCAGAACAATTTAAAACGAACTTAACTTTCTCATTAATGCAAGGTGAGCACATCTGTTATAGTCATTATCTTTATTAGTAGTGTTTGTCTAGAGTTTGATAATATGAGCTGAGGTCTCACCAAAAACACTCTATTCCGTTTTCATCATTATGCTTCATTATGTTCCTGCTTTATCTGCATGTATACACAATCTGATCCATTAAATATAATTTTGCTTTAATTACTAAAGTATTTTATTCTTGAAACCACTCTAGAGGGTTATTTTGTTTTCTCAGGTAATAAGCAAATATTCATTTTTCTATTCTTGTAAGGTAATTTGCTTTTTCTTATCAGTTTTTAATTTAGTAACAGTGATAATAGTTCTTGATATTTAGTTAGTAGATTACACAAGGTCTGGTTGTCTGTGTGCTGATAAAATGCTTTTCTTTTCACTAGTTTTTGTTGCGTTAGACCTTTCTGTCATTGAAAGTAAACCCTTAGCACATTATAGCACATTAACATTACCCTTTAGTCTTTGAGAAATGCATCCCTTGATGTCGTTCTTAATCTTTAAATAAGCTTCAATGCACAGGAAATAAGACTCTTTAGCTTATTAATGACTTATTTATTGACACCTATTTTCTTGTTGGATTAAAAATTATTATATTGGCACATGCTTGATGAACTTCTAAGTAAATCACTTCAATGTGTTTTCCCAGGTCTTCAATTTAGGATGTTGAAAGTTAATCAATCAGTTGCAGGTACGCTAACTGAAATGTAACACTTTCCCACTGGGTCTCAATAACCTTCATGCATCTCCTACCTAAAACGCAATGATAATTTCTCATTGTTTCAGAAATGGCTATTATATATAGTCCCCTATGGTATCCCAATTTTCAGTGGCTTCATCCAAATTCATTCCAATTTGTGAAAAACCTTAGATTTAAGTCACATTTTAGGAATTAATAATAAGAGTATTGGGTAAAAATGTTTGTTAAACACATATGAAACAAAGAGCATGTATCAAGAATATGTAATGAATCTTAACAAGAATAAAGAAGCAATGTAATCAGAAAATGGGTAAAAATCATGAAGGTATGTCGCGTCTGCTGCGCGGCCTGTGTCCGAGAACGTGCGGAGGGTGTCGGGGATTGACAACACAGAGACTCGTTCAACGATATAAAGAAAACTTTAAACAGGCTCCAAAAAGGTTCAAGAAAACCTCCTAAGAAAAGCTCCCACCAGAGAAGCTTCTGCTCTCTCCTCTACCCTGGCTGGTTCTGCTCTGACCCCAGAGGTGGATGTGTGTGGGTTTTGAAGGTGCGGTTAGTCTTTGGACAAGGTCGAGGTCAGGGCGGTTTCCGTGGGAAGGCCTTTTCCAGGAACTTATTGTATCGTTTTTAGTAAACATGTTTTTACTAAACATTGTCTACAGCTGCCTACTCCCAGGCAGAAGGGGAAGTGGGTCTCTGCTCAAGGTCTGGTGTTCCCACAATTCACCCCTTTTTATTTTCAAATGAGGCACTCCTGGCTTAGGTCAAGTAGGGTCACCCTCCCTTTCCCGTCTTTGGGGGACCTTGAACCCCTGTCTTAGGTGGGAGGGGTCTTCCCCACAGGTTGCCCGTCGTCGGAGACACCCCAATCTTAAATCATCTGTAACCAACCTTCATGGCTATCGGGATTGCCATGGGCTAAGCTAAGCAATACTTGGTTACGGATCTCTTGCCTCTGGAACAAGGCACGTTTGAGCTCGGCATAAAGCCAGAATGCCTACTGCCACTGCCACCATTTCCAGGACCCCCATTGACATAGCGCCTCTCCATCACCATACCCATCACCAGATCTGGGCCATAACATTCTACCAGCCTTCATCTGTTACAAGAGTAACATGCACATGATTTACATTCTGTTACAAGGGTAACCCGCATGTGATTTACATTTACAATTTGATAAAGTTTACAATCGTTTCAAGATCTGCTCAGGAAAGCATTTAGAAAGTGCACTTGCACAGATACATTAGGTACAATCATTGATGTTACACATGTAGCATTATGAAAAATATGAACAATAGGCTTGTTGCACTATCCACAGAGCACCAATTTGTTCCTGTGGTGATGCAGTTTGTTGATTTAACGTCAGCTGGTTAAGCGACTTGAGTCAAAGTCTCCTTTTTGTCACATTAGGACAAGTTGCATTTCTCCAGAAAAATACACTGGCCTAGTCATGATTCCAGAAACAGGAACCATCAAGTCTGATATTTCAAGTGACCATGTCCTGTTCAAATACTGAAAAGAGGCTTTTGCCACTCAATCACAGTCCATACCAATGTCCAAATGCTTTAAATGGGTCCTTTTTTTTTCCCCTAAAGGGAAAACTGGCAAAATGAATTCTGTTGTTTCAAGGTGTGTCAAGGGCAGACAGTTAGTCTTTCCAGTTCTCTGTTGGCTTTGGGATGAAAACTCACGGGTCCGGAAGGTTGATGCAGCAGGTCTGTTGAGAAACTGGAAATCTCGAACCGACTGTTTTCTTTCTTTCTTGGGCTCTAGATTCGATGACATCAAGGGTCAGGAACACTGATTTAGGAGATCTCACTCAAACTGGCTTAGGTAGGCTCCCATGGTCTCAGGTCCAGTTTTTCTCTGCTCCATGCATCTCACTAAATGGTCTGACAGCTGCCAAAGCTTTATTCTTTTCCTGCAAGAAAACACAAACATGCCCTCCACCCCAAATTAGGGTCTTCTCCACTGTCTAGTGCATGGATGTCTCCATTTGACCTGAGCAATGGTTGCTCAAGTTCCATCATGCCAGAATCTGTCTGAAGCTCACTGGCATTCACATTATAAAATTTTTAAATGAGGAGTGTATTATTTGATGAGTCATGTGGGGACTGGGGGCATTATTTCCCCTTTTTTATTTTCTAAAAAAAATTTTTTTTGAACTGTTGAAGCTGGACCATAAGAGTAGAAGGATTTGTCTACCCTCCTTGGTTAACTATGTAGGTAAATTGGGATTATTACTTAGATTATTTGTAGATGCCCATTAAAAAGGACATATCCATTAAATATTTCCCAAAAACTTCTGAAAATCACTCAAAGATTGTAAAATATACTGTGTCCAAATAACTTTTGAAAATTATTTGAAATCTGTGAGCAGTCTTTCCCAATCTAATCTGTAGAGCTCTCACTAGCTGACAAGGCCTCTTTGCATCTTAAATTTTTCTGTTAAAACATTAACAGACTGGCTGGATGTTCCTTTTGTCTATATTTAAAGCAATCTAGGTAGCTTCTGAACTATTTTTGAAGGGATTTAAGTATCCTTTTAATCATATAAGCAGTTCACACTCACGCATTTACAATCACATTTCATACATACCGGTGTGGCCACACCATACATTCAGAACATACATGCATCTTTCAGTCATCCTTTTTCCCTAGGTCATGATTAGTCTGTTGCAATGAAGCTTCCTTAATTGAAATCTATGTAATAGAACAACTCCAGCCAATCCTTGAACTAAGAGGTTAAAAAGACCTGTATGTTCTTTATCATTCCTCCATTTGAGCTACAGTCATGGGGTACAGCCGTACCTACTCCTTGTAATTCTGTAGATGCAAGGTGGAGAGGCCAGGCTTTTGGCCAAAAGTTTTTAGAGATGACTCACAAAATAGAACTTAAATGTAAACAAAATTTTCCATTCCATATACCTTTGTCTTTTTCTTTTTCTTTTACTTAATACCAGTACCTCCTTTATTAACGGTTACCAATTTTCAATTTACTCACTTTTAATCCATCCTCCAACTGAGGGTGATCTCTCAGGTTCCCCTTTCTTTCCTGACCTTGGTGTCAGGCGAAGGCCTGGAGATTTAATCCAATCCACCCTCTAACTTAGGGTGATCTCTCAGGTTCCCCTTTCTTTCCTGACCTTGGTGTCAGGCGAAGGCCTGGAGATTTAATCCGGTACCCCTAGCTTGGTACCCCTTTTTAACACATCCGCATAGCCTTACTGGCCAGCCTTTTAGATCTCTCAGTTTCCCTCAAAAATGACCAAAACCCTTCCTATCCCCTGGGGCCCTGGTCTCCAAAGGGAGGGATGCCACAGGGCAAACCTCTCCCTGTTCTAGTTTACCTAGTTCCCTCCCCGGGCTCCAGCCCCTCCCTTGCATCATCTGGGGGCCCCTGCTTTTGGACTTGGGTGCCTGGGTGGTGAGGACCACTCCCATTTCTTGCATGAGGTCCCGTGCCCAGAGGTTAATAGGGAGGCCAGGCAAAACATATGGCTGGAAAAGCCCTGTGTGGCCCTCAGAGTCTTGCCACTTTAGGATTCTGAGGCTTTTTTGGGGCACAGCCTGTCCTATTCCCTGGAGGGTCACTGCCCCTTCCTCTTTCGGCCAGGCGGGGGGCCAGAATTTATCTGAGAGGACAGAGAAATCTGCCCTAGAATCTAAGACGCCCCTAAAGGACTTGCCTTCTATCTTTAATGTAAGCTGGGGGCGGTTCTCCATAGTGGCTACCCAAAATGCTGCCGGGCCGGTACTTCCAAAACCTTGGTTGCCACTTTTCTCTTTAATTTTTCTAGCCTCACAAGGAGCTGTAGGGAGAAGGAGTAACTGAGCATTCCGTTCTCCTGCAGGGATGGCAACAACCCCACTGCCCACTGATGTCATTATTTTAATCTCCCCCTCACTATCCTGGTCTATAACACCGGGGTGTACCTGGATGCCTCGAAGAATAGTACTGGACCGTCCCAAGAGTAGTCCGACCATGCCTGGGGGCAATGGCCCATGCACCCCAGTAGGGAGGGCCTGGATCCCCATTTCCGGTGTTAGGATTGCCCGGGCAGAGGGAGCGAGGTCCAATCCTGCACTCCCTGAGGTGGCTCTAAGGAGGTCTGAGATATGAAGGGGTTGCTCTGGGGGAGAAAATGAGTCCTGCCACTGCCCAGAGCAGGGGTCATTGCCCTGTACACATTGGTTTTGGGGCCCTGGAGCGAGGCCCTCCTCCCGTTTCCCTGATTATTATTAGCAGAAAGGAAATTTCCCTCCCTGTCAGCTTTAGAGTAGCAGTTATTGGCCCAATGATATCCCCTTCGACAACGGGGGCATAAACCAGGTCTCTTGAGACCCGTAGTAGTATTTTGAGGGCACTCTCTACGGAAGTGTCCCTCCCTACCGCAGCTAAAACATGTTTTTCTCCCTCCCAGAGTAGGTCTTTCTTTCCCCACTTGGGGCCGAATAGCAGCAGCTAACACTTGGCCCTGGATGAAGTTCCCATCAATGTCCCTACAGATCCGGATATAGTCATTTAGACTTTTATTGCGATAGGGGCGAAGGGCTTCCTTACAATATTTATTTGCGTTTTCAAATGCCATCTGCTTTATGACTGGCATCGCAGGCCCAATGCCCCCAAATATTCTTTCTGCTACCTGACTGAGACGGTCTACAAAGTCTTGAAAAGGTTCGGAAGGTCCTTGAAGGACTTTGGACAGATGATCCCCTCCCACTTGGAAGGCAATGCTTTCCAAGCCCCTTGGGCCGCTGCTGCCACTTGGGCATAGACTGCGATGTCATATTGTATTTGTTGCTGAATGGTGGCGTATTGACCACTCCCGGTAAGCATCTCCACATTTCTCTGGGGCTGTCCGGCCTGTGCATTTCTTTGGGCTGTCTGGCTGCATCTTTCCTGAAACTCACCTCTCCAAATCAAATAATCTCCCCCCCGACAGAGCTGCTCTGCAAAGCTGCTGCCAATCGCCAGGTGTCAAATTAAGAGACACAAAAGATTCCATTAAGGAAAGTGTAAAGGGAGCCTGTGCTCCATAATTTAAAGTTGCCTCTTTAAGTTGTTTTATATCCTTAAAATTTAAAGGGTTATGACACCGAATGACCTGTCCAGAATTGTTCGGATCTGGAACTTCCATTACTGGGGCCACCACCGGGCAGCATTGGACCCCTCCTCTGGGTCTTCACTCCAGGTCCGAGAAGGACTGGGTTATCTCATAGGAGGAGTCCCTTTTTTCAGAGTGTGGGGAAGGGTTTCTCTCCCTGTCCTGTCTTTCCTTAATTCGAATCTTTTTTAGTTCTTTTTTAAGGGCCGCGATCTCAGCAAGTAACCGTTCCTTTTCAGACTGTGACGAGTCTGAGTCTGAGCTACTTCCATTTTCTAGGTCTGATAGAGAAGGATATAACCGATTCTGACTGGAGTCCTTCTTTTTGGGTCGTGCCCGGAGATCTCTACCCATTTTTTTGTTGTTACTAAGAGACTCCTCCTCATCCTCACTAACAATGGAGCCTCTAGTTTCAGTCACGGTCTCTTCATCATCACTCTCTGCCCCTGAACTCAAGGAGGCTTGAGTCTCAGTCTCTTGTAACTCTAAAAAAGCCTCTTTTGTGTCCTGAACTACCTGGTGGTGACGAACCTTATCTGTCAAAAGTGCTCCCCTCACTAATCTCCATAAGGAGAATGTCGTAGGGGGCAAGGACTCAGATCCCTCTTTTCGTAAAAGTCTATGAAGATCATGGCGAACCTCCTCCCAATCTGGAATATTTAAGCTTCCCCTAGTAATGAACCATGGACTGGCTCGTTCGATTGATTTTAGAAAGCCTTCTAGGGTTTTAGACTTGACTGCAGTCCCATGTTCTTTAAGTAACTTTTTTAGTTGATACTGTAATGATTCTAGCTTCCCAGAACTATTCCCCATAGTTTCTTAACCCCGTCCACTTACCTCGCTTTCACGATCTCGGTGGGACCTCCAATTGTCGCATCTGCTGCATGGCCTGTGTCCGAGAACGTGCGGAGGGTGTCGGGGATTGACAACACAGAGACTCGTTCAACGATATAAAGAAAACTTTAAACAGGCTCCAAAAAGGTTCAAGAAAACCTCCTAAGAAAAGCTCCCACCAGAGAAGCTTCTGCTCTCTCCTCTACCCTGGCTGGTTCTGCTCTGACCCCAGAGGTGGATGTGTGTGGGTTTTGAAGGTGCGGTTAGTCTTTGGACAAGGTCGAGGTCAGGGCGGTTTCCGTGGGAAGGCCTTTTCCAGGAACTTATTGTATCGTTTTTAGTAAACATGTTTTTACTAAACATTGTCTACAGCTGCCTACTCCCAGGCAGAAGGGGAAGTGGGTCTCTGCTCAAGGTCTGGTGTTCCCACAAGGTACATTTCATTAAAGAGAATATAGGAAAAGAAAATAGGCACATGCATGAAAAGCTGTTCATTAATCATAAATATGCCATGAGACCACAAAGAGACTTTGCCATATACCTACTCGATGGCAAAAATTAAAAATAGGGCAAGGCTGATAATACAGGTGACCAGGAGGACCTAGTTCCATTGTCATTACAGGTGGGATGTGTTATTATCATTGAGAAGAGTCCCCTGGCAATTTACTTGAAAATAAAATATGCATTTGTCTTATGCTCTAGGGACTGTACCTTGGCTTTTAGCTTAGAGAAATAATATCATATGCTTATGCAAACCCCCAAACATTAATGTTCTCAACAGTGTTCTTCATAGTTAGCTACAACTTTTCCATGGACAGAATCCAAATGTCCTTTAACAGGTGAAGTCAGGCAAACTCTGGTACATTGGGACGATGGAATTCTACTGAGTAATAAAAAGAAAAACAAGATAAATGAAAAACCCAAACAATTAAGACAAGTTATATCTAGGACTGAATAGCATTATGGTTAGTGAGGAAGGAAAATCTGAAAAAAAGGTTACACACTGTATGATTGTGTTTATGTAGCTTTATATAAATGCTAAATCTATAGAGATAGAGAATAGTCATTGCTAGGAGACAGGGAGGGGTTTGGGCAAAAATAAAAATGAATCTGAGTGTGTTTTATTGTAGTTACATGAAATCTACAAAGGAATAGAGTACAAGAGTACATGAAACTTTGTAACCCCCCCACATATCCACCAGAGAGAGAGAGAGAGAGAGAGAGAGAGAGAGAGAGAGAGAGAGAGATGAGAAAAGAGTTTCCCAGTAAGGTCTATGTCAGATATAAATGTCCTGGTTTTGTTCATGTACTAGGTGACATGAAATTGTCATCCTTGATTAAAGGTTTCAAGGAACTCTCTATACTACATCTGTGTACCATGTCTTCTTGTATGTATGACTTTCCATTAATTTAGACCTATTTTGAATACAAAGTTAAAAAAAATAAGTAACCAGTAATGAATAACCTGAAGTATCATTCACTAGCCCTTGTAGACCATAGTATATACACAATTCTCCATACTAGTAATTATTGAAAAAAAATTCATAAACAATAGTTTTCACTCTACATCTCTTAAGTTATGATGTAAGATTACTTATGGTTTAATTCGATCAAACAGAATTGACCAGGGAGATGCATTATATTCTCATGGCATGTGCATTGTCTTACAAAGTAATGCTGTATTTTTTTGGTGTTTGTCCTTTTGGAAGGAAGAGAAAACCAGTGCATTATCAGTCATTCCTTGATACTCCTTGTCAACTTCATGAATTGGTAGGTGCTGTATTTAATGTGGAAAATGAAGAGTTTGTAGTAGGCACATTTGTTATCTCTCATGAACTTACCACTGTCGAGGTAGCTCCTGTGGGGCTCCCAAGGGGACAGATTTACAATTAGCTTTCCTAACCTCTACTAGCATGTTATCTGTCAGCCCTAAACCTGTTACATGGCAATATTATTTCAAGAGCATCTGGGAAATGAAAAAGGGCATGTGAATATTTCACAAGCCATAATTGTCTTTCACACACACACACACACACACACACACACACACACACACACACACACACACAACACATGTTGATACATCTTAGTGGGAACAGTGAGGTGATGATGAAGTTGTCTTGTCTTGAGTACTCTTGAGCTAACGCATGTTTCACTAGGGAATTTAAATGTTCTGCTGTCCATTTCAATTGTTGTCACACATTTTCTCTGAACCACCAGTGGGTGTTTTCCTTATAAACTGAGTCTGACTGAGGTAGTAGACTGTATCCCTGGGTTTTATTAGGAACAAAATTCAGCCTTAGAACATTGCTCATAGCTGTAGTTGTCTCATGATGCTCCTTGCCCACTATGTGTAAATTTGGGTAGAAATTTAGACTTATAATGGACTTAAAGTTCACTTGGTCCAAATTCCTTCATGTTTTATGTCCCTTAATATCTGTGAGGGCACCAGAATAGAAGTCTGTGACTTTTAAGTCAGACAATACTTTCACTGCTCACATAGTCTTGTAAATGAGTACTGTGAGTGGATGAGTACAGAAACTCAGAACGTTCAACAACACAGAGCTAACTCTCAAAACAGACTTAGTGATGATAGCCAGCAGGTTTTCCTACAAACCATCTTTGCTTTGGTGTACTGCTTCCACAACTTTGTGAAGCTGTGCCACCAGATATGGACCAAAAGCCCAAGCATATATGCCCATTGTGGACATTTCATATGTGAGCTATAACAGTGTGCACCTGATCCCAACATGCTCATGCCTGTCTCATAATGTCAAATCCATTCAGTGTTCCAGACTCCCACCAGAACCACCTACTAAGTTCTGCTTATGGCATTCTAAAGCATCTCTTGCTTGCGGCTCCGAGATCTTCCTCACTCCTGATGTAAAACAGTTCAAAAAACCTATGGAATACCTACCTGGTCAGATTTATTGCAATGACTCCACTCTTAGTACCAATTTTCTGTACTGATTTCTAATTTCTGGAAAAATACTGGAGAGAAGCAACTTACAGGAAGAAGGATTGATTTGGCTTATGGTTTAGATTGTAGTCCACCCTGGAATGGTAACTCATCTCATGGCATCATGATGGAACTCCTCCCATTGTGGACAGACCAGGAAGCATCCACGCACACGAGCCTGTGGGGGCATTTCACATTCCAACTCTATCTAACACTTGGAGTCTTCTCTGGGGAGTGTTTCTTCACTTTGGGTATTCAGTGAGCCTCTGGGGGATTAAAATTGTCCAATATTACATGGCCACAAAGGGAATTAAGAAAGGACTGACTGATGTCCTTTTGTCTTTTCTGTTGCCATTCTTTTGAGTATTGCTATTTTTCAAAGGGAATGGTGAGTAGACAAATGATATTAATAATACACCCAGGAATTAGGAAAATATAGACAAAGAGAAAGAGCATGAACTACGGGTGAAGGCCTCCGGATGACTGACTCTCAATGTCCATGTTTCCTGTTTTTTGGGAAGAAGATGATGAGCTGCTGAGTTCTTAACCACGGGCTTCCTGAAAAACAAAGCAAAACAAAACAAAACACCACCACCACACATTACTATACTTTGCATGAGAGATAACAGCTTTAGCCATTCTTGATAAAGTTCTCATGTGTCACCTACCTGTGCTTGAGCTAATGAAGAGTTTATATTGTTGCAGCATCAATGTCAGTTGCTACTTTTATGTACCTTAGCAAATAAGGTAAAAGTAAAACAATGGACATTCACATAGGAACTTTAGCCAGATGTCAGTGTCACAGTAGTGTCCTTGCTGAACCCAAGGCTGGTTCTGAATATGGGGCAAATAATTGCTTAACTTTGTGTTTGTGCAATGTAACAACCACTGCCACACACATTTCATTTTCTCCACACTCCAACCATATTCTCTATTGCTTCATTCTAGGCAAGCAAGCAAACAAGAGACGAAGCATTGATTTTTGTACTTTCCAATTTCTGTGGTGTGAACACCCTTATCATGACTAATTTCAAACTCATTGTATTATTTCATTGAATGTACAATTGAGAAGAGATTCACTGTGGGGCACCAGTATATAGATATGCAGATACATCTGTAAAACTTGTGTGAAGAATTCCAAGGAGACCAACAGTGCAAAATGTAATTAACTAACCAGTGGTGAACATTTATTACTTTTGTTTTGAAATGCATTATTTGCCTAGGCCCTGCCTGGATGAAATGACAAACTCTGGAGAGCCCCTAAAAGGAGGGCCTTACCCTCCCTGGGGAATGATGTGGGGGTGGGGGAGTGGGGATGGGGCTGGTGGAGGGAGAAGGGGGGAGCCGGGATAGACATTTGAAGCATGCATGTTTCTAATTTAAATAAAAAGCATACATTAAAAAAGAAATGCATTATTTGTTTGGATTTCATATGACTTATGTTTAACAACAGGGTGTGAGTATCTTTGGACTTTTAACAGTTGGCTCATGTGAATGAGTCAGGACCCCTGTTGTAGATGGTAGCACAATGTGTTACATTGTTCTTACCAGTGAACTTACCTCTCCTTTTCTGTGTGTCCCACACCCAGACTCTCAGCAAACCTGCTGATTCATTGCTTTGCCTCTACCTTTACAGAGGAACTAACTCTAAGAGTTTAGAAGAAACCAGTCATGGATTCTGGAGTAGTAACGTCTCTCATTACTGTGATGGGATATCAGACAAAACTCAGGAGAAACTGTGGGAACTTTAGTGACTCCATTTTGGTCTGCTGGGTCAAAAGTGCATCCTTGTTTTGCTCTGCTTTGCTGAAATAGGACAAACAGACTGTTTCGACAAGAAAAACAGCAGGCACGCTACCTCCTTGGAAACCGGTTGTTTTGAAGTGGTTTAAACGTTCCTTGAACCTGAGGTACCTTCAAATAAAGAAGTCTGTAACAATGTTGCCTATTTCTGAACTGTATAAAAGCACAGAAGAGAAGGAACTCCAGGTGAAGTATTCACTGACAGTCCTACTGAGTGCAACTCTTTGTCTTGTCTCGTTGTTTTTCCGTGAATCCTCATACCCCATTTCAGAAGGTCCAGTGGCTTACAGTTTGAGAAAATACAGTCCATGTTGATGGGGAGGGCATGGTGGAGATACACAATTCCAAGAGCATGTGGCTAACACTTTTGTACTGGGGCATCCAGGATACAGAGATAAGTGTGAAGCATGGCTGAGCCAAGACACTGCTGGGGAAACCTGCAGAAACAGTTGATCTGACCTAGTGAGAGCATGGAGACCCTAGTCTACAGCTGCGGAACCACCATTGAACCAAACGAAGCTCTCTGAATGTAGGTGCTAGCTAGGAGGCCAGGGTAGTCTATGGGACCTCTAACAGTGTTTATCCCTAGAGCACAAATGAATTTTGAGAGCCCATTCCCTATGGAAGGATACTATTGAAGCCCAGTATGGGAATGAGGGACTGGGCCCTCCCCCAAATGATGCAATGAACTTTGATGGTCCCCTGTGGAGGGCCTCACTATCCCTGGGGAATGGGTAAGGGGTGGGTTTGGGGGTTGGTGAGGAGCAGGGAGGATGGGAGGGCCAGGGATGGGGCATTGATATGTAAATAAGAGTGCTTCCAACATATGCACACATGTTTCCTAGGATTCAGCTCATTCCTCAGATCTCCACAGTAGCTCTGCATGTCACTTAGGTAATGTCAAAGACTTCACTGGTAGAAGGCTTTAGAGTCATTGCTCTGTCCCAGAAGGTTCTTCATCTCACACTTTCCCACTTTGCTGCTTTTGGAACAGGGTAGGGATTCACCTGTCACAGTGTCTTTTGCTAGCTCTACTCAAGAAGCTTCACTTTCCAGCTATTGTCTTCATTAATTCCTGTCTTCTTTAAGTATGCTTAGACTGTGTGTCTTTTCTGTGAGTCCTTTTAAACCACCGATAACAGTTACGTGCTGTACATTTTATAAAGCTATGAGAAATGATTTTTTATCATTTTTTATTTTAATTTTTTTAACATTTTTTATTTTAATTTTAAATAGCTTGTTTTACATGTCAATCCCAGTTCCCTCTCCCTCCCCTCCTCCCACACTCCCCTTCCCCCCCTCCCTCCCACCCTATTGCCAAATCCTTCCACATAGGGGATATCTAGAGTCTGTCATTTTACTCTTGGTAGGGTCAAGGCACTCCCCTAAGAGTCCAGGCTGAGAGAGCATCTCTCTTTGTGCTATAGGCACCTGAAGACAGTTTGTATACCCGGGATAGACACTGATCCACAGCTCAGGGCCCCATAGGTTGCCCAGGCCTTCTCACTGACACTCACATTTGGGGGGTCCAGATCAGTCCCATGCTGGCCTCCCCACTGTCGGTCTGGGGTCCAAGAGCACTCCCCTGTTCAGATCAGCTGTCTCTGCTGGTTTTGCCAGCCCATTCTTTGCCAATTTGCTCATCACTCCTCTCTCTCTGTCACTGGGTTCCTTGGGTTCAGTTCAGTGCTTAGTTGTGTGTTTGCCTCTGCTTCCATCAGTCACAGGATGAAGGCTCCCGGATGGTTATAGACATCAAGTTCATTATCAGGAATGGGCATTCGAGGTGGTCCCTACACTATTGCTTAGCTTGCCAATTGATGTTATACCTTTAGATCACTCGAGGTCACTCTGGTGCCTGATCTGTCTTCGATCCTATGATTCCCTCTTCCCCCTATTCTACCCCCACCCCCTCAACTTCCTGTTCCCCCATGACCAACTCCCTTCCTCTTTACCCCCTCTATTCTTCCCAGGTCCCACTCCCCCCCCACCCCTCGCCATGTTCCCCATCCATTCAGAGGATCTTGTCTCCATCCTCTTCTCTTGGGTACTATGCATATATGCATATCTTTTAGGTTCTTTCCTGTTTCCCAGACTCTCTATCTGTGGAAGTGCAGACTGGCACTATCCTGATCCATATCTAGAATCCATATATGAGTGAGTACATACCATGTTTGTCTTTTTGCGACTGGGTTACCTCACTCAGGATGGTTTCTTCCAGTGCTATCCATTTCCCTGCGAATTTCAAGATTCCATTGTTTTTTTCTGCTGAGTAATACTCCATTGTGTAAATGTACCACATTTTCTCTATCCACTCTTCAGTTGAGGGGCATCTAGGTTGCTTCCAGGTTCTGGCTATTACAAACAATGCTGCTATGAACATAGTGGAGCAGATGCCCTTGTTGTATGAACCTGCCTCATTTGGATAAATGCCTAAGAGTGGAATTGCTGGGTCTAGTGGTAGATTAATTCCCATTTTCCTGAGGAATCTCCATACTGATTTCCAAAGAGGCTGTATGAGTCGGCATTCCCACCAGCAGTGGAGGAGTGTTCCTCTCTCTCCACATCCTCTCCAGCATAAATTGTCTTCGGTGTTTTTGATTCTAGCCATTCTGACAGGAGTAAGATGGTATCTCAGAGTTGTTTTGATTTGCATTTCCCTGATGGCTAAGGATGTTGAGCACTTTCTTAAGTGTCTCTTGGCCATTTTAGCCTCCTCTACTGAGAATTCTCTATTTAGCTCTGTACCCCACCTTTCAAGTGGATCCTTTGGCGTTTTGGAGACTTCTTTCTTGAGTTCTTTGTAAATTTTGGAGATTAGCCCTCTGTCAGATGTAGGGTTAGTGAATATCTTTTCCCATTCTGTGGCCTGCCTTTTTGTCTTTTTGACTGTGTCCTTTGCCTTACAGAAGCTTTTTAGTTTCAGAAGGTCCCATTTGTTAATTGTCGATCTCAGTGCCTGTGCCACTGGTGTTATGTTTAGGAAGTGGTCTCCTGTACCAACTCGTTGAAGAGTATCTCCCACTTTCTCTTCTAAAAGTTTCAGTGTGGCTGGATTTATGTTGAGATCTTTGATCCATTTGGACTTAAGTTTTGTACAAGGCGATAAACATGGATCTATCTGCAGTCTTCTGCATACCAGTACCCAGTTATGCCAGCACCATTTGTTGAAGATGCTTTCTTTTTCCACTGTACAGTTTTAGCTTCTTTGTCAAAAATCAGGTGTTCATAGGTGTGTGGGTTAAAATTAGGGCTTTCGATTCGGTTCCATTGGTCTACCTGCCTATTTTTGTGCCAGTACCAAGCTGTTTTCAGGACTATAGCTCTATAATAGAGCTTGAAGTCAGGTATGGTGATGCCTCCTGAAGTTCCTTTATTATATAGGGATGTTTTGGCTATCCTGGGCCTTTTGTTTTTCCATATAAAGTTGATTAATGTTCTTTCCAGGTCCTTGAAGAATTGTGATGGAATTTTGATAGGGATTGCATTGAATCTATAGACTGCTTTTGGCAAGATTGCCATTTTTATTATGTTGATCCTACCAATCCAAGAGCATGGGAGATCTTTCCATTTTCTGGTATCTTCTTTGATTTCTTTCTTCAAAGACACAAAGTTCTTGATATACAGGTCTTTCACTTCCTTGGTTAACATTATCCCCAGATATTTGATGCTGTTTTTGGCTATTGTAAAAGGTGATGTTTCTCTGATTTCTTTCTCAGTCACTTCATCATCTGTATATACTAGGGTCACTGATTTTTTTGAGTTTACCTTGTATCCTGCCACATTGCTGAAGGTGTCTTTCAGCTCTAGGAGTAACCTTGCGGAGTTTTTTGGATCACTTATGTAAACTATCATATCATCTGCAAATAATGAAAGTTTGACTTCTTCTTTTCCTATTTGTATCCCCTTTATCTCCTTTTGTTGTCTTATTGCTGTAGCTAGAACTTCAAGTACAATATTGAAGAGATATGGAGAGAGTGGACAGTCTTGTCTTGTTCCTGATTTTAGAGGAATTGCTTTGAGTTTCTCTCCATTTAGTTTGATGTTAGCTGTTGGTTTACTGTATATTGCTTTTATTATATTCAGGTACGTTCCTGCTATCCCTGATCTCTCTAGGACCTTTATCATGAAGGGGTGCTGGATTTTGTCAAAGGCTTTTTCAGCATCTAGTGAGATGATCATGTGGTTTTTCTTTCGCAGATTGTTAATATGGTGGATTACATTGATAGATTTTCTAATGTTGAACCATCCCTGCATTCCTGGAATGAAGCCTACTTGATCATGGTGGATGATTTTTCTGATGTGTTCTTGAATCCGGTTTGCAAGTATTTTATTGAGTATTTTTGCATCAATGTTCATGAGGGAAATTGGTCTATAGTTCTCTTTCTTAGTTGTGTCTTTGTGTGGCTTGGGTATCAAGGTAATTGTAGCCTCGTAGAAAGAGTTTGGCAGTGAGCCTCCTGCTTCTATTGTGTGGAATACTTTGACGAGTATTGGAATGAGCTCTTCTTTGAATTTCTGGTAGAATTCTGCACTGAAGCCATCTGGGCCTGGGCTTTTTTTGTTTGGGAGACTTTTGATGACTGCTTCTATTTCATTAGGGGTTATAGGTCTGTTTAGATTATTTATCTGTTCTTGATTTAGTTTTGGCAAGTGATATCTATCCAGGAAATTGTCCATTTCTTTTAAATTTTCAAATTTTGTGGAGTACAGATTTTCAAAGTATGCCCTGATGATTCTCTTGATTTCCTCAGAGTCCGTTGTTATGTCCCCTTTTTCATCCCTGATTTTGTTAATTAGCATGTTCTCTCTCTGTCTTTTGGTTAGTTTGGACAGAGGTTTGTCTATTTTTTGATTTTCTCAAAGAACCAACTCTTTGTTTCATTGATTCTTCTCAGTGTTTTCCTGGTTTCTACTTGATTGATTTCAGCCCTCAATTTGATTATTTCCTGGCGTCTGCTCCTCCTGGGGAGTTTGCTTCTTTTTGTTCTAGAACATTCAGCTGTGCTATTAATTCTCTAGTATGACTGTTCTCCAGTTTTTTCATGTGGGCACTTAGTGCTATAAACTTTCCTCTCAGCACTGCTTTCAAAGTGTCCCATAAGTTTGTGTATGTTGTGTCTTCATTCTCATTGAAATTGAGGAAGTCTTTAATTTCTTTTTTTATTTGTTCCTTTACCCAGGGATGGTGCAATTGTGCATTGTTCAATCTCCATGAGTTTGTAGGGTTTCTGTGATTTGTGTTATTGTTGAATTCTAATGTTAATGCATGGTGGTCTGATCAGATGCAGGGGGTTATTCCAATTTTTTTGTATCTGTGGAGATTTGCTATGTTTCCTATTATGTGGTCAATTTTAGAGAAGGTTCCATGTGGTGCCGAGAAGAAGGTATATCCCTTTGTATTTGGATGGAATGTTCTATAGATGTCTGTTAATCCCAGTTGGGTCATAACTTCTATTAATTCTTTTGTTTCTTTGTTAAGTTTCTGTCTGGAGGTCCTGTCTAGCGGTGAGAGCGGAGTGTTGAAGTCTCCTACTGTTAGTGTGTGAGATTTTATGTGCATTTTGAGCTTTAGTAATGTTTCTTTCACGAATGTAGGTGCCTTTGTATTTGGGGCGTAGATGTTTAAAATCGAGACTTCGTCTTGATGTATTTTTCCTTTGATGAATATGAAGTGCCCTTCTTCATCTCTTTTGATTGATTTTAATTTGAAGTCTAATTTGTTAGATATTAGGATTGCTACGCCCGCTTGTTTCTTGGGGCCATTTGATTGGAAGATCTTTTCCCAGCCCTTTACTCTGAGATAACGTCTGTCTTTGTTGTTGAGATGTGTTTCTTGTATGCAGCAGAAGGAAGGGTTCTGTCTTCGTATCCATTCTGCTAGTCTGTGTCTTTTTATAGGCAAGTTGAGGCCGTTGACATTGAGGGATATTAATGACCATTGATTGGTGATCCTTGTTTGCGCTTGATTTATTGTTAGTGAAGTTATTTTGTGTTGTTTCTCTTCCCTTTTTCTTTTAGTGTTTTGTAAAGTATGATTATATATTGCCTGTGTCTTTGTGAATGTAGTTATCTTCCTTGGCTATAGATTTTCCTTCTTGCATTTTCTGTAGAGCTGGATTCATAGATACGTATTGTTTAAATCTGGCTTTGTCATGGAATATTTTGTTTTCTCCATCTATGGTAATTGAGAGCTTTGCTGGATATAGTAGTCTGGGCTGGCATCCTTGTTCCTTAGTGTTTGTAGGACATCTGACCAGGATCTTCTGGCTTTCATCGTTTCCATTGAGAAGTCAGGTGTAATTCGGATAGGTCTGCCTTTGTATGTTACTTGGCCTTTTTCTTTAGCTGCTCTTAATATTTTCTCTTTGCTCTGTAGGTTTGATGTTTTGATTATTATATGGCGAGGTGACTTCTTTTTCTGGTCAAGCCTATTTGGTGTTCTGTAATTTCTTGTACTTTCGTAGGCATATCTTTCTTTAGGTTAGGGAAGTTTTCTTCTATGATTTTGTTGAATATGTTTTCTGTACCTTTAAGTTGAAGTTCTTCACCTTCTTCTATACCTATTATTCTCAGGTTTGGACTCTTCACAGTGTCCCATATTTCCTGGATATTTTGTGTTAAGGATTTGTTGGTTTTGAGATTTTCTTTGGTTGACGTCTCTATATCCTCTAATGAGTCTTCAACACCTGAGATTCTCTCTTCTATCTCTTGTATTCTATTGGTGATACTTGCATCTGTAGTTCCAGACCGTTTACCGAGCTTTTCTATTTCCAGCATCCCTTCATTCTGTGTTTTCTTTATCGTTTCTATTTCAGCTTTCAATCCTTCAACTGTTTGAGCTGTTTCCTTAATTTTCTTGGTTGTTTTTTCTTGGTGCTCTTTAGATTCTTTGAGAGATTTGTTTATTTCTTGAATTTTTTTCCCCCATTTCATGGATTTTTTTGTTTGTTTTTTCTTCTATTTCTTTAAGGGATTTCCTTGTTTCTTCTTTGAGGCTCTCCATCATCTTCATGAAATAATTTTTAAGGTCTGTCTCCTCTTCTTCATCTATGTAGTGCTTTTCGGGTCTTGCTGGTGTTGGATCCTTGGATTCTGGTGGGGTCATGCTGGTGTTTCTATTGCTGAGTGATCTCTTATTCTGTCTTCTTCCCATCTCTTCTTCCAGTGGGTGCTGGTGGGGTCTTTCCGTCTCCACTGGTCTCCTTCTTTACTGCGGGCTGAAGCTGGGGATGCTGAAGCTGGACTCGCTGGGGTTGGGGTCTTGGAGGGGCCCCGAAGATGGAGGGGGATGGGTGATGGGCGGGAGGTCCCAGCCGGAGACCCAATCTCACCTGAAGCTGGGCTCGCTGGGTTGGGGTCTTGGAGGGGCTGATCTCTTTCCTGTGTGGGCAGCTCTTCTGGAAGCCGGGAGCGGCCCCGAAGATGGAGGGGGGATGGGTGATGGGCGGTCCCAGCTGGAGACCCAATCTCACCTGAAGCTGGGCTCCCTGGAGTTGGGGTCTTGGAGGGGCTGATCTCCTTTTATTTTAATTTTAAATAGCTTGTTTTACATGTCAATCCCAGTTCTCTCTCCCTCCCCTCCTCCCACACTCCCCTTCCCCCCACCCTCCCACCCTATTGCCAAATCTTTCCACATAGGGGATATCTAGAGTCTGTCATTTCACTCTGGGTAGGGTCCAGGCACTCCCCTAAGAGTCCAGGCTGAGAGAGCATCCCTCTTTGTGCTATAGGCACACGATGACTGTTTGTATTCCAGGGATAGACACTGATCCACAGCTCAGGGCCCCATAGGTTGCCCAGGCCTTTTCGCTGACACTCATGAGAAATTATTTTTGGATGTTTTCCACAATGAAAATGTTTGTAGAGATGGGTGTATTTATCCTGATTTAAACATTAGACAATATTTTAATTTTTATTATTTTTAAGTATGTGTACATTGGTATTTCTGTGTGTGGGAAGTCCATGTGAGTATGGGTGCCTGTGAAGGTCAGAACTGTCTAGTGTTATGGATGTGGAGGAAGGCAGTAGTGAGTTACTTGACATGGGTGCTGGGAACCTGTGTTTGATCCTCTGCAGAGGCAGCATGTGCTCTTTTTGCTGAGCCATCCCTCAAGCCCTGCTGGATTTAGCTTAAAAATAAAAATTGATCTAATGAAAACACAAATTATCTCTAAGGAAAGACAATAAGCCATTGTTTCCCAGCCTCAGATGCAGGAAAAAAATTGAAAGGAAAATTGGCAAATCTGAGACCAGAAGGATAAGGTAGATGAAACAATCTTAATAGCAAAACAAAACCCCAAAGAACAGGAACCACCACCAGAAATACAACAGATTTGCTTCACACATTTCTGTTTTATAACAAGCAAATTATAGAGCAGCTGTGGGAAAATAAAAAATACACGAGAGACAAACAAAAGATTAAAATTTCCCTGATTTGACAAAAGACTGACTACAGATTCTGCAAGGAGCTCAAAGAAGCAAATATGAGACTGCTGCTCCAAACCTTGAGAATATTCCTGAACTCAGCAGGTATCATATTATTTTTTAATAGGAATAATGCGTTCTGGTATTATATGCTACAGTGGGGTGAATACAATTGATGGTAATGCATTGCATATCTGGAAATAGAAGAGAGGAATTTAATGCATTCATCTGAAGAAAATAAAATTTTAAGGTGATAGATATGATAATTATCTCAATTTGATCATTACCAAGGAATACATGAATTCACTTATTATATTGTACCTCATAAATATCAACAGGTGCTATGTGCCAATCAGAATTCTTTTTAAAGGAAAATTTATTTTCCAGTCTTTCAGGAAGAAAGAACAAGCTAGCTATAGAATAAGAAAGAATGTGAAAGACTACCATTGTGCCTGCATACGCCACTACCCACCATGCTATTATAGCACAGAGTCCTAGATTAACAGTTTGCTGTTTGTGGAAAACTTTGCATTTGCAAAGTGGATGCTAAAACCATGAGACCAATGAGGGAGAGGGGCTGATATTCAAGGACTGGCTTTCACTAAAAAAATGAAATAAATCTATCTTTACATAGAGTATAAGGGTTAAGAAGCGTGTTCTCTACTTTTTCTATTAGAAAAGAACTAAGGCAGTGGTGCATAACTTGTGTGTCATGACCCCTTTGGGTGTCACATATCATATATCCTGCATATCAGATATTTACATTATGATTCATAACAGTAGCAAAATTACAGTTATGAAGCAGCAACAAACTAATCTTATGATTGTGGTCACCATACATGAATACAGTAGTAAAGGGTCACAGCATTAGGAATATTGAAAACCACTGGATTAGAGGAAGAAAACCAACAGATGACAAATTATGCAAACACACAATTATAATGCAGACTGAAGAGGCAAGTGATAGCCAATGAGACCAATAACATCTGTAGTTAAATTACTATGGTAGGATAGTGAAAAATAAAAAAGGACCACAGAAGTATAAAACAAAATTTAATGAAGAATTATGATGCAGTGGGACCAGTAGTTGTCTGGAATTCTAACAGTAAATTATCAAAGCAAAGCTTCAAGATTTTTTTTGTAGAGTCTATTGATAGATGAAGTAGTTGGTCTTGATTGTTAATGTGATGCAGCTCTGGGCATGTCATCAAGGGCTTTTATGGAGACGTATAATTGAGGTAGAAAGACCCACCCTGAATGTGGAAGGTGTGGACCCATGGGGTGGAGTCCCAGACTGAAGAAGAAGTCATTTGAGGACTAGATGCATTCATCTTTGTACTGCCTGACATGTGTGGTCAGGTACCAACATGCTTCCCTACCACAATGGACAATATGACCAGGCCACTAAAACAAATTCCTTTCCATTAAGTTGCCTTCCCAAGCATCTTGTCATGGAAAAAGAAAAAGAAACACTAATGCAACAAGAATTAACTAAAATAAATCTAAATACTTCATCTTGTTGGAAAAGACAGAAGCCAAAAGAAGGATCTAATCTAATTGTCTTAGGGTGGGAAGAAGCTAGAATAAATAGCAGTCCAATGGAGATGATGACATCGCATTTAAGGAAGGAAAGTTGTCATGGTTGAAATAAAGAATAGGGTCAGAAAAAAAATGTCCAAATAAAAAGAAAGAGAACAGGACTAGAAGACAGCTTAGTGGTTAAGAGCATTGACTGTTCTTCCAGAGACCCAGGCTCAATTGCCAGCATCCACCTGGCAGCTGACGGTTCTCTGTAAATCCTGTCCTACGGGATCTGACACCCTCACACAAATGCATATAAAAATTATTTAAAAAAGAGAGAATGTATAAACACTAACCTCATTAAATCTACCCTAAAGCAGAGCATCGAATATAGGTGACAATAAAACTATAACATAATGTGCAATGTTATGGAAAAAAGAAAACGTATTAAACATTGTATAAAAAGGATGAATTCTTTATTTAAATGCTGAAAAAATATGTGTATGAAGTAAAAAGCCAGTCTAAATATGCTTAAATGTATGTAAATATTCAAGAACCACTTAAAAATAGGTTAAAAAAGTCAACGTATACAAGTTGGGTAAAGAAAAACACATGCAGAAAGCAGTAGTTGCGGTATTAATATTAGACCATAATTAATGGAACTGAAAGTAAAAACACTAAATGAAATAAACACATTAACAGAATAAATAGGAATATTATGCAATTATGGGAGGCAAAATTTATGAGTGAATTATAACCCTGTGTGCACTGAACATCAGAGTATTTAAATTAATTCAACGAAGCTGTTAGAAATACTAGCAAACCCTGACAAACACATAATCATAATGGTGAATTTCCGTATGCATCACCCAAATGAGCTGAATTTAGAAGCCTCAGAGTAAGCAAGAATAAATAAAATTGGTAGAATGCAGTTTGTAAGTCTGATTTTATTTTCCCCCACTTATTTTCTTTCTTTCTTTTTTTTTGTTGTTGTTGGCTCAGTACAGCATAATAAAATATTGGAGACTGAGAAGCATATACATCAGAAACATGTTTTTTTCCTTCATTCTGGAGACAGGCGGCCCAAAGTCAAGGCCTTAGCAGGTTTGGCTTTTCTGAGTGCTGCTCCCTCTGCCTTGCATTCATTGTCCCCTTAAAGATATTGTCTACAAATGGAGACACATGGGGGGGCTCATGGTTTTAAATTAGGAGATTTAGGGGAACAACATTCAGGTCATGATATTTACTCTTATGATCACATACTGTTTACTGCTCTAATTGGTGGTGTGGACCCGAGGGAGCAGGGCCAAAAAATGGGTGGACTAAAGTCTCATGAAATAGTCAACTTTATTCAGAGCATCAGACAATTTTTACTCTGAGGATTAAGAAGAATGCTATGAGTAAGGCATTCAACCACAAAGACAAGCCACATGTGACAAAAACAGGTTTTTCCTAAGAGAGGCATACGACAGTTCTGCTATACCTTCCAAGAACAATTCTGTACTTTCGAAGAAACTGTGGTCACAAGATTTGTCTTGTTTGCTTGGAGTTTTCTCACAAGCACCCAGAATTCCCCTCACAGAAATGACTCCTTTCTTGGTCTGCATTCCAAGAATGTACCGACAACATGCCATTCTGAAAATCCCCGTAACCCTAAGAATTATCCTGTGGTTTATAAATATCACAATAAATGGTATACAACAGTACAGGGATTATGTTTATGACAGGGATTAATGAGTATTCCAAACTTGTCTCTTTTTAGAAGAAAGACAAAGGATTCCTGTCAAAATGCTACTTTTCATTGATGATGTATCTAGTCACCCAAGGGCACTGATGGATGTATAAGAGAACTCATGCTGTTTTCATGCCTGCTAACATAGCACCCATTTTACATTCAATGGAACAAGGAGTCATTTTAAATTCAAGCTCTTATTAATTAATAAATATATTTTATAAGGTAAGGACTGCCATTCTTCTGATGGATCTGAGTAATACCCATTGAAAATCTGGAAAGTGCTCACATTCTAGGTGCCATCAAAAACACTTGTGAGTCACAGGAGGAGATCAGAATGTCAACAGGAATAGGAGTTTGGAAGAAGTTGACCTTAACCCTTATGGAGATCTCTGAGGAGTTCAGGACTTTGGTAGAGGAAATAACTGCATATGTGGAAATAGAATTGGAAATGGAGCCTGCATATGTGAATGATGTGTTGCAATTTCTTGATAAAGCTGGATTAGATGAATAATTGATTCCTTAAGACGAACAAATAAAATTGTTTTCTGAGATTATCATGCACTATTGAATGACAGCAAAGGATATAGAATATTAAATAAACTCGGTTGCTAAATCAGAAACAGGGTTGGAGAGGATGACCACACATTATGAAAAAGTTCTACCGTGGGTACATGGTAGTAAGCACCATCACACACTGTCAGCAAATCCTTCATGAAAGGAAAGAAGAGTCAACTGATATGGCAAACTACACTGATGCCTTATTTTAAGAAGTTGCCTTAGCCAGCCCAGCCTTCAGCAACCACCACCCTGGTCTGTCAGTACTCACCAACATCCAGGCAACACTCTCCACTAGCATAAAAGGTAGCACTTACTGAGGGCCAGCATGACCTGTAACACATAGGAACACAGTTTTAAAAGAAGTATGTGTATTTGAGACATGGCAGCATTTCTCAGTTAATAGAATACAACATAATATAAATATAACTTTCATATATATTCAGAGACAAAAAATCCATGTGGCTTGTTTTATTCTGACATACACTTTATTGAAGTATTTGTGATGGTGATATGATACTTGGTGGGTCTTCCATCCTCAGCCAAACTTCTCTGGAAATGTCCTCACAGACGTGCCTAAAGGCAGGTCTCCTAAGTGACTTCAATGACAGTCAGCTAAAGATTAACCATCACACCACATAGAGGCATTCCTCAGTGGAGAAGTGAGAGCAGATATGGTAAGCATACACTCAGAGTTAGTTCTTACTGCTTCCCAGATCAAAGATTAGCTTTTCATAAAGAAGGTTAACCTTAAAAACACAATGTTTAGTCAAACAAAAATAACCAAAAGGGAATATTTACTGTTTCACAAAAAATACATTCTAAGAAGGAGAAACACTTTCATATTTCGAGTGCTCATGGGAACAGAAAGATAGACATCAAACACATTATAATATTTGGCCAAGGCATGAGAAAGGAATGTGAGTGGGTTAGAGAATTAGAGAGTGGAATAAAGAAAGTTACGTTGCACAGACCAGAACTAATAATGGGCTCTCAACCTAATGGTGTGATTACGGGAGACTTCTGTACCTGATTTCCAAACATAAATCTGTGGACTGTAATTATAGATGATCCAAGCATAAAGAATGCATCTTTAAAAACACTTTTTACAAGCCAGAATTAAAACACTCTGTATAGCTACCTCAGGTATGAGAAGCTGGACATAAATCGGGTATTAATGAATCTGCCAAAAAAAAGATGCTTCTGTTTTTACACTTTAATTGAGAACTTATGAAACTATGAGAGCCAAAGGAACCCAAATGGCCCCTAGATAGAAAAATCTATCCCACCTTTTTATTCACACTCCTGACCAGGCACTGAGGGGCAGGAATTTCCCACCCCGATGTAATTATCAGCATAGATTCTCAGTCTTAGTGCTCTGGCATTTCACACAAAGTCTTGGAAGAGAATAGAACTTTTCAGTATGAATTTCTCATCTGGAGTTTTGAGGAACTTGGAGAATTTTACAATGAGAAGCTGTGTGGATGTTCCCCATGGCCTTTGGAATCTCCTGGCAGTAGGCCTTGATTGACAATTCGCTAAAGGTCTTAGGACAACATGGGTTGGATAATTACTACTCATGAAGGTTGAGGGAAGTTTGATGTGTGTCAGCTCCTACCCTTTTTGCTTGTGTGTTTTTTTTCTGGTTCTGAGTGTAGATTTCTTGGACATGAAGTTGGCCCTCACTACAGAGAGCATATGCCATAGTATTCAGGCTGCAAATGAATGTTTGAGATGTCACTGAAGACTTTAGGGGATTTTCAAGAGGGCAGGTCTCCTACAAGTGCTTTCACCTAATAATTGAGTATTCTTTTAGAATACTATAGTTCCATTATCCTACAGTTAGTAACAAAGATAATCACATCCAACATCAGTCTGTGTTTAAGGGTTGGGCAGCCTTCTATGCTATTCAACTTATTGACTGTTCTCTGAGATAGATGCTCTGCAGTCTAAGGCAAAGTGACATCACTCATCCCTCTTAAGGACACTCAGCTAGAGCCTGGTAAGTGAGGACTTGGGTAAATTTGTTAACAAAAGCTAAACTCTGGGCTTTTGAATGCCATCATCTTTCTAAAGTCACCTGTCATGATATGTTCTGCTAATCTGATGTGTGGAAGGTTGAAGACAAGAGGGAAACAGCATGCACTTTGGAATCATACTGACGAAGGATTTTATTAAGTCTATGTGTGACACTCCGGGGAAAGTGATCTATCTCCTGAGTGTTTTAAGGGGAGGTGCTTGAAATAACTGACAGCTCTGCCTCTTAACACTTATTTTAAACTCCAGTAATAATTTTTAGACAACAAAACGATCATTGATGTACTTAATTAAATGACTTAATCTTTTTACAAATTAAAAAACATAATGTAGCTTAATCACTTCATATACTATCTGATTAATGGAGCTTAGTAAAAATAAAAGCAACAGTGGCAGTATTAACACCTTTCCAATTAATGCACCTTAGGTTAAAAATGTTATACAGAATTACTTTATAATTATACTTAAAAGCAACAACTACTAGCCCTTACTCAGTACTTTCATAGAGTGTGATATTGTATTTAAAAAATTTTAAGCAGAAGTTTGACATGACAAAATTTGTTTAAGTTAATATTAATATTAACCAAATATTCTTGTTTTTAAGAAAAATGAGGATACGCTTTATATACACAGAAGGAACATGTAATTATATTTTTGAAGAAGTCAAAACAATCTTTTGTGGTCACACATGCGTATTCACAAATTCATTCATTCTTTCCTGTGTGTGGGTGTGGGTACACCTGACAGTGTGAGGTGGATTCAGGGGGATCTTGAGTGTCACTTTTGCTTTAGAAAGGGTCTCCTTTTTTTGCTGCTTATTATATCAGGCTAACCTGCTTGAGAGCTCCTGGGGATGTTTTTGTCAATGCCTATCATTTCACCGTAGGTGAACTGAGATTCCAGACGTGTACTTCCATGATTAAAGAATTAGCAATGGAACCAAAGTTAGGGTTTAGTGGCAGAGTACCTTGGCGGGTCTGGGCCAAGGTAGTCTGCACAGATCACACCACACAACAGATCTACAGAAGATGTTTATTAGGGAAAGGGAGAACAAAAAGTCATTTTAGAATGAGGACATGAGAGAGATAGGCAGAGACAGTTAGAGAGACTGGGAGAGAGAGAGAGAGAGAGAGAGAGAGAGAGAGAGAGAGAGAGAGAGAGAGAGAGAGAGAGAGAGAGAGAGAGAGAGAGAGAGCACTCAAGAGAGAAGTCTGTGACAGGGATCTTTTAAAGGGTTGGTGACTTGTGATGCTGTGATAGTTGCTGGCCCACTGAGCCACCGAGAGAAGTCTGCCGGAGAACCTGGTTTCCAACACCATGACTTTGAACTTGGGTCCTCATGCTTCCTCAGTATTTTATGGACTGAACCATCTCTGTGGCCTCTTAGGAAAGAAGTCTTGTTCTATATCAGTGGATCTCAATCTTCCTAGTGCTGCAATCATTTAACACAGATTTTCATGTTGTGGTGACCCCAACCATAAAATTATTACATTAATACTTCATAACTGTAATTTTGCTACTGTCATGAAACACAATGTTAATATCTGATATGCAGGACGTCTAATTTGTGATCCCCAAGAAAGGGTCATTAGACCCCCACAAAGGGGTCACAATCCACAAGTTGAAAAACCACTGTCCTAGAGGTTTTCCTAGATAATGAAACAGACACTAGTACAGTACATTGGGAGTTTGACTAAATGTGAACATTTTTATGATAAATAATGTTTATTGAGCACTGTGTGGCAGGCCATGTCTGAGGTGATTTACATTGCATCATTTAATTGGACTCTTAGGCACTTATTTTATGAAGCAGTGGACAGAGGTGTAGACAGTAGACTGGGAGGCAGGTTTGAGGTCACAGAGCTGGTAAGCTGCTGAGCCAGGGTGTGACCTAACCTATCTTCAGCTCCTACCTGTCTTCTCTCAGGTCTTTGGGGGATTCATCTAAATGGAATCTAATTACAGGAGAGCATTCTTAAGCATGAGCCTGGGCCAGCAACAGCCCGCCCCCACACTGATTCTAATCCCCTAAATTAAGTAGGGAAGTGTTTTAATGAGACAAATAAGGACTCGATTGGGCATATATCACGTGACATCTGCTTGTTAACGTCTGAATGCTGAGTGCTGAGTGATGTACCGGTATATGTACAGATTAAAAAAATGTATAGGGTGAAAAACTTACTGGGAATTCATACTAGAGATGAGTTGAACTGTAAGCATAGCCGAATATAGTTTTCTAGGACATGGAGAATTTTGTGGCAGTGGAATACATAATCTTGTTGTTCATTTACACTTTTCTGGTATTTAAATACAAGATTCTAAAGTGAAGTTTACACCTCAATGAATGCTATCTTATTTCTCTTTTCTCTAGTTCTCTCTAACTTTCGTTTGCTTATTTTTATTGTGACTACAGTGAAATCAGTTACATTTCCAGTATTTTACTATTTATTAGAAATGGTTTTTAATTAGAATTTAAATATTTTATTTAACAAATATTTTACTTTGGAAGTAAATGAAGTCATATTTTTGTCTTTCCCTATGAATTTGTATAATTTGAATTTTAATTTTTTTAGCATGTATGTGTGAGTGAATGTGTGTGTGTGTGTGTGTGTGAGTGAGTGTTTGTGTGTATGTGTATGTGTAAGCATGGATGCTTGTGTGCCATGGCAAGCATGTGGAGGACAGATGACAAATTGCAGGGTAGATTCTCTCCTTCTACCATGTAGGTTATGGCCTTAGGACTTGGATTCTTAGCTTCCCTTTCTATTGAGCCAACGCATAAGTCTAATGGAGAACAGATGAGTAGAGTTATAAATACTCACTAATAATCCTTAAAGTGACCTGCTTATGTGTTAAGGGCTAAGCAAATCTTAGTTATCAGGGTTCTAAAAACAAACAAACAGAAACTAAGATGAAAAACCCAGTGTTTATCTAGTGTGTGTCTCCTTGGGGGAGATTATATGAAAGATTTTAAATGAATGTTTCACTTGGATTATAATCTACACAATGCAATGAACACTGGATGAACTGCATTTCACTTTGATGTTTATTTTTTCACACACTGTGCATATATATGACACTTCGTATATACACAGAGAGTTTTCTGCTGTCATTCAAACTCTGCAGAGTTTGTAATGTAGAATGCTTCAGTATGGGTCTTCAACCCTTGAAAGATTCTACCTCCTAGAAATCAATGAGTTGGTTATATATAACTCATAAATATATTATGAGATGGTCTGAATATAGTGTGTGGGCCTTACCCTTGTTCCTACAGTCATGCTACAGTTCATTAGAAACTCAGTTTTGCTGTGAAACCCCAATATATCCTTGAATTTTCTTTTCCTGGGCAACTGGGCCTAAAGAGCATCACTGTTGTTAAACCTAACAGTGTGACCCAGTTCCGACATGACATTGTTGGTCATTTGAAATGCATGTGTTTTCATATTATATATGGACAAAAGGCTTGTAATCATTCCCCCATGTTATTTACATTTAATTTTTAAATGTACACATTAAATTGGAATAAATTTAAGGCCATGAATCTGTAAGATTTCTCTTCAAAACACATAGGATTTATTCAAACCTTCACTAGCCAAAGAATGTGTCCAATAAAGTACTTCCTAATTCAGGGAGCAATGCACATTTGTATTAGAAATACTTGGATGTTTATTTGTACAGGCCCTGAAACTTAAGTCTAAATGTTCCCTAGAGATACTTTTTACCATATACCCATATTTATTATTTCTAGAAGACATCTGTATCTTAGGTTCATGCTTCATGGGTGCCTGCATGTGGGTGGAGTGTTAAGAAATTGACTAGTAAAAACTCACAAACAATCATAGTATAAAATTAATATGAATGCATTTCAGCCTCCATAACTATTTTCACCCACATTTTATTTCATCCAACGAGAGCTACTTCATCTTCTGCTATTTCCTAAGGAAATGGAGGCCGGAAGGAGGATACACTGACCCTAGGACTCTCTCTCCAGTCACAGGGCGATTTTTCCTTTCATTTTAAATCCAGGCTACCTTTGACTCCCTGCACAAAGACATGAGGTGAATGATGGACATGGGAACTCAGTGGTGATTATAGATAATTCTTTGCTTAATCTGCTTGATGACATCAAACCACTCTGCAGTTCTCAGCATTGTCTCCTTTCCTATAGGTATATATATCTAATCTGGGGATAGAAATTGAGAAATAAATGAGGCAAAAATAAAGCATTGTTCAAAGTTGCCTTTTTATGGCCTTGGAGTTTGGAAAGGACCATTCTCTACTTTGGCATTTGAGAGAAGAAATTTGGCTATTATAGTTTTTCATGTTATTTTTATTAAGCGAATGAAAAGGGATGGTAGCCATTCCGCCACTAGGGTGTTAGAACAGCAAATTGAGGGGCCCCCCAAAGACCTTGATACCCATTTTTGAAGTTCAATTCCAATCCCTGAGATTAGAGAAGCCCTTCCAAAATGAGGGTCACAAATGCATTTGTGACTTAGACGATTTGTCTGGACGCTGTCAGGGAAACAATTGGCGATTATTGAGCCGAACTGCTGATTTTCTCTCTGTACCGCTTTTTCCTTTTGTTTTGGTCACTCACTGCTAAATGTTAAAGTCTTTCAGCAAGTAAAAAAATTCTAGTTATGTGGAAGAGAGGGGAGAATGGAGAAAAAAATGGGAATAAAGAAGCAGGGAGACAGATTTTCAATTTAAGATGACATTGGTTTTATCTTAAATAATTTAATTGTTTTGAAAATATATCTGTCAATTGCATGTAATATAGTATGTAGTATATAATAGACATTATTCATTAATATTGGGACACATATTAGGTAAGATAAAACTCCATACTATGAAGGAGCTCTGTCATTGAGGGGAGGCAGCTGACAATTTCTGTGGGACCTTCTCATCCTCATTGACTCCAGCATTATCCCTTGTTTTGCTCCTCTTCTTATCTCTGCTAATGGACCATTAGTTGGGAGCAAACACAGAACCCAGAAACAACCAATCCGTTGGCAGAGCATCAGTATTAGATATAGAGTGAGTGATCTTGAATGGGAGAGCCATTTCTATCAGAATCTCTGCAACCTTAAGGAGCACACTACATTTTCTCTCAACGATCTGTTTTCAGCCACTCTCATCTCCCTCTGCTGCCTTCCTGTCCTTACCAACACATTGCCATGATTTTCTTCTTGGTTTCTTCATAGGTTGTATGCTGGCTGTGAAGTCCCTTCTCCTGTTAGACTTGGAAAGCAAAGCCTCAAAACATCATCAGATCAACACCCTTAAAAGGTTTCAGTGGCTTCCCATACACTTGATGTGGTCTGAACTCCACCCCATGGCCATTAATTAACACCCCTGGCTCTTGCTCTGTGCTGGTCACTTCCCTCATCTGCTTCTCCTTCCCCAACCACTCTGGTGCAGCTTCATCCTTCTAATAGCCAGGCAATTCCAGTAGACCGCATCTTCACAAGGTATTCCATGTGCTCCTCACAAGACTTTAAGTCTCAGCTTAAATGCTCTCTCCTAGCTTATGTGTTCTTGTAGTAATTTTGGTGGGTAAGATCTGTCTGTCACTCGACCACAGAGCATGTTGAGAGTCTTCCCTGTGCTTCTTATAATTCCATACACCTATTTGAAGTGCAATAAACCTAAGTATGAAATGAATTTTCATTGCTACCTATCACTGGCGAGTTAGCAGATAATGTATATTTTCAAAGGAGGGTGGGTGCTGTGTGACCCTGAGGAAGGCTGGTAGTGTCATGGAGAGGCTGACCTGGTAGGTTTCAGAGTTTATGCTCTAGCTCTGCCTCTTAGTGGAAGTGTTGCCTTTGGCAAATTACTTAATAACCTCTGTGAACTGTTGCCTATTATGTAACACGGAGGTAATAGTATTATTTTACAAGGTTGTTGTAAGGATTATGAGCATGTGTTCCAAGTAATTAGCATGAATAATAATGAATAACATTTACCAACACTTTTCTGAGCCAGGCCCTAGGTTGAGAGTTTATGGTACCATCTCATAGATCTTTTCATAAGTCATGTTATTATTCTCATTTTGCATTGAAAATGAGTTTAAGGTTCAAGTTTAAGGTCAAAGTTATTAAATTACTAAGTGGCAGAATCAGGATAAACTCATGAATTAAATTACAGAACCAAATTTTGTAGACAAGGAGTTATCATTACTGAGTAAATACACAAAGGTAATCATGGGGATGCAGCCCATCATGGTGGGAATACAGTCAGAAGACAGAAATGCCCACAGTCAGGAAACAGAGACAGATGAATGCTGGTGTTCTGTTGGATTTCTCTCTTTTCCACTTCAATTACTTCAGCACCCTGCCCATGGGTGCCCACATTCAGGTTCTCTTCTTCTTCTTCTTCTTCTTCTTCTTCTTCTTCTTCTTCTTCTTCTTCTTCTTCTTCTTCTTCTTCTTCTTCTTCTTCTTCTTCTTCTTCTTCTTCCTCTTCCTCTTCCTCTTCCTCTTTCTTCCTCTTCTTCTTCTTCTTCTTCTTCTTCCTCTTCCTCTTCCTCTTCTTCTTCTTCTTCTTCTTCTTCTTCTTCTTCTTCTTCTTCTTCTTCTTCTTCTTCTTCTTCTTCTTCTTCTTCTTCTTCTTCTTCTTCTTCTTCTTCTTCTTCTTCTTCTTCTTCTTCTTCTTCTTCTTCTTCTTCTTCTTCTTCTTCTTCCTCCTCCTCTTCCTCCTTCTCCTCCTCCTCCTCCTTCTCCTCCTCTTCCTCCTCCTCCTCCTCCTTCTTCTTCCAGGCAGGGGTTCTATGTATTGCTTTGGAGCATGTCCTGGAAATCACTCTGTAGACCAGACTGGCCTCGAACTCACAGAGATCTGCCTGCTTCTGCCTCCCAAGTACTGGGATTAAAGGTGTGAGCCACCAACACCCAGCCAGGCAGTTCTGCTTATCTCAGTTAACCTTCATGAAGATGTCCTCACAGACAAGCACAGAGGCATGTCTCCTAGGTAATTCTAGATCCAGTCAAGTTGACAAGGAAGATGAGCTATTGTTAGTTCACCCTTTGTTCTCTTCTTGACCTGAGAGACAAACATGTAACTTAAAGCCATAACAAGTAGCATTTTGTTTCCAGGTTAGTTCTAAGGTCCTGCTGAAGGCTCTCCTGATCCTTGTTTTGGTGATCTAAGCCCTCTTCTGTCATAGTATCTCTGATTTATGGTTAACTACTTTTTCTTGATAAGCATAATAATTTACTATAAGGCCACTATAGTATAAGGGTGCTGTAATTTGTTAGGAATGTCCATGAGCATTGAACTACTGGTGGTCTCTTCCTAATAGATCCTTATTTGTTTGTATTCAAGTTTTGTGGCTGTAATAGTTCAATTTTATGTAGATTCTCTAAATTTGTACAAGCAATTTAAAGTCAGGTTTTCCATTCTGGAATGGACCCGAGATTTAGAATTCTGGAATCTTCCAACCCCCAACAGAGTCAGTTCAATGACAGCTTCCTAACAGTATTATCTTTCCCTGTGGCTATGGTCAATATTTTTGTTGTCTCACTTTCACAGATGGGCCAGATTGTAGTCACTGTTAGAATTATTCCATGTTTTAGATGCAGTTTCCTTCATCATAGGCCAATGGCTACATATTTTCCCCATGACTTGATGCTAGAAACTCAGTCCTGACCTTCTATATCCCTTACCTGGTGCTAAATCCTATGGAACTAGGCTTCTTTTTCTGCCGAGATTCTGGTTTTACCCTTGAATTTTATCTCTACAGTCTGGCTTTTACCCTTCTTTCCTTGAGGTATGTGTCTGGAGTTTGTGCTGGTTTTGTTTCAATCAGAATTTTAATGTATAAGTTGTGGGAAGAGATCTTACTTGTATCATATATATTACAATTGTAATATATGTGAGTATGGAAATGAACTGATATCCATTCAATTGCCCATTAGTCCTGCAGTGAGTGGAAAACATACTCTAGTTAGAGTCCACTGTCGACCGTAATAAGGTTTAACTGTACCATGGAGAGGTTGACCTTGCAGGTGTTGGAATCCAAATGATTAGAGTTCAAGTATTGAAACAAAGTTAATAGATCCCATTGTGTTGATGGAGCATGCTAACAAATGGGTAGAGAGGAGGACTATGCATCCAGAAAGGTAGAACAGAGATAGAAAAGACACAAGAAGAGATGGTATCATTATTCCGTAGGTCACAGGGAGCCACAGAGGACTTTGGAGAGGGATATTGCATAACCAACTTTGTTTTTTAAGGAAACTGACTCGGTAACAGCATCAGGAATGAAAAGAAAACAGAGAAAGCAGTGACATGGATAAATTAAAATGGATTGAAAATATCCAAATGAAATACAGTTGCAGGGCTGACCAAATTGGAGGAAACAGAAAGGGAGAGATTGAAAAGAAGAAAAAGAGCTGGGTGATGGTGACACACACCTTTAATCCCAGCACTTGGAGGCAGAGGCAGGCAGTTCTCTGTGAGTTTGAGGTCAGCCTGGTCTACAACGCTACACAAGAAACCCTGTCTCAAAAAAACAAAAAGAAATAACATCCCAAAAAGAGGAAAGAAAAGAAGATAAAGGCTCCACTCACAGCCCACAGAGACTGTTTACTTAAGAGACAGGGGAAAGGGAGATGGGGCCCCAGGCTTCTGCCCTGGGTGATTGGGGGACATTTGATTGGATTTTTGTACCCCCCAGGTGTGGAATTGCTCCATTCTCTGCTCTGAAATATTACAATTTATGGTGGTGCCTCACAAAACTCAGCCCTGTGGTGTGGCCTCATGGATCCACTTCTAGGTCATAGGTAATGCTTAGTCATCTTCCTTAGAGGCTCTGTTACTTTTCTTATTTCTGCGTCAAAATAACTGGAAAAAAGCAACCAATGAAAGCTTAGCTTGGCTAGCAGTTCAGGGGCATAGTCCATCATGGTGGTGAATGCAAGTGGCAGAAACATAGGTCAGATATGCCTACAGCAAGGAAGCCACTGCTCCTCTTGTCTTCTCTTTTTAATTTAGTCTGAGATGCCACCTACAGGTTATTGCTACCTCAATTAATATGGAAACTTTCTCACAGACGTGTGTTTTTATTGTCAACTCACACAACCCGGAGTCACCTGAGAAGAGAATCTTACTCAGTCAAAGTATTGCCTCAACCAGATTGATCAGTGGTCATCGCCAAGCTCCTTGGGAAGTGCTGGAGACCAACAGAACTGCATTCTAAAAGGAGAGAGCTTTGGAAATACGTAGGGATAAAATAAATAAATAAGCAAACAGCAGTCCCATTGCAAGGCAACCATTTATGAATTGTGGCCAAATCAAATCAATCTTCCTGAGAGATCATCTTGATTCATGATTGACATGGGAGGGCACAGATCACAGCTGATGATACCGGGCCTAGACAGTGGCCTGGGATGCATATGAGGGCTAAGCATGAGCCAGAGGGTGGGCTAGTGAGCAACATTCTGCAGGGTGTATGCATCTGTTCCTCCTTGAACTCTTGCCCTGACTTCTCTCAGAGATGGATTGTGACCTAGAAGCAGAAGCCAAAGAGTTTCCTCCTCACCAAGATGATTTTGTCAGAGTTTTATCACTGTAGCAGAAAGCTAACTAAAGCACATGCCCAGAGGTTAGTCTCCTAGGTGGCTCTAGAGTCTTTGGTCTTGACCATCTGCATTGACCATCTCAGTGGTTTTTGTTGAACACACCCAGGCTGCCCTGGAAGACCTGCATGTGAATTCTATATTTATGCTAGGGTTCCAGGAAGTGGCTCCAGTTCCTTTACCCTGATATCGCCGCATTTTGTAATCTTTCAGGTTTTTGTGGGGGGAAAGATGTGCGACCGAGGTGAGTGCATTTTTCTTTTCTCTGGGAATGAAAATACTTGATCTATGGTTGGAGAAAAGTGAAATTAAATGAAACCATAGAAATTTACTGAAAAAAAAAGCACTGTATGTTAGCACTTTTTTTTTTCTTGCTGACAAAGCTCAGCAAGCCTGGACAGAAATCCTTGCACAAATCTGATTATCAGACTTTCCCTCACTGCAGCGGGAGCCAGCTCAGCAAGGGGAACCAACAGAGTACAGTGATAACCCCCCTTCCCTTTTTCCTCTAAGGGGAGATGCACCTCAGAAAATGTGCAGCACATTGTTCACAGTTCAGCACCCGCACTCACAGCCCCTTCTTTCCACAAATCCCTTTCTGAATTCTAGATGGGAACAGGACAATCTACAGTCAAGCAAGATAAGTCTCCACCTGAAATTACCTCCATCCACAACGGCTCTTTACCTGCTCGCCTCAACACTGCCCTCCAACTGCTCTATTTCCTTTAGAGATGAAACTCAGACTGGAGCAAACATAAGAGACTTTTCGACTTGAAAGGGATGATTATAAGCAGATGTCTGTGTTTGCTATGTCCGGATCTCCAAATTCACTCTGATACATGGTCATTGCCAAACTCCTCACAAGTTCTGGGGTCCAACATAACAGCATGTTAAACCGAGAAAGCTTTGAAGACAAAGATTAAATAAAACAAAGCAAACAGAAGTCCAACTGAGAGGCAACATTGAGGACTTGGGTCAAAGCAGCCTGAATTGGAAGTGAGGAGGTGGGATCTGCTTTTCTTTTTCTCTGTTACTACTTACACGCGTGGCTTTCTGTTCCCTGACCTCTTGGGGACCTTTGTTTCTATATTTGTGATGTTGCTCAGTGGCCGGGATGCATCCAAACGCCTGAGAAAAATGAAAACTCTTCAGGTGGCACACTCATGTTTGTAAGTTTGCAGTGTGTATCAGGAGTCTTGAGTTTGCAAATTACCCTTAGATCCTTATTTTGGGTTATTTGATTTTTTTTACTTTTAAAATTTTTGTTTCAGAGAGAAATCTGGAGTCTAAAAATGTCCCAAAAGAAAAATGTGAATTCGTACATATTCTTCATTTAGACTCGTTTTTCTTTTAGCATTAGCACCGTCTCATCCCTCTTTTCATGTATCTGTGTGTGCATGCATTGTTATATGTTTTGGAGTGGAGGTGGGTTTGTTAAAAGATACTTAAGCTTGGAAGGGAAGGGAAGGAGAGGATCGAGAAGAAGAGGAGGCCCTCCCAAAATGGCCATGTGCTTCTCAATGAAGAGTTTCCTGTTGCGTTTCTGGAGCAATTTGACGGGAAATCACAACCATCAGCGTTCCACACCTCAAAATACTGCAGTGCCTACCTCTTTATGTATCCACTTTTATCTCATAATCTGGCGATCCAACTCAGGTAATTCAGCATCAATATGACATCATCTAGTTACAGGACAGTTTTAAAATTTCACAGTTTTCTAAGCACCATTATTTAAATATAGCTGAGTTTTTATATGCTTAAAAATGGAAATAAAGTCAGGAGAGTTGATCTTGCCAACAAGCCTAATGGCTTGAAGTTCACTCCCAGGAGGAAAGAATCAACTCCCACAAGCTGTCCTGTGACTTCCTTTCATACATTGTGGCACCTGAGCGGGAGTGTGCCTATGTGTGTGTGAGTGTGTGAGTTTAGGGATAGGTAATGCACACCGAGACACATGAATAAATAAAAATAAAATAAGTTTGAAATTAGAAATAATCATATAGCAACTTAAAGAAACGAAAGTCCAATACAGAGAGCCTTTCATTCCCAAAGTATTTGAGGGGAAGTGCATAGTCTGATGCTTGGTTGCTGCATCAACTTCACTCTCTCTCTCTCTCTCTCTCTCTCTCTCTCTCTCTCTCTCTCTCTCTCTCTCTTTCTGCTTCCTCTCCTCTCCCTCCCTCCCTTCCTTCCTCTCTCTTTTTTGGGGGTTTGGTTTCTCCATGTAGCTTTGGAGCCTATCCTGGAACCCATTCTGTAGAACAAGCAGGCATGGGACTCACAGAGATCCCCCGTCTCTGTTTCCTGAGTGCTGGGATTAAAGGTATGTGCAACCATTGCCCAGCCTAGTATGTATTTCTTAAAGAGACTTTCTCCTTCATAACCACAGTTCCAGCACCAATGGAAGATATTACCATCTATACCACCACTGCACCGATGCTACTCTTTACAGACAGCCATCTAGCTCAGAATTCTATGCTACCCTTCGTTGTCATACCTTTCTAGTTTTCTTTAGTATTAAAGACTTGCTCAGACTTATTTATGCATCATATTGTATAAACTTGTGTAATCTCTGCGAATGCACACCATTTTATCATACTTGAGCAATGTTTCCATTGGAACTCTAAAGTGTTTGCATCTGGGCTAGTGTTATAGAGCATACCATGTTGTCTAAGGGACTGGGGAACTCATATTTGGGACAGGAAATGTGCTTATGTCACATTTCTTTAAGAAGGACTTGAAATTTGGAAGTGTGATCCACCTTCTGCCAATAAAAACTTCTCTTTCTTCCCTATATATTCAACTTCATAAAATGTCTCCAGTGGTAAAAAGAAAAATTAAAAAAAATTAAACAGGAAAACATGCGACCTTGAGCAGTGCAAATTTTTGACTGGGTAAGTAATTATAGAAGTCTTATTTAGGTAGTCGGGCTCTGGGGTAGCGGCCTAATGAACACTCTGCTGCGTTGTGCCCCATCCATTCTTTCCTGGTCTTTGATTGACTAGGAAATCTTTGTGTTTTACACAGTGGAGCTGAGGTGAGGATGCGGAGGAAGTGCTGAGTGGAGATGGTGCATTTCTGTAATCTCAGCACCCTGGAGGTAGAGGCAGGAGGATTGAAAGTTTGAGGCCAGGCTAGGTAAGATAGATCTTCTTCAAAGATCTGTCTTACCAACCAACCAAACCCCTAAAACAAGAAGCCATAGAAACTAGCGCCAGGATCTTCCATTTATCATTTTTATTTAGACTATATGATGCATAAATAAGTTACAAATGTAGTTAAAGATTGTTATTATGAAATCATGGTTGCTATATTTCCAAGGTACTTATTTGCTTGTTTGTACTTGAAGTATTTTTCAATAAGTCCTAATACTATAAAATAATCAAAATGCATACATGGGTATAAGGAATGCACAACACCTGTGTCTTGATGCAAGCTACTTGGAACAGGGGTGCCATTTTTGGCCTAACAGCAATTTCCTGCATAATGCCCCACATCGCTCCCACCACCACAAGCAGAAGAACACCCTTCAGAGGTGTGCTTTAGGCTGCTCTGAAAGCAGTGAGGCATCTGCCATCATGCATCTGTGCCCACAGAGCCTGAAAGGGGCCTGAACCCAGAAAGGGGAAAGACACACACACACACACACACACACACACACACACACACACACACACACACACAACTGCTTTGGACTGTAGGTTTCCTGTGTCGACAGGTTTGTTCTTCAGTCTGAAGTGTCAGTTCAGAGCCCTCTGAGAAGACAGACACTCAGCTCCTGAATACACATGTGAGTTCCCTGATGTTGGAGCAATTGAAATTGTAAGAGCTTTTTTTGTAAAAGGAACTTAAAGGAACTGGCTTTTGCAGTGTGGTTATGTTTTACTGAACTATCAACGTAGCATGACCTTCCAATGAGTTTCTGGGATGCAAGAGGATGTCTCCTTGCCTGCCAGCCTCCCACCCTGCTGATGCAGCATCTGCAGAGCCCCAGGGAGCCGACTTTGAGTGCATGGAGAAGGAACTCCTTGGAATTATCCACTTTCTATTCACAGAAAGGGAAACGCTTTCTCTAAAGCCATTCTTAACCATCAGAGGGAATCTGAAACATTTGGCAGGGCCATTTCCAGAAATCAGCCTCAGGAACCAGGCTGCTTCACCAAGGCCATCACTACCTAAGGGCCAGGGGTCCCCTCACATTTCATGGGGAAAGCTTTCATTAGACTCTTCCAAATGGCTTTCAAACTTCACTTCCAGGCTTGCATTTTTTTTTCCACAGATGAAGAGAAGTAAGTAATTAACACATTTCTCTGTTTAGTGACAACTGGATGTTGATGGCAAGGCGGAAGTAATAAGAGCTGTCATTATGTGTTCATTAAGTGGCACACACTGCTGGGGTCTCGTTCCACAAACGCTCTTATGCACCCCTCACGTCTCCCCTCTGAGGTAGTTCCTCACATCTGCAGTGACTTTCCACTCTATGCAAGGCCAAGAGAAAAACCCTTTATCCCAGTGAGACAAAAAGAGCCATCCACAGCCTTAAGATGCAGGTAAGTGAGAAGAACTCCATCATCCAAGAGGGAAAAGCAAGAAACCGGCATGGCTCCTTCATGGCACTGTGCTCAGGAGGAGTGGAACGTTCTCTAGACATGAGGACCAGAACCTCTTCTCTGGCAGAATCCATCTTCATTTTACTCTGATGGCCATTGTCAGACATGCTGGCATTTTGATAGTGTTAAATTGAAAACTTTTGTCTTCCAATGAAGTAGCTGCTTTTGTCTGCTCCTTATTCTAGACAAAGAAACTAATCTGAATGTGTAATGTGGGGAGTGTGTGCTTGACCCCACTGCTTCCTAAGGGTCCCGACAGCCTGGTGTTTGAAGGACATGTGCGTTAGGATACAGATGTGTGTGCGTGTGTGTATGTGAACATCAGGCGGCAAAGTCCACTGTCATATGGTCACTGACTCAGAATAGATTTCCTAGGAATAATAACAGGACAGGAGGGTCCCTCAGAGTCAGCAGCCTGTGCTTGCCTTGTCTCTTCATACTGAGTGAAGGGTGCTAGAAACAGATTTTTTTTCTATGAAAAGAAAGGGCCTTTTATTTGGTGATATTATGTCTGTTTAATTTTTAAAAATAACAGATAAATGGGAGTGAAATTTCCCTGTTGGCTTTTCTTTATGCCTACTTAGCAGAGTATATTCTTTGAGTGAGTGTGATAAGACTAAAAATACTGCTAACACACACTGTGACCATAGGAAGAAACTCAAGTATAAAACTGCACATGGTTTTCTTATGGAAGATACTGGAAATGGAAACCGCCAAGAAAATGGCTTGAATGTCTTATTGAATGTTGGACAAAGTCCCGTGTTAGTTCAGACAGCCTCGAACTCATGCAGCTGAGGACAGCCTTGAATTTTCTGATCCTCCTGCTTCTACCTTTCAGTGCTGGGGTTTTGGGTGTATGTCTCTGTCCCAGGTTTATCGGGCACTGAGGATGGAGTCCTGGCCTTCCTGTATGTAGGGTGAGCAGCTGAGCCACTTTCCTAGTAGTCCCAAGAATTGTTCTTGCTAAGAATAAACTTCCCATCTTTGAGTTGTTTCTCTAGACCCTAATCTTATTTCCTTTTGTCTTTAATTTTTACTACATTTTTTGTACTGAATAGGAAATAAGAGTGTCACACTTGGGTTTGTCTGCACATGTTCTCATATAACTATCAAAGTAGCATTTGTTTGCACATATTCTCATACTACTATCCATGTAGCCGTTTTAGAAAAACAGTAGGGTTATAGTGCATGTGATGAGCTTTGCCCATTTACAGATAGATGAATGAGCTAGAATGGAAGAACTGTAAATAGAAAGAGTGAATATTCAAGCTGACTCAGATGAGATTAGCAGGGGTCCCACGACTGCTATCAAATATAGTAGCATGCCAGTGTTCTCTGGAGGAACAGAGCTGATAGAATGGTCACAGAGGGCACTTATTAGACTGGCTTACATGGGTAACAACGGCCAGTGCAGAGGCTGAGAACTTGGTAGCAGCTCACTCCATGTAGCTGGGTGCCTCAGTGGTCCTAACCAGGCACGGAAGGCCTGGAAGATTTCCAAAGAGCAGCTTTTCTTCAGTCTGTTTCAGAAGGCTAAGGAGGTTGGATTCTTCAGTCAGGACAAAGGATGGGCATCAGCAGCTGGGGAGAGGGCAGAAACACTCGGCATGGGTGATGGTGGTGGCAAAGCACTTTCCTTCAGAGCTCTGTGTCTAAGCTCTGTGGGAGCCTATGAGCTGTGGAAGCAAGGGTCTTCTTCCCGAGACTCCCCTTCCTTACCCAGGCATGTCTCCTAGTTGACTCCAGATCCAATCAAGTTGAGTACCGAGATAAACTGTGACACAATGTAACTCTAACTTTACAGGGCACCTTCCCAGGCTTTGCCCAATGATTTTCCTTTTTGTGTACCTTAACTTTATTCTGTGAGCCCCCGAGTTTCCACTAGTGTGCTTGTCCCGTGATGGGAAAAACACCCAGAGAGAAATTATCTGATGAGTTGCTTGTCCTGCATCAAGCTGGACATCAGTTCATGGCTTTGAACACACACATTAGACTTATTAGCTGGGAACGCTGCCAGGGACATGAAGGATTAAAATCCCCGAAGGATGGCTGTTTCTTCTGAATTCTCAGGACACTCGCTGTGTGGGCCAGCAGAGAAGACAATGCCAATGAAGGACACTGGCTGCGTCCTCTACATCAGACCGTCATCCAGAGAAGGTCTGCAGAGTGTGATGAGGTAGACAATAGAGTTGTTAGAGTTTGAAAAGGTTAAAGCAGCTTCGGGGATCGCTACCTGTGCTTCTTTGGGTATGGGAATGTCATGCCAGTACTAAGCAACATGAAATCTCGAGACAAGGAAGCAATTAGCTCTTTGTGTTGGAGAAAGTCTGCCCAGACTCGGCACGGATGGAGAAGCCTGTGAATGCTTTCCCTCTGAGGCTGGACCGAGTCACAGAAACTCGGGCCAGTGATGATGAAGTTTTTCAGTCTGTCAGCAGTGTTTGTAGTGTGCCATGTAGTTAGGTTTGAACAAGCCCTGGGAAGTTTGGGATGCATGGAGTATGATGTCAGTGAGTATCCTGAAGTCTGCAGCCTGGTCTGCAGTCTGGTTGTAGGGATTTGAGATTGACAACTGACTCTGAGTCTCACAAGACAGTAGTTTTGACAGAGTAAGTGGCAATGAAACCATGAGAGAGGCAGTGCCGTGCTCATCACACTGGTAAGCTGTTGAGATCCTTCTATCACTCAGCAATGAAACACGCATTGCATTCTCCACACTGATCTTTTCCATTGGTGGTACAATGAGAGGAATCGATCCTCTCTGGAATATTCTTTTCTATAGCACTTCCCTTGGACAACGAGACACTGTTAAATGACTCCCTACTCTTGTTGTTGTTGTTATTGTTGTTGTTTTGAAGCAAGATCTCAGAATGAAGCCCAGACTTGGCTTGGACTCTAGATCTCCTGCCTAAGCCTCCCATGTGCTGAGATCATGGGAGGGCACCGTGATGCCTGGCTACCATCCTTTTGACTAGAGAAAACACAGGAGAAATATCTCAAGCATTGCTTTCCAACCAATCTGCACAGTATAGATTTTCTGTCATGGCAAAAACCAGGATCCCAGGAGTAGGTGAGGACTCTTTATGGTCCTTACCCAGTAAGAGGTTTGGTTTCTCAGGCTTATCGTGTATGTCAGCCATTTAGGGATCTTTAAGAATGAAGAGTCCAACTCTGCATGTTTGGAATTCGTTCTGAGATTATATATTGCTCCTAGATGATTCTGATAGTTATACACTAGAGAGTTCAAACTCAGAATTCCTGGTGCACGGATGTAGCATTTTAAACCAATTCCTTTTATTAAAAGACGTAACATAGTGTTGTGACTTGAGTGATCCAGGACTGATCTTTCCGAGTTGGTCTTTCTTGGTAAGGAAAGTGCAATGGGAAAGGCAGCTAACGTTTCCCTGGCACTGAAACGTGAATGTAGATATGGTGTGTAGTCTGGCACTGAGAGTGGAGAGGTAGCATTTTTGCTCTGGATTTGTGAGTTATTTTCTAAGTCAGCAAACTTTGTGCTTCCCTGGGCTTCTTTGTTCATATGGGTTCTTGGTATGAAAGTGTAGGACCTGTCACTGTCGGAAGGTAGCCAGTAGCAGAGAAAGCCATGCATTTATGACTGAATTCATCTTTCCTGAGCTGATACCCTTGGGGGAGGGTAGAGTAGAGTTTCCTCAGAGCTAGGTTTCTCCAAGATGTTTTCAAACATGGCTCCAATTCTGGGAATAGTTGGCTTAGTTGTAAATGAAGTCTCTCTGCATCCACATCCACAGTTTTGGGCTAGTGAAAGAGCTTGACCTGTGTATCAAAAGACATTTGTTTTTTTCAAATTGGCTGAAACTGGGTAGTCAGAAACTTTGGGTTGGACAGAAAGCTACAGAGAAATCAGGACCCATCTCTTCCTGTACCCTGCTCTCAGTGATAGGGTGGCTCCTCCTCCTAAGGGTTCCTGATAGCATCTATATGTTTGCACTTTGTCACCGTGCTCACATTGGGCACACAGAACAGATTTTGCATTTTCTCGTGTGTCCCTTTTTTGTGTACATTGTTAGTCAGAGATCAATATTTCTCGTTCCTATGGTTCTGTGTTTTCTCATATTAGAAGTTACAGCAGCTGTTGTCTGTGAAGGCACAGGGGAGGGTATTTTTTTTTACAGATTCTGAATGAAGTCTGGACTTGCAAAAAAAATACATCTTTGACCAGTGATTTCAACTCTGCTACAGCGCTCTCATTTATTGAGCACTGATACTCTTGGAACAGAATATGAACTCAATCCCCCAAAGACATCTGAGAAAAGTCTGAAATCAAGTCAGAGTTAAAAAAAAGATCTTACACTGTGCAGGTTGTGTTTCTGTGCTGTTTAAACACATTTCCTTTAAGAGCAGACACAAGGGAACATGAGTGAAGAGAACAGCAGAGAGTAAACTATTCTTCAGACACCCAAAGCAAACAGATGTCCCTGAAAAACATCACAATAGAAAGAACACTTGTCTAAAACAAATGCTGTTATCCTATCATCTACTTCTATAACAGGAACTTGACTTTGTAAAATAATTGGTTTGGGTCTTAAGTTTGCTTTATAGTAGCATTCTCATAGTGTGATTCATCACTCATTCCATAAAGACACTGGCTAGGGTCTAGCCTCAGACATTCTGAAAGCGAATCAATGGATTCTGTTTAAAATGATGTAACTAAATTTTGCACAGTACTAACAAATAATATTGGAGACAAGGTCTTATCGAAACTTTCCCTAGAAATAGAGAGGAAGCTTTTTCAAGGATGGTAAATGTCTATCTGTCTTGTCTATCCATCTATCCCTGTTTTTGGGTATCCCAGGAAGATTTGCTTTCAAACCCATAAATTGTTTAATCAAATAAATATTAGCTGTGGGACTTCTTTTCAAGCACAAATCTTCTGGAAAAAAGGGAAAATTTCATGAAATAATAGATTTTTTATAGTAAGTATAATTTTATAAGTAAAGAACTAGTTTTCAAAGTTTGACTTTTCAAATAAAAATATAGTTGTTTTCTTAAAGAACAGGCACACGTGTGTGCTGCAGTTTGAAGCTGAGCTCCCATTATATTCTTCTGAGTAAGTGTTGATAGGTTACATCCAGCGAAGCATATCTTACTCATTGACTATGTTTTTTATGAGTCCAGTTTTACTGAACACACTGATGCCCATTTGTTTGTATATTGTACATGGTTACTTTGGGGCTTGTGTACCAGAGAGCTGTTTATGTAAACCCTAACTGGAACATTTGCTAGCGGGTCCTTTATGGAAACATTTTTCCTTACTCTGCTAGAGTTGATCATGCTTGAGATGTACATCTTGTTGGCCTTGAGGCAACTTGCACCTCTCTAGGTCATCGCTGTCTATGGTAAATGCTTACTGTTGTGTACTGTCTAGATTTATTATTATTTTGATATCTCCCATGTCACAAAAGCAAACAAAGCTCTTCCTGAGGACAATGGTTCAGTTACTGTTTGGCTAACTTTGCATTTCCTAACTTATAAAATGACAGTGAATGACAAATGCCTTATGGGATATTTGGGGGCATTTCTTCTCAGAATTCTTTAGTTTGTCCAAATTGCTTAGTTTTATGTTGTCTCTTGTAAACATTTTTCTGCATCTTAATTTTCCTTTGAACATCTGCTCTGTCTTTTCCTTGCTCATTTGCCTGTTGGAAATACACTTCTCTAATCAAGGGTCAGGGCAATCGAAGACTGAGAGGGATCTCCAATTTTGTGTCAGAAATTGGCAGGCAAACCATTTACACTGTCTTATCATTAATGAGTCCTAGTGACAACAAGCTAAAACATAGTCACTGATTTCTTGTAAGATTGCTTTAAATCAGATTCCCATCTTCTTAGTTCACTTTCTGTTACTTCAGTGGATGTTACAGGATTAATTTATATAAAATAATAGATGTCAAACAGTCACTCACACTTGCACACATCTGTAATCACCAGCACTTGAGGCGGTGAAGTAAGAGGTTCATGGTGAGTTTAAGTTTCAAGGCCAGCCTGGCTACAAATTGAGGCTCTGTCTGTCTCAAAAAAAATCAGAACAAAAGCAAAAAGAAAGGAAGGAAGGAAGGAAGGAAAAACAATGGAAATGAATAGAGGGTTCATTGGTCCATAGTTCTGGAGGACAGAAAGGTCTAGAGTGCAGTACCACAGTCCCCATAGCATCTGGTTGTAGGTCCTTTTGCCACCCAATAGCATGGCAGAGAGTATCCCATAGTGAGACAGAACAAACATTACAGCTAAATCTTTCTTCCTATTGTAAATTCACTAACACTATCATGGTGCTTTCTCCCTCATGGCATCATCTGATCCTAGCTTTTTTCCAAAGGTCCCATCTCTATTACATATGAATTTGGGAGATATATTTCCAACAAGTGACCTTTTCAGGGATACAATCAAACTGTTCAGTTTATTTCTTTTTGTGCCCATGAGTTACATTTGTTTCATCAGTGGTGTTCTATGGTTTAGCTCTGGTTTCTGCTTGGTCTTATATAAAAAGATAAACCTGTCTTTGGAAAGTTACATCTTAAAGGGTATGCCATTTTTGATCACTCCTGCATCAGGTAGGGAACACAGCATATTTTAAAAGTGTGTCATTCATCCATGACAGGGTCACATAGGGGACATTATATTGCATTGACAATTTTCTGCTCATTTCAAAGAATCCTACCCCATTCTACTTATTTTACTTAATCTGAGTTGTCAGTGAAAACACACTATATTTGGTGAGCAGAGATAATGAAGTCATCAGTACTATTAGAGATGGATAGTGTTTACATTGTGGGGTATGTTAAGTGATTTTAGCTGGTAACGGAGGAGGCTTCATCAAAGTCATTGCAGAATGGACTAAAAGAGACATTCTGGAAAACTTCATGTATGATACTTTTAATAAGATCCACTCCTAGCCTGAATCTGAGTCTCAGGCCCTTGTACTGGAGTGTTTAATGTTGTCTGTTGCTGTTTATAAGTTGATGTTGACAGAGTCTTCAGTGGCATAACCATCTCTTTGCTGGAACTTAACACCACAGTTGAGCTTCTACCTCTAGAGTCATAAGACTCTAGGCCAATGGTTCACAGCCTTCCTAATTCTGTAATCCTTTAACACCACCTCATATTGTGGTGACCCTCAACCATAAGATGATTTTCATTGCTACTATGCAATCGACTGTAATTTTGATACTGTTATGAATTATAATGTAAACATTTGTGTTTTCCCGTGGTCTTAGGCAACCCTTGTGAAATGTCATTTGACTCCCAAAAGGGTCACGAGAGCTATTGCGCTAGACTCTCCAGTCATCAGTTCTATTTTAGCAGCAGAAACATCTCACTGGATGCTTCACCTGGCATATGAGGAAATGGAATGGTTTACTCCTTATAGTGTGTATACTTTTAAAACAGTGGTGTCAGTAGTGGACTCGTGGTAGACCAAGGTTAAAGTAAAAGTACTAGTCACTTATTGACATAGACATATAGGCCCAAGGCAAGCTGGGCATGGTGTCCAGCTGCCCTTTTCTAGTGAACTGAACACACTGTCAGTCAAAGCTCTTGAGATGTGGCTTAACTTCCTCATGGCTTCCAGTCAAAAGCCATGGAGCTATATTCAGAGACATGAGTCCAGCTTTCCCACCATGATTTCCAGTTTCTCTGTCACTGGTGGAGAAACCTGATCCTCAGTAGCACTACATCTCTCAAGGTGACCACAGCAGAAAGGGAACAGGCCCGAAACTACCTATTCCTGTCACCTGTGATTGTTCTTGAAGCAGAGACTGTTCTAACACGATGCTGTCTTTCTTAGCAAGGCATAATGCAACAATTCTCAAATAAAAAAGGAGGGGTCAGTTGAAATTTCTTTCTTTCAAATAAACACAAACTCAAATGTTTTGTAAGTTTCCAGCTGTCCATTTACTTTTTTCCAAAGTGAGATACTTTGAACAGACTCTGGCTCTTTGTAGACTCGGGAGACAGTACTCCTAGCAAAGGATGCTGGGACGTGGTGAAGGAGTCAGACCCTCACCTGGGCAGCGTCTCTCCCAGGGGAACTCTATGCTTCTCTTCCTCAGTAATGCACAATCCCAGCCAACAGGAGAGGTGTGGGGTCTGCCAGGGTGCACAAGATACCAGGTAAGTTTAAAAACACAAACTATCCTTCATTCCCATGTTTCATGGAAATGGAATTTTATAGGGAATAGACAGGAGAATATGAAATGTAATAAGAGAGTGTGTTTTTTTCTTTGTTTTATTGAGACCGGGCTTCATATGTTCCAGGTTAGCCTAGAACTCTCTGTGTAGCCAAAGATGACCCCAGTCCCCTGGAGATTCTGAGCTATAGAGTATCGGGATTACAGGTATGTGTCACTCCACTCTGGGCTTTCATTCAAGATAAGCAGGCACTCTGCCCAATAGGTTTGTTTATTAAAATACAAAAATATTAAGAAATTCCTTCTACTTTGACAAACACCCGATCCCTTCCCTGAGGAACTCACCTCTCTCAGCCATGATGTTACTTGTACAGTAATTTACAATGCAAAAGCTCCCATAATTAAGCAGATTGCTGTTCTATTAAAAATCCCACAGCTGATGCAAGAGCATATTTCTTCTCTCCCTGCAAACCTTTCTCCAGCCTTTATGGTAATGGTACCCATTCTTTATATATCTCCCTCTGCTTTTTCACAGCTCTCCAGGTGGTTAGAAATCCTATTTGAAAGACACAGACACAGGAACATGTTATGCAATTAACAGGCCTCCACCAAACCATTAGAATACACCCATCTGTCCAAGTTCGCTCTCTTCATATCTCTCTCCACAGCAATGACCCAACCCAGTGGCCACCTAGATGGGGGAATTCATCTCTTCAGCCCCACTCTGTGTTAAGTGCCAAATACAAGAAAGGCATAGATAATGAATTTCTACTCTCAACAACAAATGTTCGAACACGTTCATCCCAAGTATGCCTCCTGTTGAGGCTGCTGAATCAGGAGTTGCACATTTATGATAGGAAATGAAATAATTCGCCTACTCCAACCCAAGGAGAGGCGATATCCTGCAATAAATGGCCTGGCTGTATGAATAATAAAGTAAAAATGGGCCTGAAGCTGCCTGGATTTTTGTTTGCAGGAAATAGAATAACTCTAAGCAATTTATGATGCTGTTTCCCAGCTAGAGTCCAAGGGCCATTTAGTTAGTAATGGCAATAGCAGGAACAGCTTCACGTCAAGATGGAGCCACAAGTGCCAGGCTGAAAGGGAGCAGCAAATATTAAAAGATGTCAACGGCCAGCGTGTGTTGATTGCAACTTGTGGTGCCGGGGAAATGGAGAATGCCAGAGGCGTTCCTAGCGAGAGAACCAACCATTGGAAAGCCTCTGAGGCCAATAACAGCTCAAATCCCCTGGACCCTGAGATCCTCACTGAGGAAAGAGAGAAATCATAACTGATGAGCCCTGGAGGCTTGATCTGTTAGCACACTATTATTTCAGCCAGAGTAATTACTGACCTGACAATGTTATGGATATGCATTGAGAGAAGCAGACATTCTTGGGGTGATCGCATGAAGTAAAGCTTTCAGGTTGCCAAGGTGACCAGTCCACTGTTGCATATGTCCTGGGGCAGAGAGAGGCAGACATGATCCATTTCCTTTCTGAGGTGTTAAATACAAGGGAGGTGATGCTTATTGCTGTGGAGTTTTCCCCCCCCCAAAATCATATAACAACAAATTTTCAATCAGATTCCCAGCCAAATATCATGGTGTTAGTCACTTCCACTTATTAAGCACTTACTTATACATCTACAACAAAAATAAATACACCTCAATGTTCCCAGTGACCTGAGACAGGTAAATTTTTATCTACATCTTACCAGTGGGTGAAGTAGGGCACAGGGGATTGAGTCATTTGTCAGGGAAAACAAGACTGGTAAGTGTGGAGTCGGGAGTGAGACTCAGTTTTGTTTCATTTCAGAGTCTGAATTAGTGCTCACACTGTCTTGCGCAATAAAGACCAGTAAAAAGTACATTACTTTGACTGAGTATGTTACCAGTGGGTTATATATTTTGATAGAACAGAATAGCATCACCACTGTAAAAATGACCTCCAATCTTTAGTGTCCTAATTCACTTTGATACACAACTCATTACAACAAGGCAAATGAAGAGTGTGGGTGGTATGACGGGATTCTGCTGCATGAAGTCATTAAGGGACCCAGGTTTTCCTCCAGTGAAGTCACTGCATGGGCTTGTGACTTGTTCTGGGGGATGTGCACAGACTGCACACAGGGCACCATTGACAAACCTAAGGATTTCCTCTAACTTTATCTTGGTCAGCCAGTGAGTTTGTGAGAGTTACTTCAAGAAGGAACATGGGTGAAGGGTTTCTTATAAGAGCCTGGATGACATAAAGACTGATCCTTCACCGTAAGTCTACCCCAGTACCGAAGAGCCTCCTTGTTCTTTAGTAATTGTTTGCTGCTTTGTACCTCAGGGAGGGGCTTGGTGATTTGAGCATCCTGAGTCCTGTAAGTTGTGTGAGCTTCCTATATCTCACAACTTTGTCTCTTTCTTCTGGGAAGTATTGTTCCTGCTCAGAGGGAATGGCTTACCAACCAGGACTTCAAAGACTTCAAAGGACTAAAGAGGGGACTCATGGGAAAGTAGCACCTTACTGCCACAGGGCAGAAGGGACACACACTTGGTGGGCTCACAGTCTGTTGCTGCTGCTGAGTAATGTGTTCTGGCTGGCTGGGAGGTTGTTGCAGAACACAGATAACTGGCCTTGTCAAGAGTCACATGTTCAGTGAGTACAAAATCTGACTTGCATTAGCTTATTTCTCACACCTATGTTTTGACATTCTTCTCAGGATCTAAATAAGGAAGCAGGTGTAGGCCATTCCACCTTGCAAAAACTACCCAAGCAGTGGCTAGGGGTGGGTTTATGGTGGAGGGTGACCAAAATCTCTTCTCCAACAGAGAAATTTAAAGTCCAAAAAACCCTTCCCCTTGGATCCATTGGCCACCTTAATGGAGCTGTCAGCAGAGTTTGCCTTTGCAATCACCTCTCCAGCTCTGTCCACTCCTGTGATTCCCTGGATAAGCCTGATTCTTTCCTACCTCTGCCCTTTGCCTGAGCCAGTATCAGCCGCCTTCTGATTGACCACCTACAATGCCCCCACAGTCTGAGCTCAGACACCTGTTCTTCAGAAAGACTGGTTTCTCAGTTTGAGTTAGAATCTCTACTCCAGTATCTCAGTCTCCCAGGATGCTGGACTCACTATAGTATATTTCAACTTTTAGCTGGTATATATATCCCCCTTACCATAGACTGAATTGCACAGGGACAAAGATTTGGCTTAGCTTTTTTATATGTCTGTTTGATGGTATCTGATTTGGCTTAGCTTTTTTATATGTCTGTTTGATGGTATCTGATGTGCCTGGTCACAGAGGGAGATCAGTGAACATCCAAGAAAAGAATGGATAAAGACAGGCCTATGCATTTCAGTGTCCTGACCTGACATTCTCCCTCCAAAATCTTCAGTCTTTATACGTCATTGTCTTTTCTGTTACATGTGTTGGGTACTATGTTAATCCATGGGCAAATTCAAAGAAACAGAAAGTTTCCTATGCTCTCAAGGAGATCACATATAGGATATATATATATATATATATACATACATATATGAGATATAGAGAGATGTGCAATACTGACATAGAGACATACAAGCTGTGACACCTCTGAATAATTGCCGCTGTTGAAGGAAAGGGGGTGGTGGTGATGTGATCACAGAGAAAGGAGAGATTGGGGAGGTGTGACAAGGTTTCACAGAGAAGAGGTCCTGATGAGCTATGCATTTAGGAAGTGTTTTAGGAGGATGGAGAGACAGCTCAACAGTTAAGAGTCCTTATGTATCTCGCACTCGGACTCAGGTTCGTTTCCCAGCACCTATGTGGTTTATAGCTGTCTGTAAGTCTAGTTCCAGAGACTCTGATACCTTCTTCTGGCCTCTGTGGGCTCCTATGTGCATGTGGAACACATAAACTCATGTAAGCATATACACATATACATAAATGAAAAGTAAATTTGAAAAATGTACATCAGAGAGAGACAGAGAGGGGTTAGCCAGTGAATGGGGAATTATATAAAAAATAGCAGGAAGATTCAAACCATTATTTACTTTAATTTTAAAAATTATATTTGTGGGGCTGGAAAGATTGCTTAGTGGTTAGGAGTATTGAGTGCTCTTCCAGAGATTCCGGATTCAATTCCCAGCACGCACATATCAGCTGATAACTGTCTGTAACTCCAGCTCAAGAAGATTCAAAACAGACACTCATGCAGATGAAACACCAATGCACATAAAAATATATGATAAAGTGTTAAAATATATATTTGTGTGTACACATGCATGCAAAGATACACATATGGTGGTTAGGGACAACTGTTGAGTTAGTTCTGTCTGTCATATGGATCCCTGATAGTAAATTCAGGTCACCTTCTTGGTTCATCTCTGTAGCCCCAAATGCTTCTTATTTTAAGGATATTTAAAGGTAAGTGATCTAGTAGACAGCAATGGTTTGAGCAGATATTCTGTAAAAGAAAGAAAAAAATGTCTAAGGATACTGAAGAAATGCCAAACATGATGAAAACACAGATTAAAACAGGAGTTATTCCTCTGAACATCCAACTGAATTACTGATACTAAAGAATCTTAAATATTTAGTACCTGATGGACATGAACTAGAGTTTCTGAAGCCCTTGTATATTGCTCCTCCAAATGAAGACTAGTACAACAATTTTGGAAAATGGCTTGATCTAGTGTATTATGGGCTTAATCATGCCCTATCCTGAATGCTCAGTTTCTATCTCTAGATGTAGCCAACAGAAATGAAGACATGTACCCACATAAAGATGTGTGTGGACATTCTTCTAGCAACTTTATTCATAAAAGTCCAAAGTCGAAAATAAGTCAAATGTCCCTCAACATGGAAGTGTAGAAACAGGTTCTTGTATAGCTATATGTGAGAAGTACTTTTTTTATTCCCTATGCAGTGTGGTTAGGCCAATAAGGGTCCTACCCCTTCTTCTTGTGCTGATTAGTCAGTAGTGTCAGATTGTGAAGTTGTGGTTCCATCAATAGGATGAGACACAGTCACAACCTATGTTAGGGATAAAAGATAGAGACCATTTTGGGCATAGCTGTTTGATAGCTTGGTTGGGGTTCTAGACACTGAACACTTTTTGTGGATAACTTTCACTTTGGTTGTATGTTTCTTTGTGTGACATCAAGAATATTCAATCCCTATATGATCTCAGGAATAAAAAAGAAACATGCTAGTGACACACCCAACAGTGTGGATGAATCATGGAAGCATTGTGCTGTGGGAGAGGAGCCAGACACAGGAGTTCACACTGAGTTCATGTACTTGAGATCTCAGAATGGACAAAGCCAATCTGTAGCAATGGAAAGTGGGTTCATGGGGAGTGAATGCCCAGAAGTGAGTGAAAGTAGGCATTTGGGGATGATGGGAAGAGTTCATAGTTCAGTTGTGGAAATAGTTGTGTGAGTGCATGTATTTACCAGAATTATCAAACTGTATCTTTAAACTGAGAATACTTTTTATTGTATATACTACTTACCTTAGGAAAAGTTTGCTTTATTTTAAAAGTAAAACAAAATAGAACAAGGAGATGTGGAATGGCAATTTATAGAAGACATAAGTAGGTCACAGATTGTGTATGGAATGACCGCCTGGGAAAAAGGCTCAGGGGGTCAGCTGGCTGCAAATGTGTGAGAAGGTGGGCTTTCCCAGAGGCTGATGGCTCTCAACTTGTTTACAAAGATACAATAAGACATACTGTCTGTATTAATGCATCAGGAGACACTCTCCATCCATGTTCACTCATCCATCAAACTGCCCGAGTCAATTACAGTTACTCTACTTTGAAACGAACTCTTCTCTTTAAATAAAAGATACCTGGATAGACCAATTCATCCCACAGTTCATCAGTGTGTCATGTTTGCATATCTTGAAGAAACAAACCAGAAACAAATAGCCATGAAATTACACAGCTAACTGACATGGTTTACAAATCTCTGAGAGATTTAAAAAAATGTGGTTTGGTTGCGAGTGAAGGAGATCGGTAAGCAGACATTGGCGTTAGGAGTCATAAGATTTCTTTGTTGCTTATCATGTGTCCTGCACTTTTCTAAACTCTCTACTCACGAATCCCAACATTAGTGAAGTAGGAACAACCATCCCCATTTTGCAAATGGGAAAATGGTTAGATGCATTACATAATTTGTTGAAGTTCTTGAGGCTAATAAGTGTTTAAGTAGGGAACAGGAATCCTGGCTAGTTGGCCTACAGAGATTCACTTCTTGTTCTTCAGACTCCAAAACCCACAAGTGAAACCAGGGTCAGTGGTGTGGAGATAGTGGGAAGAAGATAGTCATTGCTGGGGTCATCTAGACTAACTGAATTTACAAAGCATGGGGAAATATGGCTGACACTCTACTTTCTAATCTGAAGAACTAGGTAGATAGTAGTACCATGCAGAATCCCGAGGACACAGAAGAAAAGATTTATTTTGGGGGGAAATTAGGGAACAAGAAGATGAGTTTGGCTTCAGACAGATCTAATATTGAAGCGACTTCGGAATATTCATGAGGACACAGCCTTGTGGTGCTAGAGTCGAGTAAGACAAGATCTCTGTCTTGCTGTCTCTGAATGTGCTTCATATTAGTCCCTTTGTCCTCATAAACTGCTTATTAGTAGATCTGAGAGTCCCAAACTTCCTGGCTCATTAGCAGGAGAAAGTAGCAACTGCCTTCTCTAGCTGCCCTGAAGATCCTGGTGGGTTAGAGTGGGCTATCTATCTGGACTGTCGCTATGTACGTTGAAGGTCTTGTTTCTATTCGTGAGGCAAGAACGGGTGTACTTAGACCTTATGAACCACAGGAGTAGGTCTCTCAAGAAAATGAGGCTGTTTTTATCAGTGGGTAAGTGGATTCTGGGTAGTAGAAACAATAGTCCATCCATGACTCAGGAAAACTGGAGGCCTTGCTTATTTCTCAGAGATCACATACTGTTTCAGAGTCACACAGCCCTGTGTCTGTTGGATGAAATTCTCCCAGTATACATGGCATCCTTGCAATGATGCCAATATATCCATTTTGATATTCTAGAGTTGTTTAGCCCCTAAGTTTCATTGAGATACTTGTCTTCTTTCATTCCCCTTTGCCCTCTGTCATTGCGTTGTCTTCATTTTGTGCCCTTTCCTCATTGTGCTGTCCAACCATCTGCATGCAGCTTGCCCAACAAAGCCTGCTACAGTGGGTGTTTGTCACAGGTTTATTCATATAAAGTAATTGCAAGCAGCAGTGTTTTAGCTCTGGTCTGGGAGACGTGTGAAATCACTTGTTTTCACATGGAGATACATTTGAAAGAAACCCAGTGTTTTTCCATACCAGGTGTTCACAATCGAATCAGAAGGATTTGCCCTGGGATTAGATTTTAAAATTAAATCATCTCAATGTAAGTTGGGCCTAGAAGGACAGAGGACAGTTTACAGATCCACATGACAGTAGGTTATAAAATGAGAGGGTTGCCACTACAAAACCAGTATTTTTCTTGTGAAACTTTTAAAACAAAGGAAAAATGATTTTCCTTTGGTAAACCGTGAAGGCTGATAGATGATAATTATTTTCTTTTTGGCTGCAATTATGATTTCATAGCATAATACAGTATATTAATGACTATGTTGTTTTAATTGGAGAAGTAAGTATATTAAGCATATCTATGAGAGTTTAACACCAGTAATTTATCTGAATTCTTAATTTTATGGATAAAGTAAACCGTTATTTCTCAGTGTCAGAGCACTTAACTCTAAAGCCAAAGAATTTGAGGAATGAACTCATCAACACTAAGAATAGCAGATTTTTTTTCACCGAATTTGGAAAGATTCGAATTCTGAAATTTCTGGTTGCAAAGGAGAGAGAGAGAGCATTAACCATGATGCTTCTTGACCATTATTTCCTTTGTTGTGATGTTTTTCATCACAGACTCAGATGTGAATTTGAACATTTATAAATCTGGCTATAGCTCAAGACTTCTGTTAAGGCTCTTCAGGTCTTTATGCGCTTCTCTGGGTCATGGGAATCCATGTGAATCCTTTCTCATTATATATGGGGACAACACCAGATTTCACCTTGAGAGCTGACCCAAGTGGCTGGAGAATATGGCTAATGAAATATATATATATATATATATATATATATATATATATATATATATATCCCTCTGTCCCACTGGTATGGTGGGCAGGGTTTTCATGAAGGTTGGTGAAAACTGCCAATATTTGTTGAGTTCCAGTGATATCCTGAGGGCCAATGTTATATGCCCCTCCCACCCCAGGATCTAGAGTATCCTATAAGGTAAGTATTATTACTTTCATTTTACAGAAAACTGAGCCTTTGGATAAATAATTTTGCTGAAGAATATACAACCAGTAAATATTGGTCTTTGAAAAATACACGTTTGCTTATTTGGGAGTTACTTTTATAAATGTGCTATTTCATTGTGATCTTTGGCTCTGAAGCAAAGGCAGAAGGAACAGGGCCTGACGAGGTGGCTCAATGGTTAAGAGTGACTGCTCGCTATTCTTGAACAGGGTTGGAGTTCAGTTCCCAGCACCCTCATCAGATGACAACTCACAGCTACCTGTAACTCCAGCTCCAGTAACTCCAGCTCCAGCATTCCCTTTGGTGTCTCTTTTAACACTTGTGCACACACACACACACACACACACACACACACAGAGAGAGAGAGAGAGAGAGAGTAATAAAATAAAAAAGGAGCTGTATATATTCACAAACTATTTCAAGTTGTACTTATAGATGCATACCCTTGTGTAAGCAGCGTTTTATTTAAGGTAGGCGACGTTAATTCACATAGTCAGTGTGGCAAGCCCTGTTCTTTTCTTTCTTGGAATTAACGTTGCTACCTTTGAAGCTGAATAAATATGCAAAAGTAATCAATGCATTTGTCCTTTTAGTCTTTGGAGCTGAAAACTTGGTTTTAACAAAATCCTGTCGTTGCATAGTGTATACAGACTCATCCTGGATGCATAAGGTTATGGTTTTACATATTTGTCATGAATGGCTGCAGCATCCATATATTATCCAGCCATGCTTTTCTAATGGGGATAAATGTGCCGCACAGTGGACTCTCAAGATGGCAAGATACACAACTCATGCTCAGTGAAGCAGGGGAAAATGTATTATCCCTCTGCCATGCTGTGACATGCATATATTCTATTCAGGTTTCATGAGAGTATTAAATCCAGAGAGAGATCAAATGAAAATTCAGAGATGGACCTCCATTACTGTCTTCTCCAAAAGTTTCTCTTGGCTTAATGCTATTGGTATAGACTCTAGAAAACACAACTGGTTTTTGTTTTGTTTTAAAGAGAAATCTGTTAGAATATTGTGTAAGTTTGTTTGGCCTCCCTACAGAGTACATTTTGCTAAACTGCCTGGGAATCCGGGGAGATTTTTAATAAATGATAACTTAAGGGAGAGCATTCTATTTTGGTTTAATAGTAATAAAATGTGGAAAAAGTGTAAAAGTTACTTATAAATTATCAGAAGGATGTGAGTTCAATATTTTAATTCCTAAAGGTCATAGTATACATAACTTGTTGCAAATAATTGTTTTTGTCTGGCATGTTGCCTGTGTCTTGTATTGTCATAGCATTTTAGAATCTAAAATGTATAGAACTCTGGTTAATGAATGAATTCTGTAAGTAGACACACTTTCATTATTAAAAGTGCCTCCCCCTGAAAGCACACCCTTTGGTAAGTACATTTCCAGAGAAGCCTCCATTTCAGATCTGTTTCTTTTTTTCTTTGGAGAGAAGTGTGGTTGGTTCTCTCTCTCTCTCTCTCTCTCTCTCTCTCTCTCTCTCTCTCTCTCTCTCTCTCTCTCTCTCTCTCTCTCTCTCTCTTCTTTTTAACTCTTTTGGGGCTCACCACCCAACTTGGAGACTTATTCTTACTTCTGGACTGGATGCCCGGTCTTATTTTGGCTTGTTTCTAGCCAGCTTTTCTAACTTAGTTTTATTATCCTGTTTCTCTTTCACTATGTTTTGCCTCTGGGCTTTTTAACCTCTCTTTATTTTATATATCTTTCTTTCCTTCTTACTCAGTGGCTTGTTGACTGTGTGGCTGACCCCTGGTGTCTTCCTCTCCTCATTTTCTCGATCCTCTCCTTTTCACTCTTCTATTCATTCTCTCTGCCTGGCAACCCACCCATCTCTCTATCCTTCTAGCTATTGGTCATCAGTTCTTTATTAGACCAATTGGGTGTTTTAGACAGGCAAAGTGTCATAGCAAGTTTCACAGAGTTAAACAAATGCAACATAAGATGCAACCTATCTTTCCATCATTAAATAAATATTCCACAGCATAAACAAATGTAACACATCTTAAACCAACATTCCACAATAAAGAAGACTATGAACATTGGTGGTATTTGGTAAGTCAATGTCCAGTGGTTCACAGAAAGTGCTCTGTGATAATCCTTGGTTATTGGTCTTGTGGGAACACTAGACAGCACTTGATCAGAATTAGAGTAAGAAGTTGCAGACTTAGTTCCTCTAACTCTACACAATTACCTGAGACTTAGACACAACGCAAATAGGGAATGTGTACTTGAACTGAAAATTTGCCAATAGCTTCAGTATAAAGAAGAGAAAGTTAAGACTATTAAAGGACATTGTTCTCCAGCTGGTTTGATGGGCTCCATTGTGGTTCACTCTCATGAGTCCATATTTTGCTTTCCAGGTTGTGGAGGTGCTATAATCTTTTTAGGAATTCAGACTGCCTTTCTTATGATGGTTCATGATTGTGGCTAGAATGCAATCCATCTTCTGGTAAGGTGTTTACATCCTAGGGAGTGTAAAGAGTTGACATCCTTAAGAGAAATTTCCAGAAATTGTGTTAATTTTCTTTTCCTTCCAACTCATTTGACATATGATTTGTTCTGTGGCCAAAGCTAGTTGGAAAGGAATTTGGGGAATAGAGTCTTAATTCTACAAGATAAGAGTCAATGGTGCTTGTTACTATAAGAAAGGAAGAAATAATATTGGGGTGGAAACCTGCATCTCTGTTACAGCACCTCTAAATAACTACTTAAGAAGTGCAATTTTCTAATGGCAGAGAATGACCCTCTTATACTGAAGAACATCCCCATCACCCTCTAAATTTAATAGGGCTAATTTTTGAGGCTAGAAAATAAGAATAAGGCCTATTATGATTTTTATTATCCCTCTATTCACATATATTTGCCTATTACAACATCACTTCCACTCCATTTAGTTTCACTCTCCAAAGTTTCAGTATCAGCAGAAATCTTCCTGTAAAGATTATAGCCTTCTGAATACTGGTCAAGCAGTGGGAGAACGAGTCATCCAACTTTGTTCACAGAACTCCAAACAGGCTGTCTGCACTGCCAAACAGCACTCAGGGTTCCCTGGACAGCTCATAGCTCTGCTCTTGGAGACCTAACCTTGTCCTGTTCCTCCAGCATCTAACACCCTTTCTGTCCATGCAGATGGTCTTGTCTCAAATGTCACTAAAAGGTACAGATAAACTGAAAAGAACAGTTCATGGCACACCCATCTACACTGGGTCCAGACCCTTGGTTTTGCTTAGTTTCAGTGGATGGAGAGAGTCCTGTTTCTTTAGTCACCCAGCTCTGCTCTCCTGTGATAGATGTCACCACCTCTTCTCTCCTCCTCAAAGACTTCACCCCTGCAGTTAGGCATCCTTTCTCAAACATCTTTTTTTTCCTCCATGGAATTACTACTACTGGGAGGATTGGAGTGTTGCTGAAAGCTCCCCTGGAACAGAATTTACTTGCTATTTTTGGCTACCTTCTGTCCCTCTTGGGAGAGGGGTATCTCATCTGCATTCCTGGCCTCACTGTACATAAGTCTCTCTGTTACAGAAATCTTTGTCAAGCTTTTTAATGGCTAACATCTTGCCACAACTAGGGAACATTAGTATTGATCTTGCAGGGTATGTTAGGAGCTAACAGCTGGCTACTCCTCCCACCTTCCAGAAGCTCATTTTTCACTTGGCATGTGTAACTCTGTCATGCTTGTTTTTCTTCCAAAGCACTAGTTGGCCTTCACATTCATCTCATGATTTTCTTTCTGCTTCTCGCTCTCTTCTCCCAGTTGATTTTGTTAGGCACCCTGGGTTTTACCTCTTGTGTGTTTCTGGGTAGTTCTAGACAATTCTAGCTCTTCTCTTTGATCGGCTCCAGACCGGTGTATTGAACACCCCCCCCCCAACATCTCCATGAGAAATGTAAAGAGCACTGTTGAATTTGACACAGTGAACACAGAGTTCCCCAGCTTTTTCTTCCTACCATTTCTGCTGCCAGTACTACTGTTTGCAGGATTCCTGCAGAAAGCTGGGTGTGACCCCTGGGGCCCCTCCAATTCACAAACCTCTTGATAATATATCAGAACCTCATCATTTCCAGTTCATAAACATGGACAGAACTGGTCAACTTCACCTTAATTATCATTACTCTGCCGGTTCAAGACCTCCCTCAGACTTCTAGCCCGTCACTCTGCTTCTGATCTTGCCTCTCCCTGTGTCAAGAGCTCTGCAGTTTGAGATGTGAATGAAATTACTTGTTACTCTTGTTTAATCCTCTGATGGCTGAACTAGAAGGACAGAGCAGCTTCTTACTATGCCCCGCCCATGCCCCCAGCCTCACATACTCTTAACCTCTTCCTGACCATAGATTCTCAGTGTCTATTTCTCTTGCCATTGCTTCTGTCACATAGATTATTCATGTGCTTCATAAACATCAATCTTGAGCTCCCTGTGTATATTTTGTTCTCACTGCTTGGGGAACTCTGCCTCTTCACATCTGTAAGGTTTGCTGTCCTCCTTCTTGTGAGCCTGCGTTCTGTTAGCCTCCTCTCAGATAGACCTACTATGGCTGTGATATTGACGTTTCCCTCCATCCCCGTCCAGGCTTATTCTTCCTCATAACATTTGTTAGCATATAAGACTGCACTGGGCTCATGCCTGTTTTGTTTCACTGCTGTCTTCCTTACAGAGTAAGCTCCGTGGAGCTGGAGGTTTCACCTTGCTTGCCTTTTGTTGTCTGTGCCTAGAAATGGCCTAGTTAGGATCCCGAAATCTTAAGTTGGTTGCAATTAGTTACTTAAAGGATAAGTTAATTTTATTTCTCTTTTTACTTTATCTGAGCTGAGTGATTTCAGTCTTTTAACCTTCCTTTCCTTTTGGAAGAACACATCAGTATGCAGCAGGATCAAGAAGAGAAGGCAAGAAAAGGTCGGTCTGACACACACTCTGTAAGGTTTGCATTCCAAAATGGCAAGAAACAGCTCCATTAGCTGCTGGAGCACAGGGCACACTTCAGAAGGTGAAAAACAGGGCATCATCGTCTGAATACAGCAATCCACTGGAAAGCCATGGTTGCAAAGCAACATCTGTTTCAGCTTGCCTCTGCTTTACACGGGTGCTCTTTCCACATGTGCTGGCATAGACTTAGTTTGGACAAGCACTCTCAGGATGATTAGAGTCACATAAAAAATATCTGGATGCCACCGTGTGGTAGCACATGCCTCTAATCCAGTGCTAGGGAGGCAGAGACAGGAATATCTCCCCTCCAGCTCTCTCCATGTTACCTCTACCCCCTCAAATTTATGACCTTTTCTTTTTCATTCTTTTTTACACAGGCACATAGACACACAGACATACACAGACAAACATACATAGAGAGACACACAGACACACACACACATACACAGACACACACACACACATACAGACACACTCATACACACCACTGAGTTCATTTTGTGTCCTTCTAATGTTCTTCAAATGTACATGTTTAAGGCTGAGCACTTGAGACGGGATTAAACATCAGAGAGCTCATCCCAGGATAAGACTGATTTTCTTTCTAGCTCTTTTTCTAGGGGTGGGGCCTTGTGAACATCTCCCTATTTACATTAGTATGACTTCCTTCCTCCCTCCCTCCCTCCCTCCCTCTCTCCCTCCCTCCTTCCATCTCTCCATCCCCCCATCCCTGCCTCCTTCTCTCCCTCCTTTCTTTAAGGTTTTCTGATGGCACCTACTCTTGGACAGAGCAGAGAACTTATCTTGATGGGTTATTGAAACATTCTCCAAAGGAACAAAACATCTGAGCATAAATCTACTGTTTTAGCCCCCAGGTTAGAGCCCCCCTTTTCCTAAGTCTTTGGTCATGATCACTGCTAAAACAAGCATCTCTTTGAATCATGGTCCAACACCCACTTTCATATTGGACTTTTATCTCAGCGCTAAAGACTACAAGGGGCTGAAGGGTAGAGATTGGTGTGTTTTATTTTAACCTACTGTATATGGCCAATAGCAGGGTGATTTCTCACTGAAGTAAATCCCCACTGTCATTTATTTTTATGATAATAGTAAGATCTGTGAACATTCTGGAGTTTTGGGGATAAAAGAAAATGTTATTCTTAACATGTACTACACTTGCCCCTTGGGTATTATCCATTTTTTCTTAAGAAAGCACCTAAATAGATTAGCTGCTCCATATAGCTTTGAAGAAATGAAAAACACTATTGGAAAAGGTGCTAGTGACCACAACAATGCACTAGCAATTGCCTTTTAGCTTATCCCTTTGTAATCCTCTGTTCCACCTCACTGAGGCTGGTAATGTAAAAACCAAGCCCAGAACCCACAGCACACATCTACTGAGACAGCCGAGCCTGTGGCATACTGGTTTTCAGTGCCAGCCTCATCCCTGCCTCGTGGGGGTGGAATCTCCTCAAGATGGAAGGAAGTCCCTGGGTGTGGGAGGGGCTTCTTAACCCTTCCTTATTTCTTAGGCAAGCAATGCAGATGGGACATTGGCCCTGGAAATGCTGTTTGAAGATGCCACCATCTGTCACAAGTAAGAAGTGTCCTGTGTAAAGTTGAGCTGTGGTCGCTGAGGTGCAGAATTAGCACCATCAGACTAGAAGTTCTTTAGCTATACATGATTCAAGCTGGCCTGGTGGATGCATGCTGGTCTTCCCCTCAGGAAGAAAAGGGAATTCTAGCCAGTTTGGGCTATACAAAGAGGCCCTATCTCAAGAAAAACAAAGAAACAAACAGCAGGCCCCCACCATCCCTCAAAACAAAAGTGTGCCTTCCTGGATCAAGGAATCAGCCTCATTGTAACTATGTCCCCAGGGTTGACATCCACAATACATTATATACTTCAAATAGTCTAAGAATAGTTTTTAAAATGTTCTTATCACAAAGATGAGAAACATTTGAAGTGGTAGATATGTTTATTATCCCGATTTGATCATTTCATAATGTGCATGTTTATTCCATGAAGGCATTACATTGATTCTGTACCTCAAATATGTAATTATTATAAAGTTAAAAATGAAGGAAGACCCTCCAATAGCTCCTGCCAGTGGCAGACATCTTACAATAGCAAATGCTGCACTCTCTGAAGCCAGAAAGACTATTCCCCAAATCACCCGTTTTTTTTTAGCATTAGTTGCTTAGGGAAGACTGACTGGAAGGGTTGGAGGTGTTGCATTTCTGATTTGTTACCTCACCCTTGTGTCCTGGGGTAGAGAAGTGTGGTCTTCCTTTTCTACCACCTGTCCTCATTTGACAGTGGAAATCTTTCAATTTCATGTTTCGCTGTCCTTTCATACATAATAGTTTATCTTTGGGGAAGAAAAAGAAATCGATATTTGTCCACCAGTCATTTCTTTGGAGGGCTTGGTTCAAAAGAATGAAAAGGATTGTGGAATATTCTTAGTGTCTACCACAGCTCTCACAAAGCTGCAAGCCTCCTAGGTCCACAGAGCGGCTAGGATGACTTATGTGCAGAAACATGGCTAGGAAGGACACTGAGGAATCATCCCTAAGGCATGCTGCTTTATTTCTTCAGTGAGACAGCCAGCGCAGAGACCACTGGGGCAGGCCTTCAAAGAGAACCGATATCTGCCCAAAGTGGCTCAGTGGGATTCACAACAAAGGATTTGTGAAGATCAACAGTCTTTGCTGACATTGGAATGGGTTGGGGGACTGAAAATACAACTAAAATAAAACCAGGAGACAATGGCAGTAGTGGAGAGGGGTCCTCTAGGGCCCTGTGGGAGGGGACAAAAGACTCAGCAGTTTTCTGGAGATGCGGTGAGGAAGCTGTTGGAGGTGCTGATTGAAGTGGGTGTTTCTTTGTTTCATTCTTGAAATATCAGTAAACACGTGAATCGTATGCTCCAAGATGCGGCATGTATTACTAAGAAAATTTTAAGTAGTTATTATCAATTAGTCATTGTTTTATACTCCAATAAACTCAGCTATTTTTTTGGGGGGTTCTGTGGTCAGTTACTATCATTTGCATATGTAGATGCAGGCACTGAGTCTCTTTGCAAAGAGAGTCATGGATGGAACATCCTCCTTTAAGGTTGGTTTCACAATACTAAGCATGTCCAGTATGGCAATAGCCCCTACTAACAGCCAAGGAAGAATTTAAGGTATTAACTATTTGAAGAGTATTTGAAGAATGACGACCAAAACAGAACCCTGTCAAAATGAAGCGTCTCAGGATAGGAGTGCAGGTGAAGGCAGACTGCCTACACGAAATTCAGGGCCCCAGCATATGGTCACACATATTGTGTAGTGCATAATTCCAGGTGGTGGCATTTCTTGACCTCCATGAATGTCACTCCAAAGTTATGAAGTAGAAGCTATGAGTACTGTTAATATTCTCTGTGTAAGACTCAAAATCTTCCAGTATTACTCATTTGTGCTAATATTTTAACTCTGTAATTAGTCTAGAGCCATGCAAAGTTTGTAAAGTGGCCCCGGAAATGGTCTTTATATATCCTATTTGTTGTGTGACACAAATCTGGCTGAACTAAAAGCCACCCTTTTTGGAGGGGAGGGCGAAGGCTGTGTCAGAGCATGGTTTAGAACTCTTTTGTTGGGATCACAGCTGTAAACTGGTACTCAGAGGCATGCACAAGTTCAAATGGCACTGCATGGTAAGATATTTCAGTGCTGTTCATTGTGGTATGCTCCTCAGGAGGAATGCTTTGCAGCCCAGGCTTGAGTTGGAATCCATATTCTTTCACTAGTCAATTCTTTACTCTTCTTTCTTTCCTCTCCTCATTCAATCCTTGGGTAGGGTCTCAGCATCCATGCTTCACCTAGTTGCTATGAAGATTATGTGATGATTTCTATAGGCCATGAAGAATCAGAATCCACCCAGAGTGCAACTCAATGAAAGCGACCATGTATTTCAGTCTAACGAGCTTAAATCTAAGCCAACATCTCCTTAATTTTACTTGAAAATGCTAGAGGAAGGAAGGGTGTTTGACACTGGATACTTGCATTTACAACTGAGTGGTGCAAAGATGGGAGGGAGACCTCTGTTAATGCGTACCTCTTTCTTTTGGTCCTGAGGCAGAATAGAACGACAGGGAAAATTATGGGGATGTGGGAAGATAAAGGAACGCTTACCTAGAAGTCCAGTTAAGCCTCTCAGCAGCTGAGACGCATGCATTTCAGCACTATTACCAGATGCTTAAGGCCTTTCTCCCTTCCCAGTTAAAGACCCCCAACAAGGAACCTCACCAGAAACCTCAACCACAGTAGAAGATTGTACTAAATCCCTTGTGCAATCCCAATTATTCCTGGGTTTTACCTTACCAGATTATAATTCATCCAAGGTATCTCTGGGGCACTTTATATTCTCACTTGTCAAAAATAGAGAAACAAGGAAATTTGTAACCTGAGACACACAAATGGTGGATGCGAAGAGATTTAATTGCTGTTCTCCCTTGAGAAGACCAGATTTGGGGTATGTTTTGGTCTTTTCTGTGAGACATGCTCAAAAAATCTGCATCAGCAATTGTACTGGCTAGTCTTATGTCAACCTGACACAGCTAATATTGTATGAAACGATGGATGCACAGGGAATGTCTGTGTAAGATCTGGCTCTAAGGCATTTTCTTAATTAGTGAATGATGGGGGAGGGCTCAGCCCATTGTGGATGATGCTATCCCTGGGCTGGGAGTTCTATTGAGCAAGCCAGGGGAGCAATCCAGCAAGCAACACCCCTCTGTATCAGCTCCTGCTCCAGGTTTTTGCTCTGTTTGAGTTCCTGATTTCCTTTCATGATGAATGAACAGCAATATGAAAGTGTAAGCCAAATAAGTCCTTTTCTCCCCAACTTACTTTCTGGTCATGGTGTTTTATCATATTGATTGAAACCCTAACTAACAGTGTCCGTTACTGCACTGGGCTCTCTCTTAAGAAGTTCATGGGTATGCAGGTGTACTTGTATGTATGGGTGTGAGTGCACATTTGTGTGTGTGCATGTAGATAATAGAAGACAATCTCAGCTCTCATTCTTTTGATGCTGTGTATCTTGTTTTGTTTTTTAAGACATGGTTTCCCACTGCTCTGGAACTCAACAAATGAGTTAGAACGGCTGGTTCGTCTCTTCCTTCCCAGCAGTGCCATTAGAAGCAGACACAGCTCTGCCTGGCTTTCCTCTGACTCTGTTTACATTTCATATAGATGCCAGTTTATATACTGTAACTAGTTAGTAATTAATAACAAATGCTACTTTTTAAAGTTTCAGGTATATTTGTGAAAGCTAAACATGATCTTTAACAAATTAACTGTCCCTGGTCAAGTGTGACCATTATTGAAATGGACTGAAGTAAAATGTGTTTTGATACCCTCAATCCTGTCTATTCTTCAAGAACTCTAAGTAAAATTTCATCTGTCTAAGGACAAAAGACTGTAAAAATTACTGGCTAATTTTCTGAAGAAACAGAAGAAAATTAGAATCCATACAAAGCAATTCTTTGCTGTAACATGGCACCAAGCTAGTAGCAGATATGAAATTATTATTGATCTTTACACATTGTTTATGGTGTTGAGAGAAGGTGACGCACGTGAAATGCAAGGGTGGCTCCATCTTGAACTCCCCAGGCCACTAAGACAGAAAATGCCTCATAGTAATCCTGTGAAAGCAGGAAGGTGTCATCACAACTATGGGAGACCACATTGAAAATGCTAAGGATTTAGAAAAACAAGGTAGTACTTCTTGGATAGTAAATTTATCTTTCAAATACTTTAAATTAACTCATAGCTGATCAAACGATACAGAGAGGCAAAGTTATAGATTCCTAACTAGTATCTCTACTAAAATTAATTTGATTAAGAAAATATACAAGATAATGAGAAATTAACATGCTTTCAAAACCAAACCAAAGATATAAAAAATGAAACCAGAGGTTAATTTATCAAAAATTAAATTCTGTGTCTCAAAAAGTATCTTAAATTCCTATATTCACAGATAGTGCCTACTTTGTTGTGTTTTAGAGTAATTTTAATGTTAACTTAATATTATTCTTGCTTATGATCCCGGGTGGAAGGCAAGAGATACACTGACAGTTGGATTAATTTTACTCTCACCAGGATATGTCGTTTTGTCACTTGCTAGGAATGACACAATCTTGTTTATTCGGCAGCTTCAGGAGCCCACATGGGGTGCTTTCTGTGCCTCTCCTCAAGAGCATTTTCTTCGCGTAAGATCTCTTTCATGCATCCATCCTGTCATGCTTTAGAGGTAAGGAAAGCGAACTTCACGGGGATGAAGAGAGGCTGTAAGGGTACCACGATCTACGGCGGCAGAGTGGCTTCTGGGAACCACCTCTAAAGTGCACCCCCGAATTCACTGTACTGGTGTCCATCTGTGTTGTTTCCCTGGATCGATCATGGGCGTGAAAGAGAAAAGACCAATATTCTGGTCTTCAAGCTCCCTGTCTCTTGTCTCTGACAGATGAGTATGTCCTCATCATTCTTTCCCTTTGAGCGAAACTATCTAGATGTTGTCAGTGTCTCCTGTGGGCCTCTCTCAGAAGCTCAGACCCCTGTCTGTCGGAGAGAGCAATAACAAGTCCCAAGATCTTTTTCCAACAGAAAGCTAAAGCGTCTAGTATGGCAGCAGCCCAGCATGCATATTGTATGAAGATTTGTTTAAACTCAACCTCCATCCCCATCCACTCTTATTTCACTACATTTCAACTTTCTTCATTATTTTTTCATTATTAAATTCGGACTTCTCTTTTATTATCTGAAAAGAGAGCCACCTGTTGCCCCATTGAACTGCATGAAAGGTGACAATTTGTTTTAAGCTATATTGTCTTTTTCAAAGCTGTTCTTCAATGAGTTGATTCTTGGATTGCAGTTTATTTCATTATTTACAAAAAGCATCTGAAGACTGAAACCTAAGAGTACTTAACAAGGACAAGATAATGAAGATAAAAAAAAACCTCTTGATCTACCAAAAATAGAAAGCCTCTATTAACTGCTCAAGTAGGTTCCTACTTTGAAAATGGCACGATGATAGAAATGTGAGATGTTCCCCACAGGCTCGTGTTCGGAAGGTGTTCCTTCAGTAGTGCAGAGTCTCTATTTTGGAAAGCTGTGGATCATCTGGAGGTGGGGGCTAGCTGGTAGAAATACGGCATTCCGAGCTGGTCTTTGAAAGGTTCTTGAAAGACTCTGATTCTTGCTACCTGGTGTTCTGTGATGTGAACCACACATGCCCACCACACACTTTCCATCTTCCTTGCCTCAATGGAGAGAAAATCCCTGATGCTATGAGCCAAAGTAGATCTCTCCTCCCTTAAAGTGTCCCTGCCTGGTATTTTCTCGTAGTGATTCAAATGCAACTAATGCAGATGGATTTTGTGAATGGACTTAGAAGAGTAACAAAGACCATTTCATGAATAAGAGCCACACTGCTCTGAAGGCAGTCAAGTGAAAGTGGTCATGACTCCATACCAGTCTTCATACCCCTCCCTTATTGTAGCGGTATAAAACGTGTCAAGTCTTCATACCCCTCCCTTATTGTCATGGTATAAAACATGTCTACTCTTGGTCATTTGTAGATGCCGGATATAGTTTCACAAATGTTTACTTTTAAGAATTTCTTTTGAGAATTATTACATTTATCTATTGTGTGGGCACAGATGGGCCATAGCGCATGTGTGGAAGTCAGAGGACAGCTTGCAGCACCCAGTTCTCTACTTCTAACCCCACCACATGGGTTCTAGGAACCCAATGTTTGCCGTCAGAATTACCCACTGAGCAGCCTCGCCCGACCTACTTAAGTACTTCTACCTCACAAGAGAGCGAGTCCTGAGGGAATGAAAAGATCTGATTCATAAGCCATATACAGCAGCCACTGGCTCTCAAGAGCTGCTTGGTGATCACATGAAACTCATGAGGAATTGATGCTGTCCATCGCCTCTGGGTTACCTGAGCCGCTACATGAACTCTTCCTTCGCCTTCCCTTCTGGTGGTATTGAGAGTCAAACCCAGGGTCTTCTGCATGCTAGGTAAGTGCTCTACTACTGAGCTATATACCCAGGCCAGTTTATTTGTTAAAATTCATTGTCCTTCAATTTAATAATATTTTTTGCTAAATTTCTCCTTTGTGTTTAGGGCTCAGTTAGGGAGACTGAAAACTTACAGAGCTTAAAAATACATGAGTTGTTCGTCGGCTATGATATAGGCAATAATGTTGCCATCCACTTTTACCAGATGATGCAATCTACCTTCCTGTGTGAGTGTGTATGAGAGAGGCAAAGGGGATTTTAAAAAACACAATCCCCCCGCCCCGATTTTGCTTCTAAATCTTCCTCAGAGAATTGTTACATCTGATGACTCTTACTAGGGGTTTTCTTGGTGGGTTCAGAGAACATTAGTTGGCTTTTGAGGTTTCCCTAAAATCCCACGTCTCACAGTTTTCTTCCTATCCAAGGGCTTGTGGTCACAGTGTAAAGTCTGTGACCTACACTAGTGTGGGGCTTCCGCAGCACAAAGTAACAGAACAGCACAGAGGAAGCCAGGCTCAGTCACCTGCTCTCAAATCTCTACAGCCCTGGTTTCTCTGCAGCAATTCATTTTGCCAACAAGCAGAAAAATAGCAAAAAGTGTATGGAACAGACCTCTGTGTCTCCATGCAGGTGGGGAAAGGTTACCCATACCACAAGAGAAAAGAACAATGCTGCCCACACAATAAAATCTCATTGGCATTCTGTCTTGGAACTGTGGAGCAGGTAAAGGGAAAATAAAAATGACACCAATGTTCCCAGCTTTGGACCTGGGAGGTTGGATGCTCCTTGAGATTAGATTGCAGCCTAATGGGTGATTTTCAGAATTGCACAGCATTGAATTGGCTACCTGGAATTGTTGGAATCAGATGAGGAAATATTATGTCAGGGATTCATAGCTTGTGAAGTTGAGCCGGACTCTTTCCTCTCTCCCTCATTTTAAATCCCTTTATGGAACAAAATTACATTTCATGCAAAACTCCAGGATTCTTAACTACACCCTCCCTAGACAATCTGTCTCCTTCTTTCCCCCATGTTGCCTTTTATCTCTGTTTCTCCTTTTTTCTTTCCCTTTCCATTCAGGAGAACACATATCTGACAGCTATTTTGCTGGGCGAGCATTGCTTTGTCTATTTTGTTTTAACATTCAAATGCTCAACTTGAATTCCTGTCTCTTTAGACATCATGTAAGAATAGCATGCGTTGGAGTTTAGGATGTAATTTCCTTTCTCCCCACTCTGCTCCTTGTCACCAGCAGCCTGGCTCATGGCTTTGCATTTCCCAGGCATTCAAGTGTTTATAGAATCTAACAATTCCGATCTCTCTCTTCTTCTTCTTCTTCTTTTTGTATAAAACAGAAAATGATAGTGGAGCATGGCACAGTTCCCAGTGAAGCTGCGTGACAAGTGGCAGACAAACTGAAGCTGGACTGTGGAAAGGAGCCATAGGTATGCGATCTTAAAAGAGTTGTTCCAGGCACCCAACTGCCACGTTAAATGGCACAAGGACTCTGCGACTCCATTTGCTAGGAGAAAGGAAAAGTGAAAGAAGATATTTGAAATCTCCCCTCATCAGGATCCTTTTGAAATTCTGTCTACTAACTTGTAGTAAAGACAAAAAAAAAATGTTATGCCAAATGAATTAAGCAGCTGGGGCAAGATGTGAAGAAATGATTTCTACAGCAAGGTGATTTCCTACGAAGAAATAAAACCAAAAAGGAGTAGAAATTGCTTTTCATTTTCTTTATTGATTAAGCCAGCAAGGAGAGACATTTAAGTAGTTTCGTATCAAGGTAAATGGATTAAAATCATAAGAACTCTTCAAGCAGTGGACTTGGATTTCTTTAGGCTACACGTGTGTGTTAGCTGTATTATCCTCTGAGATTGTTACATGGGAAAATCTGATAATAATAGCCAGATGTGGAAAAGATCAGCTGGGTTTGGAATGATTTGAAGATTAGATTCAGAGTTGGAACTGCAGTTGATGGTCCAAATAGATTCAAGGAACATGCTAGTGGGACACTGTTGAAAGAGGGACAGTCGGGAGGTAGGCACTGACACAGTTTAATGCAATAATGGTAGTAATTCTATACCAGCTTCAGTTCTAGGCATTCTGAACAGCTGGCATGTGACAATTTCTTCCAGTTTACACATGGAATAGCTAAGGCATAGGGAGATCACACAGGAACTGAGTGGCTGGGCCAGGGATTGAACTATGCTTCTAAATCCTACAATGCCCTTCTAGTAGTTAGATGGCTTCTAGGAGACATAGCAAAGTGTCCAAAGACTCATCTTCTCAGAGACTCTGGTAAAGTGTGTGAGTGAACACAGCATTGTTGACTTGATAGCTCTAGTTTAGAACTATGTGGTCATCTTAGTTGTGTCCTGGGCTACTTCCCCAGAGCGGGATTTCTTTTGACTCCTCCTCTAGTGCAGTGGTTCTCAATCTTCTTAATTTTTTGTCTTATATACATATATATTATTTAAATTAGAAACAAGCTTGCTTCACATGTCAATCCCAGCTCCCTCTCCCTCCCCTCCTCCCTTACGCCTCCACCAGTCTCCCTATCTCCCTACCCAGTCCCCACACTATTCCCCAGGGAGGGTGAGGCCCTCAATGGGGGAATCTCCAGAGTCTGTCATTTCATCCAGGGCAGGGCCTAGGCTCTCCCCCATGTGCCCAGACTGAGAGAGCATCCTTCCATGTGGAATGGGCACCCAAAGTCCATTTGCATGGCATTGTAAATACTGATCTGCTACCCAAGGCCCCAGAGATTGTCAAGGCCTCCTTACTGACACCACATTCATGGGCATCTGGACCAGTCCCATGCTGACCTTTCAGCCATCAGTCTGGGGTCCAAGAGCTCCCCCTTGTTCAGGTCAGCAGTTTCTGTGGGTTTCACCAGCACCGTCTTGACCTCTTTGCTCCTCACTCCTCCTTCTCTGCAACAGGGTTCCATGGGTTCAGTTCAGTGTTTAGCTGTGGGTGTTTGCCTCTGCTTCCATCAGTCACTGGATGAAGGTTCTGGAAGGCATATAAAGTAGTCGTCAATCTCATTATCAGGGATGGGCATTTAAGGTAGTCTCTCCACTATTGCTGAGTTTGCCAGTTGGTGTTATGTCGTAGATCTCTGGAAATCCCACTAGTGTCAGCTCTCTCCTCAAACCTATAATGACTCCCTCTATTATCGTATCTCTCATCCTGTTCTCCTCTATTCTTCCCCCAACTCAACCTTCCTGCTCCCTCAAGTCCACCTCTCCCCTCCTCTTCTCCCCCTCTCTTCCTCCTTCCCTCTCTCCTCCCCATATGCTCCCAATCTGCTCAGGAGATCTTGCCTCATTCCCCTTCTCTGGAGTATCATGCATAACTCTCTTGGGGTCCTCTCTGTTTCCCAGACTCACTGGCAGTGGGATTGTGTCAACTTTCTTAATTTTGATATCCTTTAATACAGTTCCTCATGTTGTGATGACTATCAACCCCAAAATTATTTTCATTGCTACTTCATAACTGTAATTTTGATACTGTTATGAAACTTAGTGTAAATATATGTGTTTTCTTATGGTCTTAGGAAGCCCCTGTGGAAGGGTCATTTGCCCCCAAAGGGGTCACAACCCAGATGTTGAGAACCACTGCTCTAAAGGCTGGAAGGGATTATGGCTGTGGTTCTCGGTCTCATGGCAACCTGAACATAAAAATAACAGATTTTTGTGCTGTTCCAGAGGAACAAGGAAGAACTTGCTTTATGCCTGGACAAACCTCTGCCCACTTGCCCACTAGTGACATATTTGCTGACAGAGAGCACGGCTTTGCGTCTAGACTGTCAAAAGCAGGAGTGAGACTGATGATTCTGAGTGACATAACACTGGGGAGTAGCCCTGAATACTTAAATATACTGTAGATTTCTGAGAGAGAGGAAGAGAATGAGAAGCTGAATGTCTCCCTATGATTGCTACTTTAGAGAAGCCAGAGGCTAGTCCTGGAGTTACTGATCATCCTATACACTGAGGGTTGGATTCTTGGAATTGACAGATATGTGTAGAATTTGATTCAAGTCTTGGTGGTATAATTTTACCCATAGTTCTGAAATAGAGATGTAAGCAAGAAGGGTTGAATACATACCACAAGTGTTCCAGCCTAGTATTCCTTTTCTTTCTTCTGTGTACAAGAAAACTAGTTTGGAACAGACTTCTTTGAACTAGCAGAGTCAGGACATATTTTTGCAAAGTGGTGTTGAACATGTCATGTGACATGCCAAGCCAGCAGTTGCAGTGAACTTTGGGAACAATACACACTACTCTTTTTTACTTACTACATTTTTCAAAATTTATTTTTAAATTCTGATGTTTTAGGGCTTTAGAGATGAATTTTACTTATTGATATTTTGGACAACTACTGAACACAGCTGTGAAGCTGGTAAGATCTTCGTGGATCTGTTCCACTTATTATGATGACAACTGCAATGTCCCACACAGTCGCTGTTGCCCCTGACTTCTGTGGCAGAAATGGAACATTTATCATGGCCCTTCTTCCCGCTGAGCACTGGTATGGGGAGAAATTATTCTTCATCTAGCTATCGGGGCAGCCACTGTGGGGCTGGCACCAGAAGGGGAAATGATTTCCTATTCTGGCGTGAGGATCTTTGTCTCTGCCCCCAGCATAAGAGAGCTAGAGAAGGAGGGTATTTGGGACCAGGCAAGCTTCTATTTGAATAAGGCTCTGCCTCTTTCAAACCTGCCATCCTAGCTTACTTGTCTGAGCCTTTTCTCCTCTGAAAAGTGAGACTAATAGGCACAATTTTGTAGACTGTGTTGTGATACTAAAAGAGATGGAATGCACCTTGGTGCCAGATTGCCCAGCTCTCTAAAAGCTAGCTCACTTTTCCACCAAAACTTAAGCCAAGCAGAAATAATAATGAATGCATTTTTAGAAAAAATGCATCATGTTCATGTCTTAATAGGAGAATATCTTTGATGAGGAGAGTTAATTGTGGTAGTATTGTGTCTTGGAGCAGCATACCTTGAAAGGCTCAATCTGAAACCACTCAGACAGTCTCTGGCTCTGTAGAAAGACATGGCTCAATTTTAGTTTCCAAAACGTCAAACTTGGCAGGGACTAGTATTTCAGGGAGTTACAGAAGGCATAGGATCCATAATCCTTGCCCTTGAAGAAGTCAAGCCCAAGGTACACAATGACAAATAAACATTCCATAGAATACAAATAACCAAAGCCTAGAAATAGACCCACATATGCTAAATTACAGCTCCATAAATGTATTTGCTTCTAAAATATCTGCATAGGCAGACAGATCAATGGAACAGAACAGAATCTTAAGTAGGCCCAAATACTTCAGGGAATCTAGTATATGATAAAAGTGGCATTTTAAATCAGTAAAGAGAGATGGATTGTTTGGAAGATGGCACTGAGTCAATGTTTTCAGCCATTTAGGAAAAATATTGGATCTCTATCTCTCTTCTCACACTAAAATGCATTTTGGATATACTAAAGCTTTAAAAATAAAATGAAAATGGTAAAATTTTCATAAGATTTCATGGAAAGTTTTTTTTTGGTAGTGGGGGGTGGAATCTTGAGTTGGGTAAGATATTTTTCAAGCAAGAAACCACCTGAGTAGGTTTAACAAAAGAACCATTTAAACCTTAAATTTCCTCCAGGGAAAAATACAGCAATCAAAGGCAAAGACAAAAAGATGATCCACGAATGCAAGTGTCTGTCTCCAAGTGTATTCCAAAGAAATTGAACCAAATTTTACACATGTACACTGTGTGTGCACTGTATGGTCAGACATATATTAAAGATTGTTCTAGACTGACAAGAAAAAGCGGTCTAGCAAAATGAGCAAAGGTATGAAAAAACAGTTCAGAGGGGAAAATCTCTATTTTATGCATACAAGAATCCTTGATCTCATTCATAATTCAAGACATGGAAATCCCAATTGCAGACCGGTTTCTCACTGACCAGACTGATGATAGAAAATGTACCAATTGACAAGATGGATAAGGGTGTGAAGACACAGACACGCACACATGCTGATAAGCTGAAAGTTGGTATCATTGGCTAATACTATGCAAACCGAAGTATGCAGATCTTGCAAGTCCTAATTTTGGTGATTTTTCCTCTGGTTTTATTTGCACATCTACACAAAGTGGTGTGAATAAAATAGTTCATTGCTACATTATTTCAAATAGTAGAAAAAAAAAGTCCATCTGATGAACAATCTATGTGTCAGTCAACAGGACACCAACTGTATGAGTTACGATATAATCATGTAAGTTGTTATAGAGATACAGAAAATATAACGCACCTACATGTGCTGTTAAGGATTTTCAAGTCATATTGCTAAGTTGAAATAAGAATGTCCTTGGATATACTGGTGCATGCTCAACTTCTGGGTGTATGGAAACCTGTTGACTGCTTCAAGGAGAAGGGCTGGAAGAAGTAGGGAGGGGTCTCCACTTATCTTCGGATACATTTTGCCATATTTGATTTTTCTGATCAAAATCATTCGCTCCCAGGGCTGGGGATTTAGCTCAGTGGTAGAGTGCTTACCTAGCATGCAGGAGGCCCAAGTTCCATTCTGAATTCCATGCCAAAAATACAATAAAAATCATGTGTTTATAACCAACAAGTGAATTATGACCAACTAAACTGATTGCATAGTAATAGCTTTTAGATTGTTGCTTTTGTTTGTTGTTTTCTTGTTTTCTGGCTGGACTGCATCTTCCTCACCAAATCAAAGCCAGGAGTAAATTTTTCTTAGAGAAATGAAGCCTTTTTGAAAAATAGGAAGCAGATTGAATCACCCGGATATGCCCTGAGGGAAAGGCTTTGGGTAGTAGAGCTCTTGGATAGTTTCCCCACATGGAGAAAAGAGAGATCCTCTGGCAAGGGGAATGGAAGGCCCAGCATGCACTCCGAGTCACAGCCTCTGAACAAGTTGCCCAATATCTGACTTGCTTCTGAGAATGAGTTCATCAGCATGGTGCGCCACCGGAAGTCATTGTGCATGATGGGTCTGCAGAACAGTGTTTCCTGCAGTTACCAAGACCAGGTGGCTCTACAGAAGAGAATGTGCCACTGTGTCCCTCAGGCACCAAACCTCTCCACCCACCTCCATGATGTTGGGCAGGGTGCTGCAGACAGAGGTGCTCAGGCAGCAGAGACCCACCAGACAGCTGAGACAAACCCCTCTGTAAGAATGAGACTCCCAACACAGGGACCAGAAGGCCAGCCACCCAGGCAGTAGAGCACAGTGAGCAACAGAATTGTCACAGGGAACCACTGATAATGTGGAGCAAAGGACACACAATTTTAAGGATACTGTGATTCAGTGATACAAATCATAGAATATATTAGTTGAAACAAAATCATATCACAAAGTTTCCTCACTTTGCATTATGAGTAAATTTTTCGTGGAAGCAGCCAGTAAACTGAAAGGCTTCATTGCTGGGTATAGGTAGGCTTTGCTGTGTCTAACAATAATGCCCTTCCTGTAAACCGTGCAAAGGTTTCCTAATCTGCTTGTGATCCTCTGGAAGGTAAGCCGGACAGGACAGGGCAGCTCTCACTGTAGCCAACAGGAGCTAACTGCTTGGGATAGAGTTAAGTGTCTTGCTTACAATGAATTCACCTGTGGCAAAGCTGAGGGTCATAGCTAGGTTTTGAACTTCAAAACACTAGATCCTCCAAATCCCATGGTCTTTGTGGCCCTATTACATTGTGGCTGAAATGGCCTCTATGGCTTTTAATGAGGCCAGGGTACAAGAGGGCCAATAATAGACACTTGTGAAAAATGATTGGATTTTTGTTTTCGGCTTGTATTTCTTAAAATCTACTGTACAAGATTCCTCCAGGCACTTTCTATGTACACAGCAGTTTGGATTTATGGTTTTAGGAAGTTACAGTTGAAAACTAGTGTCATGACTTTATTCTCTCTCTCTCTCTCTCTCTCTCTCTATGTGTGTGAATGTGATGCATGTGTGCCTGGTGTATGTGCACATGAGCACATGTGTGTGCATGCATATCACTGATGTTGTATATGGATGATATGTATGTGTGTGCATGTATGTGCATGTGTGAACATATGTTTGTGTGAATGTGGTATACACATGGTGTGTGAATGTGGAGTTCTTGTGGTGTGTGCATGTGTATGTGTGTGTCAGTATGTGTGTATGTGTGTGGTGTATGTACACATGAGCACGTGTGTGTCCATGTATGTGTGGGTGTGAAGTTGCATATGGATGATACGTGTATATGTAGGTACACATGTGTGCATATGTTTGTGTGAATGTGGTGTACACATGGTGTGTGAATGTTGAATACACATGGTGTGTGTAAGTATGTGTGTGTGAGTCCGGGGAGGACATTGGGTGACCTGCTCTATAACTCTGTCTTATTCCTTTGATTCAGAGTCTTCCACTGAATCTGAAGCCTGACAGGCAGCCTCCCTGTCCCAGAATGCCTCCTGCCTCCTCTGCCTTCCTGTCCCCACCCACCTCCTGTCCCCACCCACCTCCTGTCCCCACCCACCTCCTGTCCCCACCCACCTCCTGTCCCCACCCACCTCCTGTCCCCACCCACCTCCTGTCCCCACCCACCTCCTGTCCCCACCCACCTCCTGTCCCCACCCACCTCCTGTCCCCACCCACCTCCTGTCCCCACCCACCTCCTGTCCCCACCCACCTCCTGTCCCCACCCACCTCCTGTCCCCACCCACCTCCTGTCCCCACCCACCTCCTGTCCCCACCCACCTCCTGTCCCCACCCACCTCCTGTCCCCACCCACCTCCTGTCCCCACCCACCTCCTGTCTCCACCCACCTCCTGTCTCCACCCACCTCCTGTCCCCACCCACCTCCTGTCCCCACCCACCTCCTGTCTCCACCCACCTCCTGTCCCCACCCACCTCCTGTCCCCACCCACCTCCTGTCTCCACCCACCTCCTGTCCCCACCCACCTCCTGTCTCCACCCACCTCCTGTCCCCACCCACATCCTGTCTCCACCCACCTCCTGTCCCCACCCACCTCCTGTCTCCACCCACCTCCTGTCCCCACCCACCTCCTGTCTCCACCCACCTCCTGTCCCCACCCACCTCCTGTCCCCACCCACCTCCTGTCCCCACCCACCTCCTGTCTCCACCCACCTCCTGTCCCCACCCACCTCCTGTCCCCACCCACCTCCTGTCCCCACCCACCTCCTGTCTCCACCCACCTCCTGTCCCCACCCACCTCCTGTCCCCACCCACCTCCTGTCTCCACCCACCTCCTGTCCCCACCCACATCCTGTCTCCACCCACCTCCTGTCCCCACCCACCTCCTGTCCCCACCCACCTCCTGTCCCCACCCACCTCCTGTCTCCACTCACCTCCTGTCCCTACCCTCTTCCCAGCACTTATACAGAACTAGAGTTACATGTGCAGCTTTTGAAGTGAGTGTGAAGATATGAACTCACGTCTTTGCCCGGCAGATACTCTTACCTGCTGGGCTTCCTTTCCAGTTCAATAAAAGAGTTTTACAGGAGCTGGAGGCTCAGGGCTTGAGGGAGCGCACAGCCTTTGTAGAGGACCTGAGGCAAGATCTGAATAGTTTTAGGATTTACTCGAAGACCAAGGCTGGAGTTTGCAAGGATTCTGCGGTCACTGTCCAACAGCATCACACATGTTCTTAGCCTGTGAGCATCTTCTAGGCACAGCATCTTTGCCTCCACTTCTCTCTGGATTCTGGGAGCTTGTAAACAGACTCGGCCTCGGCAGGTGATGCTGCACAGTGAGTGAGCTCTGTGCCATTCAACTGTGAAGCACCATGACCAGTGTCTGAGAGCTGAAATTAACTTTTGATTAGCATGACACAGCTGTGGGCGGTTTCATCTCATCGGCAGGCATTTCTGGTTCTCTCTTGCCTTTTCATGGACCACCCGTTGGTTCACCTCCAGCTACTCCGGCATCCTCATCCACACTATTCCGTTCCTCGTCAGGTTTTTCTAGTCCGATTGCTTCTTTGTGCGGCTTTTTGATGTTTCAAAAGAAGCGTGGAATATGATAGACCTTTCATTTTCAGATGTGCTTTTCTGGCTTTGATGCCTCATCAGAGCAACATGTTGGCGAGACCAGGTGAAGGAGAAATGAGGAACCTGCTCTCCCCAGGGCTGATGGATAACCTCAGCTCCGCTAGATTTTCCCACCTGTGTCAGGAATGTGGGTTAAACAGTATATCTTCATTTCCCTTGACTTTTCAAGACACCTGCCAGGTTTGTTGCCTGGACACCTGACACAATACAGGCCTCTGGTGATTCAGACTGGCCCCGGATATGAAATGGTACAATCCTCGATTAAACAGTGTCGTGGTGTGAACTTCCCATTTTAAAATTTCTCTCTTTGAAATAATTAGGGCTAGGTAGGCAGCACACGTGCTGCTTTCTGTACACCTGTCTTTCCCTGTTTGGCCTTCCAGATAGCCATCTCGCTCTTGCCTGGGAGTATTTAAAGCCTTGACCTTTTGGAAGAAACAGCCTGAAATAGCTGAGAATGTGTGAATATTCGCTTTGCTCTGCACTCTTGATCTCTGGAACGTGGTTTTCCAAATTGCGGGGAAACAATGGGCCTCTTTATAACATTAAGTAACGGTACATTTTGTCCTGAAGAGCTTGGATGTGCTTAAGCTGTACCAGACAAGGTCAGCCAAAGATTAAGATAGCATAGAAAATGCATTAAAATTTATGCTGTGGTGTAAATAGCATTTATATAAAAATACCCAGTAAATATTTTTAAAAGTTAGAATGCCAGCTTGGCATGGTGGATCACACCTGTTAATTTTAGTTCTTGGGAGGCTGAGGCAGGAGGATGGCTACAAGTTTGGCCAAAGCTACAGAATTAGAATATATCTTTAAAAAATAAAATGTCATGAAGGCTGTAGAGATGGCTCAGAGGTTAAGAGTACTGACTGTTCTTCCAGAGGTCCTGAGTTCAATTGCCAGCAACCACATGGTGGCTCACAACCATCTGTAATGAGATCTGCTGCCCTCTTCCGTCATGCAGGCAGAACACTGTATTCATAATAAATACGTAAGTCCTAAAATTATGTCCAGTTATTTGCATTTTCTGGGATTTTTGTCAACATGGTACAAGGAAGTACAGGACTATGCCTTATGGAAACATGTCACAGCTAATGGTGGTGAGAATGTTTCCTCTAGAGGATATGAGCATACTCTAATTAACCTATGAAGCTCTTTGTCTGAATTGTAATCTCACACTGCATGTCCACCCAAAAGTCAAATTAACAATTGAACTAGAGGTAAAATACCAATTGACTCCAACTCCTGCCAGAGTGACATGACTGCCATCAAGTGAGTCTCTTATTGCTTTATTAGGTTCCCCCAAATTCAGTGAGGATTCTTGTCACCTGAAAAACATTGGCTCATTGTCTTCTAGGAGGCTAGGAAGAGCATATGTCAGACAGATAAACGGAAGCATGCCCAGTTATCTCAGGAAAACACACACCACTTGTGCATACCACCATTCTGGTTCTCCAGACACCCTGTGTAAGAATAGGACTGAATGGAGATGGGACTTCCATTTGCTTTTACTCCTTGGTGAAAATATTCTATAGGTGTTAATTTGGTGAGTGTATAGTGTTAAAAATTGTATCTATTTAAGCTGGGTGGTGGTGGTACACACCTTTAATCCCAGGACTTGGGAGGCAGAGGCAGGTGGATCTCTGTGAGTTGAGGCCAGCCTGGTCTACAAAGCTACACAGAGAAACCCTGTCTCAGAAATATATATATAATAAGCATTACTGGAAAATGTAATCAGAAAACTTAGTGTGAATTAGATCAGATAGATATGTGCTGGAGAGTTGGTCTTCCTTCTGTGGTAACAACTCCCAAGGCAGAGAGTGTACCTATTTGTAGATCCAGGCTTCTCAAGGCATGCACCCATCAAGATGGAGTTTTGTTAATTAAGCTACCAAAAATGTTCCTCTGAACTGTTGTTCTGTTGACTATGGGGGAATATTTGGCAGTACAAAGGTTTTTGTTACATTTCTAAGTGATCTTTAAATTCTTTATCATACACTAAGTACCACAGTTCATGTTTATAGTACCTTTTATGGCAGATAAAATACCCTTTACAGAGATAGACTCAGCCAACTTGCATCTTGATGCCCCACCCTTCACCTTTCAGAATTAGTGTTGTAGGATGCGAAAGGAAACACCATAACTATGGAAGGGAATGTGGATTGCAAATAATGAGCTGGCTTGAAAACTATAGAGGATTATGCATGCGGGCTTTTGACTCAGTCCATTCCATGTTTAACAAGTGAGCTACCCTGCACTCCCTACGTGCTTCTAAGAGTCCTTCTTAAAGCAAAGGACAAATTAGGACTTAAGAGAGTGCAGGATGCTGGCTAAAACCCAGAGGTCAAATGTTTCAAACTGAAAAATTAGGTAATTTTCAAAGTCAATTCAAATTCCAGGTAAAATGCAGTCCCTGAGATAAGGCTGATTCCTCACACTTGGGTCTTTCAGATGGTATGCTCAGAGGTGACACTGACTGGCAGTTCTAAAGGTGAATGTGTGTGGTATTTTGAGGGTCTTACATATACGTGTATAGTACTTACAGTTATAAGATGCAGTCTCATTGTAGCCGAGTCAAACTGTTCAGAGAGCACAAAGAGCAAGCCACTAAGCCACTGTCCCTCCTTCTACCTTTGCCTCTAACAGCCTTCCCAAGAGGAAGCAGCTGCTCCGAGGCCATACAGCTAAGCACCCTCTTTTGTATGAATCAGTCTGGTCTCATACACTAAACTGTATTCTTTCTTGCACATAAAAGTACATATGCATAATACCTAGGGCAGGAGGAGAGGGATGGCTCAGCTTAAGCAGTTGAGCAGAGAGAGGGTGTGTCTTTTACGTTTTTGTTCTATTTAAGCTATAGCAATCATGTGAGCGTCATCCATACAGAACAAAGAGACTGTTTCTCTGTCTCTCTCTACTGTGTGTGCGCATGCGTGTGTATATGTGTTGGGGATATATGCAGATGCCCATATAGCGCACCTGTGTGTACATGCATATCTGTGGGGTGGTGTAGAGGACAGAGGGTAGCTTCAGAATATCCTGAGCACTTTGTCATCTGTCTGTCAGTCTTGGTTTTTAAGCCAGGGTCTCTCATTGGCCTTGAGCTCATCATGAAGACAATGCTGGGTAGCCAGTGAGCCCCAAGTACTCACATTTCTGGTCCCCCCCCCCAGTGCTGGGCTTCTAATTGCAGTATGCTTCCATGCCTGTCTTAATGTGGGTTATTGCAGTATGCTTCCATGCCTGTCTTAATGTGGGTTCTGGGAGTTGAGTTCAGATCTACGTGCCTGAGCTATCACCGTGTTCCCAGGGACAATCCTCTTCTCTGTATCTATGATCTCAAAGTTCATCTCTTCAGAAATTCCCTCAGTGTAACACCCAGAAATCATCTTTATCTTTGTCTGCACATTCCATGATGCAGTCAGGTTAGCATATTGAATTATATACCATAATATGTATTCTGTATTAAATACTAAATTAAATACACAAATGGTTCTGTGATTTCCAACTTGCTTGAAAAAAAAACTAAACCTTACAGTCTATAGTTTTATATATTGGTCTCTTTGGGTTCACTCTGTTCATTTTTAAACACTGACTAATATTCTGTGTCCTGAATGTGCCATTATTTACTTAACCTCCTTTTTTGGTGATAAGTGAGATTGACTTCAGTTTTTTCTTTCTTTAGCTTTTCCAAACAATTATAAATGAACACCAATGTATGTACATATTTCTGCACTTAAACAAGCATCTCTTTGGGATAGAATCTTAGCAATGAGGTGCTGTAGGTTGGCATTCAGTTGGTGTTTACTGGAGAATTTCTACTGACACACCTCACAAGCTAGTTATGGTGCACATCTGCTCAGAAGAACCCATACCCACTAAGGACACTATGATTTTCACCTGAGATTACCCTCTTTGGTAGTTAATGTTAGCTGTTAACTTGACGGAATCTAGGATCACCTGAGAGAAGTACCTGGGGGTATGCTTACAGGGGATTATCTTGGCTGAGTTGAGGTAAGAAGACTTACCCACTGTGGGTGGGGCCATTCCCTAGGCAAGTGATCCTTTGGTGGTGCAAAGTGGAGAGAGAAAGGTGAGCTCCAGCGTGCATGCGGTCCTTGCTGTCTTCTGATGCCATGTGACCAGGTGTCTGATGATACTGTCACTGTGACTTCCCATGGTGATGGATTATGACCTGGAACTGTGAGTTAGAAGAAGCCCTTGTTCCCCTAAATTGCTTTTGTCGGGGTGTTTTATTACAGCAGAAGGAAAAAAGAAAAGACATCTTCTGAGGCTCCTTTGTGCTCGTTTGAAAGTGTACGAGAAGCCTGTATCTTGCTTCGCTACTTGTAGTTTATATGTGTCTTTGCGAACTGTGGGCCATCTGAGGAATGAAAACAATAAATAACTAGTTGCTACTCTATGGTCATGAAGTTTCAGGTGTGCGTGACGAGCAATCACAGAGATCTACAACATAACATGGTGCCTGTGATTTGCAATGCCTCATTGCATCCCTTCAAATTCTATGGGTGAAGTATTCTTACTATGATTAGAAATGCCTGATGTTCTACTGGAAGGTTTTGTTGTCCTCCGACAATCAGGGAGATGGCTTATTTTCATAAGTTTACAAATCATTTCAACTTTGAGACTCTCTTGTTCATAAGCCTTTCCCCCTCTCCTATCTGGTTGTTCGAGTTTCCTTAATCAATGGGTGTGCCAAAATAGACTTTTATCTAGTACAGATACTTTGTTGAAAATGCCGTGGATGGCTTTGTCCTTTCAATGCCTTGTTGTAGATTTTGTTTGTATGGTCTTTCCATGTAACAACATGTTCAAATTTCACGACCTCAAAGGTAACTGTTATCTTGTGAACATTTCCATTTTCTGTCTTTCTCAGGGAGGTCTTTTACATTACAAAATTATAAAAACATCTCACTCTTTTTTCTTCTCACACATGTGCACACAAATTTACGTTTTTATTCTATCTGTAGTTTATATATGTTGCATGCAATTTTCTATCTCCAGCTGTGGGGCTGCAATCTAAATTAATATTTTCCTCAAGCTAATTGATTTTATTGAATTATTATTAAATGGCCTTATTTATACTATATTCAATAGTATAAATTATTATATAGAATATAGAATATATCCATGTACTATATGAAAATTATCCAATAGTACAAATAAGGCTATTTAATAATAACTCTTATTGAATACTTGATTTCCCTCTCTTACTTGAAATATCCACACGTGTGTGCAGACCCATGTGTGAGAGTGTAGAGGGTAACATCCTCAATTGCTCACCACCTTATTTGGGGGGACAGGTCTTTCACTGAACCTGGAGGTCACCAACTGCCTGCAGGGTTTAAACAGCCTCCCTCAGGAGTCCTTTTGTCTCTGGCTCCCAGACCTGGGGTTACATGTGCTATCTATCATACCTAGCTTTTGTTTGTTTGCTTAAGACAGAGTTTCTGTGTAGCCCTGGCTGTTCTGGAACTTGCTCTGTAGATCAGGCTGGCCTTGAACTCAGAGATGCACTTGCCCCTGCCTCCTGAGTACAGGCGCCACCGCGCAGCTCACACCTAGCTTTTATCTGAATGGTGGGGAATCTGAATTCAAGTCCTAGTGTTTGCACAGCAGTGCTTTACCTTGTGAGCCATTCCCAAGCCCAAATGTTGATGCTATTAGAAACCTCATAATCGCCACCCCGCAGGTGTGTTTGCGTTTGCTTCTGCACTGCAGTCTACAGGATCACTTTTTAATTCTCGTGCATCTTTCTCAGCAGAGGACTTCCGTGTGTTTCATGTCAGATAAGGCAGTAACTCTAAGTGCTTGGTATTAAATTGACCTTCATATGATTTAATTCTGACTTCATTCTAAATGCTCAATATTATTCAGAGATTTCTCAACATGTGCAGGTTTTCTAGCTATCAGGACATAGACTCATGATAAATGATGCTGGCCCAACTGCATCTTGCATAAATTTGCAGTGTGACCTGTGTGGCCTTCTACTCCGTGGCTCCTGCCTAGCATCCTCTTACTTACCATGCTAGTGTGTGTTTCAGGATGATTCAACACTCACCTCCCCCAGACTGCACCATTTTGTTTTATGTCCTTGCATATGGGGCCCTATCTTGGTTGCTTTGAGACTTTTATAACTAACTCCACCATAAATATAGAGAGCAGAGGCTAATGGTTCAGAGAATCTACAAAACATGTGCAACTGTTATAGAAACATTTTTTTCCATTTGAGAATGTTAAATATATACATGATAGTTTGTGTAACAGCCAGTTTCACTGAGTTCTGAAACTAGACCACAACTTCCCAAAGGACAATGAAAGTCCCTGATGGAAGATATATATAAAAAGATGTCAAGCTGAATTTTCCATTCTAATGATGAATTTTTCCTCTAGCTGACACAGCTGATTAATGTGTGGACATGTCTGTGTGTGAGCATGCATATATGTCATAGAGACAGAAGACAAAACCAGTGAGTTCCTTCAGAGGTAAGTGGCTTTAATTTTACTTTCTCTTCCTAGTTTAAGTGGTGAATTAATGCATGCTTTAGGGTAGATCAGGCCAGAGACACTTACATGCCAAATATTCATTACAGACAAAAGCCTTTTTTCCCCCAACGTGATTCCCTGAGTGATTGACTCTGCCCCTTTCTCACTTAGCATGTGGACTAACAGGATTGATTGCTTTGACTGACTTAACTTAGCTTCAGATCAATAGACTGAGACAATTGGCTTTCTCCACCATGGCATTGACTGAATCCACCGGTTCGTTTGGTGCCTGGGAGAAAGGATCAGTGTCTTTAATCCAAGTCTTTCCTGTTAGAGACTAGTCTATGTTGCAGTCTTAGTTCTGGAACGCTGAGTTTCACATCAATGAAGTTTCTATTTCTAGTCTAGTTACTTAGGCACAATCTCCCTGTCTTGGCTCCAGTGACTCACAATGATCTGGTTAGTCTTGGTTTTTCCATTCAAAACACTGGCCATGGGTATTCCTCAGACCCATGCTACTTAGTAAAAGGGGTGAGATAATTTGACACATGCATCAAGAAAATAGTTTATGAATGAGTTCTGAATCTTTTCTTCATTAATGTTCCATATTAAATTCAGTACAGTTATTCCACTTAAAACTGGAAATTTGTTTTATTTTACAGTAAGTACTGGCATAGTATCTAACAGAGAGGGTTCAGAAAGCACATGTCAAACAGAGTAGAACTTTCATAAGCCTGCAGATTTCTTGTTTCCCACTGTGGTTCATATACACACAGATGTGAGGTTGTCTTAGCACCCAAATTGGTTTATTTTGTAAGAAAAATCAAAGGGAACATGTTCTGTACCACATGCCCAAGGAATGTTAGTGAATATGCTAATAAAAAAGTGTTATTTGAACATGAAATTCCTTTGCTCTGTACTTCGTGTTTCCTTATATTGGCTATTTCATAGTAACACACATACCCATGTTATTTATGTACTACATATTTACAAATATGCATAAATGCCTTTTAAAAGTTTTTTATGCTTAATTAGTTTGTGTATATGTGAGTGACTGATGGCTTTGTGTATGTGAGTTCACTGCCCAAAAATGCCAGAAGAGGGTCTCCAATGCCCTGGCAGAGGAGTTACACACAGTTATGAGATGCCTGCCATGGATTCTGGGAACCAAACTCAGGTCTTCTTGAACAGCCTGATGTGCTCTTAAACACTGAGCCATCTTTCTAGACCCAGGCTTGAGTAATTCTGAGAAAGCATCCTTTGTCTTGAATAACTACAAGTCTTAGTTATTATATGAAGACACCAATGAGAGAATCTTAATAAATTGTGAAGATTCCTTATGACATTCTCTTGGTCAAATTCCTGGTTGGTTGTGAGCTCCTTAAAGATAAGGACATATGGCAGGTCTGTGGATTGCTATTGCTCGGTTCAAAACTGGTCGGACATTTACTGCTCGGATGAGGCAGAGCCACTGTGACATTCTGTGTAGTTTCCCAGGGCCAAGGCTCCTGCCTTTGTCATTTGGGAATGTCACAGTTTCATGTTACACATGAAGAACTTGAAACAATGGATTCACATGATTTGCTACTACATGGCAGAGTCAAGTTTGAAACCCAAGACCTTTCCCATGTTATTCCCAGTAAGTCAATAACTAGAAATCCAAATTTGTAAGTACAGACGGAAGAAGATAAATTACCACCAACTCATCACTAAAATGGGATAATGTTGACTGCTTTGCATGAAGGGTGGTTCTTACAGACATGCTTCCCTCTAATCTAATCACCCAAGAGCCAGAGATGCTTCTATCTTGTTCCTCTTCCTTCCTGGATCTTTTTCCTCACACCTCTGAGTTCATTTGTCTGTTAATATACTCAGTGCTGTATCCATGCCTTGGATAATTTTACTACTCAACAGAAGGAGTGAGCACCATTTCTAGTAAACTAATATGCATCCAAACAGACCCTAGGAGCAACAGAATGGAAAGATAATAGGTAAGAGGTGGGAGGAAGATATAAGCGATCTTTGAAAATCAAAGTGAATTGTAGTACTCATTATCTCTTGATGAGAAAGAAATTAGAAACCGGATATTCCATTTCTAATTCAGAATGGCCCACACAGAAGGAATGTGAAGTCCAAGCATTCTTTAACTTCTCCAATCATCTGTCCTTTCAGAAGTGATTTACTTTGTTATTTTTTTCCTCATAGTTAAAGGGTTTTACACAGAGCCCCAGAAGCTTTCAATTTGGGAGTTGTGTCATTAAGAAATTGGGGCAAAGGGGCTACCTGGATTTGTCTCTCTAGGCAAGAATTTGTTTTTGGAGAAGGAAAAAAAAAAGACTGTGTAAATTATGGTGATACAAACTTCTATTTCTTTTTCATCTGAGTAACCTTTCCTGTGGCTAGTGTTTCATGTTTCAGCATTTTTAGATGTAAATATTTCCCTCTGACCCTGGCATAAATATGTTTTTGGTAACACCGAGGTATATTTGGCTTTAAAATCAGTGACCTCTCGTTAAAGGGCTCCCTGAAAGACAAGAAACGAGAATGTGGGAGGAGATGGTGATCTGTTTAGTATTTTATCAGGCTTCTTCTGGGTCTCCACTGGGATCCCCAGTGTGGCTGTCTCTGCTCTCCCCACACTAATCACTCTCTCCTTTAAATTCAGGAGCATCATGCCTGGGCGTCCAGGGTCAAAGACAAGATAAAACAATGAGAAAGTCAATTATGGTAAAGAAGCCTCTGGTAGTAAGTTAGAGGTAGCTTCATGATGATTTTGGCAGCAGCCAGTAAACACAGCCTGCTTTCAATTTACATCATTAGGAGTAACTGTATTTATAACCTCGATTAGGAAAAAAAATTTATGCCTGGGAAGGTGATAAGGTCCAAATCTTGTTCCACTTAGAGTGATTTGAAATGTAAATATGCAGCATCTCAGGAGAAATCAGACCCTGTGCTTCTGAGCCTTCCACACTGCAAGAGCTACTTGCCTGAGGCTGGAATCTGGTTTCTCTGCTTGCACCATCAACTACACTCAGCTCTGCCCACTGTAAACAGAATTCATCCCTTTCAGAAAGGACATGTAAAGAATACCTACATAAATTTTCTCTTTGTAGTTTTGTATCTTCTTAGGACAAAAAGACTAGCAACACAACCAAAGGGAGTCGAACAGGCTCTGGTGTCTGATATTTTCAGACATAAGGGCTTTTGTCATCAACAGATGTCACCATCCTCATGATAGAGAGTGGCTGGATGCCTAGTAATTTGTTCAATGAATGTCTATGTCATTTTCAAGACTTGCATGCATTTGAACAACAGCAGTGAGCACATGGGAGCAGTGGAGTCCTCTATGACTGGAGTGACTGTCACACTGGAGACAGAACCTCATGCTATTCCCAGGAACTACTAGGGAACGTCTCCTGCTTTGCTTTCCTCTCTCTCCAGACTCACAGCATCCTCTGTATTCCAAGAACCAGCACAAAGACTTCATTCTTTCAAGAACCCATCCAGCCCATCTCTATGCATTGGCTGTCAGATTTGCTCATCCTTTCGTTGCACTCTTTTCCTCCCGAGGTCTTCTCAAGTCTGCTTGAGACGATTCCTCTGTGAAGATCCCCTCCATGGCCACTCAATACAAACCCACACTTCCTCACCCCAGCCACTCTTGATCGAGTGTCTTGTTTCAGTAACACTTTTTACAATGTGAAATTAATTATTTGTTGGTGATGCTTCTTGTTAGACTATTCTCCATGGTTTCAGGCTTTGCCTTTCTTGTTGTCTAGAGCTGTGAGCACCTGTGCTCACAGGTGCTTATTAAATGTTCACGAATGAATGAAAGTATATTAGTGAGGTTGCAGACTCATAATAACTCCCAGTTTTCCTCCCAACTGGAAAACATTGGCTGAAATTCTCTTCTTTCCATATGGACCCGACTGACAAATTGGCTATAAAAATAGGCATTTGATGACTGTTGTCCTTTTTTTTTCCAGGAAATTTTAATTATGTTCCCAAATTAAGTCAAAGGGTTTAGAGAGGTTGTAGACAGAATCTAACAGTACTTAATAAAACACAGCTAAACTGTCAACTTTGTTTTCCTACTCCATATATTTATTCATTGTTGTGACCAAAATGCCCACAAAACAACTTAAATAAGAGGACAATGATTTAGTTCACAGTTTCTGAGGTTTTGGTGATGGCCACATATCTCTGTGTTTCTGGGGTTATGTGAGGCAGGACATCATGGTGATAGGGACACATGGTAAGATCTGTTCTCCTCATGGCAGCTAAGAATCAGAGTGATAAGAAGGGATTAGGAACAAGATGCCCACAAGAACCCACCCAGTGTTCTGCATCCTCCATCAAGATTTTATCTTCTAGAGTCTTCTTTAATGTCCAAATATAGCACTACTAGGTAGGGACCAGGGCTTTTAATTCAAGTTCTTTAGTGAGACACTTCACCCTTTAACCACAATAGTCCACCTCTGACACCAAAAGACTTCTATCTATCTCATGACAGAAATACATTTAATCCGTCTCCAAGAGTGCTTAGTAGTTACACCAGCTCTAGCATTATTCAAAAGTCAAAGTTAAGTTTTTACTGTGAGCATCTGTAAAAATATGAAAGCAAGTCACATACCCCAAAAATAAGATACTTCAGACTAGGCATTCCTATTACAAAAGGGAAGAATTTGAGATTAGAAAGGATTAAGTCAACAGAAGACTGGAAACAGCAAAGGGCGCATAAATCCTGTAGCTCCATGTTTTGGGTTCATGTGTGTGCAGCCATGATGTGAGCCTTAGTGTGCCTGGGCAGCCTTGCTCCCTCATTGTTGCCATTTGCAGTCCACAGACCTCTCTCTTGAGCCATTTCTGCTGACTGACTGCAGAGCTTCTCTGTATACAGCCTAGGTTTCCAGAATCCCTAATACAATGGAGCCTCCACTGTAATGTTGTCTTTGTTTTTACAGCTTTGTACATCACAGTGTTAGAGTGGAGCCATTAGTATTCTAATCCTGTCACATACTGCCTGGCCTCTCTTGCTTGGGTTTCAAATCCTGGTGGAAGCTTCTGTTGCATTCCATACGTCCATAAAACTGGTTTTAAATGTTCAATGCCAACGTCTGCGACAGGCTTGAGTAGTGGTTGAGCCTCCATAAACTACAGCTGTGGCAGCTTCTGAGAGCCCAGGCAGCTGAACCCAGTAAAGTGAGTCCCAGGGAAGTTCCTAGGAAGCTGTGTTTAGGCAGGGTGCCCCACAGGTTCTCCTCAGGGAAAAGCCTTTCTAATGAGTTTACTCTTCTGTGTACTTGACATGACAAAATATAGACTCTGGATAATTTCTCAGGTTTACTCAAAGTGTCTTTCCTGTGTTCTTGGTATGCATAGCTTATTTTCTTTCTTTCTATTATTATTATTATTATTATTATTATTAGAGACAGGTTCTTACAATGTAGCTCTGATAGGTCATGAGCCCTTTGGACGAGGGACCCTTTCCCAAAGGTTGCCTAAGACTATCGGGAAATTCAAAACAGTAGCAAAATTACAGTTAGGAAGTAGCAACTAAATTTTTGTGGTTGGGGGTCCCTACAACATGAGGAACTGTATTAAAGGGTTCAGCATTAGGAAAGTTGAGAAACCCTGTGCTATGTAGATAAGGCTAGCTTCAAACTCACAGAGATCTACCTGCCTCTGCATCCTGAGCAAATTCTGGAATTAAATGCATGCACTACCGTGCCTGGCTTTCTTTCTTTTTTTAATATTATTTTCTTTATTTCTCATTATGTATATGTATGTGTGCCTGGGTGTGGTGAGTATGTGCGCATGTCTACAGGTGCTTGCAGAGCTCCTGGAGCTGGCATTAGACTCAATTGTGAGCCACCTGCTGTGGGTGCTGGGAATTGAACTCTGGTCTTCTGCAAGAATACTACACACTCTTGGTTAATGAGCCCATCTCTCCAGCCCCAGGTTGCAAAAGATCTCTTCAAGCTGGGCAGTGGTGGTGCATGGCTTTATCCCAGCATTAGGGAGGCAGAGGCAGGCGGATCTCTATGAGTTCGAGGCCAGGCTGGACCCAAAACAATACAGAGAAACCCTGTCTTGTAAAAAACCAAAAAAAAAGGGATCTCTTCAGACTCTTTTCCTTCTCTGTCATCAACTTTGCACTGGATTCTATGACCAAATCACAAGATTGCCAAGTCTTTCTGGTCTCGTGTAAACCTGACTAACAGCAGATAGTAGCTACCACACTGTAGCTTGACTCTAGTTCTTTGAACATTTTCTACCAGACTAATTAATCAATCACCTTTAACCTCAGGCTCCTTTGCGAAGTTTTGGGGCACATATATCGTGCAGACAGCTGGGTAGAGTGAAATCATTTACCGGTGGACTACTTCTTAGTTCCTGATTGGAAATGAGTAGTCACATCAAAGCTATCTCTAAATAACCACATTCAAGAAAGATCTCTAGAGACTGTGGGCTAGTGGAAGAGAGCTGTGGTTTGGTTAACCTATGAAGAGTACTTAGAAGTTGTCTTATTTGCTTCAGAGTGAGGACCTGGGAAGTGCCACCCAGGTTAGCATTTCAGTGAGACATGCCTTCAGACAGTAGTCACAGCAGGAGAACTTTAACCAGTAAGGGGCACTATATAACAAGAGTGGGAAACATACGTTGCCTTCTATTTCTTGCCTTGTGGCTGAACAAAGGGAGACAGAAGAAGGAGTAAGCCTTCCGTTCCATTGTTGCCCTAAAAGCAATGCTTGTCCTGCATTCATCATTTCTGTTCTCCACAAGACCTGTCTGACCTTTGCCCCTAACCGCCTTCCCCTTTTCCTCTTAATTATGTGCTATGGATTTATTGTAGGCTATATGCTTTGACCCTTTGAGGGTCCACACATCACTGGCACAGCTGAGAAATGTTTGCACTCCTACCAGCCCTTTGACCTCCTGAGGGCAATCTCACCCCTGTTAAGAATGCTGTTTCTAGAGCAGTAAATCTTAAGTGAGGACCCTTTTGTACCCCAAGGCAAATTTTGGTAAGATATGTATATTTAGTTGCCCAAACTGGAGAAAGTCATACTAGGACCAACCCAACAAAGCAGGACGTACTGCTAAGATGCCTTTGATGGATGGGGCAGCTTTTCCTCAGCAAAGGCTGAGGTGAAACTTTAGCATGGATTCTAGAACACATAGGCTGAGAACTTAAAATAGGAGTGAAGACAGGAATTAACTCAGGGCATGGAATTAAAAATTAAAATATCTGAATATGATCTTGAATCTACAGAACTTGAACCCAGTGCTCTACAGAGCAGTAGAGGAAGGTTGGGTGAATGAACCAGAAGTGTGGGAAAAGAATGCTGTTTCCTGACTGCCTGTTCCTGAGTTCAGCTTGCTAACAATTTGTTTTTGTGAAGTGTGTACGTGTGTGTTGGTGTTCACAGAGGCCAGAAGAGGGCTTGGATTTCTTGCACCTGGAGTTCCAGAAAGCTGTGGGAACTGCAGGCGGGACCTCTGTAAGAGCAGGAAGTACTCATCACTGCTGACCACACCTCTCTAGCCCTCAAACATTCACTTTTATATAACTGGTTTAGGGTTTGCAAACTGGATTCACATGTGCATTAGTAGCTTTCTTTATCACTGTGGACAAACACTGACGGCAGCAACTCATAGGAGAAGGGATTTATTTTGAGGGCACAGTCCATCATGGTGGGGGGAGGCATTCGAGCTGAAGCAGCTTGACACATGCTGGGGGAGCTTACGTTGTGGTTTGTTCAAATCTTGGTGGACCCAGAAGCAGATAATTAGAGGCAAGGCCAGGCCCCAAAGAACCTGCTTCCAAGCTACCCAGCTCATTGCCAGATGCTCTCTTCAGATGAGAGGAAACAGGTATGTGATATCGCCAACTGTCCTCTACTAAGGAGAAACTGTGGTGACTCCTTCCTTCAGAGCACCTGGAGGCTTTTCTGCACCATGTATTTATATGTTGAACATACTACAAGTAAGAAAATGGGGGATGATCAAGGCTCCTTTAAAATAGACTTTCTGCAGGGGCTGTATTTCTATACGACTGCATAGTGTCTATGATGGGGCTCCTGGAAGTTGGTAAGCTGGCTGAAAATGCACTGTTTGAAGGCAGTCTCTGCAACACATCTGAGGTCTCAATAGAAATCGTTTGGCCTATCCCATAAAGTCTCTTTCCCCATGGTGCAACCCCAGGGAGGCCAGTGCAGACTTCCTTACCTATCAGGGCAATAACAGGTTAAGAAAGATCTAGGCATTCTAGAAGGAAGTTTCTCAAGTCACACTTCTGCATGCCATTAGCTTGATAAGCTACACAACAAGGACAGCTAGTATCAAGGGGAGTGTCTTAGGTTAGGTTTCTATTCCTGTGAAGAGACCCTATTACCATATTTTAAAGGAAAACATTTAATTGTGATGGCATTTAGTTCAGAGGTTCAGTATATTATATCATGGTGGGAACCATAGCTGCATGCAGGCAGACACGGTGCTGGAGAAGGAGCTGAGAGTTCTAAATCTTACAGGCAACAGGAAGTGAGCTTTCACTGGGTGATGCTTGAGCATATATGAGACCTGAAAGCCCGCCTTCACAGTGACCTCTATTAACAAGACCACACCTACTCCAACAAGGCCACACCTCCTAATAGTGCCACTCTCTTTGGTGGCCACTTTCTTTCAAACCACCACAGGAAGAAAAAAAGAGTGGATCTGTAGAAGCATGTCAAAGGCATTTTCTAGAGATGTATGCTTCCAAGAACAGAAACCACTGAGGCAGCCACGCGTCTCAAGATGGCTTTCAGTGTACTGGTGGGAGAGGGGATCTCAATTTATCAGTAGAGAGACAGATAACCACATTTAGAATTTATTTATGGCTTACGTTCCTGCTGAGTATGGTGGAAAAATCTTTAAGTATACATATGCTGCATACATCTTATGGTGGAAAAGAACGCACAAGATACAGGGCAGTTTCTGTTACCAGTCTTCTGTTTCTGGGGGATAGGTTCAGAAGTCTTAGGGAACATGTCTAGCCAGTCTGGATTCTTGCTGTATGTCCTTCATTGTTTTGTCCTACAGAGGTAAGCTGTCTTCAGAGGTTATGTCTTAAACTTTTGTTCTAAAATACAATATTTATTTTCATACTCGTTTAAATTCTGTCTAGTACACAAGGTCATCCCATAATATGGTGATATGGAGCGTGAGTCTCTAAGCTGAGAGTTGTGTGTTTATGTTTTCTGCCTTGGTGAGAACTCTGGGCTGACACAGCTTAACTCTCCTCATGGCTTCACAACTGGAATAGATCCAAAAGATCTTGTGATGGGAAGAATTTCTTTCTGTTTAGAATACGGACTACGAGCAAACTTTGCATTTGCCCAGAACCATGACAGCTCCATGTTGTACCTGATTGACTGCTTTGGACTATAAGTAACAGAGTGTCTGGTTTGGTCTGACTGAGGCAATGAAGACACAGAGCCTCTCCTATGAAAGAGGCTCATTCATTTAAGAACTCTACAGAGGGTGGTGCTGTTTCTGACTCTAGCATTAACTTTGACCTCCAGTCCTTATCTAGAAGGAGAGAGGGGCACAAAACAGAACCAGCAAAACCTTCTCTCCCAACCAGGAATAGCTCTCATTTGGTCCAGCAAGTCAACTGTCAACTGTCATGAGCATTGTCTCAAAAGTAGTTGCCCCAAACAATGGAGCAACTGGAAAAACTGAAGTCACTGTGGGGATAAAAATAATAACAAAACGTAAAATGTGTTAGAAGATACTCTAAAAATGAGAAAAGCTTGATAATCTTGGGTTCTATTTTATCTACAATGTACAAAGTTCCAGTATGAGTCAACAAAAGCTCCAGAGTAAGCCCTTGGTCTCCCATCTTCCCTTTGTTTAGTACCACGTAAGAGACAATGATTCACATACTGTAGTGATGGATAGATTCCAGTTTTTTGTCTGTTTTCCCTCACTGGAGATCACTGATAGAAGCAGTTTAGAAAGATGGGCTATTCTTCTTTGGCTTCTCCTCTTCCTCTCTTAAACTCCACAGGTACTCAAGGTAAGCTCCCAAGAAAGCAATGCATATTTGACTTCTCCCTGGTAATTATCACTGACCATAGGACAAAACAGATGCTCAGGTAACTGCTGGGGCAGTCACAGGAATGGGGCACTTCCAACATGAGAGTGGGAGGAAAGAAGGGTGGGTCACTGATTGTTCATTGTTCGCAAAGTGGAGACACGGGAACCACATTCTATCCCACTGTCAGGATTTTCTGTTTGTTTGTTTTTTCCTAGAAGTAAAAGCATAATCAGTTACTTCTCTGGGACGGAGTCTCAGCTGATGGCTAACGATGGTGTTTTAAGGAGAACTTGAATTAAAGTCATGAGTTTTGTCATATTTTGTGAAACTTTTAGCTTTTCCTCAAGAAAACAGATGCAGGATTTGTATAAAGAGCACTGTGTGTTTTGTTGGAAGATGTTAGTATAAATGGCTGCTCTTGGATGACCATGCTATGAAATTTCAATACAGACATCTTGATAAAATCTGAACTCCCAGTTTTCTTACAACCTACAACCATTTGATGCCCTGCCATTATGTGAGTGACAGCTGGGGGTACAGGGCAGGAATGGTAAGTAGGGCGGCTTCTGGAGTTTGCTTGAATAAGTCCTCAGAGGAAGGCATTTCTCTTCTTTTCATTGACTGTTGCTCACTTCATTCCGCTGCCTGACTCTGGGCTCCATGAAGGAGGTATCAAGCCAGGTCCTCCATGTCTGTTGGAAGGGTGCAACCATTCCCTGTGAGACTCTTAATAGTTCCTGTGTAATCATTAAGGTGAATCAGTATCAGGTCTATGCTTGCCACATTTGAGCCATCTATATTTTGATTCTGCCCTTGCACTCCTAGTGTATTAACAGCATGGAGTGACCCTGGTCAGAAATAAGTCACGTGATGTCTGCCACATTTCTGTCAGAACCTTCCTGAATCTCAGAATGAAAGTCAGAGTCCTTGCTTTAAGTTACAGGACTTGGATGACCCCTCCCTCTTCTCTCACTCTCTGATGTCATCTTCCTTCTTTCTGATTGCTTGCAGTTTGTCACACTGGGCACTGTGCTACGTTCTTGGAATTCCTGCCTCTTCAGTGTCTTAGAATTTTCTGCACTTGCTGTGTAAAGGATTTCTTCTATAACTGTACTTTGGGGAGCTGGCCACTTTCTCCAGATCTCCCTTGAAAGTTACCTTCTCACCAAAGTCACCTTTTCTGGACATCCCAACAAAAATACTTCTTTTCACTCCAACAACCAATATTCCATCCTTCATGTCACCCCTACAACTAATACTCCATCCTTAATGTCATCCCAACATTTCATCCTCCCTGTAACCCCAACAATACCCTATTGTCCCTGTCATCCCAGCAATTAAAACTTCATCCTCCCTGTGACCCCAACAAATAATACTTCATCCTCCCTATGACCCCCAAAACTAATACTCCATTTTCCCCTCTAACCCCAACAACTAATACTCCATCCTCCCTATCAGCCCAACAACTAACACTCCATCGTACTCTCCAGCTATGACTTTGTTTTTGTATCATTTTATTATTTGTTTTGAAAGCTGTTTTCCTCATCAGAAAGAATATAAATTTCACAAGGGAAGAATATTTTCCCTGTCTTCCCACCCTCACCCCCATACCTAACAACAAGACCTGCACCTGTACCGCTGGAGATTTCACATCAATCCACTGAATGCTAAGTGGCTTCGTTCCTTCAGTCATAGCCAGTCTTCATTTAGTGAGAGCCAAGCATTATGCTGAACACGTTTCCAACAAAAAGGAACCAGAGACGAAGTCTCTAACCTCATAGAATTTAAAATCTAGAGTGAAAAGAAGGAATTAAGCAAGTGTCCATTTTATGCAGAGAAATTTGAATTTCTTATAAACTAAGTTTTACAGCATTCATGATTTTTAATTGACACAGTGAAGATGAACACCCAGAAGTTGTGAACACCCAGAGTTGAAAATTAAAACATTAACCCCCTTCGTTTCTACAATGCTAGAGTTAAGATCCCTGCTCTGGAATGCTGCTGACTGTCACTGTTGGTGCTTCTTCCAAATGCCCTTCTCTGCACAGGCGCTTCACTGTTGTTTGCATCTATTTAAAAATTATTAGATGAAACTCATCAGTCATTATTACCACGGACAAGCTTCATTTGATCTGCCCTTCAAGGACTTCAATCTAAGAATAACAACTATTTTATCTTGCTTGTCCCAAATTTAAAAGAGGCCCTTTAGCTCCCGATAGCACAGACCAATGTGAAAACGGAGTCTCTGGATAAGTGGACATCTTACCTTCCACCTCACACCAGAAGTTGTTTCTGAAAGTATAGGGTGACTCTGAAATTTGAGCCCTCAGTCATAATTCGTTTTTCAGTTTGATGTTTTTGAATAGAATGAAATCTTAAAAAGGGATCTACTTCAAAGTCAATTGTTTTTTTTTAGTGAACTCTGCTTTTGTTATATGGGAAATTTTCAGAGAATTTCAAACTTTTCAAAAAATTAATTTTAGGTGAGTTCTACGAAAAGAAATTTAAATGTCAAAAAACAGTTTTAGACAGACACTGGCTGGTGTCATAGGAGACCATGACGTATGTAGTTCTGCAAATATGGAGAATTCTTTGCACCTGGAAACATAATAATCCCAAGAGCAAAGGGTCTCACTTTGGCTACTGTTAGATGCTGTAGTCACGAGGTCACGGCTTGCTCTCCCAAAAGAAAGCAGCAGTAGAGTGAGAAGAGTCCTGCCTTTGTGTACAAAGCTCCATGTAACAAATGAAGGAAATGAGCAACCTACAAAGAGAAGAGGCTTCAGGCATTTGCTAACACTTAGGGCCTGTGCAACACATGGCAGAGGGGATGGAAGGGTGAGAGGACTCTCACTTTTGTGCTCAGGGAGCCCAAAGTAGGAAGAGGTGGAGGTGGAAATCTCACTATCTCTTTGGAGAGTCAGTTCTTCAACAACTCTCCAAGTCCCAACAGGCTGTGTATCTTAGAGGTTCACCCTTTCCCATATCACTGGACTGGAGATTAAGCCCATCTTATTGTTATTTCAAGTCCAATTAATTTATAGTACAGCTTCACATCACTGTGTAGGCAAAAGAAGGTTCTAGAAGGATCCACATGTTTCTCAGACATCCTGATTTGAGGTGAAAGAATTAGCATGGGGCTATCTCTCCCTTTGATTATTTAATTCTTCCTGTCTGAGTTTTGGGTCAGAGGAGTCTTTTAGTGCATTCTGAAGAGGAACTTGTGTGTCAGTTGGGGTGGAACTGGATCAGTCAGCTAGCTGCAGAGTGAAGTCAGGACCCCAGGGGAGGGGCAAGCTGTGGGAAAGTGAGGAGTAGGGAAGAAAGACTTTTCACAGACTGCTTACTTTTCCTGCACATGAGCAGATTCCAGAGTCAAAGCCACCCTGGACTGGCTCTTGTTTCCCATGCCTTGAAAAGACACATTGATCACATGACCTGAAAAGTCTTTATATTTCCCAGTAACTTGAAGGGCAAAGCATTGGCTTTCAAGGTTGAATTTACATATACTATGAAGACATAAAGTGATGAGCGATGTCCTTCTGTATGCTATGAATATATGTTTCTCTTATTGGTTGATGAATAAAGCTGTTTTCAGCCCATGGACAGGCAAGATTTACCCAGGTGGGAAACCCAAACAGAGATAGAGAAAGGTAGTAGGCGGAGCCAAAGAGACACCATGTAGCTACTGAGGAAGCAAGAGACCTGGGCATCACCGACAAGTCAAGACCACGTGGAAATATACAAATCAATATAAATGGGTTAATAATTAAGAGAGAGCTAGCCAATAAGAAGCCTGAGTCATTGGCCAAACAGTTTATAATTAATATAAGCCTCTGTGTGTTTATTTGGGACTAAAAGGCTGCGGGACTGAGCAGGATGGAAACTTTTGTCTACAATAAAGGAATAATTATTAGATATAATTTCCCCCAATCATGGTATTCCCATGGAAAGCAGTAGGAATATGGTAAAGGCTTGTAGATGGGTAAAATATTCTTTCCAGATTGATTACTTATCATTAACATTAATATCCAATCAAGGGGAAGGTGGGGTGAGGCATGTTGTCATGGCCTTTATAATGCCAGGCTGGCTAACACCATTCCTTTGCTTCATTAGATCAAGCAGGCCATCTGTATTTTGTCCTTTAGTTGTTTTGTGGATCTGTGGTTCTTGGAATAGAAATGTCCAGTCTTTTGAAGAAGAGAACATACTTCCTGCATTAGTTCCTTCAGCCTTACAAACCCGAAGAGAATGCAACCCCAACTTTTAAAATCTATATTTGTAAAAATATAAGACATTTCAAATTGGACTATAAAAACTGTATCAATTCTCATTACAGAGACTATAAAACTCGGAATTGTTTACAGATATTTAAACATAAGAATAAATGGGATATGAGTGGAGGGTAGAGAGTAATTATTGAAGGGTAGAGATGTGTGTATGGTGTTTGTGCTTGTTTGTATGTGTGTCCTGTTGTGTGGGGGTACATGTCACACATGAATGTATGCATGTGGAGGTCACATATCAGGTGTCTTTCTTATGTACTGAATTGGGGTATCTTGCTGAACCCAGAGTTTGTTGTTTCTGCTACTCAGATAGCCATCTTAGTTCAGAAATCACCAGTTTCTGCTTTTGGAGTGCTGGGAAATCTATACACCATTTGAATGGGTGCTGGTAATTTGAACCACTAAACTCTAGAGCTCTGGTGGCAGAGTTCTTCTCATGTGTGTTCTAATTTCTCTGAAACTCTTTCTTGAATTCCAGTTTTGTTAGATGTTCAGGTTGGGTGAGATGATGGGTTGTTTGAATTGTTTCTATACTACCTCATGTTAAATGCATCTACTGATCCAGTTATATAACAATTTGTTGGAAATTAGCATAATTCAATAAGAATCTATAGGATCTGTGAATGTAGAGAATTTGTAACAGAATGAAACTTCCGACTTGGAGAATTTCAAACCATTCAGCTTAATCCACACATATGTCTTGTGGAATAGCTCAACCCTAACCAACACTTTCACCACTATGTTCTTGTCTAACTGCTTCTCAATGATTTACCAACCTGAAATCTTGAGTCACCCTGCTTTTAAAACACCACTGTGAACTGCTATCTTGAGAGCAGCTTAAAATTGGAGTCACTTAGATTAAGCTTTATCTTTCTGGCCTCAAGGATGGATACTAAGTTTATTTCTCTGCGCATGGATTGTCCCATAATGGAACAAGAAGAGGAAAAGGGATCATTTTGCACATTGAAAGCTTCATTTGGCAGTCACAACTGTGATACTCTTGCCCAGAATGCTTTCAGTATTCCTCCTTTCAATACCCAGATGGGGCCAAACTTAGAAACTCTCCAACTCTCTGATGAGTAAGGATGTTACATGGATAAAAAACAGGGGAATCTCTGCAAGGGATATTATCACTGCCAAATGTTTGAACTAGAGAATAGCTAACCCATGCAATTTGCATTCTCTGGAAAATACCTGACAACTCTACAAGGCTCTAGAGACGACATGGAGACAATACGTTTTACATAATTCCAAACATCCAATGATCAGATTATCACCCATGCCTGAATCAGCTGCAGATCATGTGTTTTAAATATAGACAATTTTCATTAAGAGAATGTCCACGGAAAAACTCTAGCTGTCATTTGGCAAAGACTGTTAGTTCATGTCTGAGGGTAAGGGTTTTGAGCTCTTCCTAGTGAAGAGCTTCCACTTCATCTAGGCTCTAGAACTTTCATCAGAAATTGTTTTTTGGTTTTTATGAGACAGGGTTTCTCTGTGTTGTTTCGGAGGCTATCGGTCCAGCCCAGCCTCGAACTCACAGAGATCCGCCTGCCTCTGCCTCCCGAGTGCTGGGATTAAAGGTGTGCGCCACCACCGCCCGGCTCAGAAAATATTATTAAGATATCTTTTGCCCTACTTTTAGATGTTCCCAAAGGGGACTCAGGGCTACTTAAATGAATGGCGTAGTGTCTTAAAGTGACCCACAGACTCTTGCTAAAGGCATCTAATTTCTGAATGATATATGACATCCTATTAACTGTAGAGACACCTTTGTGCATCTACTCATTAAAATATTTGAGACCATCCTTACTTACTGGTGGCACACAGCATTTAGAGCCAAATCTGAGCAGAAATCCCATATTTGCCAGATCCTGGCTAATTGCTGGGCCTGATTTATGATCTCCAAAACAGATATAACAATAGTGTATACTGAAAAGGACTTCATTTATTTGTAACAAAGTCAGTGTTGTTAAGCCAAATGTTTCTCTCCTAATATCTGCATTATGAATGTTCTGCTCCATTCTTGTTAGTATTCTCGGATTTCGAAACTCCTTTCTTCTCTTCCTTTGTCGCGTCCTCTCTCCCTTCCTCCCTCTGGAAATGAATCCAGGAACTTTGAGCGTGCTAGGCAAGTGTTCTATCATATCACTTACCAATGACTTCTTTAAAGTGAAGTTTATGGTTGTGGCTGTCATAATAATGATATGGTTATGACGGTGATAGTAAGCACACCTGGTAGGTAATATAGTCATAAAATGCTGCTATAGTAATTCTATGAAATTAACAGTCATGAAAGTCTCAGTAAGGAGATCTTGTCTCCAAAACCAACCAAACATACAAACAAAAAACAAACAAAACCAAGAAAGTTGGCAGTGACTCCTGAGGAACAATGCCCGACACCCAAGGTTGTCCTTTGGCTTCCGTATGCACATGTAGAAACATGTGAATTCATCTGTGCCCACTTGTACACCCACCTACACATGACATTCACCCTCCCAATCTCCAACACATGAACATATGCATGCCCTTCAGTGAGCTAAACAAAATATGCAGGCTTTGCTCATGAGGTCAGTTGACAAGAAACGGAAATTCGCTAGGCTCTGTTGGACTTGGAGTCAGGCCGAGGGCTGAGGGCTGAGTGCTGAGTTATAATTTGTTTTTCATAGCATCTTCCCTTTGAGGACTAACATCTTCATGTATGCTCTATCCAGGACTATGGGGATGCAACCAAGAGCCCCAGGGATTATCAGCATGCACATTTGTGAGCATTCCACTTAGTGTGAGTCACATGACCAAGTCAAGGGATAGTCAGCAAGGTGTGATGTGCCCTAGTCAGTGTTTATCAATGTTTAATGGAACCCTGGATCCTCCTGTCTCTCTATCTCCAAAGTGTTCATATTACAGGTATGTGCTACCATATGTGACTTGATCTCATTAGATGTTTGAGAGTCTCAGTTCTTGCTCCTGGCAACATGAATCAGTGGCAGAGTTGACTGCAGTGTGGTAGTTTGCATACCTCAGTGAGCTCCAGAGTGTCTAGCAATGTCACCATCAGTATAGGAGGGCATCTCCAGATGTGTAAACTTCTACCCCTGATTATGGGAAGATACAACAGATTTAAGGACTATCTGTGCCAGGGGACACAGGTGGATTCCTGAGTGGATGTCTGCAGCATACTTGTTGCTGTCACTGTGATGTGGCAGGGATGGTGGTCTAGGGATATGATGATGTTGATATTCAGAATTCTCTCTTCTTTCAGTTTCTGGGTCTAACCTTGAAGACATTGATTTCTGGAAGCAAAGTGGCTTTGCGTTGTGTAACTTTCATCGTTATACGGAGGTGGGGAAAATGCACACAGAGAATGAGAAACACTGAGTGTGCACTGGTTTTCTTCTCCTCCATCAAGCACAGTGATGGAGCTGATTTTCTGAAGACGTGTTACAGGGGAGCTTAGAGAAATAAATAAAACCCGCTTTCAACTTTAAGCTTTATTGCATACATAGCCCTGGGTGGGCCCTTGATTACCTTGGGACGTGAACCTGCCATTTCTTCGGGTTCATTTTATTTTTCCAATTCTTTCTGACACCTGTATCCTTGGTTACTCTAGCCAGGAGGTTATGGATTTAGCCCCCTTTGAGGATCCTTCTCTACTTTATTTTCAGAATTAAAAATTATCAATTGATTATACCCTTATTTTAGATATCCTTCCTTTTAATTTCATGGTCTTCTTTTTCTTATTTTTTAATGGCCCTAGGAATTGGACTAAGGATTCATATGTGCTAGAAAACTACTCTACTCTTGAAGTACATGACAAGCCCTATTTTTCTAATAGTTTTAGATTAGCTACATAGATGAAAAGTTTTTCAATGTTCATTTCATCTCTTTTTTCAATTTAGATATTTAAATTATTAAGTTTTCACTTGTCTTTGCTTTCTAAATGTCTTAATTAGGCTTCAGATATCCTTCTAGGTACTAATTTTGTTGACCCCATACATTTTGTATATTCTATTTTCATTGAACTGCAAATTAAGGCACTTGTTTGGGATTTATTGCCTTTGAAGCTACTCTTGGAAACTTGAGATTGTTAGCTTTTTACTCTCAACATGACACAGCCCAAAATCTCCTGAGAGGAGTCTCTCTCAGCCAGGAGTGTTTACTGCCAGTTGGCCTGTGGGCAGTCTGTGCGAGATTATTTTTGATCAAGTGGATGTGGGAAGAGGATCCGGCCCACTGTGGGTAGTACTATTCCCTGGACAGGAGGCCTTGAGCAGTACAAGAGTAGAGATATTGAGCTGAACACACTCTAACAAGTGAGCATGTGTGCTCTCGTTCTCTCCGCTACTGACTGTGCATGTGAATTTCTGCCTTGAGTTTCCCACAGTAAAGGATTGTAACCTAAGCTGAAGTAAACCCCTTTTCCTATAAATTGATCTTTGTCACATTTTTTATCATAGTAACAAAAATGAAATAGGACAACATCTAAGTAAAAATATAAATTAAGAAGTTATATGTAAGCACGTTGGTTTAAGGGAAAGAGTTTCAAGTGAAAACAAATCTTCAGAGTAGTTAGTTAGCACAAGACAATATAAAATATATGGAGTAGAAGAGGCTATCTAGGAAGAATAAACACCTGGGGACATGGTAAATTAGAAGCAGAGTGTAATTAAAGAACAGCAAATAATATAGAAAAGGAGACATCAATTAATTAGGAGATAAATCAGAACGTATAAATTTAAGTAGAGTTTCACATGGGAGAAAGTAGGAATGGGGTGCAAATTTCTGATGTTTACATGGGGAGGGGGAATTAGCAAATTCAGGGGCAGCATCCACTCTAGTTGGGAGGAGAGGTGGCACTCAGCACTCTTGTGATGGTAGTTTTGTCAGCTTAACAAGATCTACAGTCACCTGGGAAGGAAGTCTCCAGGAGGGACTGCCTAGATCAGTTTGGCGTGTGGGCATATCTGTGTCTGGGGGAGGGGTTGTCTTTATTGTTCCAATTGATGTGTGAAGAGCCAGACTGAAAATGGGAAGTACCATTTCCAGGATTTGGGCCCGCTTTGCATAGGACATAAAAAAGCAGAGTATTAAGCATGTATGAAACCATTCCCCACTGCTCTGGACTGTGGATATGATGGGACCAGAGTCTCTGGCTTCTGCTGTGACTTTCTCCATAGTGATGAGCTGTCGCTTGAAATTGTGAACCAAATTAAATCCTTTCACTCTTGAGTTCCTTGTCCTCGGGGTATTTTTATCACAGTAACAGAAATAAAGCTAGAACAACCGTACGGGGCATCTCTCCTTCCTCAAAAGATTTCTTGAGTTTTACCTATGGACATCCTCTTCCTAGGCAGAGATATTTTTCAGCGTTTTGTTACTATCCAGTGTGGAGATACATACTGTACCAAAGGACTGGAAATGTCATAGACCTTCTGCACAGGTATTCATAAGATTTCTAGATGCAGAAGCCCCACTGGACCATGAAGATATTCCCTATGCATGACAAGATAGATGGCCAGGACAGGGTTCTTCCTGATGATATTGGGGACTGTCTAGTACCCTTGTCCCTTCACTTTACACAGACATGGCTGTTTGCTAAGAAGGTTTTATTTGGGGAGCCTCACTCAAATCTAACAGCCACACTACACTGCCTGTCTTTCTTTTTTCCTCATTTGGTTTTAAAGATAATTTTATTGAGTTTTCTTTGTTGAACAATAAGCGCTCTGCGCAAATAAAATAATTTTTGCCTTCCCCTTTGTAGCAAGTATCCTTCATTAGCTGGGGATTTCAGAAGATTGCTACACAAGAATGAACAAAGGAGACATTCTTCTCTCATTCTTGACTTTAATGAGAAGGCTGTTGCAGATTTAGTACTAACAGCAGCGTTGTCTATGGAGATTCTTCAAGTTTAGAAAGGAAATAATGACATCTGCTTTACTTTACGGACTTGTTACAAAGGTTAAATTCACGAGTTAATATAAAAATGCCATGTAACTGTGAGAAGTGTACCATGTTTGTCTGACACATTTCTTGCACTCTACCAGTTTTTTCAAGGTTATTTTTGCTATTGGTAATTAATGACCTCCTATGCTTAATACCATAGGAAAACAAATGGGTCCATGGGAGAATGAGGTGAATTTGCATTTGGGTAGAATCTATTGGTCCCACTTTGTAAATAACTGAAACTTGATTGCTGATAGCTTGATATATAATACACTGGGTATAATTTACATTTAATAACTTTACATAATGTGTTTCTTTTCTTAATGAGACAAATCCCTTTGCTTTGATCTATATACAAGTACTTAATTACATCTGAGCAAAAGTGAAAATTGGAGGCTATTATCTGGAAAATCAAAACAAAACCAGCCAATAAATCAGAACCACAGAACTGCTTTGTGTTAGACATGTGGATTGTCCTTTCCTCTATGTTACTACTAAGTACCTTGAATGATTACTTGAAAATGTCTTTTTAAATTCAATTAATATAATATTAACATTTACTGAATATATGTTAAACACTGTGGGATCTGGTGTGTGTATGTGACAACAACAGTAAAATAAACACATATTTTCTTGTCTATTAACTTGATTATCATAAAATTGTCTGTTGGAAGAAGAGAAATATTGTCACGTATGGTATAGAGAGCAAAAGTACATTAGTCAGACTTTTCATACATATGAAAAACACTGGATGGAGATAGTCTTAGTTGAGGATAGAGTACTCTTGGCTCACAATCTCACAGCTTTCAGTCTGTGGACGCTTCTGTTGCTTCTGAGCCATGGTGCTACAGAACAGCATGGCCTGAAGGTATGGCGGGATGCACTTGTTTAGGAAGAAGGGTAGGAAAGGTAGGAAAGGAGGGGGATAGACCAAGGTACATCTTTTCAGGGTGTACCCCACCCACTTCCCTCCTCTGACTACATCCCACTTCCCATTTTCCACCATGGCAAGTCCATCCAAGGATTAAGTCATTCATCAAGTCACAGTTCCCATGATCCAATGGCTGGGGACCACCCTGTCTATACACGAGGCTCTGAAGGAACATTTCATAGTCAAACTACATCAGGGGTTATCTCACAGATCACACATCAAATAACCCTGCAACTCCAAATTGAACCCAGAATGAGTATAGATTTTACATACAAATTTTACATTACCTCTAATGGTAAACATATTTACTGTTTGATTTTAAGACTATTTTGAAAATGCTATCTAGGATAAATATTAATTTTGTGCTCAATATCCTTAGGTTCATTCCCTTAGTTTGTTCAGTGGTTACTGCCCTCCCTGGATGATAAGTGTGTGTATTAATCCTGTTTTCTGATACTGGAATCTAGTGAATAATTTGTTCAAGGACCACAAAGCTATATGCATAACAGAGGTAGGCAAATGGCCAAAGAATTCTATCTCTGAAAATATTGCATTGCCACACTACTTCTTTAGGAACATTCCTCCCTCTTCTTGTATCAATTTTTGATACACCTCAGAGCAGGTAAATTTTTCAGTAGAACTAAAACTTATACTGGTCTCCTGGTCTCATATCTAGACAAAACTGGAAAATGGCTCATATCTTTAGCTTTTAAACTCTAAAAAGAAACGATACACTGATTTTTTTCAGAGCTGTGGTAAGCTTGTGTGCACAAATGTGGATGCTTGCAAAATGGTTTGATTCTTCAAGCCGATCTGTTCTCTGCTGCTGTGTTAATGGAAATAAATGGTTGAGACTGAATTTTACAGTCCATTTGCACACAGAGGCAATGTACGGATTCAGCCCACATCCAACTATTCTTGAACTCACTTTTATTGCATTCCTCGGAAGTGCCTCCAGTGTTTTATATCTATTACACACGATGATATCTAGAACTGACCAGTGCTTTGGAGGTAAAATTTGGCCCAGGATCATGATACCTTTGAGCTTACAGCAAAATTACGTTAGTTTTTGCTTTCATCCTCCTATTTCTGTATCATATTGCAAGCCCATAGATCATCTGTCATCTGTTTTTTTTTTCTTCAGGTCTTTTGTGTCATTACTGCCTTCTAGGAGTTTGGGATTATTTTACCTAAGATATATTGACTTTCCTTCATCCAAGCAGGATACCATTTTTTATTTCCTTCCTCACTTATCAAGACCATGTCCATATTTGCAATCACTTTTAGTATGTCTGTGGCTTTTATTCCCATCACAAAAATATAACATAAAACATTCGTTAAGATCGACTTCCTCATGTAGATACTTTCTTAATCTGGATTTGCTCCAAATTCAGTAATTTGGAGTGTTTTAATCCATTAGGCATCTACTATGTACATTCCATGGTGCAACTAGGCACATAAACATGAATGACAGGGCTGTGGTCACTCAAAAACTACAGATTGACTCGAGCCTCTGCTTCTTCAGATGCTAAATGGTATTAAATCTATTTTGAAAAATTCTGATGAGAACTAAATGAGATTAGCATGGGAAATTTAGAGGTACATATAAAGGCTGAAAACTACCTGTCAGCTGTGCAGGAGAAAACTTATATGCATAATTAATATTTAAAATAATAAATGTGATTAGTTTTATCCCAGCTTTTGCAGATAATTTGCCTGAGGTTAACACCTTTCCTTAAGATTAATTATTTGTAGATAGTTGAGCTAAACTGGAATCTCTGTCTGTTTAATTCTGAAACATATAGGTTCACTGCACTGGCCAAACTCAGCACTTAGTAAGTTGCATATTATCTAGTATATAATGTATGAACTGAGAAGTGTGATGATTTGCATATACATATAGCAATGCGCAGGTAAGTGAAAAATGAAGTTGGTCAGTTAATGAGACATGGATGATTTGTGGCATTTATCTTGAACTTGGATGAGACAGAATTTGGACTTCAAATGAAAAATGATACACTCCTGCCTAAGGACTGGTGTGAGCAGTTCCAAAGTCATAGGTCATCTGTGGGCAATAGCTGCTGAAGCTTTCCACAAGTGAGTAACTATAAAAAGATAGCAGAAATGAGGTTGCACACCTTGAGCAGGAGTCTTGGTAGGGTATTTTCAATGTTAGATTGGCTGTTCTGAATTTACAGCAAGCAAAGGAAAGTCGTGGGAAGATTCTGAAGGTCTGGGGAAATGCTTTAGTGAAATTAGTAACAAATGTATGAAATAAACATAAAGAGAGAGTAAGAGCCAAAGCATCTCATTGGAATGCTATCCCAATGACACATTCTGTAGGTAAGTAGTGATCAGAATGAGAAGACTGGATTTGGAACAGAGGAGGTAAGGAAAGTAAAACAGAAATATGTTACACAAACTGCTTGGGTATATGGAAGTTCCAGTAGGAATGAAATAGGAGCATTTGATTCCAGACATAGCAAATTTGAAGACATGGTGAGCTTTATGATGAAATGTGAATGCGTAGTAATCCTTGGGGAATATAGAACGCTTAGGATATTCCAGACAGTGGCAAGAATTGAAACCCCAAGACTGCATCAGATTCTGTAAGTAAAGAAAGGGAGAGAAGACACAAGAAGTTAAAACAAGTCTCTCAATGATACTTACATGTAGGAAAAGTCATTATATATTCTTGGTGACATGTACTATGTATTTGAAATTAAGGCAACCTGATGAACACTCAGCATTTTTCCCCAAAAGAAAGGTCTATGGAAGGAATGGTCAGGATGATCTGACAGATAATCATGTGTAAGGATAATGTGCTTACCCACTGCTTCCGGGCCTTCAGGCACCATGCCAGGCACTGGAGATAAGATTGCACAGACTGCTTCCAGTCATGAAACTTAGTGTCTGTAACACAGAATAGTTTCTGAAATCAATTCAACAACATGTTAGAGATAGATAGACTCAGAAGAAATCAATCTTTAAGAAACTGCATGTGTGAGAGGACCCGTAATGTGACTTTTCAGTATTTCAGTAGTTCATGTCTAGGTGACCCAGGGGCAAGCATTTTGCTGCTTAACAAAGTGTGGCATGTGCTTGCATCACTATCTTAATTTACCTACTTTACCTGAAATTGACTTCAGCGTTGCTGTCTCTAGGAAACGTGATGCAGTGTTTTTAAAAGAAGCTAGTTTAAATAAAAACAAAACAAAACAAAAAAAGGCTGTGTGACACCAAAGTGGTAAAGACATGGACCATCTAGACCAACCACATTTTTAGGTAAAAGTACAAAATGGTCTCAGCCCTTGAAAAATTTTCTGGGAATGTCTAGATTTCCTTTTCATAAAGGAAAGTTAAAAAACATATATTCATCAGAAATTAAAGCTTTGCCCCCCGAAAGACTATCATGAGAATGTGAAAGGGTTAGCTTAGTGCTGTTAGTATTCAGTCATTGCTTCTCTATTAATAATAGCTAGAATCTGGAAACAACCTAGATATCCCCCAACTGGAGAATGGATAAAAAAAATGTGGTACGTTTACACAACAGAATATTACTGCGCTGTTAAAAAAGCAATGACATCCTGAGATTTGCAGGCAAATGAATGGAAATATAAAACAATCACCCTGAGTAAGGTTACCCAAACACAGACACATAAACATGGTATGTATTTGCCTATATCTGGGTATTACCTGTTAAATATATGATATCCAAACTACAGTCCATAAACCCAGAGAGGGTAGGCATAGAGGAAATGACTGGGTGGGACATGTGGATCTCCCTGGGAGAGGAAAACAGAACAGAACTGGGTAGGCTGGGGTCAGGCAGAGGTGGGAGCAGGGTGATCATGTGGGAAGGGTGAGAAGAAATGCAATTGTGGAGGAATGAGGGGAGAGACAGCTAGAATTGAAGGGTATTTTAGGGATCGTATGGAAACCCGGTACAGTGGAGTCTCCAAATAGGGAGAGGGAGCCTTACTGGCTTTCTCTTTTAATCAAATGAAACTTCCAATACAGGGGCTTAATTTCATCCAATTGAGTTATTGGCCAAAAGAGTTCCATGGAAATCTTCAAACAACCCAGGCTATCGTCAAGACCACAGGTTGGTCTTCATAGACTGACAGCAAGATCCCATTGCCAAAAACAGCATCTGCACAATTCATTAACCACAGAAAGGTCAAGCTGGTGCCTACATAGAACCTTCCCCATGTTCTAGTCTATGGCATAGAAAGATACTCTTGCAGGATACCAAAAGAGAAATGTAAATACTAATAAGCTAGGACAAACCTTGTGGGAGTAACTAACTGATGTGTGATTTGACTTAAGGCCCACTCCATGAGATGGAACCCATACCTGATGCAGCTTGGTCAATGAAGAACCAGAAACTAGATAGACCAGAGACCTAGTGTAAAACGAAGTGCTACTGTTCTTTTAAAAAGTAGCAATAAAATGACTCTTCCTCCTGCAGTAGATGGGAGCAAAGATTCACAGGCAGATATTACACTGAGAGAGATCTTGGAACACACTGTTCTAAATAAGATGTCTCCATCAAATCCCTCCCCTAAGAGCTCAGGGAACCTCAAAGAAGAGGAGGCAGAAGAGAATGGAGGACACCAGGAGAACAAGAACTTCTGAAACAACTGAGCAAGATCATATGAACTCAGAGACTCAAGCAGGGCATACATGGGTCTGTACCACGTCCCCTGCATACATACTATAGTTTGCAGTTTAGTACTTTTATGGGACTCCTGACTGTGAACAAGAGGATCTTTGATCCTTGTGACATCTCTTGGGGCTCTTTCTGTTGGCTTGGCTTGTCCAACTTTGACATGATGGTTTTTGTTTTATCGTATTATTCTTTACTTTGCTATATTTTTGTTATTATCTCTTAGAAATATGTTCTTTTCTTCTTTGTGAAACCTGTTCTTTTCTAATGAGAAACAGAAAGGGAGTGAATCCCGATGAGAGAGGAGGTGGGTATGAACTGGGAGGAGAAGAGAGAGGGGAAACTGTAATCAGGGTATAGTGTATGACAAATGAATCCATTTTTAATGAAAGATTAAAGGACTGTGCTAAAAGGACTTGAGATTATAAAGATTAAATATAATACAAAAAAGAAATGATCAGCAAACAAAATTACAGAACTCCAGTGGAATATACTGTCCAGTGAGATACAGGAATGCACATCCCTATAAGGCAGCATGCTGAGTAAGAGGATCCACTCACGTGAAATTCTGTGCTAGGCTGGTTAATCTATGACAAAAATGTCGGAATGGTAATGGTTAGACACTGAGAAGTGGCCGGAGTAGGCATGCATGGATGATGGATCATGGTTTGGGTTATGTGCATATTTTAGGATTTCTCAAGAGGTATACTTAAGATTAGTTCATCCTATGGACCATGCACTTTTAACTGGAGAAACAGGGACTTAGGAGATGGCTCATTTATTTGGTAAAGTGCTTGCTGTGCCAACCTGAAGATCTGAGTTTGAATGGCCAGAACCCACATAAAAAGCTAGATGAGAGGAGGATGTACCTTAGACACCAGCACTGGCTAGGCAGAGGTAGGAGGATTGCTGGGACTCACTAAACAGTTGCCTTGATACCTCAGTGGGCTCTAGGTTCAACAAGAAATTATCTTGTCTCAAAAAATAGTGAGGGAGCTGCCCAGTGTCAACTTCTGGCCTTCACACAGGTACACACATGTATATATGTACTCGATGACCAGCCAGCCTAGACTCGGGGACACCTTCCAGACCAGTGGGAGATCCTGTCTCACAAAACAAGGTGAACAGTTCTGGATGAACAACACAGGATACTGTCCTCTGGCCTCTGCATGCACGCACCCCCATGTCCATGCATATGCCCACACACACGGGTGCACCACCACACAAATTAAGATCAATTAATGGGTGCCAAAGTGGATAGTTACACAATACAGCAATTCTCAGAATATATAAAAGCAACTCAGAATTTAGGTGGCAAGAGCTCAGGTAAATATAATTCCATTAATCTTTAAAGAGGTTTGAAAAGTGCTGTAATAAAAATGTTAAAGGAAAATAAGATTAGGTAGGGGTGTAGCAACTTTATTGTTCAGCTAGTGAATCGAATCTTGGAACAAATGAAATGCTCCCCTCACACAACACCCATGTCTCATCAGTATTTCTGAGAAACCACAATCTTTACTGCTGGCTGGGATGGGAAGAGACTGCTTGCTCTCAATAAATTCCATGGACGGGTGGATTGAAAAAGACAGTGACAGCTCAGGAGAAAAAAGATGAAGGGTATCTTACTAGGACATGGATGCTGGGAACAAAACCCTGAAATTTCTTCATCTCAATATAAAGATCTGTGTTGGTAGGGGTGGTGCTGCTGTAATTATTTATGGCTCATTCTTCAATATAGACAAAGTTGTCCAATAAAGCCTATTCTTATTAATTGATTCATAGTCTAGTTGATACCGAAAGAATTCAAACTATGCAGATACCTTTGCTGTATCTCACTTTCATAGTTGTCTGTTTGATTTCACCCTGTAAAATGTTGCACTCTAGAAAGGCAATTTAAAATGTAAGAATCTTTTATCAGCATCAAAGGAATAAGAATCAAAATTCCCTTGTAGATGGCACATACCTTTAATCCCAGCACTCAGGAGGCAGAGGAAAAATATCTCTGTGAGTTGAGGCCAGCCTGGTCTACGGAATGAGTTCCAAGACAGCCAGGACTACACAGAGAAACCCTGTCTTGAAAAATAAAACAAACCAACAAAATTCTTTTATGGATGTAGAGCATTTTCTAAATTTATTTTTTATGTATGTGTATGTATGTATGCCTGTGTGAGTTTATATATACCATTTGTGTTCAGGCAGTTGTGGGCCACTTGAACCTTGTATAAGTGCATGAAACCAAATTCAGCTTCTTTTGGAACAGCACAAAGCAGTCTTGAAGCCTAAGCGATCTCCCAGCCTTGATGCAGGAGATTTTAAAACAAAGACAAAAATGATTCATACACTGATGAGTATTCATGGCCTCACTTTTCTTTCGAACAGAAAATTATGGTGACTCAGGAAAGCAAAGGAGTCAAAGAGGTCTACCATCAAAGAACGATCTAGTAGGAATCACAGGGAAAGACAGACAAATTCTAGATTAAAACAGACTGGAAAAAATCCAAAGAATTATAGGGCAGATTTGGAAAGTAGGTTAAAAATCAGGAGTAAATCTGGGAATGAACTGGGGAGAATATTAAGAGTGCCAATAGACACAGGGATGGCTTCCCAGTGGCTTGCAGAGCAATGGATATCACCTGGTCCTATCTATATCATCTTGATGTGAGACATTAAAATCAGAATAATTTTCATTTACAATTTTTCTGTCATTTGAAAGTTACAAATGGCTTGGGCCAAGTGAGGCTTCACTTGCAGTTTAGCGGCAGCTTTTACTGTCAGAACAGCATGAGGACATTCTAGGAAGCAAGAGAGTCAATTGAGAAAGAGGAGCTGGGAGTCGTTAAGTTATGCTAATTAGGCAGTGATTAGACTCCTCCAGCAAAAGCTGGTGTTTTATATTGAAGCATTTGAGAAATGAAACGGGCACACTGATTGCAGATTTTAATGAACTGAGATGATTAGGTTAAGGAGCTGGTTTGTAATGCACTCAGGAACTTCAAGTTCCTTCTACTTCCCATTGTTTAATCCTATGTGGCATGGACTGTGAAAGGAAGCGCTTCAAGCCCGAAGAGCAGCAATTTTGGAAATTCATCATTGAAAGCATGGTGCTTGCCGCGACATTATGACAGGGTAAATATACAGTGAACACGGGAGAGAAACTATGAGGCAGCAGGGTCAGACTGAATGTTTAAACAGAAAGTAAGGAAAACATCAATGACTCACCCAAGATTTGAACACTAGGAGTACAAGAATTGAATATTATTAACAGGTTATCATGAAATTCTTTAAACACTGAAATATTTTACTACTGGTAAAGTATTTTCATGTATGTATGTATGTGGTGTTTGTGTATGAGTGTGTGTGTGTGTTTGTGTAGGTCAGAAATGGGTATTGGGTCCCCTGGAGCTGGAGTTATAGGTGGTTGTGAGCTTCCAAATTTGGGTGCTGTGAACTAGAGCACCGTACGTTCTTTTAACCTGGGAACCATCTCTCCAGCCCCATTGCTTACCATTTAATTGGGGATTTGTATATTGTATCAGTTCATAATGTAGTTATAAAAATCATAGATGGAATGACAGCAGAAATTATTTCCTTGCCATTTTGGAGTTTGGTAAATTCAAAATCAAGATGCTGGAAGATTAGGTGTTTGGTGAGAGACAGCTTCTTCATGGCCATTTTCTTCCTATAATCTCACATGGCAAAAGGAGCCAGAAATATGCCTGGCGTCTCTTTTATAATGTTTCTGGCCCATGATCTACTCTTATCTCACGGGCTTTACTTCATCATGCCTTTGTTTGGTGGTGGATTAGCTGTCAAAGTGAATTTTGAGGTCTATAAACACTAAGTACATCTCAGACACATAATGTCTTAATTGCAAACAAGTGTGTAATTAATAATGAAAAATCTTATTGAGAATGATTTTTGGTTATCTAAAAATGTTTAACATAAACCGGTGGTGGTGGCACACACCTTTAAACCCAGTACTCTGGAGGCAGAGATGAATGGATCTCTGTGAGTTCAAAGTCCACCTGGTCTACAGAGCGAGTTCCCAGACAGTCAGGGATACATGTGGAAACCCTGTCTCGAGAAACAAACAAACGCAAAGAATCATTAGTATAGGGATCATATTTGGTTTGGTGAGTAGGACTACCCATGGCTGCGGAAATGGCTCTATGTGTACCTGAGTTGAAACAGAATTCACTGAAAAACTAGAAGCACTACCAGGCATCTGTAGCCACAGCGCTCCCTGGATCAGAGACAGAAGCAGGAGGCTGAAGGCTAGTTATCCTTTATACCTCCGTAATGAGAGTTGGGTGTGGCCACTCTCAAGACTCATCTGATGGCTAATTCCCCTAGGTTAGGATGGTGAAACCAGAAGAAGAGAGGACTCGATTGGAAATGCCCATCACTGAGTTGGATGCTGTATTGTGCATCCGGTGAGGAGTCAGGCGTACAAAGATTGCAGAAGTGCAGTGGCAGCTCTCTGAAGCCTGGGGTTCTGAACGGGAGGCCCAAGTGCAGAGCCGAGGACCTGAGGCCTCCAGTGCTTTGCGCTCATGTCAGCACCATAGAGGAACCCACAGCAGGCCGGGGGATGGCCTATGTGATGATTCATATGAAAACATTTTGGAACAGTGAGTCTGCTTGCCAGCAATTGGTTAAGAACCCCTTGACTTCTCATTCTGCCTCCATCATGAAACTTTTCTTCCTTTTGCGTGGTATTTGAGTGGAGCGCTTGGGGGTGGGGTAGTTTTGAATTGAGCTCAGGAGAAGCTGAGTCGGGGTTCTGGTTGGTTTAGAATGAGTAGGGTGTAGTTATTTGGTTCGCAGGCATACGCAGGAATGCATTATAGCTAGCGTGGTGATCTGTGGAGAAGGTTCCCTGAGGTCTTGGAGGCTGCTCAGATCCGTGTGACTCTTGTCCTCAGACTGCAGGAACTCAGAATGCTCTTCCGGACGATTCTGGTACAAGCTGGAGTTCGTTTCTCTTCTCTGTGTACAGTCCTGCTTCGAAAGACTCCATCTGCTTTGGTGTCACTTTCCTTGAATTCCCTAGACTTTCAGCAAACATCACCCACATCCAGGTCCCAGAAACCCAGGGGCCAAAACCCCATCTGAGTCAGTCCCTGATGGGCTCGGGTGCCCATCCTTCCCTCCCACTGAACAGCCACTCTTCAGACCTTGACGTAATTTTGCCCCTTTCCATCTTTTTACAGTCCATCCTGTGGATAGGATATTTTATCACCTGTGCAAACTTCAGAATCTTTGAAGGTGATGAGTCAAGGACGCTCTGTGGTGAGATGCCGCAGGTCTGGTAATGGGCATCTAATGATATTCAAGATACACGTGTGAGAACTTAAAATGCATAGGAAACTAAGGAGGGCCGGGTTTACCAGGCACGTGGAAGAGAAAAAAGAAAAAGGAAGCAGAAAAGGCAGGGAAGACATGGAAAAAATAACGGAGAGGGCGAATGTGAACCAGCAGAATCTTACACATGAATGGACATGTAATTTAACTCCATGCTTTGCATAGATATTATACACCATTACTTATAAAAATGTTACTCAAAATAATTGACAAGGCGCAAATATTCCATTTGAGCTGAACTTTGGAATTTTTTTACATTGATTTAATAGCTCTTATTATCTTTAAATTTATTTTTAGGGAGATAAGAGGATGTGCAGATAGAAATAGAGCATTGAAAGAAATTACAGTGTGATATTAAAAACAATCTTTTTTTACAAACAACAATAATCAACAGCTTTATTACCCAACAGATACCATAATCAGAAAATATTTTTAAAAGAAGAAATCATAGTCACAGAATCATTAAGAATTTAAATTATGTGAGACTAAACTATTTGGGAATTTAGAGCCATGTAAATAAGCCATAGCAACTTTACTTTCATAATAGGAATGAAGGTGATACTAGAAGTTTACTACTTTTATTTTAAATAAAAATAAGAATACATGATGCAGAGGAAGTATTTGGGAATAGGGCCTTAGGGGAGGTTTATATGTGGTTTGTTTGTATGGTTATAAATTTGAATTTTTATGTATATGTTCATGTGTATTTATGTATATGTGTGTGTATGCATCTTTTAGTTGTCTGTTTTTGTTTTTCTTTATATATATATTATTTTTAAATTTAAATTAGAAACAAGGTTGCTTCACATGTCAATTCCAGGTCCCTGTCCATTTCCCTCCCCTCCTTCCGTTTAAAAACGATCTTAACCACAGCAGTAACAGGTTTAGGGGAAGAGGTATATTTAAGTAGAGTGTTCCGTGTGTGTGTGTGTGTGTGTGTGTGTGTGTGTGTGTGTGGTGATGTAAATGTGAGTAGAGGCTAGATGAGGACATCAGGTGTCCCCTGTATTCTCTGTATTATTCTTTTCAGGCAGGGTCTCTCCCTGAACCTGGAGTAGTCTTGTGTGAACATGTTGGCTTTAATTTGATCTCCACAACCCACATAAAAATACTGGTCATGGAGGAACGTGTCTATCCCAGTACTGGGGAGGTAAAGACTGATGGGCCTATGGGGCTTGCTGGCTAGCCATCTTAGCCTAATCTATGAGGTCAGGGTTTAGTCAGTGACGGTTCTAAAAATGAAATAAGGTCTATAGCAAAAGAGGAAGACACGATAATGACCACTGACCTCCACACCCAAGAGCACCATTTATAACCACAACCCCATCGTCTCTTCCCTCACACACTTGCATACACACATGCAACACATGCACACACAATGCTTTTAAAAAGAATTACTCTTTAGAGCCTCTCAAATAGTCTGGAACGAATGAGATGCTCACTTGGTGCAAGACACAGAGAAACTGAACCTAGGACTGGAGGACAGCAGGTTCGTGCTTCTCATTTCATGTTCCCTCTGGGGCACATGTACCTTAGAAGAATTGGGAAGAATCCTCATGGCATTATCAGAGTTTTATATTTAAATGGTAAATAATCTCTCTGCACTAAGTCTCTTGGCATCAGAGCACATAAAGGGGAAACTTGATGTTTGGGTCCCACTGAATCCTCAGGATTTTCCACAGCATCTGATTTAACTGGAAGTCTGTGCAAGAAATCTTGGCCAAGTTAACAGAGTGAAATCACAGTTGCTTTTACCAAGTCCAAACAAGCCCTGCTTCCAAGCATTTGGGGAATTCTGGTCTTATACATTAGAACCTGATCACTTGAATGTGGACTCTCACTGAATGCTGTCTGAACCTAGGCAAATCTCCACCAATATTAAGCACACAATCATCAGTATGTATGAAAGATGCATTTGGGGATTTGGGGGGATTTGTCAGCCTTGAGAATTGCCTTTGTGCAGAGCTGGAAGTAATCATTGTACAGTAATTAAAGCATTTAAAATATCCATGGTGTAATAAGGGAAGATTTTAGCATTTGCCATTTTCTGCACAATGGCTGATCTACTGCATTTTTTCTTTTCTTTTTTTTCTGTTTTTGTCTTCCCTGTGAATTCATTTATTGCCAATGTTTTTAGTAGGACTGTGAGCTTCATTGCATAATTAGTGGTATTCAATTGCTGCTGTTTAGCCTGAAAGAGCTGTAATTAGTTTTCATTCACGACTGGCGTTTATGAACCATCAGGGTCATTGTCAAAAGGTATAAAGACTATAATTCTATCACCAGGCTTTAAATCCCTAAAAACATAAAAATCTATTTTGCTCATCTTCAGTACTAAAAGAGGACATGATCTACAAATGATAGAATTTTATTCTGCGTGGAAAGGCAGGAATATAGGATTTGAGGGAGGGTATGTGTGTGTGCCTTCTAGATGAGGAGTCCCTCTTTGGCGGAGTGGGGAATTGTACTCCCTGATAGCTCGGAGATGAATTCTAAGTAACCTCAATTGTAACTGAACAAATCTCTTGTCTCATGCCTTCTTTTCTTGTGGAGTCACTGAAAACAGATGATTTTTAGTGGCTGAAATAACTGTGGTGAGTTTTACAGTCAAGTCACCCTGAGTTCAAAAGCACTTCATATACTTAGCAATCTCTGAGAGTTACTTCCAGACAAAAGTCAGCAGTGCTTTCCAGCATGGAAGATAATGATTTTAAGTGTTATTTGTAATCATTACCTCTTTCTGACAGCACCATCAGCTCCCAGGGTTGTTAAGCTGGGTTGAAAGATTTTAGTTCCAAGACTTGAAGTCAAATAACCTAGTAGGGGCTGGATGTTTTGGAGTTCTAAAGAGGGCAGGCAGGGTTGGTAGCAGATGAGAGAACATATCATGATGCGTTTTTGATTAATACCAAAGCAATGGAGATGTTATGTGTCTACCACACACAGGCACTTGTACTCGAGTCTCCGCCCATTTTTTGACAGTCGGGAGAGTCTTTGACTATGTTGGGGGTGTGGACCTGCAAGCGGTGGGTGTGTGTGTTATCTGATATGTGTGATGTGGGGATGCTGTGTGTGCGTGTGCCCATGTGAACGTGCATGGGTGTGTATACACATGTGCCCTTAGTGGGGGAGAAGAGGAAGAGACTCACCATGCCCACCCCAGGAACCTCCCCATCTTCAGATCAGTACTCTCTCTGACTTACCTGTGCAACGAGTAAGCAGCTCAGGTGTGCAATAAGCAGTTTTTAAAAGTTTTGTTTTAATACAATCTTATTTTACATATCAATCCCAGTTCCCTCTCCCTCTTTTGCCCTCCCACTCTCCCCACCATCTCCCCATCCCACCTCCATGAACTCCTCAGGGAGGGTGAGACCTCCCATAGAGGATCATCAGAGTCTGTCACATCACTTGGGGCAGGACTAAGGCCCCCCCTCCCCTGTATTCAGGCCAAGCAAGGTATCTCTCCATAGGGAATGGGCTCCAAAAAAACCAGTTCATACTCTAGAGATAAATACTGGTTCCACTGCCAGTGGCCCCATAGACTGTCCAAGCCCCACAACTGTCACCTACATTCAGGGGACCTAGTTTGGTCTTATGCAGGTTCCTCAACTGTCAGTCGGGAGTCAGTGAGCTCCCACTTGCTCAGGTCAGCTGTTTCTGTGGGTTTCCCCAATATGGTCTTTCCCCTTTGCTCTAGGAGTTCGGCCCATTACTTAGCTGTGGATGTCTGCTTCTGCTTCTGCTTCCATCAATTACTGGACAAAGGTTCCAGGAGATCTTTTCTATTTCCTCTTCTCAGGGGGGATCCATGTCTGTCTCTCTTAGGGGCCTCATTTTTTCCTTGCTTCTCTGGGGTTGTAGACTGCAGGCTGGTTATCCTTTGCTTTATGTCTAATATCTACTTATGAGTGAGTACATACCATGTTTGTCTTTCTGAGTCTGGATAGCCTCACTTAGGGTGATTTCACAGAAAATTGGTAATCTATTTATCTCAAGACACAGAAATGCCACTCTTAGGCATATACTAAAGGATACAAACTCATACCACAAGGACACCTGTTCAACTATGTTCATAGTAGCATTATTTGCAACCTAGACCCAACCAATTGCACCTCAGCTGAAGGATGGATAATGAAAATGTGGTACATATACACAATGTAATACTACTCAGTGGTTAAAAAAAAGTGACATCTTGAAATTTGCAGGCAAATGGATGAAACTAGACCAATAAGCATTTTTGCCTTCTTTCATTTTTGTCACCCAATTTGGAAATTTGTACCACAGCCTTGGTGTCACAGCTGCAGAGAAATTCTTACCTCTTTCTGCTGTAGTTGTGCTGACAGGGCATATTTATTTTTGTAGTTGTCTTAGCCACTAAGCTTGAATCAATCTACAAGAACCCCTTTCCATACAAGTTTTCCCCTATATTAAGCAAAAGACACACTTTGTGTTTCAAACACAGTCGGCTTTATACTTGTCGTGGACTGTTCTTATACAGAAGGAAAAATAAATTGGCTGTTGGATCACATATCTGGTTTATTCATGTGAGTGAACAAACTCTTACTAAGAAACTTTGGACTGAGTTAGAAAATTTGAAGGCACAGATTGATCATGTGCACAAGACTGTGTTGGTGAATTTTGAAGTCATAATACTCTATAAGTCTTTGTTATTTGTTATATGATTTTTTTCTTTTCACTTTTAGTTTTAATTATGTACATTTAAAATACATTCCCAGGCATGGAAGTGTTTTTATTTTTCTTTCCTGGATGTGGAACCCAGAGAGATGGGAATGTGGGAGTGTTGGGAAATTTTAATTAGGGAAGAGGAGCCAGGGAATCAGAGAAAAAGTAACAGAAAAAAAGCAGGCTAGAAACACCTTTCTGGCTGGGACTTTTAACTAATTGATAATTGGCTGAAAACTAAAGAATTTTAATTGTTTATTCAAATGATCTGTCTTTAGGGAAAAAGGATTTCTGTAAGACCATTGGTGTTTTGCCAAATGCTCTGATAGAATTCTCATGGCCTGAATGCAGGTAGGTAGTGGGTCTCAACTGTATGCAATATAAGCTCTCTCTCTCTTCTCTCATTGCTGTCTCCTTGGACAATATCACATTACAATCTCGTGTGCAGATCAAGAATATTTGAAGTGGACATTGTACCAGACATGGCACATGAATATCTGTGTCCTTTTAATGCTCAAGAATTTGGTTAGTGTATAAATTTGCACAAAAGAAAGAGTTTAATCATGGCATCTTCATAGATGTGTATAAACTATTTTGATCATGGTCAAACCTCAATTACCAATACTTAAAACCCTGTCTTATGAGTTCCCTTTCTATTTCTAATAGTATCGCTTCTTATTTTCACATCTTTATTTCCTTTTTAAAATACTGCATATGTCAGTGAAAACTTGCTAACCAACTGATTATTTTAAAGCATTCATCTCCATGCATAAGCATAGTTTATGTAATTTATCTTGCAAGTAACATCTAATTTTATTTTGTTATAATCTGAAAATATAAGAAGCCATTTAATTCTCTTATATGTATTAAGATATGTCTTAAGTTGGGTAATGGTGGTACATGACTTTAATCCCAGCACTTAGGAGGCAGAGGCAAGTTGATCTTTGTGAGTTCAAGGCCAGCGTGGTCTACAGAGTGAGTTTCAGGAAGACCAGGGTTACACAGAGAAAACCTGTCTCAAAAAAAGAGAGAGATTGTTTCATACTATAAAATGTAATATATTTTTTATAAAGTCACCTGAGCTGCTGTCCTAGTAAGCTTTCTGTTATTGTGACAACACACCACTACATAAAACAAGCCAGAGAGGAAAGTCCATTATTAGGGCAAGCCAGAACAGGTGCGCAAGCAGGGACCTGGAGGCAGGAACGAAATTAGAGACAGTGAAGGAATGCTGCTTACTGGCTTGCTTCCTTTGACTTGTTCGGCTGCCTTTCTTATACAGCCCAGGCCCAACTGCCTAGGAATGGTGCCACCCACAGGGGACTGAGTCTTCTACATAATCAGAAATCAAGAATACACCCTAAATATATGCCCATAGGCCAATCCAATGGAGGCAGTTCCTCAACTGAGGTTTCTTTTTCCTAGTATTTCAAATTGACAACCAAGAACAGTTACGGAAGCTGCTGAGAAGAATCTGTATTCTGTTGTTGCTGTGTGTTGTTCTGTAGTTGTCTGGTAAGTTTTCTGGGTGGTTTATAGCATCACTTAATGTGTCTTTGCTGTCCAGTTAACCTGTGGATTTCTGAGAATGAGTTTCTGAGGTTACTTACTATTACTTTATTGGGAACTGTCAGTAGTGAGTTTTGAAAGATAGGTGTGCCAACATTTGGTACATATGTGCTTATGGTTGTCGTATTTTTTTTATTAAATGATTTTCTGTCTCTTTGCCTTGAAATCTACTTTGCAGATGTCTGTACAGCTACTCTGGATCACTTCTGAGACCCATTTGCTTGGAATATCTTTGCTCATCCTTTTGCTTTCAAGCTGTGTGTATGTCTTTGTGAATCTTTTCCAGTGCAGTGCATTTCTTGTTGACAGCTAACAGTTGGTCCTATTTTAATCTAATCAGTCATTTTCTGACATTTTGTTGGAAAGTTGGGGCCATTATTAATATCTACAGCTATTATTGAAACATATGCATTATTTTCTGCCTTTTACAGTTTTTGTAATATTTCGACTTTTTCCTAATTTTCTTTTATCTCATTTTTCTCATGACTTTCACTTTTTTCTTATATTTTCATGGCTGTGTATGTTTTCCTTTCCTATGTGTAGGATTTCTTTAACAATGTTCTGTAGGACTGTCTCAGCAATCATGCATTCTTTTAATTTTGGTTATTATGGGGAATCTTTCTTCTTCAATTTGTAGGAATGCTTAAAGTGTTTGGCAATCTAAGCTAGCAAGTTTTCTTTCTGGGGTTGAAGTGTATCACTCCATGTTCTATTAGCTACTTTTCTTGTGGCTGTGATAAGATAAATAACAAAATTCTGTAAATATGGGAAGGGTTCATTTTGGCCCACAGTTTGAGAGTTACAGACCATCACAACTCAGAAGGTGTAGAAGCAAGAGTATGAGGTGGTTGTTCACATTACATCTGCAGTCAGGAAGCAGAGAAAGATGAATGCTGGTGCTCACTCTGTATTCAGTGGGAGATTGCAGCCTGTCGACTAGGACTGCTTACACTTAGTCAGGCAACATTTGTGGAAATAATCAGATACCCAGCAGCTTGCTTTCACACTGATTCTAAATCCAGTCAAGTTGACAGTGAAGATGAACTGTGTTTACCATGTGCCATCCTGTGTGTTAGAGTTTCTTCTGAGAAACCTGCTAGTATTCTGATGTGTTCACTTTTATAAGTGACTTGGCACTTCATTTTCCTATTTTCTATATTATCTTTGTTCTGTGTATGTACTGGGTTAACTATAATGCAGTTTGGGGAGATTATTTCCTGGTCGTATCTGTTTGGGGTTCCAACACTCTCCAAAACCCAGATCTCCACTTCTTCCCCAATATTTGTGAATTTCTCTAAAATTGTTTTATTGATTATATTTTCTATGCTATTAGCTTGTACCTCTTCTCCTTCTGTACATATAATTCTTAGGTTTTGGGTTTCATCAGTATCTGAGAAGTTTAAGTACTGTGGATAATTTCTTTCCTTTTTCTTTAATACTGTCTGAATATTCTAAATAGTCCACCTTATCTATAAACCTGGTAATCTCTTTTACTTAATCTAGTTGTTGTTATATTTTTTAATTTAATTTATTGAGCATTTCGTTTCCTAAATTTCAGTTTGGTACTTTTACTCAGAATCTCTGTATTTTTATTGGATTCTCCCATTATATCTTACATTTTCTTACTTATTTCATTTAACCATTTATTTTTATCCTATTTTAATTCATTTAGATATTTAACTGTCCTCTCTGTAAACAAAAATCATTGATATAGTTTCTTCTTTTAACTCTTTTTTTTTTTTTTAGGTTTTTTGAGACAGGGTTTCTCTGTATTGTTTTGGAGGCTGTCCTGGTGCTCTGTAGGCCAGGCTGGCCTCGAACTCAGAGATCCGCCTGCCTCTGCCTCCCGAGTACTGGGATTAAAGGCGTGCACCATCAACGCCTGGCTTTCTTTTAACTCTTTATCCAGCATTTCATCCACCTAGCTATCATTAGAATCAGATATCCATGAAGTTATAGTTTGGAGGAGATTTTTGTTTACTTATATTTCTTGTTTGTCTTGGATTTGTACATTTGGGACAAATAACTGTCTGGAAATTTTAATGCTTTATGTTCTTTGAGATGAAGTAATCACTGAGGGATGGGCAGGTCTAGTCCATGCCAGGGTAAAGAAGTGCTTTATCACAACTTTGATGACCACTTAAATCACAGTTAACATCAAGGCACCAGAGCTAGTCCCCCAAACCATTCAGGGACAACAAAAGTAATCACAACCTACAGAAAAACCATAATGTTACTGTGGTCATAATCAACGGTTAGCAATAATAATAATTCCATAACAATTAGAAGAAAAGGAACAAAGACATATTGTTTATCTAACACAACATTGATGAAGACTGGAATGGAAAAAATAAGGAGAATAACAGTATAAAAATAAAACAGAAAGATAAGGGAAAAATAAATACAAAGGACAAAGGGAAAGACTAAGAGATATAATAATAAAGACAAAGGGATGCAATAAGAAACCAACCAACCTCATAAACATACACAGAGAAGACATTGTAAAATTTTAAAATCTAAAGGAAAAAATGAAAAACTGAGGAAGAGAGAATGGATGTAATTGAAGGAAGAACAAGAATTTTACAGTGCTAAAGGATAGAGAAGGGGCTTAAAACCAAATTATAAGGTGTGGTGGCCCTTGCTTACAACGTCAGTGTTCAGAAGTCGGGTACTGGGGCACGCCAACTCGGCCTCTTTTAGAAGCATCTACGTCATTATAGAAGATTTGATGGGATAAATGAGGCAAAGAGAATAGACGTTAAAAAGGAAAGAATAAGAGGGAACCATGAAAGAAAAATAAAATAGACAAGCAGATAGCAACGTTACAAGTAAGTACTTAAGCCGACTGATCAAATAATGTGGCCCTATGATCAGCTCCTTCTCTGGGGCACTTGGGCTGTGTGCCACCTTTGGGGGTGGAGTCTGTATGCACAATTGATTCCTCTTTCTTCTTCGTGGTGTTCACTTAGCCACCAGCAGGTGTGGCTTGTGGGAAGGGCCACAGGGACTTTGAACTGCCTGCCATATTGGTCAGATAGGAAGGGGCAGGACACACATCTTCCTCCATGTGGTTGAGGTCTCTGATGCCATCAGATGTCTGCCCATGGGATCGGGCAGGGTTTTGTGCGCAGACTCATCCACCAGTCTCACCACTCTCCGGCTCCACTTTCCAGGTTCTAGAACTTTCCTCAACTCATTTCCTACACGTGCTTACTTGCTACTTCTTCCCACTTTCAGAGCTCTGCTGGCGGTAAGAAGTTACCTCTACTAGTGGAGCCCATTCTGCATGCAGAGAAAGCTTGCCCAGCCTAGACACAGGGGTGTGGGGGGGTGGAGACGTGCCTCCGTCCTGCCTCAACTAGATGATGGGACAGACTTAAGACTTCCTAGGGGAGGCCTTACCCTCTCTCCATGGAGTAGATGGGAGGGAGAGTAGGGGGTAGCAGGAGGAGAGGAGGGAGGGGCAACTAGGATTGGAATATCCAAAATAAATTTATTTTTAAAAAGTGTAAAAAATCTAGTAACTGATGGAAGCAGAAGCAAAGACCCATAGCTAAACAATGAGAACTCCTGGAATCCAGTTGCAGAGAGGGAAGAGTGATGAGCAAAGGGGTAGAGACCAGGCTGGAGAAACCCACAGAAACAGCTGAGTTGAGCAAGGGGGAGCTTGGACTCCAAACTGATAGCTGGGAAGCCAGCATAGGCTCGACCCAGATCCCCTGCATGTGGTGTCAGTTAGGAGGCCCAGGCAATCTATGGGGCTTCAGGTAATGGATCAGTATTCATTCCTAGTGTACAAATGGACTTTGGGAGCCCGTTCCACATAGAGGGCTACTCTCTTTGCCTAGACACATGGGGGAGGGCCTAGGCCCTGCTCCAAATGATGTGACAGACTTTGAAGATCCCCCATGGAAGGCCTTACCATCCTTGAGGAGCAGAAAGGAGATAGGATAGGGGCTTGGTGGGTGGTAGGGGAGGAGGGGAGGGAGAGGGAACTGGGATTGACATGTAAAACATGATTGTTTCTAATTTAAATTTAAAAAATGTATTTAAAAAAGTAGTTACCTCTACTCCTGACTATGGTTCTACATGGAATTTCAGTGTTCCTCAAAGGTTGACCAGGTTTTGGGACTGTACTCACTGGTCTAGCACCTGTCTACAGTGGCAGTTTCTGGATAAGTCACCTTTGACCCATAACAGAATGGCTTTTCTAGAACTTTCTCAGTGAGAACATGACGTGCAAATCCAGGGACCACTGCCTGTATACCACTGTTCTGAGTAGCACTAGGATAAATATTAATTGCTGGCTTTTTTGTTTCAGTCTCTCCTTCCTTCCTCTCTCCCTTCCTTCCTCCCTCCCTTCCTTCCTACCTTCCTTCCTTCCTTTGTAATTAAAATCAAGGCACATGGACTCTGGAACACTTACAGTTTCTTTAGCCTCAGCTCATTCCCCCTTTGGCACTTTTCCCTCCTAGGCAGTCTTTCTATATCCCACAGTCTAAATTCCCTATTTTAAAACTCAGGTTCCATCTGAGGGCTCCTGAGCTGCCAGTGTCTGTATCACACACAGGAATGGTCCCTCGTCTTCAGCCTTCCTAGGTCTACTTCCTGGAGATAATAGCTACTGGTGGGTGACAATGGTCTGCTACCTTCCAAGACCTGACTCCTTCTTCACACATCATCATTTATTATATATGGTCTTTTGAGAAAGTTAAAGTCTTTCTATTCCGTAAAATAGATAATACGTGCGTTATACAGTACTTACAGAGAGATCATAAAGCAACTTCTGCATCAAGAACATTTTCAAAACTGTAGGAGACAGAATAAGGAGGAGGCTCAGATGAGCATAGTGGAGGCTGCTTCAGGAGAATAATTAAGAATTTAAGGCCATCCTGGGCTGTGTGGGAAGACCTGGTCTTAAGGAAAAAAGAAAGGGAAAGAAAGAAATGGTCAGAACAAAGAAGACATGGGTTTTGGAATTCCAGTAGCAAAGTGAGCAGAGATTAAAATGAGAAATACAGTTCCTCTAGGCTGGGCGGTTCAGTCTTGAATATGCGTCCCTTGTGACTCTCTATCCACAGCAATACCTGTTCCCTACTCTAGGAATGTTGACCCTTTTTTTTTCTGTGGCTTGGCTCAGTGATAAATTTCATTTTTTCCTTGCTAAAGTTCTTAGGTTTCTAGACAGGAATCTAGATTAGAATCTGCTGTGAGATTTCTGAAATAAATTTCACAATTTGGCTTAAGTGGACAATTTACATTTTTGTTTTAAATTCAATCTGTTACAAATAGAGACCAGGCATATGAAGTTCAAGAAGGTACACCATTGACACGAAGAGTTGCTATCTAGTCAAAAATATCATCAGAGAAGCAGAACATACCTTTCATAGTTGGGAGTTCTAATCCAAGAATAAAATGACAGCACTTACCTAACTTTTATGATCGTTTTTCACATTAATGAGCCTTAGAAGCCAGTTTTGTAGGGCTCCAATTACTGAAAGGGCTTTGTAAGTGTGATGCCATACATCACAGGGAAATATAATAACTCTGTTACAAAGAGGGCTGCGGTAATAAAATTATCATAAACAACGTGATTTAGTTATGGTACAAAACATCCAGTGATTAAAAACTTCTATCCCTGCAGCTTCACGCTTTAGATTCAATCCACTCACATTTTGCACCATTGCTAATTGTATTGTTTGAGAATTCAATGATATGTAAAATATAAAGGCACCAACCTAAAACTTAATGTATATCTATCTTCTCTAGGATGTCTCCATTTGCTACTTAATTTGAATAAATTTGATGACTATGGGAAAGTTGCTAAGAAGAATTAGTCTGAAAACATTTGGGACTATTTTCTTTCAAAAATGATGCTTAAAATAGAAAAGTGCTTAAAGTTACAAAGTTTTATATTCTGGCCTCCCATGGAGTCTAGAATAAAACTTTGCTGTAAATGGCCATGACCTGGAGCAGAGAAATTCTCTGAGTGGGATATGGAAGCTGGGAGACACTAAGTGACTTTCCCAAAGTCATGCACTGTATTAACGGCAGAACCTCTTAGCTCTTAATGTTTTCTGGCTCTTTGAGGGAAGCATAATAAATATTATTTAGGTTTCACATAAGATGGACCTTGGACTTGACTTGTAATGTATGGCTGGTTTCATGTCATAACTATAACTAGAAGTCCTTGGAGAATCTGTTTTGGAAATGTCCAAACTTGCCACGGCTAATTAGTGGGAACTCTCCTCATTATTACTAGTAGTATATTGTAAGTTTCAAAATATCCCTAGATTATAGAGTTTAAATAATGTGGTATGTTTAGAACTTCCATAGTATTCTCTGCAGAAATGGCATTAGTGACATTAACCTGCAGGAACTTCAGGTCAAGGTGAATGGCTTGCAAATGAAAATTGCAAGCACGGCTATGAAGCTGAGATGTAATTTTTGACTCCTTGTACATTTGTTGTCGCTGGTGTTTTGGAAAGTTTAGTCTCCATGTTAGCCAAGGTGAATGTTTTCATGTCAATATCCATGTGCTTTCAGATAGACTGTTACAACAGCTTATGCTGTGCACCTGTTAAATTCCAGTGTCCCTACTGGTCCTGTCTGCTGCCACCATACCCAAATGTAATGAATGGGTTGACAGAACGGATTACACTAGTGGACTATGACAGAGCAACAGTCAGCTCAGATAAGCATGTTCTTTAACTTCGCGTCTCTGTGTAGTGTCTGGGGAGAGTAAGAAAAACATGGTTGGGGGAGGAGTGGTTTTAAAAATCCAAGTATGTAAGGATGCAAGGTTATCAATGAAGAAATTGAACACATTTGATCATCATAAAAATTATCAATTAATTCCTCATTTCTGTGACTAAAATACCTGACAAAAGCAACTGAAGGAAAGAAAGCTTTTGTTTGGCTTACAGTCTGAGGGGAGACAATCCACCGTGCAGGGCAGGCGCCTGGCAGCAGTATGAGGCAACTGCTTACTCCACCTTCACTGTCAGGAAGCACAGATGGACATATGCTGGCGCCACACCCTCGTTCTCCTTTTCACTCAGCCTGGGGCTCACAATTGGGGTGTCTCATCTCTCTTCAGTCACACTTTTCTGGAAGCACTCTCAGAGAGACAAGTAAGGAAGTGTTTCCATGGTGATGGTAAATCCCCTTAAGTTGAGCGTGAAGATAAACTATCATAGTAAGTTTGAGTTTTTTTTAAAAATATCAGTTTGTAAGGGAAATTAATGCAAAAGTTCAAAGTGAGCTATGTGAAATCCGAGGTCTACTCCACATTATGCTCCTAGCATTTTAAGTCTCAAAGATAAGATACTCTTCTGCCCTTCAGTGTGCCTTAGACTTTTTTGTTTCCAAAGCCTGGCCTCTTAACCACCACATGCGTCAGGGCAATGCGCGCCAGTTTAAGGAGGATGGCGGCTGACAATGGGCTCTGCCTGGTGCTACTGTCTTCTCAAAGGAGCCAACTCGTCTAGGTTTTAACATTGCCATCTTCTGTCTCATTTGTCATGACACAGCTGTGCCAGTTTTCAATGAATTCTTTTGATTTAGGGTTTCCCTCTGACAGAGATGGCAACGCGGAGGAGTATCACCATGACCATGAAGGACTATTAGCAGTTTTATGTAAGCTTTATTAATCTTCCACCTTCTGGCCCAGCCTCCAAAGGCTTGTCTCAGAATCCCAGGGAGAGGAGGCTTTTTAGGAAGTGTGATACAAAGAGGGCACCTCCACATGTGACTAGCCCCATGGCCACAAGGTGCTGTTGCCTAAGTAGTAGAGTTCAACGTTAAGAACTCAGGCTAAAGAGAGAACAGCTGAAACTCCAACCTCAGCATGGTATGGCTGACTGTAGTAAGGCTGAGTGTTTGGGCTCAGTCAAGTGAACTGCTCGTGAGGGGAAGCGGTAGCTGGTACCAGTCTGTGATTTTACATGGAGAGGTTAGAATAAGTAGTGGAAGACACAAGAAATCAGGGAAAAAGTGGTGGTCAGGATGTAGTCAAATTCAATAGAAAAATCAGATGTCCTCCTCGAATAGTTGAAGAAAGTTTCCCAATGACCTCTCTCTGCTCGGCCAGAGAGGAGCTGTTCCTGTTAAACTGATTGGTAACAGAGGCTGCTTGGTCATGCACAGTTGGTTGTAGAGATTTAATGGCTCTGTGATTTTGGATTCTATTTATTATTGTTATTACTATTATAACATTTCTGACCCAATAATAATATTTTCTTATGGTAAGGGTACACTATCGTTAAAAAACAAGTTTAATTGATAGACATCAATGAAATAAAGCTGGACAATAGAAACTTACAAAAGCCCTTAAAAATAATCTGTATAAATATTTGCCTGTAAAGTCCACCTTGAAGTTGGAACAGAATGTTCTTAAATAAACACTTCTGGGACATTTTGCAGAGTTTGCTTTTCGATATTATTTGGTGCCAAAGGATATTCTTATCATTTGCATATCAGAGTGTTTTATCTTATTTTTGGATGGGAAGCAGCCTCTGTGATCAGATCTTCACAGCACACACTCAGTTCAGAACTCTACCAACAAAACTTTTCTTAATATTTGACTTCCTTGAACAAAGATCATGACTCCTTTACCAATCTTCAAACAGTACGGTGGCCTCTCTTCAATAGATGTTATTAGTCTTTTTTTTTCATGAAACAGTTTGAAGTTTGTTAACTTAGTAAGTTCCAGGACCATTTGGATGTCACAAGGCCCTTTCCCCGCTGTGGACCACAAAGCAATTTTTAAAGAGGGGTGGGGTTATGCCTTGCCCTCATATCAAAGTGAGCCATGCAATTGATGTAGAAAGACTCAGTTGTGGGAGATGCCTGACTTGTAGCTGGTAGTTTTATTTCATATTGCGACCTCCAGTAAATGATAGAACTCATCATTTCAGTTTTGGATCTTCAAGCTTCTTCCTTCTCACCCCCAAATCTTGAGGCCAATAGATCATAAGCTTGTGAATAAGTATCTGTATGTAACCACACATGGGCATGTAGGATGATACCAATAACTTTTAGAAGTGACATTCAGTGTGCTTCCTCCATACCTCTGTGCTGTGATTCATTGTTTAAAGATTAAAAATTCACAAATGATATAAAAAGCTTTGTGAGGCCATTATGGCCAATCTCAGAGTGCTGAACCATCTGTTCCACTCTCTAAAATTTCAGAAAAATTTAGATGGCATGTTTGTAGGGAAGCCCTGCTGGTGAAACCCATGACAAAGGTTTCCACTGATGCCTCCTAGTAAACCAAATTTAGTGTGTTTTATGGCCCAGAAAATGATCCTAGTCAGGGAACCCGGTTTGTAAATGTCTTAGAAATTAAAGGAACAATTCCCAATTCAAATGTTGTTCACAGTGCAAATGTTCTCAGTAAAACCCAGCACCATCCATTCCCAGGAAACCTGAAAGACCTTATAAAACACTCATTTACCACTCCTCTCAGACACATCCGGTAACATTCTGCTCAAAAACAGAATCAAGTTTATGGAATGGAAATTCTACCCTTTGAGACAGTATGCCCTCTCAAACATAATAGAATAAAATCTGAACAGTTAAACAGCAACAGATAGCACCTATCATTTTGAGATCTTAATTATTCTCATATTCAGGTGACTCCAGGTTTGCAGCCTCTTTTGGATACAGTGTTTGAATAATTTCACTAATAAGTAAAACCACAGCATCACAGGGCAAACTCATCGAGTACTTGCAACTCAGTGGACACTTCACCTGGCTAAAGTGTCTTTCCTTGTTGTTCCCAGAGCAACCTTTAATAATAATTGCTACCCTCTGTATTACCTAGAAACTTATATCCAGAGAAGCCTACCTAGATAACCTGCTCAAGACCAGAGAATTCTGTCTATCCCATTTGGGTCATATACTCTCTTTACAAATAGTGACTAAATAACTTTTCCTTGCTTCTGAGCTTGAAGTTTATTGGGGTAAAAACAGATGAGATGGTAAACAAATACACAAATATGTGCTAAGTGATTGGAACTGTGACAAAGAGAATCACAGCCTTCCTTATTTGCAGAGGAGACATGCGAAGACCTCTGGGTGGTGATGAAGTAGTAGGTTATCTATCATCTATCTATCTATCTATCTATCTATCTATCTATCTATCTTTCTATCTCTGTGTGTGTAAGTTCCTTATGTACAGTATGATATTAACAACAACCAGTAATAAAATATAATTACTAACAAAGTAGCAGAAAAGGCCCTTATTAAGTAAAATAAGGGTTCGTGGAGCAGAAGCATGACTCGGTAACAGTTGATCTGATAATCTGCTGAGAGACCCATCATTAGGATAGTGTACTCAGCTTGGATACCCTGGACAGATTAATGATTTACGCTCTGAAAATGACACACCTTCTACAGCATGGGACCTTTTATCACAGCCTACAATGCCACAAAATTTAAGTCTTATGAATGGCTTTATTATAGAATTTCTTACCTAATGTTTAGACTTTTTTGACCTCTGAACCTTGATACCACAAAAAGTGAAACAGTAGATATGGACCCTTCTGTGAAATGGCAGGGTCAGATGCTGAAGGTAAGATGTTATTCTGAAAATGGCTGTCCAGGAAGGCACTTCTGATGGGTGAGATCTGTGACATGAATGGAATAAGGAAGGATGCATGAGCATTTGGCAGGACGGCTAGTACACAGGTAGATGGATTGGCAAATAGACATGCTTTTGAAGATCAGCAAGAAGCCAGAGCAACTGGAGAATAGTGACCAGGAAGTGAGGGGAGCAGAGGAGAGAGACATGGGGGCCAGCTCATCTGCCACAGTGTGTTGTAGTTCGTAAATATATCCTTGGAAAAGGCGTTCATGAAGCATCAAAGATAATATGAACAAGCTCAATGTACATTAGTCAAGATTGCCAGGATCATTCAGTGGATTCTATTGAGGGTTACAGATATGCCCCTCTTCCCCAGGAGATTATTTACTTAGTTGGGTTTTTAATATTTATTTTTTATTGTTTTTAAAACAATCTTATTTTACATACCAATCCCGCTTCCCCCTCCCTCCCTTCTTGCCCCACTCCCCTTGTGCTCTCCCTAACCCACACCACACCCACTCCTCAGAAAGGGTGAGGCCTCCCATGGGGAATCATCAAAGTCTGTCACATCATTTGGGGCAGGACTAAAGCTCTCCCCACGGTATCTACACTGAGCAAGATATCCCTCCATAGGAAATGAACTCCAAAAAGCCAGTTCATGCACTAGGGATAAATACTGATTCCAGTGCCAGTGTCCTCATAAACTGTCCATGCTGCCATCCACCAACTGTCACCCATATTCAGGGAGCCTAGCTTGGTCTTATGCAGGTTCCCTAGCTACAAGTCTGGAGTCAGTGATCTCCCACTTGCTCAGATCAGCTGTTTCTGTGGGTTTCTATACATGGTCTTGACTCCTTTGCTTATATTATCATTCCAACCTCTCTACACCTGGACTCCAGGAGTTCAGCCCAATGCTTAGCGATGGATTTTGCATTGGCTTCCATCAGCTACTAGATGGAGATTCTGTGATTACAAGTAAGGTAGTCACCAATCTGATTATAGGAGAAGACTGGTTCAGGTACCATCTCCACTACTGCTTAGGTTCTTAGTTGGGGTCATCCTTGTGGGCTCCTGGGAATTTCTCTAGTGCCAGGTTTTTCGTTAACCCCACAATGGCTCCCTCTATCAAGGTGTCTCTTCTTCTCCCTCTCTGTTTTTCCCCCAACACGACCTTCCTGATCCCTCATGTTCTCCTATTCCTTCCCCTTCTCTCCTCCCCAATCTCCTACCACCCTCACTCCCTCTCCTCATGCCCCCAATTTATTCAGGAGATCTTGTCTATTTCCCCTTCTGGGGTGGTCCATATGTGTCTCTCTTAGGGTCCTCTTCGTTTTCTGACTTCCGTGGGGTTGTGGACTGGTTATCCTTTGCTTTATGTCTAATATCCATCCATTTATAAGTGAGTACATACTGGATTTGCCTTTCTGTGTCTGGGTTACTTCACTCAGGATGGTTTCTTTGAGTTCCATCCATTTACCTGCAAATTTCAAGATTTCATTTTTTTTTTACTTCTGAGTAGTACTCCATTGTGTAAATGTATCAGATTTTCTTTATCCATTCTTTGGTTGAGGGGCATCTACATTGCTTCCAGGTTGCAGCTATTATAGATAATGCTGCTATGAACACAGTTGAACAGATGTCCTTGCGCATCCTTTGGGTATATGCCCAAGAGTAGCATTGCTGGGTCTTGAGGTAGATTTCCAACTTTCTGAGAACCGCCATATTGATTTCCAAAGTTGCTGTACAAATTGGCACTCTCACCAGCAGTGGAGGAGTATTCCCCTTTCTCCACATCATCTCCAGCATAAGCTGTCATCGGTGTTTTTGATTTTAGCCATTCTGACAGATGTAAGATGGTATCTCAGAGTTGTTTTGACTTTCATTTCCCTGATGGTTAAGGATGTTGAGCAATTCTTTAAGTGCCTTTTGGCCATTTGAGATTCCTTTGTTGAGAATCCTCTATTTAGATCTGTACCGCATTTTTAAATTGTATTATTTGGTGTTTTGGTGACTAGCTTCTTAAGTTCTTTATATATCTTGGGGATCAGCTCTCTGTCAGATGTGGGGTTGGTGAAGATCTTTTCCCATTCTGTGGGCTGCTGTTTTGTCTTGTTGACTGTGTCCTCTGCCTAACCGATGATTCACAGTTTCAGGAGGTCCCATTTATTAATTGTCGGATCTCAGTGTCTGTGCTACTGGTTTTATGTCTCCTGTACCAATTCATTCAAGGATACTTCCCACTTTCTCTCCTAAGAGGTTCAGTATGCTGGATTTATGTTGAGGTCTTTGATCCATTTGGACTTAAATTTTGTGCATGGTGATAGACATGGATCTATCTGCAGTCTTCTACATGCCAGCAACCAGTTATATTAGCACCATTTGTTGAAGATGCTTTCTTTTTTCCATTGTATAGTTTTAGCTTCTTTATCAAAAATCAGGTGTTCCTAGGTATGTCGGGTAATATCAGGATTTTCAATTTGATTCCATTGGTCCACCTGTCTGTTTTTATGCCAATACCAAGCTGTTTTCATTACTAAAGCTTTATAGTAGAGCTTGAAATCAGGGATGGTGAAGTCAGGCTTCCTTTGTTGTACAGGATTGTTTTGGCTATCCTGATTTTTTTGTTTTTCCATATAAAGTTGAGTATTGTTCTTTTGAGGTTTTTGAAGGATTGTGTTGGTATTTTGATGGGGATTGCATTTAATCTGTAGATTGCTTTTGGTAAGATTGCCATTTTTACTATGTTGATCCTACCTATCCAAGAACATGGGAGATCTTTCCATTTTCTGATGTCTTCTTTAATGTTTTTCTTTAAAGACTTAAAATTCTTGTCTTCATACAACAAGGATGTCTGTTCTGCTATGTTTATAGCAGCATTATTTGTAATAGCCAGAACCTGGAAGCAACCTAGATGCCCCTCAACTAAATAGTGGATAGAAAAATTGTGGTACATTTAAACAATGGAGTACTACTCAGCAAAAACAAACAAACAAACAATGGAATCTTGAAATTTGCAGGCAAATTAATGGCACTAGAAGAAACCATCCTGAGTGAGGTAACCCAGTCACAAGAAGAGAGACATGATATGTACTCACTTATATATGGATTTTAGACATGAATCAGGGAAGTGCCAGCATACAATCACACTGCCAGAGAGTCTGGGAAACAGAACCTTCATCCAGAGACTGATGGAAACAGAGGCAGACACCCACAACTAAACACTGAACTGAACTCTTGAAATCCAGTGACAGAAAGGGAGAAATGACGAGCCAAGGGGTTAAGACTGGGTTGGTTTAACCCACAGAAACAGTTGACCTGAACAAGGGGGAGCTCTTGGTCCCCAGATTGATGGCTGTGTGGAAAGCATGGGACTGACTCCGGCCCCCTGAATATTGGTGTCAGTTTGGAGGCCTAGATAATCTATGGGGCCTAGGATAGTATTTACCCCTGGCGTACAAATAGACTTTGAGTGCCCATCCCACAATGAGGGGTCTTCTCTCAGCCTAGACTCTTGTGGAAGGGCTTAGGCCCTATCCTGGATGAAATGACATACTCTGGAGATCCACCATGGAGGACTGCACCCTCCCTGGGGATCAGAGTGGAAATTGGGTGGGGGACTGAGAGGCCTGGTAGAGAAGGGCAGGGGAGGAAGGAAGGGAGATGGAGAGGGAGAGGGAGAGGGAGAGGAAGCTGGGATTGACATGTGAAACAAGCTTGTTTCTAACTTAAATAAAAAATGGGTTTGTATTAAAAAATAAGTAAAATATAAGGCTGAAAAACAAATTCTTGTCATACAGGTCTTACTTGTTTGGTTAGAGTTATTCCAAGAAATTTAAATTTATATTTATATTGGGAAAGGTGATGCTTCTCTGATTTCTTTCTCAACCTGTTTATCATCTTTATACAGGAGGGTCACTGATTTTTTTTAGTTAATCTTGTATCCTGCCACATTACTGAAGGTGTTTATCAGTTGTAGGAGTTCTCTGATAGAATTTTTTGGGTCACTTATGGAAACTATCATATCATCTGCAAATAGTGAAAGTATGATATTTTCCTTTCCAATTTGTACCCCCTTGATCTCCTTTTGTTGTTTTATTGCTGTAGCTAGAATTTCAAGTACAATATTGAATAGATATGGAGAGAGGGGCCAGTCTTGTCTTGTTCCAGATTTTAGTGGAATTGCGTTTAGTTTCTGTCCATTTATTTTGATGTTGGCTGTTTCCTTGCTGTATGGTTTAAGCATTTTGGTTGAGTAAACTCCACAAAAGGAATTTCCTGAAGAAAGTTGTTGGAGACTGTCTTGGTTTTAGTGACAAATGTCCCACATTGTGGGAAACCCTTCTGCCTTTGGTAAGTAGTGGAGTTGGTCACTTTTAACAGTTACCAAAGTATTTCCTAGACAATGATTGCTAATGAAGGAAATACAGTGATGTACTGTCCTGACACTGTACTTATTCCCCTATTGGGGAATGCCTATATAGATTACTAGGCAGAAAGATGTTAGAGTGGAAACAGATTTCCAAGTATTGAAGTTGGGGTTTTTTGTTACTGACAAAATGCCTAACAGAAGCAACTTAAGAAGGAAGCCAATTTTGTCTCACAATTTCAGAATTTTCAGGTTTCTGGCTTTGGTAATTATGGCTCCATGGCAAAGCAGAGTGTCATTATGGAAGGAGACTTTTTCAGAGCCTCCTTATCTCCTGTGGATGGGAAGCTGATAGAGAAGAAGGCCCATGTACCTCCTTTAAAAGGACCCCCAGCCCTTCACAGTTCACTTTCTGAACTAGACTCTACCTCTTAATATTCCCATCATCTCCAAAAATGACAGTGCTAGTTGTGGACCAAACATTCACCAAGGGGGAAATTTCATAATTATACTCAGCAGCAAGTTTCTTTCTATGCTTATAAAAATAATCTTTAGGATCATTTTCTATTGTTGAAGCTCTAAATAACAAAGAACATGTGTGTTATAAGCAATGTGTCCCTAAACACAATGATTTTTTGTTCTGTAAAACAACACATTTTTCCTCAATTTGCCAAGAAACGAAAAGCAGAAAATGAAGGTAACAAATAATTAACAGGTAAATGAGAAAAAGTGGATGGGGTCTATGAAAACATTTGCTTCAATTAAAAAAATGTTCCTGCTGTCTAAGAGGCAAACAGACTACAAGTGGATTCGAACACATAGCAAATAAACTAATTTTCACTGGGAACTAACATAAATCATTCTGAATTTGAACATTACATCAAAATGACAACTTAAAAAGAGTATTAAACTTTACTGAACAAATAACTATTGATGTAGAAAAATGCCCATGGTATGATGTTATGTGAAAAGGTTAGCTAGTTTGTGCTAAAGAGCAAGAATGGCTGGGTGTGTTGGCACACACCTGAAATCCCACCTCTCATGAAAGAATGGCTGGGTGTGTTGGTACACACCTGAAATCCCACCTCTCATGAAAGAATGGCTGGGTGTGTTGGTACACACCTGAAATCCCACCTCTCATGAAAGAAAAGCAGGAGGACCATGAGCTCAAGGACAGCCTGGGCTACATAGCAAGACCTGTGTTCCAAAGTGACAACATTGAAAATAAAAGAGGAACATAATGTTTTAGCTATTGTTGCTTCTGTGCAGTTGGGGGATTTTTCCCCCTGCCTTTTAAAACTTTATACTTTCTAATATACTCTACAATATGTCCCTATTGTTTTCAAAATCTGGAAGATAAAATTAAGAAAACAGTTGTAGAAACAATTTTGTTTCCCTGTTGGGACTTCCAAAAATGCAAATTACTGTGTAAGAAGTTAGGAATTATCAAGTTGTAGATGAAAAACTCACTCCTGCCCCTAACACAGATGGGGAGGATGGGACACTTCTGGCTTCATATTGATGTGGGATTAAAATGGAGGAAATAAAAGTCACCATTTTACTAGAGAAAAACATAAAGAATCTTGAAGATAAATTTTGATAATAAAAGTTATCTCACAGTAAACTTTCAACCACTCCTTTGGCGGATCAAAGGAAGAGAAATTTAGAAGTTGTTTGCTCCAAGTGGAGATTCAGAGAGTTACCCTGTGGCATGTGAAAGTACTGATTCCTTTGCCTGGAGGCTGTGGGATTTAACCTTACATGGTCTCTTTCTTCTTAACTTGCTGTTTATTATTACATATCAGAACTCGCCTATACAGACCCCTCCTCTCCCTCTCCCTCTCCCCCTCCTTCTATTCCTCCTTCCTACTCTCCCTCCTTCCCTCTGTCTCTCTACTCTCCACTCCCTTCTCCCTTGTAATTCTCCCCCCTCTTGTTCTCCCCTCCCCTTTACCCTTCAATTTATTCCCGCTTTCATTTACTGCGGTAGAATTTCCTCATTAAAACCTTGAAGAAGCCATAAAACACACTGCTATTTTAAATTTCTTCATCTTCATACATTTCATGTTCACTGCCTTGCTGAGTCCCAGAAGTAACTTGTGAATTACATTAGATTAGTATCATTTCATGTTTTTAAAGACAGGAAGCTGTGGCAAAGCAAACGCCTTGCCAATCTGCAGTATCATGGCACTATGTACCACAGTCAGAGTCATTGCCCCTGCGACAGCTCTCCTTTTTATATCACACTGTGTTCGGGCTGTGATTCTCCTTTTTATATCACACTGTGTTTGGGGTGTGATTCCCAAAGGCACAGAAGCAAAATGCAACAAGGTGAAGTTCATTTAAAATAAAGCACGACAGATACTCATAAAACTTGTGCATAATCAGGATAATTAACGAGGATATTTAATTTTGTTAAAAAGTTGTGGTTGTACCTACTTAGTCTATTTTGCAGAGAGATTTACATACGGTTATCAAGTTTTGATATTAGTTCAAAACTTTCCATGGCATAAATCTTTACATGTTTTCCTGGAATGATATTACCTCCTTCTTTTGATTTTTATTCATTAATACATGAGCCACTATTTAAAAAGAATAATCATAAAAATATACGTACTTTCCATTTTCCCCCTCACATCCCTCCCTTCCTTTCTTTCTTTGCCAAGGTTCTGATATATAGTGAAAGCTAGCCTCAAACTCATGATCCCTCTGTGTCTCCCTCCCCAATGCTGGGATTAAAAACCTGCCTCTATCTTTGCCCAAGATACTTTGAAGAGATCACCTTAAAATGTCTCCTCCCAGGGGCTGTCGTGGTGCGTCTTATGAAGCATTGCTGTAGTCAAATGTGATGCTCTGTATGAAAGGAAAAGGAAGCAGTGATCAGTAATAATCCAGAGGTGACAAGTGTCACCTTCCAACTCAGGGTAATTTCCTTGGTTTTGGCAACTGTCACTGATTTTGTCTAGCAATGGCATCTTTATTCCTAGGAATGCTGTCTTTTCCCCCTGACATGACCATTTCTCTTCCATGAAGTAGCTGACTTCATTTGATTGGGATGACCTGCAAAACAAAGCCACAAAATAGTTTGACTCTTGTGTCTTTCTGTCTTTTTAAATATACTCTCACTAAGATTGGTCTTTCTCGTGTCTAGGTGCAAAGTTAGGCAAGCTTATTGGCTTCTGTGGTCACTCCTGGGTAATACAGTTCAAGTAATTGAAAATGACCTCCATCTAGAAATTTAACTATCAGTAGCTCATGTTTCCAACTTGTGTTTAAAGTTGAGGTTTCCTTCTATCTCACACTGTGGGTTCCTGAGTGAGTATGAACTTGTCATCAAACCTTCCATCCCTCCCCTTCTCCTACTGGCCAATTGAATGTTCTGAATCATCTACAGTTGGGACAACAAGGAGAGGGGATGAGAGAGGCTTCACAAGATTGTGCTTTGTGTGTGGCTATCTAGTATGCTGCCAATTGTTCACAGCTGACAAGATGACAGATGTTGATGGCTGATGTTTCTAGGGGCTTCTGTGACTTTTTCATGCTTCCCTGTAAACAGTGACTCTGCTGTATGGTTGGTAAATGTATCTTGCATTAGCAGGATACTCTCTAACCCCTCTGTGACATGCCATGAATTTCACCAAAAGGAGACAAAGAATCAGACCTTCATGTCATGTTGGTCAAACATTCTGAGGAAGCAGTTTCACCATTAACAAGCATTGGGTGGAATAAAGAACATGAAAAAACAACAAAATAAGATTGAGATTGCAAATAGACAGAATCGGCAACAATGAGATTAGAGTCATTTATGGTAGGAAAAGGTAAAACAGGAGTGAAAAATAATGTAAAGGGAGAAGCTGTGTCTCTAAAAGCAAAGGGAGTATGTGTTGGCCATTAGGAGCCCATCAGTCAGACTGCCACTATATAAAAGAGGAGGTGGTCCCAGTTTGCTTCATTGGTGGTTAGGTGGGAAAAAATGACATAGCATCTCATGACCCAGAAGGATTAAAAGGACTGAGTATCTTTGCCAAAGTTTCTAAGATTAAACAAAGAAGAAGTAGAAACAACAGACATTGGTACTTGCTTTAAGAGAAGCTTCATGTGCTTATTTTAAAAGGATAGAAGTGTAAGTTATATGTAGATATTAAAAGGTTGAAATGAAGATTTAAATTAAAGGCAATAAGACTATTAATATGCCTCTTAAAGACTAGTTGGCTATTAAGAACCTATTTAATTAGATTCAATAGCCACTAAAGCCACCATGTCTATCTGTTAAGTTAAATATTAGTAATTTTGCTTGTTACAGAAAATACAGTTAAACTGTTCTAACACAGTGGGAAAGCTACAAATACTAACAGTGATTTATGTTTTCTGAGTCTGTGAAACAAAATCAGCCGCTGTTCTATAGACTCTGATCTTAGTGTCCCTCATTCTCAGAGGCTGCTGCATTAGTGTCCCCATGTCCTTGGTCACAGTTTGGGTAACTGAGTCCTGGAGAGTCTTATTAACCTGTCTGGGATCACACAGCTAGTCAGTGCTGTGACTCCTTGGTCCTGACCAAGAAGTCACCTGGTGACACCAGTCATTAAAACAATACCCAGCCGTCTTGGGCAAACCTGGTGTTGGCAGTAGTATCAGCTGGAGGTTGATGAGCTCATTTTAAGCCCAGATCTCTGTGTGGTAGAAGGAGGCTTATAGAAAATACCACAAGAGAGAGGTCTGTCACAAGCCCTGTGTCACACTCTGATTTCACTTCTGCAGCTAGATCAAGGACAGGAAACCAGTCAGTAGGGCTTCTGAAGTCTTGACCTCCTTCGCTCTTTCTAGATCTCCTATATTTAGTTCTTTGTCACCTGCTGTCTCTCAGATCTGCATGACCTTTGTTCACTACCTGATGTGCTCTCTCCCTGGCCCCCTCTTCCTCCCGCTCTGTTTGTTGTGTGTGTGTGTGTGTGTGTATGTGTGTATGTGTGCATATGGAGGCAAAAGTCAACTTTCTCTATAAGTATCATGTTTCAGGAGCCAGCCACCTAGTTTTGTTGAGACAGGGTATATCATGATTAGACTAAACAGGCTTGCCAGTGAACTCCAGTGATCTGCCTGACTCCACTTCTCAGTGGCGGGGATTATAAACGTGTGCTACCATGCCAGGTCTTTTCATGTGCATAGTAAGGATTGAACTCTGACCTCATGACTGCGCTTTACTGACCGAGCTATCTTGGAAGCCCCAGAATGATCTTTCTGAGATTCTTACATTGTCTTGTCTCTTACCTTCTATTTTGCTTGTGGACTAGAGTTAGAGGTGGACAAGATTCTCTGGTTCTTCAGAACATAGGCAAGTGCTTACAGATGCCAGGAAATGTGAATCAAGACCACCTAGAAACTTGTGCCTGTAATATTGTAATATAGTAATCATTTGGGGGAATGGTGAATGGCAAAATCTTCAAAATAATAACCAAGGGCCTTGAGAAATGGCTCAGTGGTAAAGTGTTTGCTGTGTAAACATGAGGACTTGAGTTTGGATCCCCAACACCCACGTAAGAAGCTAGACAGTGGTGGGTACCTGAAACAATACTGCTTGAGAAGGTATCAGAGACAAACACCTTCTAAGGGCTCACTAGCTAGCCAGAACAGTAGAAATAATGAGTCCCAGCTTCAATGAGAGATCATGTCTCAAAACATAATGTGAATAATAATAGAGGAAGACACCTAACACTGGCCTATGACCTTCGTATGCACACACTGTACACACAAATGCAAGCTACTCTCTCACAAACCTACACACAATCAAAACTTAGAAATTAACAACCAGTTCTGAAAGGGGCACTCTGCTCAAAAAAATTACTGCTTGTTAAAACTGCACTTAGCAAATATAGCCCACTGCAGCAATTTATTTTCTACAACAGTTAATAAACTCATTGTCTCTTACTAATGAATACATAACAAACTTACTACTATAAATTCTTGCCCATATGCCAATTTGCTTTTTTCTTCATTCCTTTGCCATTTTCTCTAAGTTTTAAAGGTTGAATTTAATATTCCATATGGCCTAATAATGCTTCTAAGACCCGCACACCCCCAGAAATTGTCTACTAATAAAGTTTTAAATAACCAAAGCATCACCATTTCTTTATCCTTCATGGACTAAATTTTGGATAAGGTGCTTAGGTTAAGATCTGAATCTTTTGTACCTTGGTGTGATGCCCACCACATTGGCACAGTTTCCTGACTCAACATCACTAAGCTCTTATGAACCTTTATCCTGAACATATACTTTTAAGGGAATCCTTATGCATGTACATTAGACTACGTGGGAGTTGAAAGTCTGGAAGAGATACAACTAGACACTTATGTAAGCTACTCAGCCAAACAAATGCAACTGAAATGAAGCCCACAATTCTAGAAATAACACAGTGGATGACACCAGTAAGTTAAACCAGATGGCATGTTTGATAGTGCCCTACATTGTGTCAGGAACTCTGGAGTCACCCTTTGAAAAACCATCCCATCCTTAATACTGAAGTGCAAAGGAAGACCTTTGCCTCTGATCCATAATTTTCTTGATGTATCATCAGCCTATTTCTTCTGAGATACTTTGCCTTACAGTGAAAAACAGACGGTTCTTTTTTTTTTTTTTTGGTTTTTATGAGACAGTGTTTCTCTGTATTGTTTTGGAGGAAAACAGACGGTTCTTAAAACACCCTTCTGCAGTTGCTGGTGGACTAGTTTGCCTTGGAAATGAGGAAGGTTGCATAGTGTGCTGTGTGATATACTATTTACACAGTGATGTATGTAGAGTCAGGTAGTTCATTTATTACCAGCTATGTTGAGGTTATCTCATGTAAGGGGTGAGATTTTCTACCCTGGTTTTGAATTTCCTCAACAGATGAAGTTAAAGGACCCAACCAGAGTTGGCAATGAAAGAAAAATGGCTGCATGCTCGTAGCAGATTTGGTTGAGCCGAAGCTCACGAGCTTTATGTGTGCATCACTGTTGAATCCATGTGTGTTAGATGCCCTGGAATTGGAGGTATAGGCAGCTGTGAGCCACTGGAGGTTGGCACTGGGAACTGAATGCAAGCTCTGGAGTACTCGTAAATGCTGAGTCAGCTCTCCACTTCTGCTCTGTGCACTTTAGCAACCATCCTATTAGCTTCGTGGGAAAATTTAAACTTCAGTTAGTTCAGATTAAAAAAAGAAAATGTGTTTCCTCAGTCAGAGTTGCTATGCCTCCTATACTCGGTGCCCATGAAAGCTAATGGCCATCGCACGGGTTGTGTAGTTATCGAATGTTTTCAACATTGCAGGTAGGTAAGAGGACTTGTCCTGGAGTGCTGAAGAACCTGTTATCCTATTTACGCTCTCACTATTACCCAGGAAAGTAGCTTTCGAACTTGTGATCCTTTTCATAGGGGTTTGAGTGTCTGGTAAACATTGATCAGTGGCTGAAGTTGAAGACAAAAGCTGATTCTCAGGTGGAGAGGAACATGGAGTTCTAGTGTGTGCTTTCACACACACTAGATAATGGTGCTGTAGATAATGGTAATGTCTGTGCATTTCACCAGGTAGAAGGAGCCGGAATGCTTTCACAGTAAATAGGCAAGCAATGAGCAGATTGCTGTGTTCACCCTTATTTAAACGGTGTGATGTAGATGTTTATTGCAGTATCTCCTTCATCTCTTTGCTCAGTGTTTCTACAGATGTTTTATCTCCCTTCCTTCCTCAGGCTGGTGAACCCACACATACTAGGGGTTCACTTACATTTTTGAAGCAATCTTTCCTCTGTAAAAAGTCTTTCTCAGCTCTCTAGATAAAGAGGAAACTGCTTACATCTGTCTAGGACCTATGCCATTGCCTCTGGGAATCCACTGGGGTTCAAAGATGAAGTGACCAAGGGCAACAGATTTCTGCATTACATTATCACCTGTCACTACCTCTTACATTCTTGGTAAGAACAAGGTGGTCCTCACCACTCGGGGCAGGACCTCGGGCACCGGCCAGATGCCCAGCAGCTTGCTTGACCTCATTAAAATTGAGCGATCATGTTAATGTTTGGGTTCGAGGCCAAATCTCTTGAAGCTGTTTAAAATTTCTGAAAATGTTATCACACAGGAGGTTTGCCTTGTGATCTTTTCTTTGTATTTTCCAGAACATCAATTTGAATGGAAATAGACCAAGTGGGCGTTAGATCTATACTGGAATTAAATGCAAAATTTATTTGCTGCAGAAAACTACATTCAGTACTTGGCTAGCTACCTTATTTTTATTTTGAGCTCTTAAACTCTAGAAAATAGGATACTTATTCATTATAGTTAGGCAAGAACTTATAAGCTACAAAACTGAAGTTCTAACTGGCCAGGATGACAAATCATGATGCCTGGTGTTTGTCTCCAAGCAGTAGAGACGGGGTCCTGACAACTTCTACTCTGTGCTCTGCTGACTCACAGCCTGACCTGTGTTTTCATGTCTACCCCACTGAAGGTCAATAACTGAGTTTAGATGACAGAGGAAGTGTAGTACAAGGGAACACTGCAGTTCCTAGCAGCTTTGTCAAGATCATGCGGGACTGGTAACTGACCAGATTTCTGAAGGCTGCAGATTTTCCTGAACATAAATCAAATCTCTGTCTATGAAGCGTAGCGCTTTTTCCTTTCAGTTTAATTATTTACTGCCGAAGGACATGCTTCCACTCTTGTATGGGCTCCAGTGAACTTCCCTGCACAGTGGTCCTGTCAGGTTGGTCCAAATGCCTCCGCTAATTGGTGTCCTGCCCTGTTGTTCTCATGCTGAGTCCAGCGTGAAGCCGGTTGCTCTCAAAGAGCAGGTTTCGTGTGATGAAAGACAGTCTGCAGAGCACAGATGTGTGGTGCCCGAGAGTGTTTGTTCAGTCAACATGGACACTTTTCAAACACAAATAATACAGGTGGCCAGATCTGATCGTTATTGTTAACTCTCATAGCAAGGGTCCTCCCTGAGCTTGTGGGCATTCAGATCCCCATTTCATGACTCTGGTGCTAATCAACCTAAGAGGCATTATTGGCCAAAGCAAAAGACAGGAGACTAAGGGCAGATACTGTTCTTTGCCTACAATGTTGGCCCTGTTATCATGTACCTGTATTTTAGTTTCTTCATGTCCAAAATTATCATTTGTGACTGCTAATTGGTTAATATATCCGAAAGGATAAAGCTATGTGACATAAGAGGGATGCAGGAGAGAAGTGACAATTCTAGAGCAGATGACGATTTGAATTTTGGAAAGTATTCTTTACAAAGATTGAAAGTAGAGGTAGATGAACAAGGAAAGTCACTTTTGCATCATTCTGACAAAATCATCACGATTTACATTTGTACCTAACTTCTAACTTTCCTGAGTGTATTGCAGTTTCCCACACACCTTTACCTTCATGGTGTGAGCTGAACTTTACAGCTGCTTCATGAAGTAGATGAATAAAGCAGCTGCCATAATCCAGAATCTCAGATGTTCAAGAGGGAGGTAGCCCACTTCTTTAGTTGGAAACATAGTGGTGTACCATTGACAATTAAAGCCACTTCTGTGCTTTGGTGACTATAGTCAACCTTTCCAGTATTTTTCATATATAAAAAATATAGACACTTAGCTAGGCATAGTGGCAACTTCCTGTAACCCAGCTCTTGGGAAGCAGAGCTGAAGGATTGTCTTAAGCTTGAGTCTTGGTCTATATAGCAAGTACCAGTTGAGTCAGGGATATATAATGAGTACCCATCTCAAAAACCAAACCAAATCAATGCAATCCAACCCAAAAGCCTAGAACCTTGCAGTATGTAGCATATACACTGGCTTTAAGCTTACTAGAATAAAGATTGGTTGATTTTCAATCTTCTGGTCATTTTTCTATGAAATAAAATTATAAATTGTTGATTTTTCCCTCATTATCAAAGATACATAGATGCTCTAATACCAACTGTAGAGTTAGAGGCAGGAGAATCTCATGTGTTTGTAGTTGTGCTCACAGATGATGGTAGCAGGCGAGTAAAGGAGAAACACAAGAAGTTGCCTGGCAGAACTCCTTATTAAAGTTGAGAGAAACTGACTCATGTAGTTAGGAATAAACATTGGGATTAACGAGCAGACTTGTAGAAAGCCTGTAGTGGCTGCCTCCTCCTCCTCTTCTTCTGCCGCCTCCTCTTTCCATTCTCTTCTTCCTCCTCCTCCTTCTCAGAAAAAAAAAAGCACAAACATTGGACAATTTTGGAAATTTTATTTGCACTGTGACTCCTCTATTCAAGCAAGATAAAGGGAGAGTCCAATGTGAACAAATTGTTGTAGCTCCTTGAGACATCTCAACCTTGTTTCAGCAATGATCATGCAACTTCCTTCAGCTGCGCCACTAAAGCACAAGGGGAACCTCGAAAAACACAATCCCCAAGTTCAAAGAATAGCCATGGGCTCTCGTGTTAAGAGACATGTGGCTTTCTGGCAATGATTTTTCTGTGGAGCTAAAAATTCCTCTAAGCAAGAGGCAAACATTTATATGAATTTTATGAGTTTTATTGGGATTCAACACAAATATTCTATGTAGCTTTTGGTGTACTGGGGTTAGACTTTTTTAAGATTTAAATTGTTCATAGTCATATGAGAACTGTTTCAGTGAGTCAACACCTTGGTAAATAGTATTTTGTTTGCAACTTCTCTCCTCACAAAAGACATCTTCTTCAGGGGACCCAGTCTGGCTGTTTTGAATGGCATCAACTTCAAAGGAGCATTGTCTGCATTCACTCATTTTCACACTAAGTCTCCCTTTAGTACTTTGGCCAAGCCCTCTTTATCTTGGGACACAGGGAAAAGACTTTTATTCTTGTTTTGAAAATCTTGCTGATCTGCTGAACAAACCTCCAGCCTGATCTTTTTTCTTTTGTAAGTTACATAAATCGTGCTGTGTGAACTAACATCTTGTCACTCATTGTCCTAAAGCTAGAGCCAAACTGGTGAGAAACCACCTACTGCTGAACTTCAAGCCCGTGCCAAAAAGGCAAGAGCTACATGCTGTTCTGTTGTGCCCTTGAGTGATCAAACAGTTCTAAGAGCAAACAGGAGCTTCAACAGCGGGAATCAGAGGGCAGCAGGAGCCAAGCAGAGTGCAGACAAGCCAGGGAGGGGTTTCTTAAGGTGAGGTGACACTTGCAAATACAGGCACATTTGCTTTGCTGTTTGGTGCAGGGTGCTTGAACACTCCCAGAGTAGGCAGGGTGATGCAGAGGCTGCTTAGTAGGTGGGAGAACAGAGCCCCACAACAAGGGGGTTTTCATTTCTCACTTGCTGCTTACTCTCCAGTGTTTATGCACATACTTATTGTTCTGGAACAATCCAAAGTATCTCAGTCTGTCTTTACACACACATCACATTTGTAAACATATATGCTCTACCACGACTGCTTGCCCGCTTCTAGTTAGGGTCTTCCAGTCTACATTTTACAGAGGGGATGAAAGAATTTTCTAGAGAGCTGATCTGAATAATGGAGTGAATCAGAAACAATTATTTTAAAGTCATTTTGTCATTTCAGGAAATTGTTTATGTTGACTAAAGCAAAATCTCAGTGTTGCAGGGCACAGAGAGGAAATAGCTTGGTAGAATTTTCTTTGCAAGACCAATAATGTAGTCAAAAGTGAATAACTTTAAATTCTTGCAGTTCTTAATATTTCCTTAATTGTCTTATACACAAAAGCTTTTGGAGTGACACTAGGTCTTGGAGACACTGAAAGGGGATAGCTGCTGTTTCTGGGCACAGATTGACATCATCAGTATGAATCACAGACTTCAAAATATTGAAACAATGATTAGATTTAGAATAAGTGATGGACTCATAGAATCGAAAATGGGGTTGGCATTAATGCATTCATAAAATAGAGTGTTTCTAATCTGTCTTCAGGGTGTGAAACAGCCTGGATGGTTTGTTTATAAACACAAGTTATAAAAGCTAGAAGTCGGAGATTGAGGTATGATGTCATGCGTTTCAGGGAAGTGTTCTCTTCTGGGATGAAGATGGCTGACATTTTAGTCATCACACTACAAAAAGAGACTAGAGACGCTTAAGGGACACTTTCATAAGAACACTCATTCATGCAGTGCCATGCTTGGTACTTGACCACATTCCAAGGCCCTTCCTGATATCATGACCCCAGGCAGCAGGAGCTCAGCATAAACCTGGAGGACACAAATATTGGGTGCACCCCTCTGCTCTAACCTTGGCTGTTCCTCACTAGGTTCTTGTTTGTGGAAGGCAAATACATTTCTTGAGCCTCCGTGGACTTGTGACATGTGTTGGCCTCTTTTCCTGTCTTCTCTTTGCCCTTCATGATAATTAATAATTTATACAGTTATAAATATTAATGGACTCGTGGTGACATCTCTATACATGCTTATTGTCACACTTAAGTTAATCTGCCCCTCTTACTTTTCCATTTTCTTCCTCTCCCTTGAACTCATTCTGTTCACTGTTTTCACTATAGTGTTTTCGTTTTCAATGCTCTCTTTTACATATGAGGGAAAAATGCAATACTTGCCTTTCTGTATCCAGCTGACTTTGCCTAATGAGATGACCTCTGGTTTCATTCATTCCATGTTTGCCCTTTATCGTGTATTCCTGACTCTCTTTCCTTTGTCTGTGCTCACAGCTATACTTCCCCAAAGTTTGTTTCCCTCTTTCTTCTTCACCAACATGCAGATTCCTTGGTTGCAGAGACCAATTGGTTTAGATCTGTAATACTCAGCATCTACCAGTGAGCCTGGCAGAGAGCAGGCACTCTGCAAAGGTGTACAGAATGGAAACAAGTGAATTATGAGAAGATCTATGGTTCATTTTAAATGCGTTACCATTGAATCATGAGGGTGAAGTCCTGTTGTCACCAAGAAAATTCCTGAAAGTGCTTTCTTCTTTATGAGTTGCTCATCATCCACGCTGCTTTATTAAATGACTTCAAGTGCACTCACTACACCTACGAGCCTAAGACCTCCAGGGGTTTTATCCTATAGGCTATTGGACCCCCACCTCCAACTGTGTTAACAGTGTGAGACATCTGGGAGATCTTTGTGAGTTTCCTTCCCTGTGTAACTGTCGTGGCTGATGTTAACAAAAGCATAATGATGAAGGTGAGCCTGTGTTCACCTTGGCAATAGTACTCATATTTGAGTCCCAGCAGCTGAACAAGGGGATGGGGAGTGAAAAATCTGATATATGGCTCTTGGCATGGTGGGAAATGAATCTGGAAACCTAATAAAGTGGCTCATTTAGAGTCAATGATTTTAAAATGAGGGGCAGAGTAGCTCCTTGGAAGGCAGCAAATCAGAACTTAAACCAAAGGGCAGCCTTCATTCTTGTTTCCAACCCTGGAACCTATCTGTTTCCACCTTCCTTCTTTTCACCAGGCATATGACTGACATCTCTTCACTGATGAGTGTGGTATCTTCTCATGTGTAGCCATTCTATCCTTCGCAATGGCTTGAGAGATCCTCCAGAATAGTGTAATGCCGGGAAAATCCTTTGCAATGTTGTAAGTCTGGTATGAATTTCCTTGTACTTAGTGGAAGCACACCGAAAATTTGTTGTTCCATCTTTTGTAACACGGAAGGCAGAAGTAAATTTCAAGATGGGGAGAATGGAAACAGCTACAAACCCTTGCCTTTATGCACTAAAAGGCAAAGGAATTCATCAATTATTTGATGTTTCCTTTTAGATTTCCCAAAGTGTCAACATAAGGCAGATATTTTTCTTCTATCAAAGGGTTACTATGTCTGAAGATACAATAAATGAAATACTGAAATGTTTTTTTGTGATTCCTGGGTTTAATATTTGTAAATAATGAGTTGTGACTCATTTCTCAGGAAAAACAAATGCTTTAGCTTCACAAACTGTCTGTTAAACTGAGAGACAGGTGTATTGTGTTTACAAGGGATATGACATTATAAACTCAGCCAGAACAACCCATCCAGATGTGCAGTGATCTGTATCCATGAACCCAGAGGATGCTGTCACAAGCTTTGCGGGTAATTTTTATTTTTGAGTAGTTAAGCACCTTAGCAGCCAACTGGAATGGGGCCAATATCAATGACAACACACAGATGAAAAACCATTATCTAATCAACTTCCATCAAACCAGTCAGTGGTAAATAGCATTTCCTTGAAAAACTTACTACAGATAGCATTTTGGTTGTTAAATTTATTAAATGTAAAGTGGCATAACTTCTTTCTTGAAAAATTCAAGACTGCATTTTCATACCCATGTCCACCCACAAACACAGTTCAGCAGGAGAGGAGCTAATAAGGTCATTTGACAAAAATAAATCACACAAATTGTATTTAGCAATTTTCAACATTTACTGAGAAAGTCCATGCAGGGGGCATGGCCTTGCCAATTATGAAAAATGCTATCCTGAATAATTAGCAGAATGTGTTGACAAAAAATGTCAGCATGAGAGGAGGCAGCAGGCTTTATCTACTGGTGTGTAAGAAAAACCTTTTGAACCCAAAGTTTTGCTAATTTAACATGTTTTCATATTACTATGAATCGCTATGGCAAATTTGCTAAAGACAGTGTGGTCTTAGAAGAAACTATTTCTGCTCTATATTACAATATGCAGTGTCAGTTATTTGGGTGTATACATAGTATACAGCTTCAATATATATGATTAAATCTTGAGTTTGTGCTTGTTGCTGTAGATTCTAATTAATCCCAGAGCACATATATAAGACATTCATTTGTCTTTAAGAAATTCATAAATAGTAAATCAATAACCAAGTTATTGGGTGAATTCTATTATAATAGAAACATTTCCATACATTTAATCCAGGTACTCAGGATTCTCTATGCTAATTTCTTGTAATTTTCAAAACCCAGGTTAAACAACATCTACCATATGGTGTTTTCCCTCATCTCATGTGATGATATCTTTTTATTTGAAGACCCACATAGCTTACTTTTCTGAATAACTTGTATGGAAAGTAGTCACTTGCTATATTTTCCCTTCTCTTCCTGCTCATTTCAACTGCAATTTAATCTTTAATATATCATTTCATATTCTCATATGGATGTGCATGTTCTGAGGTTAGTGATTAAATCTTTAACTTTTTTGAAGTCTACTCAGTGTGGTGTATGGCTGGTAGGTAAAACAAAAAGCATTAGAAATGATCAAAAGCATTATGTGCGTATTATACAGAAAAGAAGACGGTATTATTTTCTACTGCAAATTAAGCTCAACACTGATAGTAAATCATTTGAAATAAACACAATCAAATTTTGTATAAATTTACCATCATGTGAACATTTTCCATCTTCATCACACTTGAAGCTTATCATTCCACTTTATAAATATCCAACACCTTTAGCAGTTGCAAAGAGTTATTAAAAATGAAAGTCATTGTAGTCTCTTGAAGAGGTGAGACACGTTCTTCAAAATAATTTCACTATAATATATCTTCTGGCTTGAGGGATTTTGATTTTTGTCAGTTTGATCTCAAGGCAAAACTTGAATATTAATATAAAGAAATAAAGTACAATGCCCTGATTCATGGATTGGAAGTCCTATTAGATAATGTACAGTCCCATTAAATAATGAAATAATTCAAAATTTAATATAATAAAAATATTAAAAATTAAGTCACCGTGGGAGAGCTGGTAGCTTCCAAGAACACGAATTTTATGGATTCTTAGTTTTGTGGGTCAGAAGTCCAGGATAAGTCTAGCCTTGAGCTAGCAAAACTCAAAGTACCTGAAATCTGAGTTCCTTTCTGAAGACCTAGGGGAGAATTCTTCTCTCTCCCAATTTCTAGAACACACTGACATTCCTTTGGCCCATTCATCCATCTTCACAACTAGTGGCACAGAGGGCCAAATGTTCTTGCTGTCTTTGTTACTCTCCTCCTTTAATAAAAGAGACACAGAAATATTGTTAAATTTGGCTCAAACATATGGGGTCAACCCAGAGAATCCAGAATATTCTTTTTATTTCAAAGTCTTATATTATTCATATCTACAGAGTCTCTTTTTCCTTGTCAGGTAATGTGGTCCTGGATTCCAAGGATTAGGAGATAGATGCCTTGAAGAGTCAATACCCTGTTTGTGAATGCAATATGTTTTATGTATCTGTAAGATAAGGTACATTTTCAGTGGGATGTATTTCAATGTTATTAGTAATAATTGTAAATTTCTTAAAATTATAAAATATTAGAACAAGAAGGGTCAATGGAGGCTGTGTATAGTAGTCAACATTCACAGTGGCTCCCAGGGGTCCTCACCTCTGCGTTCTGAGCCCTTGCACTATCCCTTCCTAAACAGAACCACAGGGCCAGTAGAATAGAGTGGATCTGTGAGTGAGTATATGACTTTTGAGAATTGGTCATTGAAAACATTGTAGCTGTCATCTTGATTTCTCAAGATACAGAAAACTAAGGGCTGAATGAAACAAAACTCTCAAGCATCCCTAGGAAGGTTCCTGTAAGGGGAAACATGCTCCCTGCCAGTAGTTGGTCATGTGGTTGAACACATTGACAGTTCCAGGAAAGGCTTTCCATGGCTCCATCCTGGCTGATGTTAAGACTTGGACTGTACTAGAATTCCCAAGCTTAACCTCTTTGAAATTCCTGACCTGTAGTCATCACAATTAGGGTAATTTTTTTACACAGGAATAGACAGCCAATGCATTTTCTGGCCCACATTTCTAACATGTGGCCTGAGAATCACTAATTGGTAATTCTCTTTTAAAAATAACCTTAGAGAGCACTATATGATTTATGCCTACTCAAATAAACATCACCAGGTTTGGCTCAATGTGAATTTAACTTGTTTAACTATGGAGACTAATCAAATTACTTCATTGTCACCTGCTTTCAAGTGACGTCTACAGAGAAGGGACCCTTTTCTAAATTCTGATTCAGTCTACTTTTGTTGGTTTGAAAATAAAAGGTTGAATGCTAGAGTTATGATTTTACTCAAAGTGTCTTTATGCAAAAAAGTAAAATTTTGTATATGAAAAAGGAAGCTAGAATTTAAGCTTCCTGATTCCTATGTTCTTTAAATATGCTGATTAAGGTTCCATTAGGAATTTTAAATACATAGGGAGAAATGCCCACCTCCATTGACTCATTTATACGCTTTCATTATGCCATTAGAGCAATTCTAATTGAAGTTTTTGTTTGTTTGTTTTGGTTGTTAGAGATAAGATTTTTCTGTGTACCAGCTCTGACTGTCCTGAAATTTGCTTTGTAGCCCAAGCTAGACTCAAGTCACAGAGATCTTACTGCCACTGCTTCCCAAGTGCTCAGATTAAAGGCATATGCCTCCACCGCCTGGCTCTAATTGAAGTTTTAATACAAGTAAAATTGTACTTTAGGAGAAAAGTATTCTATCAGTTGCTTGCAAAAAAATCCTTTATCTTCAGGTTTTTTTTTTGTTGTTGTTGTTGTTCTGTTTTTCGACAAAGAGTTTCTCTGTGTAACAGTCCTAGCTGTCCTAGAACTGTCTCTATAGACCAGGTTAGCTTCAAACTCACAGAGATCTGTTTGCCTCTGCCTCCCAAGTGCCAGGATTAAAGGCATGTGTCACCACTGCCCAGCTGCTGACAATAAATCTAAAATTATTGGAGATATCTATGGAAACCATGTAAGAAGGGAGAAGCAGGTTACTGTTGAGGAATGTAGTATTTACTTCCTGTGTTATCTTTCCAGTGCTGTGACAAAACTGGACAAAAGAAACTTGAGGAGGGAAGAGCTTGTTTTGGCTTACAGTTTGAAGAGGGGATGTATGGCAACAGGACCCCGAGGTTGTATTGACAGTCAGAAAGCAGGGAGAGATGAATGCTAGTTCAGCCCTTTCCCTTTTTTATCGAATGATACACAAACCAAATGGTTCTTCCTACATCAATTAACCCAAACTAGCGATTTCTTCACAGACATGCCCAAAAACTTGTCTCCTAGATACTGTCAAGTTGACAACTAAGATTAACCATGACTAACCAAGACACTTCCTCAGTAGAAGTCTGTCACCCTTACAATGTTTAGTGGTCATGTATTCAGTGGTTACATAGTGATCCTGTCATTACCATCCCCCTATGAGATGAGAAGCCTGTAGGTGTTAAGGGCACTTTTCCTCTAATGTACTTTTCCTCTTCTAGATCATACATCAAGTATCAGAGGTCCTATAGTCCATAGCCAATGCTATCCTGTTTCACATTTCATGGGCAAGCATCTTCCATGGGATCTCCCTTTTGTGCCAGGATGCCAGGGGCCCACACAGTAGGTTCCAAAGATTCCCAGAAGATGACACTTTCTCTCTCTCTCTCTCTCTCTCTCTCTCTCTCTCTCTCTCTCTCTCTCTCTCTCTGTGTGTGTGTGTGTGTGCACGTGTGTGTGTGTGTGTGTGTGTGTGTGTGTGTAATGCAGACAAATCCCCCAAACAGCTTATAGTGTGAGTCAAAGCTATGGTTGAAAGGAAGGGAACATCATTAGGGACAGGGCCTGGCTCTTATAATACTTCGGATGTTACACAGAAAACTTTGGATGAACATATTTCAAATTAGAACCAAGCCTGCCAACTTGTGATGAAAGTATTTTCCCCACGTAAGTGGATACAATAATTGTGTTAAATCGTTTTTGCTGAGGTTCTAACTTTTACTTATTTATACACATGGTATATGAACCCCCACCTGTTGTCTTGTCCTTACCAGGCTGCATTCCTAATAGGTTGGCCAAGAATTCTCTCTATATAGATACATATACACACTCCATTAAAGATGCCTACAGTGAGTGAAGGAGCAGTGTGTGGTGGGGCTATGATGAAAACCGTTTCCCAGCGTTGCCTTCCTCTTGTACCTTTCATTCTTTGTGCTAATAACATTGGTTCTTGGGTACATGGAATTGCTTTTAGACATTACATATGCTAAGCATTTATTAGATAATTTCAAAAGGATTTGAAAAGTGATGGGGTAAGTCCTGTGTATATGTCAATAAAGCACTGTTGGCCAATAGGGAAGCAAGATAGATGGGACTAGGAGTACAGGAGGACTCTGGGTAGAAGAAACACAGGAAGTCAAGATGTAACTGCCATAGGGATAAGAAGCCCAGAAAGTTCTCCGGTAAGAGAAATACTTAGATTAACAATTATGGGATAAATACTTAAGTCAGAGCTAGCCAGTAAGAAACAAGCAAGGCCAACAGCTTCATAATTAATATAGCCTCCTGTGTGTTTATTTGGGACTGATGTGGCTCTGGAACCAGGCTGGCGGAAAGGCTTCTCTTTACAGAAAAGTGTTACTACTTGTAATTATCTAACAGCAATTAGAGTCCTGGGATGGACTTCTTGTGTAGCTAGATTCTAAGAGAGCTAAATGTTAACATATTTCAGTTATTTAAAAAAATAATAAAAGCTGGGAAGTGGTAGCACACATACTTTTAATCCTAGGAGACAGAGGCAGGTGGATCTCTGTGAGATTGTGGCCAGTTTGGTCTATACAGTGAGTTCCAGGACAGCCAAGGCTACACTTGCATGATGTCTTACAACCATCTGTAATCCAGTTCCATGGCCATCAGAAGATCTCTTCTGGTCTCTGAAGGCACAAGGCACGTAAGTGGTATGCATACATACATGCAGGCAAACACTAAGACACATAAGATAATATAAATAACTCTTGAAAAACTGTCTAGGCAGCTTTCCCTAAGACCCAAAACGCTACTGTGAGGTGGGCTCCTGCAAGAGTGCATTTACCAAGTCTTTCAAGGGCTCTAAAGCAGACATAAGTAATGTTTGGGATCCATGCCCTGAGCTTGCATCCATTTATTGCTAGAGTCGGTTAGACAAATAACACTTAAGGTCCTTTGACATACAGGCTCAGTACTGTTGTGGTTTGGATGTGAGATATCCCTCAGGAGCTCACGTATTTGGACATTTGTCTCCCAGTTGCTGGTGGTTTGTAAAGGTTATGGATACAGCAGGAGGTGGAGCCTTGTTGGAGAAAGTGGGTCACTGGGTCTGGAGGGCCACTTCCTAGCCAACTTCACTTCTCTTCTTCTGCATCCCAGCTGTGAGTGTGGTGTGGCTCCCTGTATCATGATCTTGCTGCCATGCCTTTTCTGGCATGATGGGCTGTATATATTCTCTGAGAGCCAAAATAACCATTTACTCCATTAGACGGTCTCTTGTCAGGTATGTTACCATGACAATGAAATCTTAACTAATGAGAATAAATAGGTACAGCACAAACACTACCAGACAAACTGAATGATTTTATAATTGAAGGAAGGAGTTTTTGCTCTAAGTTCTTTCTAGGAGAAATGCTGTTTCAGATGGTTCTAATAATGGCTGAATCTTGTCTGCTTGGTGCACTTTACTCTCTTTTTACTTTCCTTGGTTTTTATATTTAGCAGTGGTTTCAGTCTTTGATTTTGTTGTTTTCCAGGCCTGAAAGGTGCTTCATCCAGGACCAAACTGTCGTAAAGTGAAGTCAATAAATTTATACTGAGCATCAGAATTGGAAGACAGAAAGAAAAGCACAACCAATTCTCCCCAAGCAGTTGAACTTTCACAAGGATAATAAGTCTGTTGCCTGCTGTTTTTTATAGTTTGTTTAAATTACATGATCACAATAGTAACTCAAGATCAGGTTGGTATTCACTGTGAATAAAATAATAGGAAGATGTGTTTTTGTCTTGAGGCAGGAAGATAGACTAGAAAAATCAGTTGTCCTACTCTTTGATCTTTCAAGTAGAGTTGAGAGTTCTTATAGTTACTAATTTTCCTATTGATATTTAATATGTTTTTATTACTTGGAGGTAAAATGAGTAATGTGAAACAAAGGGGGTGCCATGGTTTGAATAAATGCACAGCAAGCCAGTGTATTGTAGGTTTATTCCTCTTCTAATGGTGATACTCAGAGGGGCTGAGAACTTTAAGAGTCAGAGCCTGATGGAAGGAAGTTAGACTACTGGTGGAGTGTTCTGGGACTGGGTATTAAAACTTTGGAACCTTTGCCTCTATTAGGCTAACTAATTGCCCTGGGGGAACAAACCTCCTCTATCACATGCTCCTGCATGCACTGAGCTTCCATGGGTCCAAAGCAACAGCGCTAAATGAAGTTGAACTAGAAACCCAGAGAGTGGACCAAAATTACTCTTTTCTTCTTTGTTTATTTTGTCATCATGATATAAAGCTTGTCAATACAAGGGTTCAATATATGAGTTATCACATGATCAGTGGTGATGTGATATGGGACAAGATCTTTGGTCATCTTCTTGTCCTTACCCATCCACTATTTCAATGTAGATATTATGCCTATACCATTGTCTCTACAGAGAACATGAAATGAAGCTAGTCTTAATCTACTGTGACCCATTAAGCCTATGTGTGGGCATTGCTGACCATGAAACAGTCTCCATCATTAGCTATTAGGGCCTTTGATCTGAAGGACTTGCACGTTCCATGAATAGAGTCGGCGTTCTATGGTTTGTGTATATTGATTCATTATTGTTAATAATTCTTACTCATGTTGTGAGTCTGAGTACAGTTTCTATAAGTTTACTTTTAAGCTCTTCAAGTTCAACTTTTATATTTCATTTGCATTTCTACCACTGCCTCATATTTTTCCATTCTTAGCAGAAATGAAACATACCATTCTACTATTCTTAGTGGAAATTAAACTTGCATTGAAGCACACTTGAGTAATGTCAAATTGACCCTGCATCAGCCTTATGAAAGAATATGGAATATATATGGTTAAGATGGCAATTCTTTCGGAATAAGCAAAGTTAATTTCATAGCCGTGTCTTAATAAGTGAGCCTTGAATTTTCCTATTTTATCAAAAGGATTTCTGTGATATATATTAAAATTCTTAAATTAAAACTTTCATATTAATAACACAGGCTTGCTATGAGTTCTACTCACAGAAAGACTGGCAAGCAAATGGTTCTTGCATTTTTACATAGTAAAGAAAAGAAATAGAAAATATGAAGTTTCAGGTTGAGAAAAATCACAAAAAGGGCATTACAAAGGTCAAGAATAGTTTTCTTAGCTTTATACTTACAAAATAAGTTTTAATTTAGTTAATTTTTTGCAGTTTGAACATTGAAGTGTTTCTTATCATTATGCATATTTGAAATTCAAGAGTAAGAAAGGATGATTCCTATATTACTCTCAGCCTTCTGTAATTAAGGAGGACTTCTACCCCTCACCTCTATGCATTTTAATGAGACTGAATTTTTTGATGTTGGACCACATCACGTGCTTGAACATTACGGTGTGCTCCTTGAGAAGTAACTGTCAAGCTGAAAGGCAAATAAATAGTTTCATTGTGCAGAACTTTAGGTCTTAGGCTTATAGTTGGATGAAATGCACGTGAGTAAGAATATGACTGATTTCTGACAGCCTTTACTCACTAATACAGCTGACTGGAAAATCTGCATCTTTCATTTCAACCTAATATTGTTCAAGCCGACAAATATTATCTGCTTCCCATTTACAAAGGATTTCCTTTGGAGCTATATTTAGAAACACATATATTAAAAATAAACCCTGAATTTTGCCTCCCTGAAGTAGCTTTAGGTCTAGTAAAGGAGATAAAATGACAACACACAGATAAATATCAAGTTATTTATAGCCTTTTTACATTGTGTGTCAGATGTGGTAAACAAAAAATTGTCACTAGGGTGCACTTGGCTAGGTCTTTTAGATTCTAAATTCATGCTTGAGTACTAAATTTAATTAATATGCCAGGAACAATGACAATGGAACCTGGTAAGATGAAGAGTTAGCCACACTTCCACTGGGATTCAAGTTTAATGAACTTCTTCTAGTTGGATACAAAATAATTAGCTAACCTGTATTGGGAAGGTCAGATATTTTGTAATATCTCATAAATACAGGGACCACAGCTATAATTATAAAATAATACTGTAATTTTGCACCTACAAGGTTAATTTTGTATTACAAAAGTAAATTGAGACCTTGGATATCTCAACCTTGTGTAATTTAATGTGCAGTCACTGAACAGTATTTTTAGCTTGGTTTTCAGTTAATCCTCAGGAGATGCTGAAGAGGGGGTGTTGAGTGTGTGTTGATGAACTGTCTGGACAGTTAAGGTACCCTCCAGTGTGTTAGGACTATGAATTGTTATAAAAGCAAAATGAAGGTACCGCAATTTGTATATCACCCCAACATTTGTGAAACTCCAGATACCTCCAGAACATTAATCCCCACCTATCCTTCTGGGACAGTATTGTCATGGGCAGTTTTATTGCATTTTACAGGTGGGATAAATAACTAGCTTTGGGTTAGCTGCAGAGTGGGGGATAAAACAGAACTCTCTTTATTTCTTATACTATAATTTAGCAACTGCTTTCCCTAAACAAGTCATCATATTTTCTCCTATAAGAGTTCAAAGTTATTTCTTGCTTTGAAATCTTATCTTTGGGGATAGGCTCTTCCTTCCACATCAAGAAATCTTGGTCTTGCAACAGGTACATACAGTACTTGGCAGTTTTAAAGTTTCTAATAATTTTACTTTATAAGCGCAGCTGACACTGGATGGCTTTTCATACTCCAGAGTGTTGATTCATGAGTGTCTCTACGCATGGGCACACTGAGCACTCACTTTCGCTTCAATGCATCGCTGTGCCGTTCTAACACATTTTCTCACTTGGAACAACAAAGGTACAGCTTTCTGACTTTTACAAATGAGATGTGTTGTAGAATCAGCAAAAACTAGTTTCAACTCCTCTGAGAAACTTGTTATGCAGACATAGTTTATGATGAGTATAAATAATAGTAATAATTTATTTTCTGAGGCATAATGCTAGAGCAAAAGCCATCTGGGCAGGCAAACATTTGTTAGTTGTATGGAGCGTTCATCAAACTCAGTCTCTACCCAGAGATAATGGATACGTAAATACATTTTTTTCTTTTACCTGAATGCACCCTAAGGTTTAGAAGCAAACACATTTTTGAAAGTATTGGAAAAATAATAATAATTTTTTCTAAATCTGTATAGCCTGCCAAATTTGTAGCACATACAAATAGAAAATCACGATCTTTGAGAAAATTGAATTTTATGCTTTTTAATTTATTCTTTCGAGTTAGGAACCCGACCACAGGCCTTTAGACTTTCTGTTCCTGGTTTTCATTAAACTCAGGACATTTTGATTTAGAATAGAGTTTTTATATTCTTTGCTCTCAGGGAAAGAAAGTTGTCTGTGTTTTTTCAAACAAGAGAAAGCCATAAATCTAACTCTAAGACTGAAGTAGCATCAGTAAATGTTGGTAGATATTTGTGATGCCTTAGAAATGCTCATTAATAACACAGACATTTATTAATTATGTTAATGAATTTTGTATGATGTAAACAGTAGATTATTTAAAAGCCACAATAAAATGATGTAATTTTGAACAATCATCACATGAAAGGGTTCTGAACAGATTTTTGCTCAATGTTGTTCCAGAAAAGAAAACATGGATCTTTTAGATGTCAACTACATCTAAGCTACAGAAGGGTAAATATCAAGTCAACAGAGGAAGAGATTTCTAGCATCATAGAAGGTGTTCTCACCTCTGATAGAAATAAAATAGAAATGACTCCTGAACCTTACAGAGGACTCAGAGTGCATGGATTACTAGAGACTTCTCAGTTTGACAGTGGATAGGTCCCTTAAGTTTTTAGAAACATCTATTTATTTATTTATTTATAACATGTGTATATGTGTGCCTAAGTATATTTAGGCTCACCGCATTCATGCAGGAGAGCTTAGATGCCAGGAGAGCATGTTGGAGCCCATGGAGCTGGAGTTACAGGAGTTGTGACTCTCAAGAGGGAACCAAACTGGGTTCTCTACAAAAGCAGTAGACACTCTTAATCACTGCACCAAGCCTTCTAATTCCTTAATCTTTTGTGTAGTATTAAAATGCCATTATTTCCTATTTTAAATATTATTTTTAAGCAATTTTAATTTTTATGATCTATCTCCCCTAAGATCACAGAGCACTTGTCATGGAAACAGATTCTTATTTTTTAGTATTCTTTTCTATTTATTATATAACATTTATTCTCAGTGTATATAAGTCAATCAATGTTTTGATCATTTTAGACATCACAAATTTTTCCTTGCATTGGCAAATCTATTCGTAATCTATGAATTTTTTGGTACCCTTTATGACACTGCTTAAAAATATAGCATTCCCCACAATTTTTTTGGAGACAGGCTCTCATGTAACCCAGGCTGTCTTCAGACTCACTCTGTAGCTGAGGATGTCCTTCAATTTCTGATCTCCCAGCCTCTACCTCCTTAGTGCTGGGATTACAGACATGTGCCATCATGCCCAGTTTATATCATGCTGAGATGCAAACCAAACCCAAGGCCTTATGCATGTAGACAGTCACTCTACCAACAGAATCAACTGTATGCTTACATATGCTGACATGCCTCATCCCTGCTCATGTTGCTCACATGTTCTCATTCTGGTATGTGAAATATTTCTTAATGTATCCCTATTTTTCCAGTATTTTCTCTTACTGTCCCCAAACACCAGCCATTTGTTCCCTTTTACTCCCATCTGCCCAAACTTTTAAGTTATCTATAGGTGTAAGTATAGGTAAATTTGTCATCTTTTATGAAGTTTCGACTTTCATTTTGTTAGGAAATTCACTTAATATCCACCAGAAGATTTGTATCAGAAGCATGTATTTTCTCTCTCTTTTTTTTTTTTTGGTATTTTAGTTTTTTCAGACAGGGTTTCTCTGTAGTTTTGGAGCATGTTCTGTAACTCTTTCTGTAGACCAGGCTGGCCTTGAACTCACAGAGATCTGCCTGCCTCTGCCTCCCAAGTGCTGGGATTAAAGGCATGTGCCACCACCACCCAGCCCAGAAGCATATATTTTTAAAATTAGTTGTCTGCAAGTTTTGTGTGTATCGGTGCATGGAAGTTATACATACCAAACTTGTTATGTAGTTTTAAAGCTGTGACGATTCACCTTCTGTTTTAATTTTCAACAGTCTGAAGCAACATATGACATAAACATTTATTGAACATACATTAAATTTATATCAAAGAAAAGATTAGACGATGCCCAAGAGGAAAGGAATGAAGTAGTTTTCTAGTGAAAGACACAGGAGGTATCTGTGGGAATATCTGCGTGTCCTGATTCTCTTGGAGGCAAAGACGGGCTGTACTGGTGATAATAAAGTCACGTTGACTTTAAAAATGTCTTTTTTCTTGGTCCATGTTGATGAGCAGAGTGCCATGGGCTATTAGCCCCCCAAATATTTTGTGTTAAAAAGATAGCTCACTTCACATACTTTCCATTTTGCAGTGAGAGATTTAAGCTTTATTACATCTGAAATACTGTGAAGTACATCATCACCTCGACTTTAGTATTTTACAATATATTCTAGATGAAGAGAGATTTTAGGGAATTTTACTCATCAGCTCATTTATTAGCCAGTATGATGATGGAACCAGAACCCTGCCATCCCACACGGCACTAATGAACTCCATTTGTGAGCTCTCTCAGCAATGGGGATGATAGTCTGAATTGAAATGGATAGAGTGTATTCCTCACTACAGGTGACGTCTTGTCCTTGTAAGTGATTGACACACTCTTCGAAGGAAAGTACCATTCCTTTGATGGTCCCATTATTTTTGTCTCAGTCTCATACACATCTTAACCTTAGTTTCTAGTTTCAGTGGATGTCTTAGAGTCTTTCTCCTAGAGTAAGCAGAGAAATAGAAATAGCAAATGTAAGTACAATTTACATAGAGAACTTTTCATTTTTGATGTCTTAGCCTTAAAAGATTCTATCACAGAAATAGTGATCTGAGAAATGACTGTCTATACAACACTAGACAATTAGCAATTTACCAGTATAATACTAATAATACTAACGTTAGCATTATAAATCATATAACTGAGAGTCTGCCATGGAAGCAGACATTAATAATTATAGAAAAGGTTATCTAATTATAAAAGAAATAAATTCTGTCAGAAAAACTGTTGACTATACAAGAAGAGATGCTAATGAGGAGAAATAACAGTCTGGGAGAGGTGAGACGGGAGTATCAGGGATGCATACTTTCCTGAAGAGGTGACTTACCAACTGAAAGTCTGGAACAGAAGAGCGGGTAGAAGAAGAGATAAGCGAGATAAGCTGGGGTTGAGTTGGGACTGTGCTTTTCCTTAGAACAGCGTGTATGGGGGGCGGGTGGGGATACTTAGCTCTTTGGAGAAATGAAACAGGGATCAATCATGAACTAACAAGAGAAGAAAAAGAGAGGATTGTGAAAATGGCTAGAAAACAAGCCTGAAAACCCTTGTCAGTCAAAACAAGAAATGGCAGGAGCTGCTCTTATGAGTTTCATTTAAAGATTACTCTGATTGAAAGTGGGTAAAGTCTAGAAGACTCAGCAATAGTTCTGGGGGATTATGGTGTGTACGGAAGGAAAAGTGGAGAAAAGAGGTCCTGAGGGTAGTAAAGACTATGGTGACTGCCTTGAGACACAGTGAGAGAGACAAGGGCTCTCCTTCAATATTCATGACATATACAAGTAGGTGTTTGGTACTATTATGTCTGAGAAGGAATTGGGAGACAAGATACAGAAATTTGAGTTTAGGTGTGGGCAGGTTGAGATTGAGATGCCTGAGGTTGGCATGGGAAGGAAGGATTCTATCAGGAAGCTGAGGACATGGGTCTTACAGGACACAGAAGCTGTGATACTGTGATAGTTTTGTTCTTTTTTCTTCCTACAGAGGAGAGAGGTAAAAAATACCTTGTCTTTGAAAGTCATAGAGAGATGAACACAAACAAAAGCCACTCAAACCACCCAGATACAAAACCAGCTTCAGAAACATTGATGAATATGGAATTCAGCAAGGTCTTGTAAACACAAGCCAGTTATGACACAGCCCACAGCCAAACTTCTTAACTCCTTTTCAATATTTCAGAAACTTTCCCTAAGGTTCCTTCTCATCACAGCTGCCTCATCCCTTTCATTTCTTTCTATAACCTTTATCTTCATCCTCGCTGTTGTCCCCTACCTCATCTTCCACAAAGGATTCTTTATTTCTGTGAGTAAGTTCAGCTGTCCTTTATTTCCTGTCATTCACAGTGACATTGTGCAGCAAGATGAAGATCTCTTTCAGAAGCTACCAGCCACAGGATGATGGGGGGCAGGAAAACAGAGGGAGACTATAAATAATAGACAAACATTTTCCTGTAGATCATCATGTTTGTGGCATATTCATGGTAACACAAGCTGTAAGAATGGGGTTCAGAAATTGAAAAACTCAGGATAGGAGGGACAGGCACTAGGCTGTGGTCTAGTAATGAAAGAAAAGTGTCAGAATACTTGAAAAATCAATGAACCAAGTACCAAGGGCTTAAGAAGAATCCAGTGGTCAATCTGTCAAATCCATTGAGGGCTCCTTTGCATATTTTAAGATGAGAATGCTTCAACTTTTCTTTACAATATCCATTTCTAATGCAGCAATCGTCTCAGTGAACATTTGTTTTGTCTAGACATGCCAACGCAGTTTTTTACAGTTTCCTTTTTTTTTTCCATTGCAGGGTAGGGGATGATCATCTGAACAGATGAATTTTGCTATTCTTACCTTGCTTCTAAGGTAAGGAGAGGTAGGCAGATTTTAAAGTTTGAAATTCAGAGGTGGTCTAGTAACACCATTAAATTGCTCAACAGATGACTAGGAAGTTAGCTAGGTCTTCAATAGATGGCAGAAGTGCCAACTTGGTTGGGAAATGCAAAGAGAATTGTGTGTTTTAAATGACAAGGCAAAGACAATTTGGTACAGCTCTTTCAAACAGTTCAATGCTTCAGAAGTGGGGAAATAGGCAATTAACTATGACATGGATCCAAATGAGCATCTACCACTCTGATTTTCCTTTTAAGTGACAGATTCAGAATTTTCCTGTGTGTCCATCCTGGTTCTCCAAACACATTTCTATGTCCTGCCTTCATTTATAGACACCAGTGGGCAGCCACAGCCTTTGTCTGGTATGTCTTCACTAACATAATAGGTCCTCATTTGTTTCCAGAAATTTCCACAGAGTAAAACTCAGATGAGGTGATATGTTTGACTTGGGCACGCACAGCGGTGGAGAGGAGTGAAGAGGAGGTATGCCTAATTTTTTCATTGGTTTTTTCAAAAAGCATGTATCATGACTTCTAGATTCAGCTGGAGTTGAAAACTGAAAAAAATACATGCTTTCCTCTAAGCATTAATTCCACCTCGATGTCTTGCTACAACTGTGAGCTTTGTGGAGTGGCTGAACATTTAAATTCCTTCCTGCTGGACATTTAAATATTCAAGTCTCCTTGCTATGGCTTCCCCTCAGTTCACTGTAGGTCTGCTTGAAGTTCATGATCAGAATAGGAATTTGTAGGTTATTTGAGTAAGGCCAGCCAGGGTTACTTGTCTTATGCTCTCTTGGGCTTCCTTAGAAATCTGACCTAAACGTTCCTCAGATGGCTCCGTGGCCGGGAGTGAGCTATTCTTCTGCTTGGAAAAGTCTAAGCAAAAGAGCGAGAGGACGGAAGAGGGAAGCTCGCTGTAGATTGCCCCTTCCACTGATGTTTTTAGCTCTGCACCGAGAAGCAAGGTGGTGTACATCAGACTTCGTTCGCCAATAAAATTATGACAGTTTGCCTCTTGCTGCACATCCTGCTTTGTCACGATAAAGAAACAGGTCGCTCAGAGTGAAAGTGTTCCGTGATGCGTCAGGCATCTGGCAGTCGATCAACCCCACTGCAAAGGGTAGTCAGCATCACCGGAGCTGTGGCTGTTTAAAGAATGTGAAATGTGGCTGGTGGCATGGAGGCAGCTGATGGTAAATCAGATACGATTTCCCCTCTGAGAGCACAAAATCAACCTTGTCGTTACCACGAAGAGAAATGAAATCTCTAAATATGTCTCAATGTTTTGTCATCTCTGCCTGTCGGGGTGATTTAACATAAAATTTCCCCCAAGTAGGAAGTGCAGGTATTATTTCATTTCGTTTCAAAGATAAACTTCATAGTTTTTTTCCTATAAATTACTCAAAAAGCCCCCAATTTGCAATTGGGGAGGTAGCTTAAGATCAATGGTGTTTTAAAGAAAAATATTACGAGTAAAAAATTATACTTTGTGTATTGTCCCCTGCCTGCAGCTTGGCAGCCCCTGAAAACAATGATATCCTGGCGTTTACAGAAAAATATCAGAAGGATTAAGAGAAGTTGCTCATAAATGCTTTACATTAACTCTGCTGCCAAGAAGTTTGTTTACTAGACTCTTGACTATGTATTTCTTGCATGATCCACATTTACCTACTTTTGTGTTTCAAACTCCTCTTTGCTTCTTACTCCTACCCCATTCTCTTACGTTAATGAAATAAGACTCTGCAGGCAGTTGTAAAACTTCTATTACCTCTAAGGTCTAAAATACCATTTCAAAGAAACAAAAACCTTTTTATTCTTTTTATTATCAGAGTATGAATAATGCATGATCACCGCAGAAAACAGGAGGGGATGTCAACAACCATGCCAGATAAACCTGTTACTCAGATACAGCCAGTACTGATACTCCTGTAGGTGTCTCCGTGGGCTTTATACGTGATCACATTTCATTTAACTTTGGATCATTCATTTTCCATGGCAGAGCATTAAAAAATGAGGCCTGGCAAATTTTTGCTCCTTGGTCTCAGGGGTCAAGGTGAATACTCAAATGAGTTTATTGTGAAAGTTCCGTTCAGTGTTTGATTACAGAAAATGTATCTATTTTCTCTTCAGCTCCACTGAACAAAGAAGAGGGCAGACTGCCAAACACAATGGAGAGTGTTCAGGCTAAAAATCCAAAATGTTTGTTGATATTAATTACTGGAAAGTGTCATATCTGTTTTTAATATTTCACCATCTCCAGCATCATGGAAGGCAACAATCATCCCATTTGTTGACCAGCTGTCTGGTTTGACTAAATGATAACCAGCCAAAGGCTCTACTTCAATTCTTATTTGATATGGGACTTGGTTGAAACAAACAGTCAGTTTGTTTCAGTCCTTCAACAGCTCACAACCCAAGACAATACCCCTAATCATGAATTCAATACATTGAGAATAGAAGAGTAAAGTCTGAGGAAAAGCAGAACTGATTAGTGTTGTATTTATGTTCCATATTTCTCTATGTCACATACAATTTGTTAAGAAGCAGATATTGATGTCCACATGGAAAGCTAGAGAGTTCATGTTGACTAGGAATTTAGAGAATATCATACAAAATGTCTATTCCCCTATAATAAGCTAAGATGTTGGGTACTATCATTATGCCTGTATTATAGACACAGAAACAATAGCATCTAATATGTGCCAGGCATTATGCTAACTTCTGGAACACAGTGAAATTCATATAGAAGCTCAAGCCCACAACTTACATGCTAGTAATAGAGGTAGAAAATGAGGTTAACAAATGATATTCCATGAAAGAAAGTGAAAAAAACAAGGGAGAGAGATAGGGAGCATTCTTATACAAAAGTTGTTTTCGATTCCAGATATCCTACCTAAAAAAAAAAATCTGTGCTACTTTGATTTTGGTCTAAAAACTACTACCTGAGATGAATCCACAGGAAAGAATAGTTTCTGAGCTACATTATGTACTCTTTCAAATGTGCAATAAAGAGTGAAGAAATGTCATAGAAGATGGCCTGGAATCTTGTCATTTCTAAGGCAGTTAAACTTTAGTTTTCAGACAAATAAATAGAAGCACAATTATTTGGCCCCTGTTGAAAGACAAGACCTGGGCTGAGTCAGCCTTGGACTCTTACTTCTCCCACTGTGTCAACAACCTCATGCAGGACTCGAAACACCCAGGACCAGTGGATGTTTGAGATATATTTATTTTGTCAAAACGTCAACATGAATTATTTTTCATCTTGTGAATGCATAGCCTCAACTTTGAACTCTGTCCTAGTTTTTCTCTAACACAGTCATTCCTCAATTTTCTACTGTGTTAGCCAGACTTGTAAGAAGTTTCTTTCTAGGGAATTGGTGTCCTGTGATTTGTGGATACTGGAGCACGGAACAATTTATTCTTTATCTATGTTCTAAAGAATAGTATAATTTGAAGAGAAAAGGAATTCTAGAAACAGTCATGTAGAGTCAGCAAGGTGACTCAATCGGTAAAGGTGCTTTGTTATCAAGGCTGGTCCCCAAACTCACATGGTAGAAGGAGAGAACTGATCCCTTCAAGTTGTCCTTCTGACCTGCGCGCACGCACGCGCGCACACACACACACACACACACACACACACACATGCACAGATACACACATGCACACACACACACACACACACACACAGCACTACTGGGCACATGGTGCCCCAACTTCCAAACAAAATGAATAAAAGTAAGTAATAAAGAATCGAAAAGAAATATTAAGGTGAAGTAGGAATAATAGTAGGAATAAGGTGAAGTAGGATGATCCTGTCTGAAGTAATTTGAGTACAACAGACAGCATTCAACCAGAGAAGATGAGTGAGATGCTTCATGACTGCTAGACAGATGATAGATAGCGAGTTAATAGATAGATGATAAATGCTAGGCAGATGGATGATAAGTATTAAGATAGGTAGTTAGGTGAATAAATGGTAGATACATGGTTGATGGGGGAGGATGAAAAGGGAAAGAGTGTATTAAAGAAGATGAGATTGAGGAAGAGGCATCACCAAGACTTGACTTTCACACTGTGAGAGCTGGTTAAGCAGTCCATGGATAGTGTTAGGAGAGGGAAACTCCAGTATATGCTTCTGGGTGGAAGCTATGCACAGGGGGAATTTCTTTTATCTGCCTGAAACTCAGCCTTGCACTTAATGTCTTCCTGCCATCCAGATCAGGCCTACCCAGATTATGAGAGGTAGTCTGCCTGATTGAAGCTCAACAGGTGAGGGGCTTCCATTTATCTACAGAATGCCTTCAAATCAAAGCCTGGAATGCTGTCTGGCTCAGTAACTCTGGACTTTAGTCCAGCCTAGCCTAAGTCAGCACACCAAAATCAAAGCAAAAACAAAAAGTTGACCTGGTGAATTTCAGTTTTGGGAATCTTCATTAGAATGGGTATAGCAAACCCTTGAAAGACATCGCTCTCCTCTTGAAGCTTTTAGCTTAAAGCACACCTTTTGTGTTTCGAGGGGTACAGCTTGCTCTTGTGTTTTCCACCACTTACATGTCACAAACTAAGAAATTCACTCTCAAATGTCATGACAAATCAATCTATCCAAGGTCCTGTCGAACTGATTTTACATTAAAAACCAAGCAAAAGGGAAAAGATTGCCTCCTAGTCATATGCAGCATTTGTGCCCGCAGAAAGAACTGTTTTCATTTCTCTTGTGTACAAATTCTATTAAGAACCTTACTGTAAGTCGGAAAAAAAGAATGCATCAGACAAATCAAAAATGCAAACTAAAACAAATCAAAAAATGAATTCCAGTTTGCCATGGCTGACAGGCGGGGTCTGTAAGCCTGACTGGCAATGAAGGGAGATTAAGAAAGGCAGACACAAGGAAGGTAAAGCAGGGATCCGATAGGTCATGGAAATGCACCAGCAGTCTAGACGCTCAGCTCATGTATTACATACAGTGCAGGAGGCAGCAGCTTCACTAGTCTTGATAGGGGGTCTCTGTAGTGGGGCAGTCTCTCGAAAGTGTTCATCCTGGATGAGGAACTGCGGTTGGTAGTGCTTTTTAATGGTAGTCAAGTGTCTATCAACATCTGTATTCCTAAGGGAAGCTCTTGCCATTGCCCTGAACCACACTCAGGGAAGGTTTTGCCATTCCCACGAGTCTGATGCATTGGTATCCTTGACATGGTCATGCTAATGGAAGCAATACACATTCACTCGACTTCATCTGCTTTCTATACCAGTTTGTCTAGTTTCCTTCCCCCAGGTGTGTGTGTGTGTGTGTGTGTGTGTGTGTGTGTGCAAGAGACAGACAGACACACACACACACACACACACACACAGAGTATTCTGTTGTAGATCAGTCAAAACTAGTTCATGGAGATTTTGGGGTATAGGAGGGGGGCTTTGGCTGGTCATGTGACCCAATTTAGGAAGGCAATGTTAAGCACCCCTATAAAATAGCAGCTTGGAAGAAGAAATCTCCTTTACTTGGGAGATGCAAGGTTATTCTGTAGGTCGGAAGCTGTGCAGCCCGCATGTGATGGGAGGGAGGCGCTGTAAACATGGACAATCCCAATCATGCCACTGAGCTGCTGAGCTAACACCCATGATTAGCGTGCAGACTTCAAGAGTGTGAGCCATATCGCAGTGGTGGAAACGAAAGATGGACTCAGACAAAGCCAAACACAAACGGAAATAAAAACCCAAAAGGTCAAAAACGATAAGGAGGATGGATATCAAAGGAACACAGGAACCCAATAAAATATCTGTGAATGACCAATATTTGAACACCGAAGGAGTAAAATAAACTCTGCTTCCAACAAACCATGCAGTTGCTGCTCCACAATTATCTACAAAGTAAGGGAGAAAGCTCTGGGAAATAAGTGGGGAGGAATGTGAATGCCCAACGAGGAGTTTGGTCACTTACAACTTAAAGAGAAGACGTGATTTGAGCTATACTGCAAAGACTGATTTGGTCAACTAAAAATAGAGTACCATTTTGGTGGAAAATAGAGAATAGAGAAAATAGTAAACCTTCACAGATAAAAATTTCTGGTTTATTTATTTACTAAAAATGAGTCACTGGTAAAATCAGATTTTTATTTATATCATATTAAGGTGTTATAAAAAGTCAGTGATTCATAACACAAGATGCTGTTTTCTGCTCTGGTCCAGCAGCCGCTATATTTCTGAGTCAAAGCCCACAGCTTCTTCCTAGCTCTCCTTCCTTATTTCTAAGTATCAAGCATAAATAGCTCATTCTCGAGTTTTGAGTTTTAGGTAGTATCTTTTGACCCTGATCTGGAAAAGGAGCATTTCGTTGCCTCGTGTTAGCCCATCAGCCTCTCCACTCACCTCACACTTCTCTCTTGCTCTAGTGCAGCCGTGATAGCCATTTTTGTTTTTGGCTCACGTTAGCGAAGTGTGAGTACGGGGCAGCCGGGTTAGCCATGTTTGATTTGGTATTCACGTTAGCGATGTGTGAGTACGGGGAAGCCGGGTTAGCCATGTTTGATTTGGTATTCACGTTAGCGATGTGTGAGTACCGGGCGGCCGGGTTAGCCATGTTTGATTTTGGCTCACGTTAGCGATGTGTGAGTATGGGGCATGGCGAGGCCACCAGGGTGGCTAGGGCCACCACATTTCTTTGCTTGAGCTGCTTGCTCTTTGCTGACTGGGATAGCTACCCCCTTTTGTTACTTGCTCTTGCAGTCTTTCCAGTGAGGTTAGGCACTTTATTTTCCTCCATCTCTGAACAGGCACATGGTAAACCTGTGCTCAGAATAACGCTGTTACGTATAAGTTGTATTTTCTTTGAAATGCCAACTTCTGTTTGCTCGAATTGAGTCTCTTATTTTTTTGTTTCATGTTTTTTCTCTTTATTATCTGGCTTTCTTTAAATACATACTATCGATATTAATATATATACATACATATATACATACATACATATATATATATATACTATTGCTTAAATTGATGCATAATTATAAATGGAGTGGAGATTCATTTCCCATAGAATTTTGAAGACTAATTAAGCATCTCCTAGTTCTCAATAATGCAACTGTTTTTAATTATGATTATTATAGTCACAAATTATGTATACATGGTTAGCACATTTGTTATATTTGGGAGACTTTAGGATTTAAAAAACTCCATTATAGTCTTAAGCTTTATTATTGTGTGCATTGATTTTATCATTTTTCATGCATTTGGTTTTTTGCTTTATTTTTGGCCATTGTTTTGACCAATTTTAATTTCTAATGTTTCAGTTCAATATAAATATTTCATACCCTTGATCTGATCATGTTGTTTATTTTCTGAAGATTTTTAAAGGTAAAATTATTTCTGGTCTGTGATGACTGCTTTGGGCATGCTCTTACCAAGAGTTAATTTTCCCAATAGTTTTACTTATTCTTTCATGTTCTCAGATGTTTAATGACTCCTGACTTTCATTCAATCCAATTTAGAGTTCTCACTCAGGTGAGATACCATGGAAGGTGAGCGGATGGAGTTTCCACTGTCTTTCTGGGAAGCCCTAAGTGTCAAATGTATAGATCTTTGATTTTTTATTAACTCAGGGGAAAATCTCCAAACCTGTGACATTCTGATAGGATTACTGCTACACATTTGATTGAGTCTTGAATGTCCTGAAAGCCCCTTTCTTGGTCCCCATCCTGTAGTACTATTGGAAGGGATAGAATTTTGAGTGGTGGGGCCAATGGGAAAGTCAGGCTGTTGACTGGGGATTTTTGAAGGGGAAATTGAGACTTGAGGACCCTGTTTTCTTTCTTTTGCTTCCTGTCTTTCTGGCATGGTATACTGTGACACTACAGGCTCAGAGCAACAGTGACAAGAGGGCAAAGAATGGAACTTTACTCAGGAGTAGTGTTATATACCTCTAACCCTAGCACAAGGGAGGAGTGCATCGGAGGTGACACAAGGTCTCATCTCCAAATCACACCCCAAACCAAATCTGAAAACCAAGAACTAGGAGCTGGAGAGATGACTTAGGAGGGGACAGGCAAGCTACACAAGAGTGAGAGCCCAAGTTTGGATCTCCGGTACCCATGTAAAAAGCCAGGTACTGCAAGAAGCACATCTATAATCCCAGCTGGCAGGGGTGGGGTGTGATATAGGCAAGGGTGGAGAGGACTCCTGAAGTTAATTGACCAACCAGCCTAGCTGAACCAATATGCTCTGGACTTAGGGAGAGACCCTATCTCAACAATAGCAACAAGCAAACAAACAGGTTGCGGGTGATTGAAGAGAACACTGCATGTCGAACTCTAGTTTGTGTACATGTACAAAGCTCACTAATTTAAACACATGCCTGTTTCTCCTATCCGCGAACCTACCACTGGGCTCTTCTGTCTCCATTTTCAAGATGGTGCCATGTGTGAGCCTGGGGTGTAAGACCTCACAAAGATTAGAATTTACTTTTCCCAGAGATCAGAACCCTTCTTGTTTAGATGGAGAATATGGGAAGGGAGGGATTGGGGGGTAGAAAAGACTCATTATGTAGTTCCATGATGTCTTGTAGAAACTCCTCAAGGCTAGACATGTTTGAGAATTCAAATTAATTTTTAGATTTTAGAAAATAATAAGATATGTAATTGATACATCACCTAATGGAATCTGCAGTAGTTGCCATAATTAAACGCATAGATTTTTTTTCCTGCCATGGAACATGAATATTCTGAGAGGATTAATAACATTATTATTAGCCTTATGTACTTTAGATCATACTTTGATAGCAAATAAGTTAAGATAAACTAGTAAAATTTTCTGAAACAATTTTACTTGTCAGAAATTTTGCATTTGGAGGTGTCTCACTTGGGCCTCTGAAAATAATGATACATCTATTTCCTAGCTTTTCTTGAATGTTTTTGGTATGAATCAATTCGTAGACTGTAAATATTTACTTATTATTTATTTGTCCGTGTGTGTGTGTTGTGAGAGTGGGGGGGTTGTGTGTGTGGGATGTGAGTGTGTATGTGTGTGTGGGTGAATGGGTGTGGGTTTGTATGTGTGTGTGTATGGGGGAGTGTGGGGGGTGAGTGTGGGTGTGTATATGTGTGTGGTTTGGGTGTGAGTGTGTATGAGTGCACTCTTGCACATGCTTATGGGAGCAGATGCATTTGATTCTCTGGAACTTGAGTCAAGTTGGGAACTGAACACCTGTCCTCTAGAGAGCAGCATGCACCTTTCCAGCCCCATCTGTCTTCATTTCACTGACTTCTCCATTTGTAAGCCCTGAGTGGTGGTTTTTACTGTGTTAAGTCAGTTGCCCCTTGTCTGCCAGCTTCCCATTTCTCAGAACTTGATTCATGTATTTCTTTTCCTTTGTACCTTCTTTCATAATGCATGGATTATTTTTTTAACATGTTTTGTTCCTCAGCTGTCTTGTTGGAGGAGATTTAGGAATATGCAGAGAAAATTGGCTGTGTCCCTTTTGCCTTCTTTAACTTTAACATGCCAAAGTTGAGTAGGGCCCTGAGACCTAGATAAAGATGGTGACCTGAGTTCTGTGATCACTGTTTAATTTAAAAAATAAAATATAAAAAAAGCAGTGCATGAGAGAAGACGCCATGAGACAAGAGTTCAAGTGGATGGGTTTTTTATTAAGGGGAAAGGATCATAAAAGAGGGGTAGGGGAGGAGGGAGAGCAGCCTCCCGGGACAGGGGCAGTGAGAGAGGGGAAAGAAAGGCAGAGAGTGTGAGAGAGGAATGAACAGACAAACAGAGAGAGGGAGAGAAAGAGAGAGAAGAATGGGAGGCAGGCAGGGCTCTTTTAAAAGGAAACAGAGTAAATAGGTATAGGTGGTGCTCTTAGTGGCAGCAGCTGAGGGTGTATCCTGTCAGAACTCCAAAGGCAGACTAACACAGATGCTTAAATACTAACAGTCACATCTCAGTCAGTTAGAAGAATGAGTTGTTGGGCAAGTAGCAAAAGGTAATCCTTCACTCAGGCTTTACCCGGAAGCCTTTCAGAAGTGCCACCTCTGTTTCAGAAATACCCATAGGCTTGCTACTACCGTGGGCTATGGCGGGCTCAGGGTTGTTCTTCCTGACTCTATGTTCCACTCTCAGATATTTCCACATCCTGACCTCCAGGACTGTGACTACTGCTTTATAGAGTAAAGCCATGAGCAATGCCTTCTGTGACAAATATTCTGGACTACTATTATTGTCCCACAGCTGTTTGAAGTGAGGAAATTAGGAGTTATTGATGGATGGGAAAGTGTGGCTGAGAAATATGAGGTGAACATCAAGGGATGCCAGCTGTTACTGGGGCTGGAAGACACGTGCTCCCCCGAGCTCACAGAGGGAAGAGAGCTATGCCTATACCTTGATTAGGTACGAAGCCATCCACCTTATGTTAATTTGTTATGGCAGCCTCAGGAAACGAATTCCACAGCCACACAATCTCGTGTTGTTCTTGTCACAGGAGAAAAGCTATCTTTCTGTGAGACGCACCAGCAAGTCATTTTAATTATAATTTTGGAAAACTTGTCTGTCTTCTGTGGGCCTCAGTTTTAAAACTTAGAAATTAAAGGTGATGATCAATTATTTACAATGTTTCTAAAATTCAATCATTCCTTACATAATCTTTACACAGTGATGAGGAATTTGACCTCTTGATGTCATTCATACAGTCAAATATATAAACACATTCCAATCGGGCCTAACAACATTATCAGTTGCTTGAGGTAAGTTTGTTTCTTCCTTGTTTTCTCACTCTTTTTTTTGAAATAGCTATATATGCTATTTTTTGGAATAGCTAAATATGCCTCTATATTATATGCTCATATATGAAACCTATAATATATTTTTATAGGGGAAACTTTCTTGATTTACTTGGAATAACTAATCTAAGACCATCTTAATATGAAATTTTGGATAAGGCATCTACTTTGCAGATATTTATATAAATCATAAAAGAGGCTATGTGAAAATCAAATTAACAGGGCTTCTAATCTCTATTTTTGTTGCTTAGATAGCTGCCTATCTTTTCTATAGGACTTGGCTTAATTTAAAATTTAATGGTTGGCTGATTCAATCACAGGAGTTTTTAAATGTTCATTCAAAACACATTTAACTTCATTGCCTAGTACAGAGACCTTTCTTCTTGCAAATAATTGACACCAAACAGCCTTGGGTCTCTTTCCCATCTATGTGCCCAAGGATTTTTCTGTCCTTCATTTTTTGAAATCATTTCTAAGTGAAAATGTTTCCTTTTCCACAAGACCACAGATCCTACTCACTGTTTTTCCCCAACCTTTACTTCTTACAGTCTACTCAGATGCCAAGGTCGGCTTAGGCAGGGCTTAGGGTGTGTTTGCTTCTGTGGGCTCCTTCAAACATGCCACATTTTCAAGATATTTTGTGAGGTAGATGCATTAGCATCATCTCTCTTTGTAAAGCTGTGGAGGCACTGAGAGGTTAAGTAATTGTCATAGAAGCCACATGAACATTGAATGCTGCACTCAGAGTCCAAGGCCAACAGTTTCTCCAGAGCCTTGGCCTACAGGGCCGAGGACTGCCATAGAAACTACAGAGATCTCAAGGACCTCGGTTGCCACGCCGAGCTTTGTAAATGTGGGTGCACACTGATCTGCTAGACTGGCTGGCCAGTGACTCCCAAAGTTCCTCCTGTCTCCCTCCACCCATGCACTAGGGTGACGCCTGTGTTTTGCCATGCCCAGCTTTGTAAATGCGGGCGCTAAGGAACTCAAGTCCTTGTGGTTAAATGTCAGCCATTTGCTGACTGGGCTATATCCACAGCCCCTATCTTTTGGGTTCTAACAGAAAGTACAGGAAGTACCGTTGTCATGGTGGGAGTATTGCCACCAAACCTCAAGGAGAGAGACAGCATCCCAGTAGCCAGGCAAGATGCTCACAGAGTTCCTTTTCTGCCCATGGTACTAAGCCATCTGAGTGGGGTTTTTCAAGCTTCTGACCAAGCTTGTTTTACTCTGGATCCCCGAGCCAGGGCAGTGTGTTGTCTGACTGATCCTGGAGATACCAGGTCTGTCTTCTCACCAACATCATCTGACAGATGTCCTCACCCCTGTACAGCTGGCCAGGAAGGGGAAGAGAGCATACACAGCCTCCGTGTTCTGAGAGAAGAGAAACCATGCAGAGATTGGGGAATCAATGGGCGCAAACCAAGCTCTTCTGTCTTTCTGGCTCTTTTGCTTTATGAATCTGAAGGAGAACGCCAAGAATTCTGAGAATCACAAGGCACAACTTGCCCTTCTGCCCTGCTTCTGGATCTGCCCCCTGGAATAGAGGTAATCTGTGAAAGCAAAACCAAAACCAAAACCAAAACAATTAACATCTGGGCACCTCTGTGTTTGCACAGAATTTAATAGTAGGGGCACTTTCCCTGAGTTGGTCAGAATTTATTTTCATTGTTAATTCAGCCTTTATTTTCAGTGAGTCCCCCAATCTCCATTTACTAGCCAGTCACTTAACATTTATTGAATATCTGCAATGAACTCTTGAGTGAGATTGATAATGTTTTCCCTTACTCCATGTTGCTCACACTCTGCACTAAATTGTCTCAGGCTAGTGGTGACTTTCATGTTCTTAAATGTCCCTAAGTTCCAACAGGTGTCTTTATGCTCACTCTCATCTGTTTAATAAGTCATGGGTAAGCAAAGAAGGATTAACACGTGATGTAATCAGTCTTGTGACACTGTATCTGTGTATTATTATTACCTTAAATGTTTATTTCATGTTCTTCATTCAACTTCACGAACTTTGGAAAACACTCCCGCTAGGGAAGATATAGATGAAGGGGCTCTAACAGGCCCGAGCATGGCAAGGATTGCAGACAGGTTTTGCCCTTTTACCCTGTTTCTTCCCCCTTGCTTAAAACCGTTGCATTCCTAAAGCTAGCCCCCAAGGTCTCTTCCCTTATCTGGCTCATTCCTGAGACAAAACACCAAGGTCCAGTAATCAAAATTCATTATTTGGCTAATATGTCCAATCAGGATTTACCAACTGCCCTTAGCACAGACTGCCCTGGCACAGACTCCCCCTAGTGAGACTCACTCTTTTTACCCTTACCAACCCACTCCTGCAAAACACCCTCTCTGCATCTCGTGCTGTTCTTGCTCCTTGTGCTTGCTGATGCTGCCCCCTTAGTAGCCTCTGCCCACCTCACCTGTCCCTCTGGGGTAATAAATATCCTTTGGGCTGAGAATTTGGTGTCTGGGTATGTCCTGTACCAATTCTGGGGGTCCGATCTCCCTTTTAGTAGACACTAGGTATCTGTGGGACAGTTTTGGGAAAGAAAAATTAATCAATTCTTCTTTGATGTTCACTGTCTGCAAAAGTACTATGTGTAGCATGAACCTTTGTTTCTGAAAACTTGAAATCATCTACTCACCCGTGATCAGGGCAGCAAGCACAGACTGAAGAAATGTTTCCACCCAAGTCTAACTCAGTGAACTGCTCAGTGAGCAGCAGGGATGAGGGGTTATTGACAGGAATGTGGTCAGTTTAATCAGTGGCTGTATCACTGAGGACAAGTTGTTCTCTCTCTTAGCAACCTATTAATTGTCTACATATCCTCAAAGGGAGGATGGGGCAGTGTGAGGTCCTGTTTCTCTCTAGGACAGACACATTAGTGGGCTTGGCCTCAGTTCTATGCAGGTCTCATGGGGGCTACTCACAGCCACTGAGAGTTCATGAGGCAATTGCCTTGTCATGCCCAGAGGTCAGTGTGCTGGAATACTTATTCAGTCAGGCAAAAGTGATTATGGCCCTCCCTCAGAGTTAATCTCTGTCAGAAAAACCCACAAACTGGATCTGTATAAGATAAGTCTCATATATTCATGACAGGGCTACTAATAATTATACCATATGCTAAGTCAGAAACCCTGTGCACAGTAAGGGTAAGTTTATTAAGTGGGAGACAAAGGAGAACTGGGGCCTGCTGCCCTCTGTGACACTCCTCCTTGCTGACTGATCCTAGCTGAGGTGAGGCCTTGCCAGTTCTCTCCTTTTATGTCCTCTTGACTTGACTGTCCTCTGCAAACTGTGTTCTGGAAAAATCTGTCTTTCCAGGAAAGCGCTGAGTTTGAGTTGGTTTTTTAAATGAGCTGCACTCTCAGCTAATGACTCCAAGAACAGCCCAAGGTCCATTTATGTGGATCCGAGAGTCTTCCTTGTCCAACTTATGCAGATGATGCAGGGCTTTGAAAGGGCCCATAGGGAGGCAGGAGTTCATTAGTAGTTACTGAAGACCCCATGGCCTTTTCTTCAGCCAGTTTCTCACAGATGAAAGAAGGATTTGGGACATAACTATTGAATGACATTGTGATTAGGTTATGTATATGTATGGCCTACAGCTTGCTCTTTGTAGAAGGCAAAAATCAAACCCTCTTGACAATACATGGTAGAAATTCATGCAGAAAAGCTTAGAGACAGGACAACTACTCTCAGATGAATGAAGTAGAAAGTCCTTCATCGAACAAAGGCAGTGGAAGTTGCTGGCAATCTGCTGCTACACCAGAGTTTGGATGATAAGTGGAAACATCTATGCATACACAGGCATAAACTTCTCTTGAACATACCATGAGTTACTTGCTTTCAGTATTTAGTAGGGGGAAGTTAATGGGGACATGTAGTTGATGGATTTCAGGATATTTACTTACTCAAAACTCATTCTCAGCCAACATTCCTGTATCTTTTACACTGTGTACCTGAGCTCAGGTGGGATTTTTCTTATGGCCTTTAAAAGTTGTTTTGAAATTACATAGTTGGGGTGAAATATACTTGCACTGCCTATGTTAGAACTGCTTCTGTCACCACAAGAAGCTTTTGTAAGCATTTGTGAGGGAGAAATACAACTATAACCCAGAACCCTACCCTTGCATTCTGAGAGAAAATACCCTGAGCCCTGCTAGTTGCAAATTACTTGTATGGCACTGTGCATCAGATCCTTCTCAATTACACAGCTGTGGCAGATTACACCGTTGCCCTCCAGAGATGCTCAAATACAGGGTTACAGTGCAAACAGACTTGCCATAGTGATGCAGTTACCCTGCACTTTGAGATTCATGGTATATGGCCTAACTCACAGAAATGCAATTTTTGAATATTTTGAATGGTTATTATTTTTGTCTGTAATTTGAAACTATGGTACCTCAACATTAATCAAATGACAGCACCCAGTGTCATTTTCATATTGGCTTTTGTTTCTCCGTGGTTTAACGGCAGAACTACACAGGCCTGGATTCTAAGGAAGGGTGTCTCCTGCTGATTTTGTGCCTGGAAATAAGCTTCAATTCCACACACCTGACTCATGCACCTGTTATTGATCCACTTGAAGGTCTTTTGTCCTTTGGATAGTAGCATAATATCTAGGACTAACCAAGAGATCAGATTCTTTGCTGACTTGCCTGGTTGGCTGCCTGCCACTTTAGGGAAGAAAATAATATTCCCAGCACCTATATTCCTGCAAAGGACGATAGGATCCTTATCTTTTGGCATGCCACTGTCTTCTGTTGACCTTTAAAAACATCTGGTAGTGAACATAAATTCTTCCAGTTGCTATCTGTCATTCAAGGGAAGAGCCCCTCTATAAACCCTGCTTTAGATTCCTTGAGATCTTAAAAGCCGAATTAAAATAGTCTCTTTTTAAAATCTATTTTCACATGCAATTTGGGGCCTTAAGTAAACACATACAACTTTTAATTGCCCTCAAGGTACAATGTGAACAATGTCTTACCTTCTCATCTTTATCTCTTCCCTCATTTGGAAGCTATATAGACACTGTAGAAAGCTCTATTCATTTTTAAGGCTCTGAGCCAAAATCCTTCACATCTATGATTCATGACTGTTGGGCCAAGCTAGGTATGAAGATATTAGCTCCATCATTTCAAGTTCTGAATATTATATGTAGGTTGCAGAGAAAGTCATGAGGGCAAGTAATATATCTTCCATCATTAGAACTTAGAACTCATACTTCACAGCATTTCTTAGTGTAGGGAATTAAATTGAAAGTTATTTACTTACTATAAATAAGGAAAGGATAAGAGCTAACATTTACATGGCATTTCCCAAACATTAATTAATTCAACAGCAAAATAAATATATCTTGTGACAGAAAGCTGCCTAAATTTTGCTACTAAATTATTTATTGCTTGCGAACTACGTTAGTTGACTGAGGAGTAGATAAGCAAGGGAGAAGGAGACTGCATCACAGAATGTTCTTTGCCTTCAAGTTTCTATGGAAGCAATTTGATGGGCTACCCTACCCACAGGAAATACACCTAATAGTTTAGAGTACTGGAATGATAGTCACACAGAGGTAGGTGTGGTCTAGCCAGGTTGTGCCTACTATCTAAAACTCAGATTCTAAATAAACTATAAACACCAGGCTATAAAGCATGTAAAGGAGGCTATGAATCATGTGAAATGTAAAAATGATAACAATGTAAACTAATCTGAGAGACCATGATTCTGTTACCAAAGCCCAAATGATAAATGTATTCCTTTTTACCACGTAAAGGCCGCTGGATCAAAACTCCATAAAGTTCCTAGCTTCAGATAACCCACAACTGTGGAAATGGGTCTTCTGGGGGGTTAGCACAAAGATACATGCAGGGCTACCTTTCTTCTTTTCTTTTTCTCCTCTTTAAATTTGTATTGATTCTTTGTGGCTTTCACATCAAGCATTCTGATCCCCCTCATTTCCCTGTCCCCTCACATCCTCCCTCACCCCTCGCAGCCTCCACACCCAAAGCAAAACAAAATCTGAAAGAAAAACCAAAGACCAAACATGACAAACAAGCAAAACCAACAAGTGAAAACACAGAATCAAAAAACAATAACGACACAGCAGAAAGAAGAACCTCATTATGGGGACGCCAGTGTGGCCTGTTGAGTCCATTCATCTTTATTTGCCAAGTGCTCATTGACATTGGGGTCACTGGTCTGGCTCAGGCCTCTGGCTTCTGCTACACCACTGATAATGGAGCTCCTGTTGGATACCCTGTCCTGTGGAGATCCTGTGGAGATCCTGTGGAGATCCTGTGGAGATCCTGCGGAGATCCTGTGGAGATCCTGCAGCTTTGGATCTGTAGGTTCACCCACTTCACATGCTCCAACAGTTCACAGATGAGGTGATGTGGGACAACTCATAACCCTCGTTCTGGGCCTGTGTGGTAGCTGGGTTGCTCAGCCTGCCAGCTTTCCCTCATCCTCACTAGGCAGGCGAACTCTCCGACACTGCCTTGGCTAGCTCACCCAATGCAGCCTGCAGCAAGGAGCGGGCCTGTTCCCCTTCCCTGGGGTCCTCATAGCTGCTTACCCACACTTGCACCACCGGGGACAGCTCTACCGTTTTGCCCAGGTGAGATGCAGGGTCCCCTCTCCCTGTTGCTGTAGGTGACATATAAGGTGTAGGGTGGGGGTGTAAGGTCAGCTCTCCTCCTCTTATGCCTTCAGGGCTGGCTCACCTGTGCCCCTGACAGCAGGGTCAGCTCTAATGTGCTGCCTAGGTGAGGTACACCCCTGTGGTGAGGGGTGAGTGGAGCCATCCCTCTTGAGTGCAGGGGTGGGGGTGGCGGGCAGGGTAGGGGTGAGGGAAAATTCTTCCCTAAGGGGCAGGTCCAGTTTTCATGCTGCAGTATCCAGTGAGGGGCAGGGCCAGCTATTCCAGTGCCAGTGAAGGGTGGGGCTGGCTCAGCACAGCAGGGTTCCAATGACACCATGCTAACATTGGCCATGGACATCATCACAGACCCCAGCTGCAGCAGAACAGCAGACCCAGACATAAACCTCAGTCGCAGCTCAGGCCTGGACATCACCATGGACCCTGTGGCAGCACAGGCCACTCGGATCAGTATGGTCCTAGCTGTAGCATGGTCCTCGGATACCAGCAGGGTCTCAGGTGGCTGACTAGACTCTGAGCATCCAAAGAGCCCTTGGTGGTACCAGGAGCCATGGGTATCACCCAGACCCCTACCACCGCAAAGCCACGAACCCAACCATGGCCTTAGGCTGTGTCCTGGGGTACAGATGTCTCTCTAGCTCCAGGTGGCAGCACAGCTCGCCCAGATGAGCAAGGCCCCATCAGGGGCTGCCTTTCTTTCTGGAAGCTATGAGGAAAAGAATTTTCATGGACTCTCTGGCTCCCAAGGCTGCCCACCTCTCTCGTGTTCCCGACACTCTTACACTTTCAAAGCAGCAGTGGCCATCAAGGCTCTCAAAAGCCTGGCTTTTCTGAATCTACCTTTTACATTTGAAGAGCCCTTGTGATCCCCTCAAACTCATCTGCATAACCCAAGGTACTCTGGCGATTTCAAGGGCAGCTGGTTAGCAACCCAGTTGAGTATGAATCTTAATGCCGTTTCTGGTGTACCCTAACGTTTAGTTTCTAAGATTAGAATGCAGTCTTTGAGGGACTTTCAGTCTGCCTACCACAGGTGGCAGGATAAAGCACCAGTACAGGCTCTTACTCGACAGGTGTAAGCATCCAATTTTTCACCTAGCTTTGTTAACACATTACAAATCTCCTGAGCATCCTTTGCTGGCATCCTCTGCCATGTCTTAGCCCAGGTTCCTATCATCCTTCATTGTGACAACTGCATTACATCCCAGCAGTTGCTCATGTTTAAAGTCTTGGCAGTTAGGCCCTCTCTGTTTCCCACTGAAATACCAGGGGAGATTGCTAAAACACCGGTCTGCTTGTGTCTGTCTTCTCAGAGTCAATGGCTGCCTGTCCTTCATGACAGGGATTGCCACCTTAGTCAGAAAGAGCAATCAGTATCGGTTTTTGTTTTTGTATTTTGCTGTTTGTTTTTATTTTGTTTTGTTTGCCATTGAACCTTATGAATTTCCACTTACTTCCCCAAGTTGATGAGTCTCTGCTGGCTCAAGGAACCATATTCAGCATTCGAAAGTCATTGTGTTTGTATCTGATACACAAAGCTCTGGCAGGTGGAGGAACTGTTTGTCCTCCATAATGTTTTAATACTGTACTGTGGAACTAGGTGAAAAATAGAAGGAAATTCTAGCAGTCCACTGATTTTTCCACCGCTTATTTGTGTGTGTGTGTGTGTGTGTGTGTGTGTGTGTGTGTGTGTGTGTGTGTGTTCTTGTACGTGAGGAGACTAGAGGTCAACCACAGATACCATTCTTCAGGAGCCATCCAGCTTGTTTTGTGAGACCAGGTCTCTCATGGGACCTTAATCTTGCCAAACCAGATGATTAAGTGGCCAGTGAGCCCCAGGAACCCTCCTCCCTGCACTTTCCAGTGTTGGATTTACAAGTCCACTCCACCATGCTCAGCTTTTATGATGGGTGCTGGAGAATGAACTCAAACCCTCAGCCTTGTGAAGCAAACATTTTACTAACTGAGCTATCCCTCAGCTCCCATTGACCTTTCTAACTAATTTTAAATGAATGTCACAGGATAATTAAATAAAGCCAGAGAGAATTACCCAAACCAGGAACTTGTGCAACTATCTTTCCCTCATCCATATGTAGAACAAGTGCGTCTAAAATTATCCACTGGGATCTTAGACTCTGGTTGGATTTATCTAGTTCTGTTACAGGTGAAATTCTAAGTTCTTTCAAATTAAAAGTTATCCCCTTTTCTTAGCTAAGGCCCACTGGAGGGGGCTTGCAAACAGCGACAAGTAGATAACCAACATTTCAACGGTAAACCATTTCTTCATGCTTCAAGTTATGGCCTGTGGTTTCTAAGTATTTTAACTGTAAGGAGGAAGGGATACGTAGGCTACCTTCTTTCCTGTTTTCATTACTTGAGTGAAATCAAATGTTCCCCTTTCTTGAATAGTGAAACTATGGGTGTTTTTACACCCCTCAGTCCTTGCTTGGGCTTCTCTCTGCATTTTCTTCAACAGAGCTGCTATTCACTGACTCTAAGAATGCTTGAATAGCTTGAAGTGTGCCCGTGCTGTCTATATAGGGAGCTATCTCTACACGTGAGTATGCTTTGTGAAGAATATTTTTACTGAATCTTTGTGAATGTCATACCAGGTCCTCATCACACTCATTTCCCTGTCCTTCCACTGAGTCGCTCCCCTCGTACATCCTGGCCAAAAGCCATCAGTTGTAGAGAGTGTTGCTGCAACGGTAAGTGGCACACTTGTTGAGGGTATAGGTAACTGTTTATTGTAGAAATTACTCACAAGAGAAAATGGGCAACCCAGATGAGTCAAGTAGTTTTCTGCTATCAAACCAGAAGCCGAAAAGAGGGCGAGAGGCTCTGCTGCTTGGTCTTTTATTCCTTCCTCTGTGCATGCCTCTAGCCACGCCCAAAAGTGGGCCTGGGTAGTGGCATAGTTCACCGCAGTATCTCTAGTCATGCCCAAAGTGGGTGTGGTTAGCGGTGCGGTTCAGCCCTTTCATTACCACATCCATACTGGTCTCTAGAGTGCCACATGGCTAATGGCAGAGTCCTAAGTTTCCCCCTACAGGAGAGCTAAACTCAGCATCCTTAGCACACTTTTTTAAGAGTTCCTTTGATGGCTTTCTGTTTAGGCTGTTTGTTTTTGAGGGTGGGGTGGGTTTAAGGGGTGTCATGTGTGACAAAACTGATTTGCCTACAGACTCTTCCAATGCTGAGCAATAGAGCAGAACACGACTAAATGTTCTTAATGGATAGAAAGTGGACCCCAGCTGTGTTCCACAGAACAGTGTTCCTGATGGCCACTGAGGATTGGGTGGTAAAGGACTCCTGGCAGCAGGCTGGAGTCTAGGGAGCCGGACTGGATTCTCTGGACTAGGTTGGGAGGTGAAAGTACAGTAAAAAGACTCTTTTGCTAGAGCATTTTACCAAGAAACAGATTCCAACCATGAACTTTGAATAAAATCCATTTCATCAACTGAATGAACAAATACTAACCTGTGATGGGGGAGAAGGTTTTGGCCCCGCAGGAGGCCAAGGTCAAATCCAGCTGAATGAAGACCATCATACTCGGCAGAAATTGTTGGTGGGTTACACAGCTTCACAATGGAGCTTGGGGAATACCTGGTGCTGCCCTCTTCTTTGGATCTTGCTGTTTCTTGACGGTTGACAACTTTGGGATCCCTTAGGGTAGTATCTTTCAATTGTCAGGGGAGCTCCAACTTTCTGTCTTCTCTCACAGGGAAACTTAGCCTGTGCAGTGGTCTGGACGAGACTGCCTCCCCACACCCAGCAGGCTCATGTATGTGCATGCTTAGTCTTCAGTTGAACAGCTGTCAGGGAAGGATTAGGAGTGTGTCCTTGTTGGGGGAGATTAGACCTTGTGGGGAGGAGATGTGACCCTGGGGGTGGGCTTTCAGGAAGATACTTGTGTCTGAAAGATGAATCAAAGATGGCATCTGAAATTTAAATGTTCCCCTCCCGGATCAGGTGTATAAATAAGCTCAATGCTAGGCTAGCCCTTGCCTCTGAATTCCTAATCCTCTTTGGTATCAATCTTACTAGATATCTACCAGGCTGAGCATTTAGTATGCCAGCCTTGGCATGCTATTCCTTTCTTTGTTTGCTCCTTCCTCCCTCCCTTCCTCTCTCCCTCTTTCTAGTCATCTTTGCTTCTCCTCTTTTTCCTCTCATCCTCCTTTTCTCTCTCTCTCTTTCTTTCTCTCTTTTTTTGTTTTTTGACTGGGTCTTGCTATGTGTCCCAGACTGACCTTGACCCTGACATCTCAGTCTCCTGAAACCTAGAATGACAAGTGCACACCACTGTAATTGGTTCAGCTCGCATCTTTCTATGGGTATATAGCTGATTTCAGCCATGTTTGTCATGTAGTATTTCATCTAACTTCTCATGTCAACCATTATTGTGACCCTCACTTCCTGTGATTTGATGCAAGCCCCACCATTGCTTGGAGAAGTTCTTTGCCTGTCTAATTGAGTTGAATGTGGAGGGACTTCTAGAAGATAATAAATCAGTATAATAGCTTTCTATCTTGGGAAAATCTCATGCTTGCTTAATAATAATGTACAGAGCCCATCATGTTGGGTCTCAAACTGAAATTCTATAGGTCTATGCTTTCAATAGAAGAGGCTAAATTAAGCTAACTCCATGGGCCTGTCAGCCCATGATTCTACATGACTGAATCTTCTGTTCTGTTTCCCCAAGGAGAAGAAACACCAGTAGGAATCTGCTGTGAACACCAAGTGATTAACTCAAGTTTCATGTCTTAGAGCATTCTTTCCCTTGGCTTTTCTTTTGAAAATTTTATTGTGCATTTTCATTGTACTTGGTACTGTGCTACATGAGGACATTTTTATGGAAGTCTATACTACATGCAAGCATATCTTTCTCATGCCCCCATCTTCTCTTTTCTCATCCCTTTTGATTGCCATTAGACGTTTTTGGTCCCCTAGACAGGTTCACATCTATTTTCATATCACAGATACATATCTCACTTCATGTATTGATTAAACATTTAGGAACCACACATAACAATATTTGCTTTGAGAAAACACAAACAATATTTTCTTTTCTGAGACTGACTTAATTCACTTAGTGTGATTGCTACCAGTTGCATGCATTTCCTGCAAGTGACATAAGTTTACACCAATAACGAGCAAAAAACACTCTATTATGTATTACAGTTTTTTATCCATTCCTCTGTTGTTAGATACAGTGGCTGGTTACATAATTTCATTGCAATAATGTGATATATTGACTTGAAGTCTTTTGGGTAAATACCAAAGTCTTTTCCAACATAGTCGCATGATAGATCTATTTTTAGTTTTATGAGAAAGCTGTGTCCTGATTTCCAAAATGGTTTAACCAGTTTTCATTCTCATTAGCACTGTGTAAGGGCTCACCTTTATCCACATCCTGTCATCCTTTGTTGTTATTTATTTTTTCAATCACTACCATTAAGACTTGGGTGGGGTGGCATCTCAAGGAAGTTTTGATTCATATAGCTCTGATTGGACTTTTTTCATATATGGTACCTAGGAAGTAGCCATTATAAAAACCATATTCTCTATATTTTCAGTAGACTAATACATGGTTCCTAAGAAGAGTGGTTTACATGATATATGATAAATACATACATGTGAAAGCATATACAGTATAACAGTGGATATATAATAATATAGGCATATTATGAAACACGTGTTTGATTACATTCTTGTGCTAACAGGTAAACATGGTAGTTTATAGGCTCCACATCAAATTCATGTAAAGAGGGTATTGAGTACGTACTTTAGTTCATTATGTTACCTATCTTTACAGGAACTTTATAAATACTTAGTAAATCCAAAGTCATAGAATAAGGCTGACAAAGCCATTGGAATGACTCTCTTTGGCTAACCCAGGTTCATTCTCATCCATCAGAAGTTACGTAGAGTGTCATAATCAAGAGGCCGTATTAGTTACTTTTGTCATCACTGTGACAAAATACATATAAATGCAACTTCAGGGAGAGATGATTTATTTTGGCTGACAGTTTAAGCTATAGTCTTTCAGGACAGAGAACTTTGGTGGTGGGGAGCTGTATCAATGATGACAGAAGCATGGAGCAACAGCTCTCTCCAGGTGGTGAGGAGGGTGGAGTCTAATGCTCATGACCCAGCCCACAGTTGTCCACTTCCTCCAACGAGGCCCTCCTTGATAAATATTCCACAAGCTCCCCAGATGGCACCATTAGATAGTGTTCATACACGTCATCCTTTCACACAGCAACCTCCACGTTTGCTCTCAGCAGGTACTGATGGGGCAGAAGCTCTCCTGTTGGTTGACTTTACTGTGTCAGAGACCTGCACTTCCAGATACACAGGCTGGGGAATCTGGGTTTGGAAAATGACTAAGATAGGAGCTTGTCAGGAGAGAGGTTTATATCTGGCTCTAGCCAAATGGTCTGATACTGTAGAGGACACTGGATGCACACTGATATTTGGTATGTTCTCTAGGAACCAGACCCCTCATCTAACCAGAAAGAAGTGTCATGGGCTTTAAATTGTACACTAAAAAAATGTTTAATCAAGTTACTTGGAAAGGATTTTTGGAGACAACACGAGAATTTTTTTCAAACTTTTTCACAGGGTCTTTTGTCCACCTTTTAGCTCCATTTTTTAAAAAATGAAATAACAGTGGTTATGTGGCACAGAATATGTGGCAATGCCATGAGTTTATTCATATTTTCGGCTCCAGAGCCTCTTCTAGCCTTGTCAGTGAGGATGCAAATCTCTTCTCTCATACGATACATCTTTTGTCTGTGATTTGTCTTAAGATACCTCATGATTTTTCTGGGTCAATCACTATCGAAACCAAAAACCATGTAATCTTGGTTGACAAAAACCTCAGGGATCTCTGTATCTAAATTGGAAATAATTTTTAACAAAAAAACCTGATAGCTAGGTGTACTTTTTAATTAAACATGAGCTCAATTACAAAGGAAACCGATCTAAGAATTTTCTTATTCCTATAAAAAGCAGTGTTCATATTTCTATGAAGTTTCTTGCTTATAAGTCCAGGAAAGCTGTATGGTCAAACCTCTTATGAATGAATGCAGCACCTCCTCCAGTATACCAGGACTAGACTCCAAACAACTGATACTAGATTTCATGCTCTAAATGTGGTTATTTCCCTGGTGAATACTGTCAGCTTGGGGGTATCGCAATAGCTAGTGGTGATTTAGTAGACCACCCTATTTCACATGCCCTGCAAGCTACAACTGCTAGGATTTTTAGCCGGCAAAGCTTATCATAGCTGAGCCACTTGGTTATTAGGGCTTGTAGAAGGGATTGCGTCTTAATCTTGTCCTTCTAGTTTTGCTGTGTTGACTTGGAAAAATTATTCCAGCATGGCACATTCCAATTTCTTGATTTCTAAAATTAGGACAAAATAATCACCTTTTCTGGGCAGTTTTATATGAGTTTATACATTTAAAGTACTTAGTAGAGAAACTGATAAGTTATTCCCCCAAATGGTAAATAGAATAGGAATAAAAACCATGAGTATTAATGTGTGTTTCATTATTCATCTCTAACTCTAAAAAGGTTATACTATCTTTACTCCAGTGAGTAAATGTGACACACACACACAGAAAGAGAGAGAGAGATTATTGATAAGCAACACCTACTACATTGAAATTATTTCTCTATTTCTTTCTAGCCAAAACAGAAACTCAGATCTTCCCCCATTTTGTTGAAAGAACAGTTGTATGCTTCCTTCCTTTTAGGTAAACCCTTTAAATGTCATGACAATCCTGTGGTTTTTAGGGCTAAAGAGTATTTCTATAGCATTTCAGGATGGGAGATCCTTGATATTTGATATTCTTTGGCCAGAAGTTTTCCACAGTTGCTTTTAGATGTGGGCTGTTCAGCTACTTACTACAGTTGGAAGCCACTCAGCTTGCGAATATTACAAAACACCCACCCACCAGTGCCTTTTCCTCATGTGTTTACACGTGTGTGTTCATCTGATGCCAAAGTTGTGTCTACAATTCCAGAGACTGCTTAGTGGCTCTTTTTGTCAAAGCTTCTTTCGTAGAACACATATCTTTTATGGGCACTACACATATAAAACAGGCTACAGTTTGCTTATAGTCTTGTATTTTCTAGATGTCTACATTCTGAGTTAGCACTCATGCCACAGTATCCTGGATGCTGCTCAATTCCATGCCTTGGGACTATAATCCGATGCATTCCAACCATTTGGTAACAGTTAAGAACCCAAGTTAAGACATGAGGTATCATCTAAAGCAGCCATGGTACTGAGGCATTGCCCTCTCCTGTATCAACTCTTGAGTTTTCAAGTAGAAGATATTGACTGATGGCTTGAATTTGGCAAAAAGAAGAAAGAATGCCTAGGGGGAAATATATTCAGACCTTCTGAACCCAAATGTGGTGACTGCAATAGCGAGATGACTTTCTGTTCTGAATTCACAATGTTTTCTTCTGAGCTGCTGGTATTGCGGTACTGGATTAAATTGAAATCCTCACTCGAAGTGAAGAAAGAGGTGGGAGACTGAGTGCATTGAGCTGCATAGAGCCTGCCCTGGAACATGCTTCCTGCTACCTTGACAATTTCTCTGTCTCTCAGACTATGTAAATAATGACTTCACCAGAGTTGCTATTCTTCCCGTTCTATGTTGTGGTGTTTCTCCCTGTTTTTCTCCTAATTAGGATGATCTGGCATTTCACACTACTGCAAGCTATGTAAAAGCCGTGATTCTCCAGGCTGCTGGGTGGCAAGCGAAATGATCAGTAAGACCCGCTTCTGGCAGGAAAATGAAATCATTTTTTATGTTAAATAAAAAAACGGCGGGATTCTACCCATAGCCCAGGTCTGACTGGGGAATGATAAAAGATGAAGTCAGAGGGTAGAACTCTTTGATCAAATGGATTGCCTTTAAACAAAGCTTAGAAGAAAGCATCCCAGTGCCAAAGCCACACAGCTGTAAGCCCAAATGCAGTATTAAAAAAAAAAGCCACTTATAGGAATTGGAGATTAACAAAGCAAAGTGTCATTAGGGACCTGGGCCAGGAAGCTACAAAAGGACAGCTTTGTTTTCCTGTACATGGGCCTGAGCCATGGTAGAAATGCGCTTTAGGGAAATACAGTGCTGTGTGCGCTATACTTGTCTAAAGAAGTATTCCAAGGGACCCTAAGTGCCATTTCAAAATGTTCTTACATGCTAACCAAAACACGCTGATGGGTTGGGCAAAAGGTCTGACCTCTTCATGTGTTTTCATATTTGTTTCAAGGCTCAGCTTTAACTCCCAGTGGTCTCTGGAGGAGCAGAATATGGGCAGAATGAGCTGGAGCACCTTGGGATGCTGGGCAAACAGGGGCAGTCTAGAGAATTCTGTACCATGATTCATTTGTCTCAAGCGAAGCTGATACTCGCTCTCCTTAAATTGCTACTGAGCCGGAAACAGCGTGGTTGTGCCCTTGCAAAATGGATGAAGACCCACAGATGCATCAATCTTCAAAGGGCTTTCATTTTCTCTGCATAAGAAGCAACTTTGCTGGGCTAAAATGATGGCCTCTCAGCCACATGAAGATCAACCCTTTCTGAATGAAGGCATTTTTTAAGGAATGTCAATGAAGTCTCTTGTTATGTACTTTTCTGTGTGGTTATTTTGCAAAACATGCCTTGAAATCAGCGTAGCAAAGGTATGTGTGACCTGCAGTATGCAAATAACCCCAGAGGGAGTCACTGTGACACCATCAAGGACATCCTTATGTTGTTTAGCGACAATTGGAAGAGATGATTTTGACTGGAGTCACGTTTATATCACTTTTCCTTCCCTTCATTGATTTAAAGGTGTTGCAAGATGTTAAGATGTTGATCTCTTTCTCTCTGTGTGTCTTTTTCTGTCTCTCTGTCTCTGTCTCTGTCTCTGTCTCTGTCTCTCTCTCTCTCTCTCACACACACACACACACACACATACACACAAGAAGCAATGAGGAAATCTATGGTGACCTTAATCTGCACTGACTTCTTTCTTTTCCTCTAAAATTTCCAGGCTACAATCCAGAGCATTTGATGCGTTCTTGGTAGAGAAGAGCCACAGTATAATTAGCAGCCTCGGGTGAGCATAGGACCATCCTTTACATTCCTGCTCTACAGTGCCGAGTAGACAGTGCTGGAAGGCAGTTTCAGCCCCTGTGGAGCACATCTGAGATGCCTGTGGTCTGTAATTATTTGGGGGCCGACAGTTGCTGAACACCATCTCTAACAATACCTGACGCATGTCTTAACACTTTACTCAGGCAGAGAGCAAACTACATTACAACCATCGCAGGAGCCAGAGCTCACTGCCAGCTTCTTATTCATCACTCCCAGAGTTACAGGGAGAGTGTTCCAAGAACTTCATCTAACGAAGCCCTCATAAACTCACGGAAGGTCTTAGTTACAGTTACAATCACTGCTGTTTAGTTGATGGGACTCAGGGAAGGGCGGTGGTGGGGAGTCTCAGAGTCATGGACAAATCCTGAGCTCTTCGAGAAAGTGTCCTATAAATTCAAGATATAATTATCTGGATCACTGTGATCACTTCAACCTCAGCAAGTTTGTAGCCGTTTGGTTAGAAATATAGAGTGTGGAGGAATGTGCTTCTCAGAGCTGGGAAACATGTGGGCTCTGGAAAGCAAAGGCTGTCTTCTGGCCAAGTCCTCAGGGCCTGTTGACTCACAACACACTTCCACAGGCAAGTGGTGGCACCATCCATTCCATTCCCCAGCAGTGCTGTGTCCTGTATTTGGGCCACCTGATTGAGTGCAACTGTTATGGCTAATAAGGGATATACGCTCAATAAACAGGACAGAGAAATAATCAGAGAGAAAGGTTGTTTCTATTATTTCACGGATTGTATATTGAGAGAAAGGAGAGCATCTCATACAGAAGACTATTGTGATACATCTTAAGATGAGCAGGGCAAGTCTCAATAGGGATGTTCTAACACTCAGACGTGTTTAAACCATATTCCCAATAATGCAGGAGCTGCTGTCAAAGGGAGCACACTGAGAGAGCAGAGACACATGAAAAAGCCAGGAATAGAAAGCCTCCAGTGCAGGGTTAGTTGAAGAGGGTGGCAGAGGCCAGAATATCTGTTGATATTGTTCAATGTGCCTTGTAAAATGTTAACTAGAGTACCCGTCTTCCTCATACGAGGCTATCTGCATTGCTCACTTCTGCCGTGTGTGGCTGTACTATGTCCAGGCTCACTCAGAGAAGTAACGAGCTCTGAGCCCAAATTTACTCAGATCAGTAAGTGCACATGTGGATGAACTCACGAGAAAGAGGATTTGGGAAGGACGAATCTAGAATCTAGGATATGATTATTTTTTTCCCAGTAACTGAGGAAACTTTTAAACTAAAACAAATTTCCAGGAGAACCCATGGCCCTGATTATATTTTATAATATCTGGCCTCAGAAAGAAGACATAGAAGTGCAGTTGAATCAAAGAGTCTAAAGGATAGGAAGAAAACTATGGGATTTTGTTAGCAGCATTCATTATCATCATTTGTAAGTATCTTAAAGAGAGCAATAGTATTTCCACATTTCTTAACCTTTCCAGTGCTATTATTGTTTTATTTTCTAAGCTTTGTGGTACCTGCATACTTGGTTTATTTGAATTCAGAATACTTTTTATCCCTGTAGGGTTTTGTTATCCGTGAAATGGCAAGCTTTATGCTGTCATGATGGACCAGTTCAAACAAAAGGGAAGAGATCAAGTAAATAATATCCAAGTAAAGTGGAGATCTTTACTGAATTGCATCCTACTCTCCTTTTTCTGTTTGTGAAGATGAAGGAAACTTCTCTGGTCATCAGATAGATAGGGAACCTGTGAGCTATTAGCTTTAAAGGTCTTTAGGTAGATGGACCACATGGTGACTATTGCTGCTTGGCGAAGTTCCAGCATTTCAACATTGTAGACCACATTTCTCTAGGACCTTTTCACTTTCATTTTTAATGACTTTCAGTATTAATGCCCTTTCACTTGAGAACTTTTGTGTGGGTTTTGGTAAAGGATATAAATGTGTACAATGGTAGCCTCTCTAAACAAAATGCTTCTTTGGAAACCCCCACCAGGGAACCAGGAATTCTATTGTGCCCTCACAATTACACCAAGACCAGGAATGTTAGAGATTTACTAGGCACACCTGACCCTGAGGATAAAATGCCTATAATTCAAATCTAGAACATGAGGCAATTAAGGACAAGAGTTCAGTTAATAAATGTAGAGAAATCAGAATAGTGCCTTATAATGGGAAAAGAGGACATCAGGACCTTCCCTTTAGTGAACATTATGAGGGGAACAGGACCATATCATAAGACTAAGAAAATGTAGTAGCATAGTGTCTGCTCCCCAGAAGTGCTTTTTCCAAGGTCAAACATTTGGATAAGGGCCTCCATTCCCTGGTGGCTTGAGGAAAGTTCCTGCTTGATAAATCAGTCATTCTTATCTCTAGCAAGAGGAATTTGTGGCCCTTCCATTAACATAAGGCTAGTGCCTATTGTCAAGGTCAGTGCTGGATTGTTCAACCCCTGACCTCAAACTACCACCCAGCTCACATGCCCCTTACCTCCCATTTAATCTTGTTTACAACACATAGTATAAAAGGTATAGTAGTATTTTTCAATTAAAGGCTGCTAGCGGCCATCCCAATTCACTCTCTGGATCATGTTTGCCGAAACAGGTTGCAGGCATTGAGAGATTATGCATCAATTTGGAAGTAGCCTGTCCTTAAACCTGAAGTTTAGAGATTGGTCATTGCATTTTCTAAGCTGATCCAAGTGTGAAGAACATTTAACTTATACTACGTTCAATGGAACTTCTGTCTATGAGTCTCCAGAGACCCATGTTTGAATAATGAAACATTATAAATTAGGGTTTAGGCTTGCAAAGTTGGTGGTCTCAAACTGGGTTAGCTCATACCAGTTATCATATGCACCTTGGCTTCAAGGAGGCATGCCTATGGGTTGGGGAGGAGCCCATAATTATCAGCCTTCTTCAAGTGAGAAGGACCAAGAGAGGATCAAGCATACACTGTGATAGTCAGCATCCTGTTATAACACACACTGGGAAGGGGTAATGAAAGGTTCAGGCATCATACTGGCCGGCCCCTGTTACCTGGCAAAATGCACTCAGGCAGCACTCTGGCCAGCCCAGAGTTCCATCAGTACAGTCTGCACGCAGGTGCAAAGGACCGCTTTGAAAGACAGACCTCCGCTCTCTTACCTCTCTTACCTCTTCTTCTCTGCCCCTCTCTCTTACCCCTCCCCATCTCTCCTCCTGCTCTTACCCCCATAGCCTCTCTCATGTCTCTCTCTCCCACTCCTACTCTCGCGCTAAAATAAACTCTGGATTGTGCTCTCTACGGCTTTTGCTCTCTATGGTTTGTATTCCATTGCTCCAGTCGAGGTTCTGTCTTGTGACCTTGTCACCTTTTCCTTTTTCGCCCTTTTTTCTAATTTTTAAACTTTTACAAAAGAACAACAGGTAGGGCTTGTGTTGACTCAGTTTTGGATTTTGGTTCATGATTCTTTTAACCCAGTTGCTTTGGGTCTGCACTAGTACATCACGGGGGTTGGGGGTTGGGTAATAGCATAAACCAGAAAGATAGAAACTCAACCTCAACTGTTTCCTGCAAGGGCATGTCCCAGGTCACCTATATAACTCCCATTAGGCTCTACTTCCTAAAGAGTTTACCACTACAATAGTACCACCCTGGTGAGAAAACCTCATATCTTTATCATATGAACATTTGGGGACAATGAGCAGCATTCAAACTTCCAACTATGGCAAACATATAATTCCAAAGATTAGCAAAAAGCTACTAGAACAAGCAAGTTTGGCATATTCAAAGATATAAAACCAACATACAAAACTCAGCATTTCTATATGCCAATACCAAGTTATCTGAAATTGAAACTAAGAAAGCAACCACACTTAACAACAGATATTGAAATATTATCTAGGAATAAGTTTAGTCAAAGACATGAAAGGTATCTACAATGATAACCATGGATGTGGGATAGTGAAGAGGACACTAAAAAAAATGGACGGTTAAAAGACATCCCATGTTCATGGATTGAAAATTTGAATATGTTTTATAAAATTTATAATTAGATTTACTTATTGTTTGTAATTGTGTTGTGTGCAGGCATGTGTATACCATGGCACATGTAGGGAAGTCAGAGAAGGATTTATGGGAGTCTAGTCTCTCCTTCTACCATGTGGATTTCTTGAATCAAACACAACTCAAGATTGGTATCAAGAATCTTTGCCCATTGAATCATCTCACTGACCCCAGACACAATATGCTTTAAATATTTATATTATTTAAATTGATCTACAGATTAAGTGCAATTCTTGTCAAAATGCGGATGACATTCTCCTAAGAACTGGGAAATAGTCCTAAAAATTGCATAGAATCTGGAAATAGTGATCATTACAGTAGTGAAGTTAGTCAGGGAGAAAAAACACTGACTACCTGTTCTTATGCATATGTAGAATCTACAACAGCCAGTCTTGCAGATTGGGAGTACATTTGTGGTTTCCAGAGCTTGAGGAGTGGGGAGCTGGGAGAAGACAGTATAAAGAAAAGTTGATTTTTGAGTAGGTAAATCATAATTATAAAGATTCTTGTGTGATATTTACAGGGGAGTATCAAGAATATACCATGTATTTCAAACGGCTAGAAAGAATGTTACCATAAGGGAATGGCAGACATTTGAGGTGCTAAAGATATTTAACACAATTTAAATATCACGTGACATATACATACCTTGATACATCAGGTGGTACCCATCAAAGCATATAGTTTTAATGACTTTAGATAGCAATTAAAAAGAATGTACTAAGTAATAAGTCTTGAACATGTGTTAGTCATGATCTTGATGTCTGAAGATGTGATTGGAGTTTTTCCACTGGAGTTGTGTCTTATTGGTAGTGGAGGGCATGTCTCTGGTGAATGGGCTGTCCCTGTTCTGGGGATGAGCAATCACACACCCTCACCATTCTAGGGACGTAAATTCCAGCAAAGGACACTTGCAGCAGGCCAGCTCCTAAAGGGCACCAACCTCAAAGAGGCAAGGAGAATCCAGGAGTAACTCAGATTAGTCATGGGCTTCACTAGAGAAGTGACCTTACTTCTGTTGGCATGCACTTGGTGAATATTCAGACAAACACCCAAAGGAGTCTGCAAAAACAGGTGGGGGGAAATGTTGCCTAGCTCTGAAAGCTGAGCCATTCCCACTAAGAGCCTTCTCTCTGAGGCTGGAGGTAGAGCCTTGGAAATGAGCAGAAGAGGCTGAGCTAGGAAGAGGAAGGGTGAGATCACCCGTGATGCTCAGGTTTCCATCCCACACATGGGGGCACAGTTTCAAACAGGACCAAGTTCAGTGTCTGTAGTTCTTGGATAGGCCTTTAGAAACAATAGGACAATACTGTTCTTGTGACTGCACAGGGCACAGAAGCACATCCTGGATGCCAGGTGCCCTCAGTGACAGATAGAAAAGAAGCTGCATGAGTTTGTAACTGGGTTGGGGTGAAATACAATTAAACATGACAGTAGTTGATTTCCTCTTGCTTCTGTTTTGTGTTTCTTTTTGTCTCAGAAGACACAAACAAATAATGTATTCATTTTCCGTATTCAAAGATTTGAGGACAAAGCTTCTGAGGATCCTGAGAACCTCAACCTCCTCATTCATTCAGGGCCTCAAACCTCCGAATGCTTCAGCTTTCCTGTGCCATTGCAGACTTCTGCCTCTCCCCTGAGCCGAGTCTTGTGCTGGGAGTGAGAGAACACAGAGGGATGCTCCTGCCTCCTACCCAGTCCCACCTCACTGCACTGTATCATACAAACCCCCTTGAATCCGCATGGGTTGCTGAATGCCTAAGACAAAACAAAACCACACCTTAAAATGTAGACCAATCATCTTCCAATGTCTGTCATAGATTCAAAGTCGAACTAGACATATCCTACAGAAAGAACTATCGGTTAATGATTCATTCGGTGTTTTCCAATGATCAAATATATGAGATTGAAAAAGTCCCTTACATTCCATAGTATTGTTTTGTTTTAATTGTAGAACAAGAAACTGGACCGTTCTAAATTCCTAAAGTATTAAATTGAGTACTGTGTGTGTGCTTCAGTATTACCCACAATAACACAAGTTTTCTTCATGAAAGGTGTGACAACAGAGAGGGAAACAGACAAATGTTTAAGTAATATTGGTGCAGAACAAGCTGGGATAAACTAGAAGAAGTTAAGTAACAAGTAAGTCTATATTGACTTCAAAACATATTTTTGGAGGAGAGTGGGAGATTAGTTCAGCGGTAGAGGGTTCGTGTAGCATCCATAAGGCCCTGGATTCAATTCCTAGCATTACATGGCAACACACAAACAAAACCATAAAGTTGAACAAGCAAATGAATAAGTTTGAAATGCAATGCAAAGGAAGATGTAACTAAGCCCCTTCCAGGTCCCAAATTTCAATTTCATACTGACCTTCATTCAGTCTTAGAGAGCTAGAGACAGGACTATTTGCTGGAAGGAGGGGTGGACAAGAAAGAGAAAATGATGTTCAGAAAAGGGAGGTCCAAACAGATGGGAATGAAAACTACCTTTACCTCCCAAATGTCTTAATATTTTCATTTAGTTCTGTTACTGAACTCTAAATTGCTTCGTGCATTCATTCCTTAAATCCTGATTGTGTTCTGAAAGTCCATTAAAAAGTCACATAGTTTGGAACAATGGAGTTAAAGCTAGAATCAAGGTTTGATAACTTTCATCTACAGAAAAAAAAAGTTAAACAGAACCTGCTGATAAAGGATTCTGTGATAGAACAGAAAGGGTCAGAAAGAGGTGATGGATAGAGTAGGGGAACGGAGGGTGTAGGAGACTGTCACCTTGAGTTTTCCCAAGAACACTAATTTTAACCATGTGCATGTCACAGGAAGCCTGAGGTTGGTCTGATTTGTATATAAGTAATAAGCAAGGAATGAGGGTTAAGAGTCAAACAAAGGCTTCCATAGGGCACCAAGAGTATGTAAGTGGTGGGTGCGGTGGAACAATGCATGTGGACAAGAGTAAGAGAATAAATGACTGTATGGTGCCCAGCCCTAAATGGGATACCATGTCACCCCTCTCTCTACCAGGTCTGGAGGATCTTCATGAAGAATGTCAGAGCCAGGCATGCTCAGCTACATCGATGGAACAGTGGTTCCAGGAACAACAGGGCAGATGAACTTAGGAACTGATACAAGACCTGAACAAACTCCATCCAGATAAAATCCCAACATAGAGTAGGGAAAGGTGGACAGGAAACTTTTCTACCACCATCTGAAGAGTTACGGGCAATTGATAGCTGTTGGAAGAGGAAGAGTCAGTTTTCTTTAGTGGTGTGACCTCTGGAAGGTTGACTGCATACCAGGCTAGGGCCCACTCCTAAGAATAACTGGACAACACAGACCAGACTCAAAAGCAGAAGAAAAATACGGAGGAGGCATAGGAAAAGAAGGAGTGGAGGTTGGGAGGGAGAGAGGGAGAAGGAATAAGAAATTTCAAGTTGAACCAGAAGGGACGGGAGGGTTAAGATCATTTCAATGGTAGGTAGGAACTGAAGAATTGACGGGGGTATGAATATGCTCAAAATATATTGTATTGGTGGGGGATTGGCAGCATAGTGATGAGAATAGCTGCCTTCCAAGATACACTGCATGAAATTCTCAGAGAAAATTTACAAATATTTTAATGTAGCCTTTCAACAAGAAAGTTGTGTGTCATCACTATTGTAATCATTATTCTATTTATCTGTATTTACCTAACTCCTTGCTGACCTTGAGACTGCACCTCTTCACTACTGCAAGAGAGTGATGTGTATGTTGGGAGTAGACAGAGTGAGAGTTCTGGAAGGTGAGTAGATTTAAAGATCAGTGTTGTGGACACCTTAAGCCTGGAGAAATACTCCTCACGCTTTTCATAAACACTGTTACCTTCCCAAAAGAGGTTTGAAAAACCTCCTTAGGTTTTGAAGCCTTTGAAGTAGACATCTATGATTTCTGTTGAATGTAAATGTGTGTACAGCCTGTTATTCCTGACAGATCTTAAATAAATATTTCTTCAAATTAAACCACGACATTAATTTAAACAATGTTCTTTTTGGATTCAAAATACTGTGACTTGATGTTTTCTCTCTCTTTTTATTATTTGTGAAAACAGCTTTAGATTCAATGTTCTATTTTGGATGTCTGCAATTCCACTGCAAGCTCTGATAGAGTTTTTTTGTTTGTTTGTTTGTCTGTTTTTGTTTTTGTTTTTTTCCAGACAGGCTTTGGAGGCTGTCTTGGAACTAGCTTTTGTAGACTAGGCTGCTCTCGAACTCACAGAGATCCACCTGCCTCTGCCTCCCGAGTGCTGGGACTAAAGGCGTGCGCCACCACCGCCCGGCTCATCTGATAGAGTTGTATGTTGGCAGAAAAAATGGAAGATGTTGTCTGGCAGGATTTTAAAAGACAAAGGAGGTCTTCTTATTTCTCTCTCTCAAGTAGAGTTCATTTAGCTCTTAGCAACACATAAATGAGAGTTTTATCAGTAGTACCAGGGGTTACTCAGCGGGCAGTAGTGCCTGTTGTACATTTATGGTCATGAGAGGTCTATGCCTGGAGGGACTGCAGATATAATCATTTAATTCCAGCATTTTATTTTTGGTGTGTGCAGCTAATCATTTCCTAGTAAAAATAGGTGCAACAATGTGTAGATCCCTTGCATAAATCATGTTAAGGACCTTCTCCTTTGCATCTTTAAAATTTTAGATGTACCCAATATTTCTTAAAACATATATTAAATATTTAAATGATTTCTACTTTTTAAGACTATGTCATCCTATTTTTCTCTTATCTATCTGCTTTTGGCCTTTTTATTCTCATCTGAATTTCACATATGAGCCAATTAAGCAAAAGACTTAAATCAACTGATTTTACAAATTAATTGATTTTGTTATTTATTTAACAAAAATCACACTTAGGCCACAGGCTAATTACAGTCTTCTGTATAACTTTATGACTTTGGCTATCAGACTTTTAGATCCACTGATAAGTATTCGGCATATTTATGAGTCAGTACCATGTGGTTTTTGTAATTAGAGATCATCTGGCTTGCTCGTACTGATAAGCAAAGAAGGCATGGTTTTCTTTTGACACTGGAAACGTTCATCTCTTGCGGATGCGTTTTCTGGTTAAAGATGTGGCTGATACGAGTTTGCTTTCACAGTACTGCTGCTCGAGTAGTCTCCAGTCTGAAGTAAAGATGGATGATTGACGGACTGGCAGATGGTTATTTTCAGCTACCATTTTCATGGAAGTCCTGATAAAAATGGATGGCAACTCTTTCTGTGTTCTAAAAGGAGGTATGGAACCATCCATCTACATGAGAGGGGGTGCTTTCCTTAGACCTCAGATGCAAGGGAGGGACTCACAGGAGGATGAGGGACACTGCATAGAGGTATTCACTTCACGCCTGGGATGACTGAAAGCTGATCATCAGCCTGGAGAACTGTGGCAGTGAGCACCACACCTAAGCCTATGCTCACCTGAGCCAGACCGTCATCCCTTAGTCCCTTTCGATCACTGAGCAAACTGTCTTTAAAAAGGAAAGATGCTAGGCGGTTAAAGACTAGGCTCATAACCAAAGCTATGAATAAGGGAGGACTGCCTTCACCTCATGGTTTCAGAGATTTCAATCCATAGCTTCTTGGCCTTGTCCTCCGAGCTGTGGTAAAGCAGCACAGCAGGGTGGATGTGTGTGGTGGAGCCACACTGCTCACCTCATGGTGGCTATGAAGAAAAGGAAGGAGGGAGAGAGAGAGAGAGAGAGAGAGAGAGAGAGAGAGAGAGAGAGAGAGAGAGAGAGAGCACCTTTATAAAAATCATCCCCCCCCCCCGCCCCCGCTGTTATGATCTGAGTCTATAGATTCGTTGATCCACTTTTGAGGTCACAGTCCTCCTGAGTTCCCCACCACAGAGGTCCTACCATTGAATTGGAATCTTCAGCGCATGAACTTTGGAGGACTCCCAGGACCTATGCCAAAGCAGTTCAAAACACTTGGTTTCTTTCTCAGCGTCTTCACTGACTTATCGTTTATTTAAGAAAGGATTATTTCCTTTCCAAACATTTGGGGACTTTTTCAGGGGCCTCAGCTGTTGTTGATTTCTGAGTTAATTCCACTGTAGCAAGAGAAGATCCTCTGATGGTCTGACCTCTCTTTAGCTGTCAAGGACTCCTCACTCCACACTGGCCCGGAAGCTCCTTAGGGAGTGAGATGCAGCTTTACAAGCCTTATGTCATCCCTTACCCTGCAGAGTTCACTGCCCTTTGTTTCCCATGTCTTCAGAATCTCGATTTATACAACCTATTTCCAGCTCTTTCAGCCAGGAAGGTAAATCTGTTGCTTGCTACTCTTTTTTGCTTAAAAAGTTCACAGTTATGTCTAGGTTCAATACTCCTTTTATGTACTTATATGGAAGCTTGTCTATCTGGGTACTTTATTCAGGTCTATGTTTACAAACAACATAGTAAGGAGTCTATGGAAAGTTGATGAACTATGTGTTTCCATGTTATCTTCAAGACAGACAGTTTAGGAAAAGATAGTAGAATTTATTAAGGATATAGCATTAGAACATCAAATACTACTATTACTACTAATAATAGTAATAAAGACATATCCCTAAGTTTGACACTGGTTGACCATAGAAATAATGTGGATGTGTATTGTGTCAGTCACTTTATGAAAGAGCTGCACCCTTTAACCTGACAATTTTGCACAGTAGTTCTTACTACACCCATTTTCTCAAAGAAAGTTGCCATTTATGTTTTAGTTTCTTTCTTAGCCTAGTAATTTTCCTAAGGCTACATAGGTGATCCTCTTGGACAGCCATGGATTTAGATTTTGTTTGCAGTTCTGAACCAAAGTGGTACTTTTTTTTTTTTTTTTTGGTTTTTCAAGACAGGGTTTCTCTGCATGGCTTTGGAGGCTGTCCCAGAACTTGCTCTGTAGACCAGGCTGGCCTCAAACTCACAGAGATCCTCCTGCCTCTGCCTCCCAAGTGCTCGGATTAAAGGCGTGCACCACCAATGCTCGGCCAAAGTGGTACTTTTTAAAATTTATTGTAATAGCTATCAACAATACTCTGTGTAGAGAGAGACCTAGGCACCTGTGCTGCTGACCACGCCCGTTTTGGGCGTGGCTACTGGTGCCTAGGTCTCTCCCCACAACCCTGCACATGCTCGCTCAGGTTTTTATGATTGACTGGAGTCAAAATTGTGAAAAGTGATTATAAGAAGCAATGTTGTAAGTTCTATCATACAGAAGCAAGAAGAGACAGTCTCAGGTAATTTTAAGATCCCAATACTTGATAGAGCACTTAAACATTTGCTTCAGTGAGCTTTCCTGAGCTGGGTCATAATGAGGATTTGCTTACAATCTAGTGACTTGAGCGAATGTGTATGCCGGTGCTCCTTCCTGTCATCTTTAACAGTATGCTGGCCTTTGTCCTTGGGTAACTTTTGTGCTCTTGATTGTGCACTTACTATTTTCATAGTGTCATCCCTGCTATCCACTTCCGCCGGCCACCCTTTCCTATTCGTGCCTTCCATTGTTTTGTCACCCAAAGCAGTGCTTCCTCCGGGTACAAATTTCCCATTTTCAACCTTAGAGCACTTGTTCGGAACAGGTGGAGTTGTGAAGAACCTGCATGAGTATTGTGTGGATCAGGCAACTGTGAGTCAGCCACATTAAAAAACAGAAGTCAGACGTTCTACTCATAGTCCAAGAAAGAATAAGAGTGAACAAAATGTAAAACTTCCTGTCCTGGCTAGATTTTCAAAAAGAGAGAAATACTCATGCTTGAGTATTGTGGGGGAATACCTCAGATTGTGGTTAGTAATTTAAATTCTAGCCATCCTTCCCTCCCCCCCCAATTGCCTTTGTCTCCCTTCTCCGTCTATTTAATTGGCTCTTTCTTCAAACTTGAGCTGATCTGAATGGAGGTACAAAGTGAAATTAAGCAATTCCCTTGGAAGATGTAGGGGTAGCAATAAGTTAGAAAGCTTGTTAATTCCTCTTTTCTCTCTTCCTCCTTGCTGTACCCTCAGGCCTCCCTTCGAACCCCAGGAGAAGGAGAATTAACAAAGCCCCAAAGCTGAATGCTACAGACTTTCCAGGGAACCAGCTAATTTCATTTTCCTGCACCATTTGGAGCAGCTGGGGGTACTGGTCTTGGGGGAAATAATTGGATACAATGTTTAAAACCCTTTATATTCCTAAACAAATCATGCCCAGTTTGCTTATCAAACTAAAATATAAATGGTGTTCACCATATGCCTCCTCTACTGTGACTTAAAAAAATGTATTTCTTCTTCAGTTTTGACTTTGTAAGCCAGTTAGAACTTCCCAGCTTAATTTTTTATTCTAAACATGTACTGGATAGATTATTTTCACCATTTCCAATGACCATGTTATCAGTGATCAGCAAACCACTGAATCTTTTCTTTCTCTAGTTATAGTCCCAACTTGAGTGTTTCCTGGTTTCCTCCTTCCACACACCTTCAGAATCCTAAGTACTTTCTCTGGGTAGAAACTTTAGCCATGATTCCAGTGTGAAAGCATTTTCCCATCATGTATGATTCTGCCCATCACCTAGAGGGCATCATGGGAGGAAATCAGACGACCACTGCCGAACCCTCACCATCCTTTCGTTACTCTCTTAGCACTTCTGCAATGTGTACACTTTGGCATTTACAAGCCATTCTCTTTCTAGGTTAATAAACTCATTAAACATCAACAGTTTTAAGTCGTACTCTGGTATGTCACCCTATCAATTTCTTTACATTCTCAGCCGTGGCCATTTAACTCTTCTTAGTTCTCTTTAGAGATGATCGAAGGGTGGGGCCTTGTCTTTTGAGCTTTGCTTACTATATTTCCTGAATTCTCACTTGTGTGGAAATTTACAAAGATTTTTTTTCTTAGAACAGGGTGTAAGGTAGCATGTGCCTGTGATCCCAGCAACTGAGAGGAAGAAGCAGGAGGTTCTAGTATCAATTACTTTTTAGTCTGAATATGCCCCTCCAATTTAGTTTCAGTATGAAGAGAACGAACATGAGATTGTTTGCAAATATTAATGTGAAAAAATCTGCATTTAAAGTGGCTCTCAGATTGCCCAGAGGCATTCTTGACCAGCAGAGGCAGGTGCATCATCTTAATACTAATTTATACACCTTTCTGTGAACCATCAAGTGCTGCTGGGCGCTATTGTGCTGTCGATGTGTTAAAAGGAAAACGCTGTGGAGGATTCCTTTTGAAAATCCTGGAAAACTCTGGTTTGGGCATCGGAGCCCCCTGACAAGTGAGTCTGTTCTCATTATCTTGACGTCTACCTTGGCTTGTAAAATCCCTGCAGGTTTATGATGCAGCACGATACCCTTCAGTACCTGCTTTTGTGCTCCCACATAAAGCTGCCACTTACATTAAAGCAAGCCTGATAAGATTGTCTTAAAGATCCAATTCATTTAAAGAGAACATTGCTGCAGACACTAACGTCCTTTCACTGCGGCTCTCCTCTGCTGGAGTTAGAATATTATGCTCTAGAGTTAGAAAGATGTGGTGCAGATGTATTTATATGCAGAAAATCAGCCCTCTTTCCTACAGGGTTGGAGCCTTAAATATCAAGATATCCATCCTAATATGAATGGCAAAAAAAATGCTGTTTTTGCACTTTATCAAATGAGACCATGGACTTCAACCATTCACCACACTATCCTTAGTAAATGGACAATAAGGAGAATAATAAACCATGGTTCATTTTAGATGTTAACCCACATCCAAATACCTGAATGACCTTCTCTCAAAGCTCTTTTAAATAAATGGTGTATAAAATAGACACCAAGAGAGCCGTAAATGGCCAAGGTGATATTTGAGGCCTTGTGGGAGGCACTCATTTCAGACATTCCATGCTCTGTCACCTCTAATGATCTTTGGCTCTTCATTTAGCCGCGAGTTGGCTTTTTAATGAACAAATGCCTTAACCAGCCTAGATGGCATTCTTATTATGGTCATATATTTTGAAAGTGTGATGTGGAAGAAATTGATAGAAGACAGTATACTCCAAGTAAGAAAATCCCTGGGAAATGAAGGACATCTGTGCCCCCATGGAGTGATGATAAACTTGTTGCTTCTCAGTTGGTGAATTAAGACTGATAATGTTGACATTATGAATCGCTAGTATTTGTTCCACTATAAGTACTATAAGTAATGGGTACACAATCCAACCCATAGTCAGTATGTGTGTGGGGGAGGCAGGGAAGAGGGAAGGTTAGAGAGATCTGGATATTCCCTGGGGTTACAAAATAGTGTGATAGCCTTTAGAGTGTTCTGGGAAGTTTGACACCAAATGAGCCGCTCCTAAAAATTTCAGAATGCCTTGACTCTTACGGCTGGAGGAGAGCAAAGAATCTTCTCTTAACAGTGTCTGGGAAACTATTCCCAACAAGGTAGTCCTGTGGGCAGGACATTAGCTCATCCTTGTTTCAAAAGCTTTAGGGGGATGTAGAGAATCTGGAGTGGTCACACATAATTGGTGGGGCAGCATCATGTTTTTTTTTAAGTCCAGTACTGTGAGGGGCTGTTGTTATTTCTCTGCCTTGGTTGTCTTGAGCCATAGTGGAAAGGGATATGTGATTTTCTGTGGTGGCTAACTCTGCCTTGTAAACAGCTCTAGTCCATATGGAAACGTCCTTTCTCTACATTTAAAACACCAATGAGAGAACTGATTTATGTTAGCTCCTTCAACCACAACTGGAAACTACACTCAATAATGCTTGGGCTTTAAAGGTAGACTCATACTGTTTTAAAGTATCATGTGCTAATGAGACAGCTCTAATTATGCCTAAAGAGCTTGCTGATTTTTTTAATTATTATTATTATCAAACTGAAGTGTTTGTTTTCATACAACATGCGGATGATGAACTAATCAAAAAGCATAACGGGCATACATTATTGAATACATGACTTACATGTTATATACATTTAGGGCAGATTTATACATATACCTTTGAACCATATTAGTTGCATTTGGGTGCAGCATCTTTTTGATTTATTTTTTAATTTGCATATGTGGCTTACTTGTTCAGATGACTGGAACTAAGTCAGGTAGTATCTGGTCATTTCTTTCCATGTGTAAGACCCTCAGCCCAAGTAGCATTCACTATACTAGTTTATGTAAATATCTCAGGTCCAAGTTGCATTCACAATACTACTTATGTTACTATTTCAGAGTCTTGCCATCTTATTGGTTTATGGCATATCATGAGTAGATGGAGATAGCTTAGCCATGAATGTTAGTTATATTCTGATTTGTGCTTTTAACCACTGCCACCAGGAAGATGGAATCAGGGATCTGGCAAAGGCACTGGGTAGATTGTTTGCAAAATTCACACCTGGATGTGTCTTAATCTGCTACTTAATATGTTAATTAATACTTAATCTTAATATATTACCATTATATGAGCTTTTCCCTGGGAGACACAACACATGCATGTACTCATGCCAGATATGGAAACTACCACAGACCAACAGAACAATTACAAGAATGTGAACTAAAGAGCTTACTGGGAATACTAGCAAGAGGGTGGGTAAAAGGCTATTTACAGGAGCAGGGAGGACTCAAAAGCAGTTATATCATCAAAAAGCCCATCCTGACATAGGTAATGACTCAGAAATTACAGCTCTGAGCTCTCTGCATAACTTTAAGCAGCTGAACAGGCCCAAGAGTCTCCTCTAGGCAGCTGAGCTGCTCAGTAATTGTTTACCATTTCTATAACTTTGGAGAAGGGCCCTGTGAATCTTTTAGATTTTAGCTTTCCCAGAAATGTGAAGTTTGTTCAGTTCCTGAGTCTCATGAGGTGCTTCCCCCTCCTCTCCCCTACTTTCCTGGAAGGAATATTTCAATTCAGAAAAAATTGCTATGCAACAATGACTTTAACAGAACTTGTGTTCTGTAATTTATATTGAACATAGTTGACTGGCTCACCAATGTGGAGGTTAGGAAGACCAAGATCAAGGAACTGACATCTGGTGGAGGCCTTCTTAAGGCATTATCCCATGGTAAAAGAGAAAAGGGAGACAAAAAGATTCAGAAATTAAACTCATTTTCTCAAACATTATCATAATCAACAGTAATCCACTTATTAGTAGAGTATTTGTGGTCTTGTCCCCACCATTGGGTACTACTACACAACAGTTTTCACTGTGAATTAAGTTTTCCAGTAACACGTTTTTGGGGGAATATTCATGGAAAATATAGTGGAAGGGAAAATTTAAAGAGAATTTGATTTTTAAATTTTGTATAGGACTTCTTTCTTTCTTATTACTGAAATGCACTGTGTTGCCTAGGGAAACAACTCTTGACTATTGGCAGCATTTTGTCTTGTTCTGTTGTCATGGAAGATCAGAAGATTTGTGATTTGTGAAAACTTACTAGAAAGAGCCTTGGAAAAGATAAGATAGATTTGAAGTTGTGCTCTGAAATGCTTAGAGAACAGGGCAAATCATCCTCTTCCAATTGTTCTGAAGACAGAGCAGTTCTTCTTGAGTAATGTGAAGTGGGACTGTGGGGCTGTGGCAGGGAGAGTGGCCCAAACATCAGTCATTGCTCTCCTTGGGTACAGGCTGGTGTGCTCACTCTACTACCTTTGATATTACAAAAGTCACCTTTTGCTTTCATCTGGCCATACCTACCCTTGTTTCAGCCACAAGAAAGAAAAGTATTCAGGTTACTCTATCTCCTTATATTCAGAATGTTTGTGTTATCTTTTCTTAAAAACATAGTGCCAAGTTCTGGGGGGAGGGGTGGCTCACAACAGTCTACCTTTTATTTATTTGGTTTTTTCAGTTCAGACTCTAGGTAAAGGCTTGATTGAGCCTGGGGCAGAAAGAAAGAGTACAGAGATGTGAAGAGACCACACTGTAGTTATTCCTTCTCAGAACTGGAAGATGGTCAGACCTCATTAGCAACATCCAGATAACTCATTAAAAGAGCAATTTTCACTGCCATTTTTGCTTCTGTGCCCACACTTGCTCGTGATATTATAAATTCAAAATGGGGCCCAGGAATCTGCTTCCAAAGAATCACCCCGAAAACCCACCATGGGACACTAGCCCACATTATCTCTGTCCCACGGTCTCTAAACATAATTTACTGGAAAGTCATGGGTTTGAGACAGTGTCTGGGAAAATAAGTATTTTTCATAAAAATTCCAATCATTAATTTTTGGTATTTCCTAGAATGATTCATTATCACAATCCAAAAGTTATGATAGTTTAACATCTGTTTTCTTCCCGGTTCTCATGATAAGAGGAAAACATGAAAATACTGCATATCCAGTTACATTATAAGAGAGAATTAATGCTACCAACAGGGAGGTTTTTTTTTTTCTTGTAGATATTCTGCTCTTAAGAACCCAAGATCATAGAAGAGTGGGAACCTTCACTACGGACCCCTTACCACCAACCAGGGTAGATGGCTGTCAGAAAAGACAATCCCAGCGGCCTCAGTCAAGTTGAGATTCCGTAACTGTGTGGTGGATAAATACATATAAAACAGGGAGAGGAGGTGGGAAAGAGAGAACATGGCTGGAGGGGAAGGATGGGAGAAATGAGAAGGAAAGGGAAGCAGTGTAAGATGCATCTCTGGATGGGGTTGGAGTGACCTGCTTCTCCCTTTAATTGCTTGATGTTGTGGGAACACAACAGCTTGAGATTAGGAGGTATGAACTTTCAGTCCAGAAATCGTCCTACAAGCAAGTGATTCAGTGCACATCCATTACTGAACTCACAGACAGCAAACTGCTCAAGTGTGTTGTTGCCCGTGTGTCTTTCTGTGCAAATATGTGTGATGTTTAACAAAATGGAAAGTGGGAATTGTGCAGTCGTTTCAAGAGTTGTAAAGAAATACAAAGCCAGGCAGGGCGGTGGTGGTGCATGCCTTTAATCCCAGCACTCGGGAGGCAGAGGCAGGCGGATCTCTGTGAGTTCGAAGCCAGCCTGCTCTACAGAGCCAGTTCCAGGACAGCCTCCAAAGCCATGCAGAGAAACCCTGTCTCAAACAAAAACAAACACAAACAAAACCAAACAAAAGCCATGATGCTGATTGGAGAGATGGCAAGATAGCTAAAGATGGGCATTGTTGTCACTTGCGAGTTACTAAAAATGAGTTCCAGAGGAGTCACTGAAAGGAAAGTTGACATAAATGAAAAGGAGGGATTGAAGATATCCTGGAGGAAGTGGCCCTGGCTAAGAAATCTCACACTAAAATCTCCTGGAAATATTTCAAGACAGACAACAAAACATTCACTTACTGGTACTTTGAGCGGTTAGTGACCATCTTCCATGACGATAAGATCTTGTTTACATTGTTACTTGTATGATAGCAATCAGGTATGACTCAGACCTTTTTTTTTTTTTTTTTTTTTTGAGACAGGGTCTCGTTATGTAGTTCTGGCTGTCCTGGAACTCTCTGTGTAGTCCAGCTGGCCCTCAAACAGAGATCGCCGTGCCTCTGCTTCCTGGGTGCTGGGATTAAAGGTGTACATGCGCCCAAGCAGTCCTACTCGTTGGCCACTCTTGTGTAACTTCAGACAAGCCAGCAAAACCGCCAAGATCACTCTGTCAGCCATGTACAGGTGGATCACGAACAGCTGCTTCTGCTCCTCCCGCCGTGAAGATCCCAGCTGGCAGAAGTCCATCTGCCACAACCTGTCCTGAGCAAGAGCTACGTCAAAGCGCCTCGAGAGCTTCAAGAGAAGGACAAACCTGGCGAGGAGGACTTCTGTCTCGTTGACCCTCAGTATGCAGAGCGCCTGCATAGCTTAGCTGGCCCACTTCAAGAAGCAGAGGCCGCGGCCAGTTCACATCCACCGGCTTTTGCCCCACAAGCCTCACGGGACTCCAGCACAGCTCCTGAGGGTGGGCCTTTGACTATGAACATGGAGGCCCAGCACCTGTTGCAGGAGTTTGAGGAGGCCACAGGGGAGTTGTCGGGTTGGAGCACAGGGGAGGGCAGGCTGGGGCCTAAGAGGGTAGCCAAGGTCCTACTGACCCAGGAGGAGCAGGGTGAGCTACAATACTTCAAAGGCAACTTTGACTGGGAGGCCATCTTCCAGGCTGGCACTCTGGCTGAGTTACTGAGTTCACAGGAGGCCCTGGGGCTATGCTCCTCGCTGAGAAATGGATCTTAACTGTCCATCAACTGTCCCGGTATCTGCGGATCTCCAGTGGAGCAGGTTGTTGACAGCTCGGACTTCAGTGAGGCCTTTCTGGCCTCATCCTTCCTCCAACATCCCTGGGATGAGCGCGGTAGTAGGTGGCCGTCCCCAGAGCCCTTCTTTGAAGCAGAGGATATCATCTACACTGGCCCCCGGATCTATAGAACTGGGCTAGTATGGGTCCCTTCTTCTAAGAGATCAAGCTCTGCCCTATCTCCAAACAGTGCCCAAGTCAGGGTCCAGAGCTGAATTCCAAAACAGGCCCGTGGACGTATCAGCATCTGGATAGGGACTGGGCCAGGTCTCTGAAGGCTGGTTCCATGAGGCCACACTGCTGCCAGGCAGGGGTGTCCTCACATCCAAGCCCAGAGAAACTAGGGGACTAGGACCAGAATCCATGCCTGTCCCCCATCAGCAACCACCATACACAGTGTTTCACTGACTCGTTTCCCCCAAGACCTTGAACTGGCAAAACATCCAGACCTCACACCCACTCCCCAACCTCCTGCCCCTGCACTGTGAGACCTGAGGCCTGGAGGGGTCCTGCCAGACCAGGGAGGAGCTGAACAGAGCTTTCATCAAGCTCTGTTTTGTCTCACTCGCTCCTGCTGCTTCCTCTAGTCCAGAAAGCTCCTAGGCACAGCAAATGCTAATTAGATGATAGCAAATTAAGCCCTAGAGGTCCCTCCTGGCCTAGCTTCCTCTGGAGCCCTAGCAGCCTAGGCTAAGGAGGGTTGTGGCAGGGGACCCTGGGAAAGGAACAGAGAGAGAAGTCAGAAACAGGGAGGGGGCATCAAGGTGGGGAAAGATGGTCCCTATGGTCCCTGGGGTCTTTTCCTGACCCCGTCACCAGCATACATGAGGCTGTAAACCTTTGAGCCCATCTTGAGGCTGGGAGCAACAGGAATTGGGGCTTTGGGGTGATTGGAGAAAGGACAACCGAGACTTAGCCTGGGGAATGCTCAACATGCTGGGAACTCTGGATCAGGAAGCAGGCAGCCCTATGACTCTGTCGCAGGAGGGGGATCAGGCCTTGCTCCACTCTGACACCCAAGGCTGGGACCCTTCTCTACCCCCCACGTGGGCAACTTAGCCTTTTTCATGTAAGGTTCTTTACAATAGTTTTATCCAAAATGAATTTTATTTTTACTCTGTATAAGGAGGTATACCACCACACCTGGCCTTTGCCACACCTAGTCTTCAAGCAATTTTGATGTTTCTTACATAGCGGAGTTACAATGAATGTACTGTAGTATTGGAATTTAAAGACTGGTGATGTTTAATGAAATCATGTTAACTGAATTTTATATATGTACAAACACAACCACACACACCCCACACACACCATACACACACACACACACACACACACACACACACACACGATTTTGGAAAACCAGGGCTGCCAGTGCCTGTATTAAGTATTCATTACACTTTCATTTTGATTTTTCATATAGTATTATTATGATTTCCATTTTATAATTGAAAAACTGAGATTGAATCGAAGATTACTTCCAAAATTTCACATGTCTGGTAGGAGCTGAGAAAGAGTTTGAAACAGGCAGGTCTGACTTCTGCATTCATGCTTTAAGGCTCTGGACTAGCTTTCATTCATTCATTCACATGTATTCACGTGCATTCATTCATCGGGAGCGGATCATATCAAAGGCTGAAAGAAATGTGTTCTGAAATGTGCAGAAACGAGTAGCAGATTTACAGCAGGTAAGGGTTAACACAAGAACACGGAGAGACGAGTGACCAAGTGTGAACTAAGGGCATGGGGGACATTTAAAAGAGATGAGTCTTGAAGTATGTGTGGGCGGTTACCCGGGAAACAGGGCACTGGGTGTCAAGGGCAAGGACATTTGAGATAGAGGGAGGGTTGATAACAAAGGCACACTGGCATGAAATGAACTGATGCCTGTGGACTGTGTTCACTGGGGTGAAGAAAAAAGTTGAAAACACGGGGAAGGGCAGTAAACTGAGTTCGGACTTGGGTCTGTCAACAAAATTTGAGTGTCTATGTGATTCCCACGCTTCTGTCTGGGATGTTCTCCAGAGAACCACAGAGAGCCCATTTTTCTCTGTAATAAAGCAAGTCCATTCTTATTCACGTTTCCATTGGAAAAATAGCACATCCTTCTTTTTTTTTTTTAAGGAGAGCAGAGTGTCCAGGACTCCACATTTCCTCAGTGCTGGGCAGTGTGTTTGCTGCGAAGAAAAGGTACTAAAGAGTTTGGCTTTTAGAAGCACAACATAGAGAAATTTGAATTTTCATCTCAGTATAGAGTATGCTATGATGTTTTACATTTATTTGTTGAGTAAGACATCTTAAATAATATGTAGACTCTTCTAACACTGGCTACCATTTCAAATGTTTCACAGGACATTCGGCATTCATGCATAAGACTTGGAGCATTAGTTAGCATTCTACTGGCTCATGAGACAGTCTAGCAGACTTCATTTCTTCTGAATCCAGGGGAATTCTTAAGGTCTTCCTTTGGTCCATGACCTTTCTTTCTGTGAACATCACATATTCATTTTTATCTCTTCTACAACTTTCTTTCCACCTTTTCACCTGTGGATATCTGCTGACCTTCAGTTGTAAGCTTAGAAACCCTTCCTAAGCTAGACCCTTGTATTGAAAATGTGGTTAGAAACCCACCTGCCTAATTCTTCAATGGCCTGTGCTCATCTCTCATAGTTTGTATACTTTAGAAAATGTCTATTTGTGTATCAGTAGGAAACCAGGAAGTGAATGATGGAAGTCTATCTAGCCTGTTAATTTTGCATTCTTATTGGAAACCACTCTCTGATTATTTAGCAGGGTTCTCTGGGCGGGGGAATGTTTTGATGACTTAGAAATTAATGAGTGAATGGAAGATGCATTGTCTTTATTTTTTCACATAAGGAAGGAGTTAATTCGTGGTTCTTCCAATAAACCCACAGAGGATTTGCATTTAAAGAAATGCATTAAAAGTGGATGAGATATCTCAGTGGGTGAAGGCTTTTGCTGGCAAGCCTGGTAACTTGAGTATGCTCTCCAAAACCACATTATGGAAGGACAGGACCAATTCAAATTGTCCTCTGAACTCCATGGGTGTGCCACGGTATGCTTGTCTGTACATACACACACACATACACACACACACACACACACACTGAGTAAATAAAATGTAATAAAAGTTTAAAGACATTCAATGCTAAGTAGCTGTCTCAGTATATAATTCACTGCTGCTTTTTTTGTGATATTTGACATTGAAGATTACATTAAAATTGATGTTGGTGTTTGCACAGGTATTTTTCAACATTAGTCAAACACATGACAAGGGAATACCACTGTAGCTTATGAAATTAAGTATCTGAGGAGTGATACAATCAAGCAATAGCAACTCTAGTTTTGTTGGAGTAGGAAGACATAAACTCCAACCACTCAACCTACCTCCAGCTTCTTCTGAGTAAGGCCTGCTAACCACTGTTTTAATTGAAGGAATGATCTCAACATCCTACAGTAATTGGGAAACTGCAGGAATTAATAGTAACAATATTAGTAAGTGGTATTCCTGAGCACAGTGCTGGATAGTGAATGCCCATAATCTCATTTCGCTCCTACAGAAGCAATGGAAATAGAGGATAGTGCCTTCTTGCCCTGCAGGATAATAGTCAAGGAGAGAGATAGACTGAATAAAAGTTCAAGGGCCATTAAGCAGTTACTACCAATCATAAGATTTTATATTATTATTTGTATTTTTACATAATCCAAAGTCTGTCTTATAGGATGGCACACAGAGTCTCAAAGAATGCATTTCCTTTATTTAGTGCAAATTTCTCATTTCCCTGGTTTCATAGACTCATTTTTGTTTTGCATTTTAGGATATCCCTAGAAAATTCACATTCTTCTTTCCAGCCCAGTCCTTTAGAAACTTGAAAGTAATTATTATATATGTATTGTAATGCTTTCATAATAGATGGGATTAATTCCCTCACAAAAGAGGATTTCGGGTGTCTCTTGTACTTTTTGTCATTTCAGGACCTGGTGGTGTGACAACCATCTCTGGAGGAAACACCAGACAGCTAAGTCTAACAGCACATTGACTCAGGTCTTCCCAGACTTGTTTATAAGTTATCCCATCTGTGTTGTTTGGTTGTAGATTACAGCAATACTATGGGGGCGTGGCATGCAACTCAGTTCGCAGAGCGCTTGTCTAGCATGCACAGAACCCTGGATTCCAGCTGCAATGCTTCAGTCAATGGTGGCATATGCCTATCAACCCATAGATTACAAAGGCAGGAGGACCAGAAGCTCACGCTCATCCTTAGCTACAAAATAAAGTCTGAGAGCAACTGGGGATACATGAGACCCTGACTCAAAAATAAGACATTTAAAATGACAGCCATAGCCGAAGTCTTCTGGAGTTTGAACAGTATTCTTCCCAAGTTTGTGTATGGAAATCTTCACCATTTCCTTTTTAGAATATAACCGTTTTGGTGAATGTGCATTTGGGTTCAGAGGTAATTGAGTTAAAGTAGTTCATAAAGGTGGAACTTAATCTGGTGTGGTGATATCCTTATGAGACAGGCAATTTAGAACACAAGTATGCACAGAGGGGCAATATGAAAATCCTGGGAGGATATAACCCACAGTCTTAGGGAAGAGACCTGGAATAGATGCACCCTCCAGGCTCTAGGAAAGACTTCAAGCATCCACCCTCCGGGACTGACAGACAGTACATCCCTATTGCTTAAATCCCTGGGTTGAGGTGGCACTTGTGAAAGCCCTGCAAACCAATACTGCACCCACATGTGCTTCCTTCTTCTCTCTCTTACAACACTGTGGAAGATGAACACAGGCACCAGGGTTGATCACTTGCAATTTGATTCCAAAACTGAAAGTCAAGAGAAGAAAGGGTTAGTTGTTAGTTCTCTCTCTCTCTCTCTCTCTCTCTCTCTCTCTCTCTCTCTCTCTCTCTCTCTCTCTCTCTCTGTGTGTCTCTGTCTTTCTGTCTCTGTCTTTGTGTGTGTGTATGTGTGTGTCCTCAATTAACTCAGCGCATGCTGCATTGACATGTAACTATTGACTCAGAACGACTTTCTGCTTTTCAGATGCAGAGATGATGCTTTGAAACCCTCATGGAAGAGAATTTTTCTCCACTATGTCAGCAACTACTTCATCAAAGACACAAAGTTTGCAAGAAAAAAAATGGACTTCCTATTTCTCTTCATCTTCTCTCTGATGACACAGAAGTAGAAATATGTCCTTTGTAATTCATCTTGTGGCAGATTGCTAACCTGGAGGTACTCAAATAACCATGTTTGGAAACAGCAATCACAGAGCACGCGGGGACAAGGAAGACTGTGTGTTAGAAGTGTCGCATGGGAGAAAAGCTTCTGCCGTAACGACACTCCTTTGATAAACATTAGCCTTAGTGTAGAGAGGGGAAGAGCTCTTGCTGCTCAAACATGGGGACCTGAGTTCAGATCCATAGCAGCCATGTAAAAGCCATGTGTGCATGCAGCTGTAGGGTTGATGTGTCTTCCTGCAGCCTAGCAAAATTGTGAGTTGCAGGTTCAGCGAAAGATCCTATCTCAAATTATTAAATGGAGAATGACTGAGGCAGACACCTCACATCCTCTTCTGGCCTCTGTAGCTGCATAAGGGCACACCACATACACACACACACACACACACACACACACACACACCCTTATATGCACACCCTCATATGCACACACTCATACCCACAGACACTCACACACATACACACAATATGTGTATAAGTACTTTTAATGACTACATGTTCAACAACATCTGAGGGAAAGCTGCATGGCACTCTGGGGTCAGGATTATCTTTAAAAGTTAAGTGATTACTGCAATGAGGGGGTCTGTAAGCTACAATATTGTCGCTGTGAAGGCTGCGTAGCATGAGACATTTCCGTAAAGAAGCTAACATATTTCATTGATCCCAAACTCTCCACAGGCTTCACATGATAGCAAATGTGCATGCTACACAGATGAATATATTACAAGGACAGAGTAGGAAAATGTTTCAACAGTGACTTTTCCTTTTCAAAATCAGACTTAAAATGTTTTAAAATCTGATGGGATAGCTCATTTTGACCACAGTGTCCATTCAAAGTTATTTGCTTAATTTTCCCATGGACACACACAAGGAATGCAGGCCTTGTTTTCAGAAACATATGTATTCACACAGCATAAACTTGAGAGAGTGCTTCTGGGGATAGATCCCAGGGTATCATGCATTCTGGATAAATTCTCCAACAGGGAGCTCTGTTCTCAGTCTGTTAAACTTCCCTGCCCCACCAGTGATTTGTTTTTTGAAATTCCATCTGAATGAACTGTGAGATGAGTTGATACGATTGTCACATGTAAGGCCCTCTAAGCCTTCACATATCCCTGCCATCCTTCCTTGTTGACCGCCTTCAGGACACAGTTGGTACAACTTCCATGGTTCTTTGCGTGTTCTTACTGACTCCTTTGCTGTCATTTAAGCATTCACTATGATACGAATAGAGGTGACTTTACATTCTTACAACAGTGTTTTACAAGTAAATCTTATGCTAATCAGAAAAATCCCCCCAGAATATGAATACTGTTGAAAGGAAGTTAGATACAGTATGTAGTATGCAGAAATCTGTAGTATGGTACCCTCAGGTGGCTTCAGTGATCCCCATCTTTTGGTATTCTGATGTAATCCACTCCCTGTGATTGTGGATAACCTGCTGCCAACTGTGTTCCAGGTCATCTGGGAAGCAGCCCCTTGCCCTCTAAGCTTGGCTACAACTCTCTTGATTGTATCATGATTTTGAGTGGTCGAAGTTCAGGGAACTCAGTCATGCTCCACCCTGATTCCTGACCAAGAGAAGCTATGAAATAACAAACCTTATGTTGTCTTTACATTTTGAGGTTAAGTTATGGCATAACAGTGGATAACTCATTCAAGGACAAACTCACAGGAACATATCTCAATGGTGGAGTACTAGACTAGTATGCCTGAGACCCCAAGATCCTCTACATGAAGGACAAATGTACTGTGTGTTATGCTCTGCTGTTAGTTGAGGGGAGGGGACCCAAATGAGAGAGGTAATGCTTAGGAAAGCAAACCAGCATGAAAGAAAGATGTCATGCTGGCTTTGGAGCCAGCCATTCCCAGAATGCTGTTTCCCCCCCCCCCCGTGGGAAAGTCAGGCTTCACTAGTGTGGATTTGGAATTACGTGCAATCGCCTAGCATACATCCCTCACTTACTCTGAAAGCCATTTGGTTTTTATGTGTTAAATTGTATTGCTAAGATAATAATCTTACTCTGTATAGCTATAAATGGTACTTTCAACAAAACTTCAAGATATTAAAAAGTTTTCTCTCTTATTAGTGATCAGAATTGAATCTTTCTCCAACTAAATATGTCCATAAACTATTACAAGACACTGAAAATACACTGAGACTCAGTCTGTAGCCCAGTGCCCAGAAAGGCAGCCATTCTCCCAAAGCTTGTTAAGGGCCAAACTCAGCTCATTATAGAGAGAATGAACCAGTCAGGCGTGATGGTTTGGGGTGAAGTAAAAGTTTTTGATGGCTTGCTTGTTTTTGTTCCTAGCTTTCCTGCTTCTTTCAGTTATGAGTTTGCCTTCCTTTGGAGGCGGCTAGAATCAGATATTTTCACCTCTTACACAGAAATAGTTCTTGTTACCCCGCATCGAGAGAGTTACTGGGTCTGCTTAGTTCTGCTGGATTTTAAGATGTTTAATTCATATACCAGCCTTCCGAGGTCAAGATTATTACCCCTATTTAGAAAGATCTGGAAAGCAAGGCAGAAAGGTTGAGTAATTTATCCCTGGGAGCAGGAGGGATCAGTGTCTGAGCTAGGATTACAGTTCTGAAAGCCTCAGACTCCTGGACCTGTGCTCAGGCCACTGCGTGTATTCCAAGTCGCTTGACCTCCTTAAAGTAAGCCCCTCTCCCCTCCTGCCCTCCAATCCCTCTGGTGAGCACTTGAACCGCTGTCAGCAAATCTGCAGGAGGTCTGAAGGTGCAGCCCAGGAAGTAGACCAGGCATTGACTGATTGCTGCTGGCTTTCTTGACTGTTTAACGGGCAGTTTCCCCTCCAGAACAGGTTCTCATATAACCATGTTTCAAAGACATTTTTCTTTACATAGAGGGATATCCAGGAAACTTAGTCGACTGTCATTAGCCTTCATCTTGTGCTCCAGAATCCTATTTAGGAGTAGAGAGCGTCAGCAAATAAAGCTATATGGCCACGGGAGACGATATCTCCGAAGTTTGTACGCAGGTTTCTACTGAGGGTTATCCCTGAAAGGAACCTCACACTTTACCAATTACCTATACATTACTTTTCCCCTGAGGTTTTTGAGGCAGACATTTTATTAAAAAGATGCAATAAAAACGCATGCATATATCCACTGCCATTGTTAATATTAGTAAAATGTTCTTGAGCTCTGTCAAAACAGAAAGAAGTTTAGAAGAAATATTTTCAGCACACTGGACTTGGAGGCAGAACGGAAGGGTTGGTCTGTGTTTTTCTTTTCCCTTTCTTTTTTTGCCAGTGTTTTGATCTTAAGCCAATCACTTAACCTCTCTGAAGGTACAAAGACAAACCAGAGGGCTCCTGCTCATTAGAGGGTTCAGTGTGGTGGGAAAGATAGATCACTGGCTAGGACACAATGGAATTCGTGCTATATTAGTGTTATGATCAAAGAGCTTAGGGAGCACAGAGGTAGCAGCATTTAAGCCTGACCTTGATTTTCACTGCATACCAAATGGAATGTGTTTTAATTGGAATGACCCTGGCAGACCCAAGGTGGAAAACTACAGCCTACGTGAGAAAGGAGAAGTCCTGCATGACTGGACCACTGAGTGAGCAGACAGCTGAGAAGAGCGATGGGAGAGGAGACAAGGAAGTAAGCCTGCGAGCAGCGGGCTATCGCAGGCTGTTCCCTGCGGGCAAGGAAGCTGGTTGTGAATGCAGCCCTTCCCCTCGTACAGAATGCATCTGAAGCCATAATGCAGGGGCCATGATACCTAGTTCAGGCATGGTTGAGAACTGTCGGAAAGACAGAAGAAAAAACAGATCATTGCAGAGTAGTTGTGGGCACCAAGAAACATCGGTGTCCAGGAACACAGAGGCAGGCACGAACATACAAGATGACCTTATCAGCATCAGGAAGGGAAGAGACGTGCTCCGTACTGACACTGGAAGCTCTTTTCAGAGACCTCTACTCAGTTTTCCTGGCTCTGATGGAGAAAGGAATTTTAGGATGACTAAGAAGCAGATTTGGAGTTTATTAAAATGTGAAGATTATGGGGGAAGGGACAATGCACACTTGAGAGCAGGGTGTGAGCTCAGCAGAGTCTGGGTTTATTAAAAGAGCTTTTTGGGCCAGGTGGTAGTGTTGCACGCCTTTAATCCAAGCACTAAGGAGGCAGAGGCAGGCAGATCTCTATGAGTTCGAGACCAGCTTGGTCTACAAGAGCTAGTTCCAGGACAGCCTCCAAAACCCCAGAGAAACCCTGTCTCCAACCCTGCCCCCCTTAAAAAGAGCTTTTTGGTATTAACTTTTTGAGAGGTAGAAGAGAGACATCCAGGGAAGGAAAAGACATATCAAAGTGGGTCTGGGCTTCTCAATGGGGGATCATTGTTAAGTCTAACATTAGCTATGCATACTGTTTAGGTGGCTCTCATGCTACATATCACAATACTGGTAAGACACTGCCCCCCTTTCTCTTATTTGAAGGAGTATGACTATAAGGGTGGCTACAGAGGTGGCTTAGATAGGGTTGTAATCTGAGGTGCTAAAACCAAAAGGCACTAGAATTGCACAAAGGGCTTGAGACATGTCTTGCACTATAAATGGGGATTCAGGTAAGACTCCTAGACAATTATAGGTTACAGCTAGGAAGAAAGAAAGGCCTGAAACCGAGGTTGTTGACTGCATTGAATTCCTCTCGCTCTGCTGGTGAGAGGTTTCATCCAGAAAAGGCACATACATACATATATGCGTATGTCACAAGCCTTTGAACATGCCATAAAGTTGATATGAAATAATACTGTTTACAATATTTATTATTTTCATCAATGCATTCTAGTCTTCAAATTTCTATTTATTTTCTCTATGCTTTAAAAAGCAACTTCACAGTTTTTCTCATTGGGAGCTAACAATTACTTCAAGGAAGACATTAGTGTACCTTTGAAGTGAGTGCCATTGCAACCAAGAGGCTTGCAAGGGGAAACGGTTGATATAGTGATGGATAGATACAATTGTTGAACAATAATCAGGGGTAACAGGTAAAATTGTACAGAGCTTACTTGTCTTCAGGTATTCACATGATAAACTAAAAGTTGAGTTGTCTAGATTTAAAATTTGATTATCACACATGCACACATATCCAAATAGTGATGTGTCTGACTTAGATGGTGGTAACAGTATAAAACCACAATAAAATTTGTACACAACATCCATCTTTGAAAAGCCCATGCTTGGATGTCTCCTCTAATGCCTATACTTAAGTCTTTACTGCTACATTTTCTTCCTGTCTGCATGCGTTTGCATGTGTGTGTGGATGGTGGTGGTGGTGCTCACATGAGCACCAGTGTGTGTGTGTGTGTGTGTGTGTGTGTGTGTGTGTGTGTGTAAACAGGTAAATGTGGAGGTCAAAGGTCAGTCTTGAGTGCTTTAACTATAGGGGCTGTGTGCTAGACAGGGTCTCTCAGGGGCCTGAAACTTACTAACTGGGGCTGGCCAGGGTGGCAAGTGAGCCTCATGAATCTATCCATCTCTGCCTTCCCAACTCTGGGGTCACAAGCACATGTTATCACAGGACTGTATGACTTGGGTTCTGGGAATCAAATGCAGGTCCTCCTTTACTATGATGTTGACTGAACCATCTCCCTAGCCCTAAAAACCTTCCTTTAATAAGTTCTAATGCTGCTTTTAAAAGCTTATGGTCAGCACCATCCCTGAATACTCAAATTTTCTTCCTTTGCTTTATATTAAATATGTTTGCAATCTTATAATCTCTTTAAGATAAAACAAGAAAAACAACTCCTTAGTTACATTTCAATTTTAATTGTTTTTGGAAGAGCAAAATTGTTTATGCTTTTATCTACACTGCAAATTTTAAAAAGAAATTATAGTTGTTAGAATGATTTCTAGATGTAAAAGGCAGCTTGATGTTCTGTCGCTCTGAGGTCTCAAGAGACAGCTCCTTCTGGGTAGGACTTACAGAACCTGCTTACGTCATTGCATACGTCAGCATGTACGTCAGCATACATCTGTAGCACGAAAAAGGAAAGACCCAGAGAGTGATATTTGGGTTCAAGCTTCAATCTGAAAATCAGAAAAGCAAAGTAGCAGGTGATTCAATGTCACATAGCCCTGGGGTGGCCTTGAACTCAGAGAGATCCATCTGCCTTTCTCTCCTGAGTCCTGGGATTAAAGGTGTGTGCCACCAGTGCCTGACTTCTACGACTTGTGGCTGACTTTGCTTTCTGAATCCTTAGGCAAGCTTTAATAGATCATAAATAATATATCATCACATATGTTAGTGCATATGTCTATGGAGCAGGAGGATGTAGCAGAGAGTCCACGTGGAGACTTTTACTGTTGTTCTCTCAGAAGGAGGAAGTTGATCTAAATACGTTTGCCACTCTGGAAAAAGACAGACAGACATAGCATACTGTCTGGCTCCTTAGATTTTAGAAAAGAGAACTGTGGCCAAATGTGAATTAGGAAAACCTAGGAAGAAAAGTTTAAAAATATACTCAGAAGTCCTCAGGCATTGAGAACCTCTTAAAACATTTTATTGTAAAGTTAGGAGAATGGGGACTGGAGAGATAGTTTAGTGATTAGGGGTATGTACTGCTCCTGCAGAGAGAGCACTTAGGTTCAGTTCCCAGCACCACCCTGTTCCAGGGCGTCTGACACCCTTTTCTGGACTTCACAAACACCAGGGGTATACATGCATACAGACAAACACTCCTGAGCATAAAAATAAGTCTTTTTAAAAGGGGAAATGACTGGCACATATTAAGAAAGTCTAGTTATAGACTCTCTGTATGTTTAAATCTTAAAAAGAAAAAGCAGTTAGGGGTAGCTATAATGCACATGATAATCCAGATAATTGAGGACTGAAGAGGTGATAAATTATGAACGATACAAAGGCAGGAGCTGTTTGTTGGCTTCACTTCCCTGAAGGGATCCTAACTTATTGCAGAGATAAGACATCTGCCATAGAACACAGAAGAACACTGTGCGACTTTAATTTTAAGACATATTTTTGTCACTGAAATGACAGGTATGGAGAGACAACAGTTTCAGAGGGACTTCCTGGACAAGGTGGCAATTAAGGACAGGTTTTAAAGAAATGTAGCATTTTTGGATCGATCCGTAGGAAATGGAGACTATTTGCCTGCTAGGACCAGAAGAAGCACCATAGCTCAGTTATAAGGCTACAAAATGCATCTAAGGGAATGGTCATGCATCACTGTAGAAGCAGGACACACACATAAAACCAGAGAATGATTTAGTGTTGTCCTAGTAGTCAGCCCACGAGCATTTATTGAGAGCAGTAGGCTTCCAGTCCCTTGTTCCAGAAGAGCCGTGTGGGGAGGAGACACTGCTGCATTTATGAAGCACAGAGTCACGTGTAAGAGAAGGGACTGTGATATGAGCTTATTGCCTTACCTTAGACCGTAACAAGCATGCTTGTGTCATAGGTCTGCTTTTGCATTATAGGCACACATTTTTAGATGCGAATTCTACCTTTTTGAGATTAATACAGTTGCAACATTTTTCTTTCTCTTTCGTCCCTCTAAATCTTCCTGCACACCCTCTCCACCCTCCTGTAAATTCATGGCCTCTTTTATTAATGTTATTACATGAATATACGTATATACATACATGTTCCTAAATATAACCTTTCAGCCCTTATAATGTATTACGTATTTATATTTTCAGGGATGACCATACTAGACAATGAGTTGGAGTGCTCTTCCCTGGAGAAGACCACCTCTCCAGCTCCCGACTTTCTTCATTTGCTGATAGTTCTTTGTGTAGAGTGGAGACCTTGTTGGTTTTCCCCCATCCTCTTTGGCATGTCTGTGGATATCTTCCTCGTTCAGCTAGCATTTGGGCAGTCATGTTGGCGAGATGTCATGAGTGTAGCTTCTGATACTACTAGGAAACAATTTCACAGCAAACTTCCTGATCTCCAGACTCTTACAACCTTTCTGCTCTATCTTCTGCATGCTCGCCAAGCCTTAAATATGGGAATGTTTTGTAGATATATCAACAGGGACTGAGTTCCACAACTCCACAATTTGATTCACTGAGTTTTTCTGTAGTGGTCTCCTTCTGTTGCAAAGAGAAGTTTCCATGATGAGAGGTAGAGACTTCCCTTGTCTGTGGATATAAGGACTGAAATGTACATATTATTGTTAGGGATGCATCTGTACACTTTATAGAATTTAGTGGAATTGAACCCTGAGAGATGACTAGGGCTAGCACAGATACCACAGAATTTCCTGAAAAAGACTGAATATGGTATTCTATGGCTATTCTGATAAAAGAACACAAATAGAAGGGATACAAGCTTAGTTTCATTTTGAGCAGTAGACTCTCTATACTGAGTTCATATCACCAGAGATGACACTGTTTGTCGTCTTTTTGATTGGAGTGGATGGTACCAATTGTCTGGCCTTTGAGAGGGGGCATTTCTAGGCTCTAAGACTTCCTTGTATTTGAACAATATGTAGAGAAAATCATTCATGATAAAACATTGTGTCTACATATTTGTACTTAAGCATTAAAATGTATTAGGCTGATAAAACCTACAGCAGTGCTCACCTATTTATCTTTAGCTTAAAGTTATGTTTGATTGTTAGTTTTCATGGTGTCAGAAAGTGCTGTGGCAGGCTGCTGAAGGGGAAAAACAAATCAATGGTACTACTAGCAGTGAACCCTGAGTGCCATGATGCTGGACCTGACAGGAAAGATGTGTCCACTGGTGTACCAGTGGTACAAATGTTATGGGGGTAACCACCTGCTTTTGGTTCAGATTCAGGGGCTGCTCCACAGAAGGAATTCCATAGAAGGCTGGTACTTTAAACTTAGTTAAACATTTGTAGCCTGACATGTTATAGGCCCTAAAGGAGAAATATGCTACTGTTGTTTTGCTAAATAGACATGATACTAAACTGTATTTTGAGTATTTACATTTATTTGCATCAGTTAGTGCTTCCCTCAACCTTGGGCAGAGAAACGTTTCTCTATAGTGGTCACTAATTAATGCAGAGATTTCTAACTGGTGGGAGTACTGAAAGTAAGTTACTATTGAGTGCTCAGCTACAAATGAGTCACCTATACCAACTCCTTCCTAAGGCTCAAGGAATATAATTGAAGAGGGAACACAAAGATCAAAACAGCAGTTGATCACTGGTTTTAATCCCAGCACTTGGGAGGCAAAGGCAGGGGGATCTCTGAGTTTGAGGCCACCCTGGTTTACAGAGTGAGTTCCAGGACAGCCAAGGCTACACATAGAAACCTTGTCAAACAAACAAGAAAAGAATGTAACAGGAGGAGGACTGGAAGGTATGTTGTGACATGACATAACCACCACATTTATAGACTCTGCATCTGTGGTTACCATCACAAGATGAGGCCTAGATTTATTAACATTCCAGGGGGCAGCACCAACTGGACTCAATGGATTATAAAAGTAATAGAGAGGATATGAAAGAGTGATGATCATGTAATGTGCTGGGTATGGGAAGTGGGAGGGAGATTATGGTATGAATATAACTGATTCATTATTTGCATGCATGGCATTGTCAGAGAATAAATGGAAGCAAAAAAAGAAAGAAAAAACATTCCATTGATGTACTTGTATTCAATCAACCTATAATCTAGATTTTAAGAATCCTACATGACTCAAACTGCCACATTTCTAGTCTCCAGTACTTACTGAGAGTTTATTTTTTAAAAAAAGGGCTCACTCTATGGGTCCTCAAACCTTGAAGTCTGAATGCTTTCATTATTGCAAAATAGTTTCCAATGGATTTGCTTTTTATTAATGTTATCTTACAGTGTAGTTTTAGTAGGATTTGGCTATAAAAGTTAGGCAATGTAAATGGAATTGATTGAGTGTTGTGAATAGACCTTGAAATTCAAACATAAATCAATGTAGAATGAATGAACTTCCTATTGTATTCACAGTGAGCCGGAACATGTTTGGTAGAAAAGAAAAAGTTCAGTTTGCCCCTGGAAGCATGGATGGGAAAGGTGGCTCAGAATTACCTGAACACTTCATTCTAAGGAGATTTTGGTGTAGTAAATGGCTGGTTACCTAGAAGATCAAGGGATTAAAGCATCCACACACACATGAGAGCTGAGAAACTCAACATCTATCCTGAGGTACACTTTTGTTGTATTCTAGTCTAAGGCCAACACATACCATGCTGCAGGTTACAACGGCTCCTGCTAGGTGACAACATTGGGAAGACATTGTCAGTCAACCTCTCAATAGAGCTGAGTGGCTCCTGCAGAAGTCACAGGCTGATGAAAAAGCCAGGCTCATGAGCAATGATGAAAGACTTGATTGGCCAGCAGTGCCAGAGAGTAGCTAAGCCTTTCTGAATTATAACTTACTGTCCTTGGTCTCCAGACTACTGACAGCATAACTGTCAAATGTTGTGAGCAATTGATTTAAAAATGACATTTAAATAAATGTATTACTTTAGATATAGTCATTTGGGTGTCCAAGGATGATGTTCTTAGGCCTCAGAAGACCAGAAATGAATTTCTCAGAACTCACAATCCACAACTGTTGACTTTAGGCAAGTGTCTTAGATTATTTCTTCTTGAAACCTCTAGTCTATGAAGAGCACTTAATAAAAGTGGTCATATAGGTTTATTTAGAGAATTCCATGACATACCCACTATGGTAATTAAACTACCTTGGTAAATAACAAATGTTAGTTGCCTCATCTTATTCCACTGAAAAATAGAATTGTCAGTAGAGTTTGGAACTTACCGTCAACAAACACTACCCTAAAAATCCAAGATAGTAAGAATTACAGCCATAAGGTGGCATATTTTAAGGACTTTAATTTTTTTATTGATCACACACATACACCTGAACTTTTGGTACTTCACTGAAAGAGAGAAAGTTGTGAGTAAACGGGAGAAGTTGTACCTTTAGAATGGAGCACAGAGAACACTTGTGATCCCAGAGGTAGGCTAGTGTTCAGAATAGCAATTGCAAAGTGGCTGTCCATGGGGGATTTGGGGAAATGGTTCTTCCATAATTTTAAACAGTTTGTGACTTCCCCTTCAAAGCAGGCTCTTCAAGGGGAACTGAATATAGCCTCTGCCTAATTCCACCTAGTATTTCATTTCTCTTTTGTTTGCAAGGCATTAATTATTAAATGTGCTTCATATTGATAATTGTGCTGCATCTTATTTATTAATGACTCACTATTAAGCTTAAACTTAATATCTCCAGAGGTTCTCAGATCTCTTTTTGCAGGTCGTTGCTCTTTTCCTCTCTGCAGGACAAACAGCTGAGGTTTCAGGCTTTAGGGTTTAGGTGGATGGGTCTTGATGGTGTGATTACCCATGAAACAGTTCATTACCACTAATGGAGTCACCCATGCAGTCAAAGAGAGAAAGTGAGCCTTTGATATAGTGGACTAATAGGCAATAAATTATTACACCTAGGGAAGAAATCACACATAAGAGCTGTAAATGATCAGAGCCCAGGAGAAAGATATATATTTTTTATTTTGCCTCAAGTATGTGTCTCTTGGTTCTTAAAAAATGTGTCTCTTGGTTCTTCAAAAGAAAAAAAGACATCTTATTTTGAAAGCAAAAAATTTTTTTCTATAATTCTTTGGTTCAGTGCAGATATGGCAAGACACAGAAAATAATAAAGGTAAAAATCAAATGCATGTCTTGTGATGCTGCTTCCTGTAGTCCCCATTTCCTTGTCTGGGCTTCATTCAAATCCAGAATTATACCTGCATGCTTACACTCAAGACTTCAGAGGCATAGTGTACAAGTATGCACTATGAAAGGATTAAAAAAAAACCCACCAGTTTGTCCCAGAGCGGGGGAACACATCCTAACAAGCAAATGTTGTTAACACAGGCTGTAGAGAGAGATTTAATTAACACCAGAAAACCCTCATAAATCTGGCCTACCATGCCCACACGGTACCTGAGAGACCACAGTGCCATCAGTGCCTGCGTGGCCCCAGGAGGGATTTGCTCCCAGGGTCATTCCATCACATTCCACTGAGCAGAATGACTTTTCCTTCCATGAGCCCCAAGGGATCTCTTGTAACTGCTTTCCTGTGTTTTACCACTCCTATGCCCCGCCTAGTTTAGTCTACTCCCAGCGTCTTCTAAGTAGTCTCTTCTGAGTTTCACCCCAAGTAACAGATTCTTAAAGAATCTATTCTCCTATGGAGGAAGGAACATTCAGAAGCTCTCATCCAGCCCTAAAATTAGGAGAGTCACCATCCTTCATCTGTGTAATTATGATCTCCAATCTTCAGCTTAGCCAGCAGACTCACTCTGACTCTTCCAAGTTAAAACACTATCTGCATGCTTCGAGTCTGAATATTTTGTGTGCTTGAGGGGGATGCACATTTTATAACACTTGGAGAGGCATTCAATAAAGGTGCTTGGTTAGGAATGGAATTATAGCTGCTTTGTATTCTTTTTCAAGATACTGAATATATGTGTATGTATGAGTGTATTTAATTTTTGGTTTTAGAATCACTAGATAGAAACTTGCAAAATAGAATTTCTATCTGTCCCTTTCCCATTTTCCTCAGTGTTAACATTTCACGTTACTATGGTATATTTGTCACAATCAAGAAACCAACACTCTTACATTATCAGCTGAACTACACCCTTAGTGACAATTCACTAACTACGGCCTAATGTCTTTTATGTTTTCCCAGGATCTCATCCAGAACACAACATTACATTTGTTCTCACATATTTTGATCTTTCTATGTGAATGCTCTCTGACTTTAATGACCGTTATAGTTTTGAGGAGTACAGGTTGGATGTCAGATGTACGTTTTCATGATGGAGGCTGTTTCATGATCAGACTTGCCCACTTATTTTGGGAAGGGGAATACAGATATGAGGTGCCAGTCTCCTTATTCCTGTCAGGTGCACATGGTGTCTACATGGCTAACGTTGACAATGCTCACCTGTTTGAGATAGTGAGGGTTGGTTTCCCTTCTGTGAAGTTATTGTGCCTCCTGTCTCCCCTTTACACACTATATTCCTTGCTAGAAAACTGCTAAGCCAATAAACTTAGCCTACAGTATAAGGGTAAGAAAATATTCTCCAGTCTTCGAAAGGGAATATTTATATAAGTTATCCAGAATTAATTTATGAGTGACTTGCCTCTTCTTCTATTTATTTATTGATCCAATCATTTATTTCTGTCATGTTCATAGTCTCTTTTATTGCCTGCTAAATTCCTATGCCATACCTGAATGAAGTGATAGCTCAATTAAATTCATTAATCTTAAATGGATTAATACAACCACAAGTCCAGAAGGAGCCCAAATGTTCTCTGAAAACTTCTACTTAATGGAACAAGTTAATTCTCTGTTGCTTTTGCTTTTCCAATAATAAGAAAGCAAGATCTATTGTATAGAATTGTTACACAGTTGTGGATAATACCAGCACAGCTCAGAGAACTGAGTGCTCTCTGAACTATAGTTATTTCCCTCTTCTAGAGCTGGTATTGTTTGTTTTAGAAGTTCAAAGGAAATGGGAATTTTCAGTTTTTGATGTGGTACATATATAACTCATCCATATACATATATAATTAGTATATATACATATACTTTCATAAATATGCATATTCCAACCTTACACATATGACATAACTCATATATATGTTTTAAAATTTTTAATATATATATTTTTCAATTATGCAGGATCAAACTACAGATGGATGAACAATTTCTTCTTGTAGAATAATTACATTTTGTTAACATAAAAACCAATCTATTAAACATGCGGTTCTGTTCGTTTCCCTATTTAATTTCTTCTCCTGTGTCAGGTTTTAGCCCACAGTTTTTAGTTCTATAGTTTGCATTTACTCTATAGAGTAAAATCATTTTTACTGTATACATTATAATCATAAATGGCAGGAATTCAATAACAAGGTTGTAGAGAATCATGTTGCTATATTCAACTACCACAAATATTTTTGGTGATAATTCTGATAATAGTTTTCTCTTGAATGAATGAGAAACTATCAGAGGATATCAGAGAACTTTCTGATACTAAAATTGGTTGATAAAACATTTCTTCAGGTACTTATAATAAGGAGTCAATGAAATAGACCATGACCCTAGATTCATGTCAATGAATAGGTAGCAAGAAACCAATTTTAAAAGCATATGTAGCCTACATTTGGTGGCAATAAGTGCATGGAGAAATGATAGACATTATGATAGAGAAAGAAGGTATGATATAGGACTCTGATAGGGTGAGTTTCCAAAACAATGTTTATATTAGTCTGTTGAGAATTTCATAAAATGTATTTTGAATGTATTCATTCTCAACATTGAGTTTTGTTCTTTTTGCTTTTTCTTCCCTTAAGTCCACTTGTGTTGCCCAAGTTGACTTCGGAATGTGGCCTGCCGTGGAGTGTGGCCAACCTACAGAGTTACATCATTAAAGGACACTCACTTTCTCCCAGTAGCTCTAAAATACCAATAGGTCCTCAGCTAGTGGTGGGATTTTGTGCACACCTTTTTCCACTCTATGCTGGGATTTTGTCTGGGTTAAGTTTATTCAGGTCTTGTACATGTTGTCACAACCACTTGTTCCCGTTCAACTTCCTGGTTGTGTCTGGAAAAAAAAATGTTTCTTTTTCAAGACCCAGTTTCTCTGTAGTTTTGGAACCTGTCCTGGAACTTTATCTGTAGAGGATCTTCCTGTCTCTGCCTCCTAAATGCTGAGATTAAAGGTGTGCACCACTACCATCCTACTAAAAAATGTTTCTTTGATGTTACCTATCATTTCTGGCTTTTAGAGTCTTCCCAGGATGAGAGTCTTGGGTCTTGATTTGGAAGAGTGTGCTATGTATACCTATTAAAGCTCAGCATTTCACAGTTTGTTGTTCTGGGCACACTGTCCAGCTGAACACAATATATTAGTATTAATTGCCATCCAATTCAAGGAGAAGCTTCTCTGATAAGGTTTGGGAGATGCTCTGAACTATAGGTATACCAGTGAGTCATTAATTAGGAGTCATTTTAATACTACATCAGTTTAACAAAATAATAATAGGAAGTTTTTGTTTAGGGCCAACACCTATCTAGCTACATGTTTTTGGCACCTTTAACCATGCCAGGTATGGGTTCCCTCACATGGAGCAGACCCTAGATCCAATCAGAAAATGGTTGGTTACTTCCATAACATTCCTGCCACTATTGCACCGGTCAGCACATCTTGTTAGACCAGTCAATGTTGTAGCATACAGGTTCACAGATGGAAATAAATTATTTACAGTTAGAGATACTCACATAACAAGTCATTAGCTTTTGCTAATATTCTATTGTTTCTCATGCTGAATCAAAATCATCCCCTCCTAGTTCCCGGAAGTCTTTTTTCTCCTTGACTTAACATGCTTCTATTCTAGAACATGCTAAGCTCAGTTCAGAAAGAGTATAAAGATGAACATGTATGTGGTTACATTCCACTGAAAGAGGTCACTGTGTTCTAAATAAGAATCATGTGAAGACAGGATCAGAGCCGTAATAACAAGCTGAAAGTTGCCAGATCTCCGAAGCTCTTTTCATGACAAAATAAAACAGCTCAAGACCGCACTACACACCTTGACATTTCTGATTATCCCTGACAGTGGTGATTACAAAGTGGGCCCCTGCCTGCATCTTTCACTCTAAACTCTATTCTATGCCACTTACTGTCACTCCTGCCCCTTCATTCCCACTTCTTGGTGCAGACACTCTTCTATTTACTAAAAGACCAATTAATATAAAGCTGTCCTGTTGAAAAAGCCCGTTTAAGAGAAAACTAATTTTCACTGGAGTGTACAGACTATATTTGAATACTGAATGCTGTTCTGGAATTCCTCTTTCAGGTCAGGCATTCCTAGACATGGAAATAATACAGAAATGACTAACTTACAATATATTTATTCTGGCCCAAGGCTGTTTACCATCACAGTAATGAAAATTCACCTTCTACTATATTTCTCAAACTTTAGGCTAACATTCCAAATCATCAAGTGGAACCCACAGTTGACAAGTCTTAAGAGAATTCATTTTTTCCTTTAATGATACCGTCCTAGGACTAAGTCTAAGTAGAAGGAATAGGCTCATCCAAGTACTTCCATAGCCAAGCAATATGTTAGAGTTGGGGGCAAGCAGACAGGAGGGGAGATTAATTGGCTGATGAGTATTTATCTTTCCTTTTTGTTTTTATAAATGTTAGCATAGTCCCTGACACAAAATTAACATTTTTCTGTGCTTATAGAATGAACATATAATCAACTGAATAGTTAATAAATATGTGTGTATGTGTATTTAAGCTATTAAATACGACCACTAAGTCAGTTGAGAGATTTAGGGACACCTGTGCGGGCTGAGAAAGGATAGCTGGTGGGGTGTGGCTGTCCACTTAAGCAGGCAGTTAATTTTTCAAGATAATTAGTTATTTAATTGACCACTCATCCAGTGCTAATGCATTTGAATTAGTAATTAATCTCTATTTTATTTGCAGGATTTTATGTTTATATTTCCAGTACCAATTAAACAGCAAAGCTTAACTTGTTACGTTAAGGGGGACTAGAGCGATGGCTCAGTGGTTAAGAACACTGGGTGCTCTTTTGGAGGACCTGAGTTAGATTCCCAGCCTCTGCATAGTGGCTCACAACCATTTGTAACTCTAGCCTTAAGGTATCCAACGCCAACTTCTGGCTTCCATGATTACCAGGCATGCTGTGGTACTTAGATATGTGTGTGGGCAAAATGCCCATGCCCATAAAAAATGTTTAAAAAGAACTTACTATGTCACTACAGCATAGTCTTCATATAATCTTGGGTGTGACAATTAAAATAATTTTTTGATAATTTGAAAGCAAACATGCATTTGAGGTACTTTTTGATTTATTTTATTACCTTGATTAAATGTTTTCACATTCAGCTGATTTTCTTTTTTAATAATTTACATGCTTGCAGCTTATCTCTTACTGAGGAAGTCTTTGTTGTGTGTAACTATCATAACTAATCTTAGCTCTTCTAGTACCTGTCTTAAACCCGTTATAACCTCTGAACTTCTGAAACTAGACAAATTATTCCATGTATTTTTCTATGTCCCATGACACCTGGCATTTTGCTTCATACAGAAATCATTCAATAACAATTTTTAATTAAGTTTTATTAGATCTTAGATAAATTTTGCTCATATTTACTTAACACAAGCTTCCTTTTACTATGAGGATACTTTCGGAAAATCAAATGTTCAATAAGCACCTTTTGGTGTATAGTTAAATGGTCTGGAAAACAACTTTCATAGAGGCACATCAAAATCCTAACTCATGAGAAGTCATTTCTTAAAGAGTAAAAGCCCAGAAAGTGCATCCCATCAATCAGCATGTAGGAGTACTAAAGTGTTTTGTATATTTGTTTTTATTAAAATCTGGTAACAAAAAAATGGTGACCTATGTATTCAGAGAGTGTAGGAACAACGACATACCTGTAGCAAAAATCAACACAAGGCTGTAACTCATCTTGTACTTCATATTGCCTTTAAAATAAGAGGGGTTACAGTAAACAGAATCTTATGTGTGCACATCAGTGGTGGGGCTGGTAGGCAGTTGGATTAGGAAAAAAGAAAAACAAAAAATAACACCTTACCAAAAGATGCTAGCCTTGTAGAGAATGGGAAGTCTCAGTCTCACTTGCTAATGGTGTTTTTGAACTCCATGTACCTCTTACGCATGGGTTGTTTAGCCAACACTTAATGAAGCTTTAACAGCATTGTAAGAAGCAGAACGGGCACAACTAGTGTCTTCCCCAACCTGAGGAGCTGGCTAGGCTCGGAGCATGCGCTCCAGATGCATCCTGAAACAGGAAGTCTTGTGTGAGTTCAGTTTCACGTGGTAAGCCAGGACATCGATACTTGGAGAGACTAGTGAAGCGGTTTAGCGGTGAGTCACACTAGGGTGGAGCAGGTAGGGAAGAAACGGCTTAGACGTGGAAATAAGCCAGGGAGCTCCCAGAGCATGCTCATTCTCACGGCCCCCTGCAGAGCAAATCAGGTCCATGGTTTAGGAATTTTCTGTTAAGAAATATTGCTATCATTCCTGGCACACCTATGTTGTTTTATGAGAGAAAAAAGCACAGCTGTTTATACGGCAGAGTGATGGATTCTGTGTGGTAGGGCAGGGGTGACAGAATTGATTTTCAGATGTCGTCACATACTCTCTACTAAGACAACGTTCAGTTTTTATGGTGCATTGACTTAATGGTAGTGTGTATCAGCGATACATTTTATGTATAAGATAATGTGTAATTTTTCTACTGTGTGACTTATGCAGTTGAGATCAGGGTCAATTAATACGATAGGAATAAATCCTAATAAAAGATTTACCCACTGAGCCATCCCCAAGTCCAGAACTTCTTTGTACAGTCCAGGTTCACTCTGAAAGTGGTGTTGAGCATGCTGAGGTATCAGGTCATGGGACTAAAATAAGCTGTGGCTCCTGCCTGTAGAGTACTTCCAGTATACTAGAAAAACAAAGAAGCTTAGTGTGTTAGTATAACCATTTCAGATAAGTCATATCACCAATGGTCAACTTAGTCAACTTAGCAATGCCCATGCACTTGCTCGTTCACAACCCTGTTTATACAAATATCAAAAAAAAAACCCAAAATGTACTGTAATATATACTTACGTTTGAGTTAATTCATTGCTATTTGTTAGTCATAAAACCACACCAGATTTTTTCAAGAATTCAAAGACATATAAATGACGTTTTCAGCATTCATTTTGTTTTATTTTGATGAGCGCTACTGTTTTCCTAGACCATATTAAATAAATGTCTTTTGGACCTTTCTCAACATATCTTTGAGTAATTCACAACAGTTATTTACAGTTTCAGTTATAAAGGATTAGGTTTTCCAGCTTTTGGAGTTGCTTAACCATGAAGATGACCCCTGAATTTCAACATTCACACTTAAAAATGAAAATATAATTTCACACATTTGCTTATGTTTCTCACTGTGATGTTTACTCATTAAAACCACTAAATTATTTCAGCCATATTATTTCATATATTTTCTCCAAGTCTCATTAAAATGTAACTTAAGGTCACAGATATCATCACACGGATTATTGTACAATATTGATTCCATCAGCAATCACAAAATTTTAACTTTTTATTTATATTTTACATTTCAATTCCAGTTGCTCCTCCCTTTTCTACTCCCCCCACCTCCCATCTGCTCCTCGGGGAGGGTAAGGCCTCCCTTAGGAAGTCTGCTAAGTCTGTCCCATCATATCGTTGAGGCAGGGACAAAGCACCTCTCCACCCCCCACACTCCTGTGTTTGGTCTGGGCAAGGTATCTCTCCATATAGAATGGGCTCCACTCAGTCAGTTTGTGCATTAGAGTTAGATCTTGGACCCACTGCCAGTAGCTCATATATTGTCCCAGTCACACCATTGACACCTATATTAAGGGAGTCTAGTTTGGTCTTTTGCAGATTCCCAATTTGTCAGACCTGAGTCAGTGATCTCTCACTAGCTCGGGTCAGATGATTTTGTGGTTTCCTCACCGTGGTCTTGACTCCTTTGTTCATATTATCACTCCTCGCTCACTTAGATTGTACTCCAGGAACTTGGTCCAATGGTTAGCTGTATCTGCTTCCATCTGTTTCTGGAAGAGGGTTCTAGCTTCTGTGGGTTTGTGGATTATAGACTGGGTATCTTTTGCTTTATGTCTGGCATCCACTTATGAGAGAGTGCATACTTTATTTGTCTTTCTGATTTTGAGTTACCTCACTCAAGATGGTATTTTCTAGTTCTGTCCATTTGCTTGGGAATTTTAGGATGTCATTGTTTCTTTCTGCTGAGTAGTACTCCATTGTGTACCACATTTTCTTTATTCATTCTTCAATTGAGGGGCATATAGGTTGTTTCCAAGTTCTGGCTATTGTGAATAGTGCTGCTATGAACATAATTGAGCAAAAGTCCTTGTGGTGTGAATGCGCCTCCTTTGGGTATATGCCCAGCAGTAGTATTGCAGGGACTTGAGGTAGGTTGATCCCTAATTTTCTGAGAAAGTTCCATACTGATTTCTACAGTGGCTGTACAAGTTTGCACTCCCATCAGCAATGGAGGAGAGTTCCCCTTTCTCCACATCCTCTCTAGCATAAGCTGACATTGGTGTTTTTTTATTTTTTATTTTTTTGACATTGGTGTTTTTGATGGTAGTCATTATAATTGATGTAAGATAGGAATCTCAAAATGGTTTTGACTTTCATTTCCCTGATGACTAAGAATGTTGAGCTTTTCCTTAAGTGTCTTTCTACCATTTGAGGTTATTCTGTTGAGAATTCTCTGTTTAGATCTGTACCCCAATTTTTAATTGGATTATTTGGTAGTTTGGTGACTAGTTTCTTGAGTTATTTTTATTTTTTGGAAATCAGCTCTCTGTCAGATGTGGCGTTGGTGAATATCTTTTCCCATTCTGTGGGCTACCATATTGTCTTGTTGACTATGTCCTTTGCCTTACAGAAGCTTTTCAGTTTCAGAAAGTCTCATTTATTAATTGTCCATCTCAGTGTCTGTGCTACTGGAGTTATGTTCAGGAAGTGGTCTCCTGGACCAATTTGTTCACGAGTACCTCCTATTTTCTCTTCTAAGACGTTCAGTGTGGCTGCATTTATGTTGAGGTCTTTGATCCATTTGGACTTAAGATTTGTTCATGGTGATAGATATGAATCTATCTGTAGTCTTCTACATGCTGGCATCCAGTTGTATAATTTTAGCTTCTTTGTCAAAAATCAGGTGTTCATAGTTATGTGGGTCCATATCAGGGTTTTCAATTTGATTCCATTGGTCTACTTGTCTATTTTTGTGCCAACACCAAGCTGTTTTCAGGACGATAGCTCTATAATACAGCTTGAAGTCAGGGATGGTGATGCCTCTGGAAGTTCCTTTAATGTACAGGGCTGCTTTGACTATCCTGGGTCTTTTGTTTTTCCATATGAAGTTGAGTATTGTTCTTTTGAGGTCTATGAAAAATTGTACTGGGATTTTGCTGAGGATTTCATTTAATCTGTAGATTGCTTTTGGCAAGATTGCCATTTTTACTATGTTGATCCTACCTATCCAAGAGCATGGGAGACTTTCCATCTTCTGGTATCTTCTTTAATTTCCTTCTTTAAAGACTCAAACGTTCTTGTTATACAGGTCTTTCACTTGTTTGGTTAGCGTTACCCCAAGGTATTTTATGTTGTTTGTGACTATTGTAAAGGGTAATGTTTCTCTGATTTCTTTCTCAGCCCATTTGTTGTCTGTATGTAGTAGGGTTACTGATTTTTTTTAGTTAATCTTTTATCCTGTCACTTTGCTTAAGGTGTTTATCAGCTGTAGGAGTTCCCTGGTAGAATTCAGAATTCTTTAGGTCATTTATGTGGACTATCATATCATCTGCAAATAGTAAAAGTTTGACTTCTTTTCCAATTTGTATCCCCTTGATCTCCTTTTGTTGTCTTACTACTCTATCTAGAACTTCAAGTACAATATTGAAGAGATGTGGGGTGATTTGACAGCCTCATCTTGTTCCTGATTTTAGAGGAATCTCATTGAGTTTCTCTTCTTTAGTTTAATGTTGGCTGTTGGTTTGCTGTATATTGTTTTCTTTATGTTTAGCTATGTTCTTTGTGTCCCTATTCTCTCCAAGACCTTCATTATGAAGGGTGTTGAATTTTGTCAAAGGCTTTTCAAACATCTAGTGAGATGATCATGTCATTTTTTTCTTTCAATTTGTTTATATCGTGGATTACATTGATGGATTTCTGTATGTTCAACCATCCCTGCATCTGTGGGATGAATCCTACTTGGCCATGGTGGATGATTTTTCTGATGTGTCCTTGAATTCAGTTTGCCAGTATTTTTTTTATGAGGCAGGGTTTTTCTGTGTAGCTTTGGAACCTATCCTGGAACTAGCTCTTGTAGACCAGGCTGGTCTTGAACTCAGAGATCTGCCTGCCTCTGCCTACCGAGTGCTGGGATTAAAGGCATGCACCACCACCGCCCGGCTGGTATATGGTACTTATTTAGAAAATTGTTCATCTCCTTAAAGTTTTCCAGTTTTGTTGAGTACAGGTTTTTGAAGTATGACCTGATAATTCTCTGGATTTCCTTAGTGTCTGTTGTTATGTCCCACATTTCTGATTTTGTTAATTTGAATATTCTCTCTGTGTCTTTTGGTTAGTTTGGATAAAGATTTGTCTATTTTGTTGCCTTTCTCATTCTGTCTCATTGACTCTTTGTATTGTTTTCTTTGTTTCTGTTTTATTGATTTCAGCCCTCAATTTGACTATTTCTTGCTGTGTACTCCTTCTGGGTGAGTTTGCTTCTTTTTGTTCTAGCGCTTTCAGTTGTTATGATAACCCATTAAATTTGAGGAAGTCTTTTATTTCTTTCTTTATCTTAAGGAACAATTCTTAATTTAAGACCATATTGTAATAATAGATTTTTATAGCCTTTAATCCTAGCACTCAGAAGACAGAGGCAGATGGATCTCTGAATTCAAGGCCAGCCTGCTCCACAAAAGCTAGTTCCAGGAAAACTAGGGCTACACAGAGGAACCCTGTCTCAAAAAATAAATAGATTTTTTTTACTACTATGGTTGATATTTTTTCTTTCTTTGGAAGTTGTAGCACACACACACACACACATATATATTACAGATCTATCTATCACATCTATTTGTTTATGAAAGCAAAAAGCATGAATTTTTTAGTTACAAATACTGTTATATAAACTTGAAGAAGGTGATAAGAATGTGAGCATTGTTATTTTTTTCTTTACAATATTTGTATTATTCTCTATGTTAAAACCAGCAGGTATTCCTTTTGTAATTTGAAAGCATACCAGACTAAATACAACAGAATTGAAAACAAAAACTTCTGATGAGGGGCTGGCGACATGACTTGGTGGATAAAGATGCTTGCCACTTGGACTACTGACCTGAGCCTGCTTCCTATAATGCATGTAAAATGAGAGGGAACCGATTTCATCAAATGTCGGCCTCCACACGTGGCACTTGTGTGCATACATGTGCCATGCACTTTCACACACTAACAGCAAATACGATTTTAAAAACAGTTTCCAATTAGTGAAGGATTGTGTAATGTGATATGAAGACTGATAGTCTTCTCCTATAAGGATGTAATTACTTCCTTTGTGAGACAGTATGATAATCATGTTCAGTGTTCATTTGTAATAATCCAGGAAGCAAAGGGTGGAAAAGAGAAAAAATAATTCCATTCATATGACCCACTAGGAAAATTTTTGCACCCTGTTCCTATGACCTTAAGTTCTGCTGGCTTAGAAATTTTGGTTCTAGAGTGGAGAGAGCTCCTGCCAGGAGCTACAACAAATAATCTATTGAACTGGAAGCTAAGACTTCCCTCTGGCTACTTTGGGCTTCAGGTGCCCTTAAGCCAACAGGCTAAGAAAGGAACAACAGTGTTTGGAGGGTAAGAAAGATTATGTCTGATGTACAGGAGATCCTTTAGGGCATCCCTCGGGTCCTGTGCCCTGTGATTAAAGTCTTTGGGAAACTAAAACAGCCTAATCCAGGCAAGATGACAAAGGGCACAGACCCTTCCAGAATGAAGGTGTGGGCCACTCCGCCAGGAAAATAGTCAAGACCTGCTGTGGTACTTGCAGAGGGTGGAGGAAATACAGAATGGGTAGCAGAGGAAGGTAGCTATAAATACCAGCTGAGGCCGTGCCACTGTTCTCTGTACCTGAAGCAATCTTTCTGCTCCAAATTGCCTGATATGTGGAATGCAATCATTCATTCTTCATAGCAATCACTTTCATTCACTAATCTGTTTTCCTGTTAATAACAAAGGATTCAACTTCTTTCTCAAGAGTAGGTTTTCACTTTATTTTTTTTTCTGAGTCTATGCACCATGTGCCCATGCCCACCACAGCATACAGCATGTGTGTGGAGGTCAGAGGACAACTTTTAGGTGTTCATTCTCTCCTCCTACTCAGGATCCTACTCAGATCATTTAGCTGCCAAGCAATTTCACTGGTGCCCTCCTTAACCTCTTCTCTACAACTTGCTTTCTCAATCTGTTCTAGCTGAACACCTCTACTCAAGAGGTCAAACTTGCTGATTTCCTTCTGATTTGAATCCCTTTGTGTACTGTTCTGTAAACCTGCATTGTTTTTCCAATCTACTGTGGACCAATTTATCTCATTCCTGGATAACATTTACTTCATATTCTTGATTACTTATGCAAACAGTTTTCTCTGTGTTCTTACAAGTTATGCTTTCCACATTACTCCTTATTTCTGGTAGAATCCTACTGGTCCATGAGCTCAACACCTACCAAAGTACAATCAGATTTTAAGCACTACTCAGGAGACAGTGTAGACCAGATGAATTTGCTTATTTTTAGGGTCTGTGTGGTACTTTGAATGTATTTGGCTTCCACAAACTCATAGGGAGTATGGCTCTATTAGGAGGTGGGGCATTGTTGGAGGATGTGTGGTCTTGGGGGAGGAAGCTGGATGACACATGCCTTTATCCAGACCTTGAGGCTGGAGGGCACACTTTTAATCCTGGCCACACTTTTTGTGTGTCACTGTGGGGATGGGCCTTGAGGTCTTTTTGTTAAGCTTCATTCCATGTCATAGTTGACTTCTTGTTGTCTGCAAAATGTAGGACACTTGGCTATTTCCCCAGTACCATGCCAGCCTGCATGCTGCCATGAAGGACTGAACCTCTGAACTGTAACTGAACCATCACAATTAGATGTTTCCTTTATAAGAGTTGCCAAGGACATGATGTCTCTTCACAGAAATAGTAAACCCTAAGTAAGACACTTTGACATTATCAAATGAACACTGTTTGAAAGAGCAGCCATGTTTTACAAAATCTCAACCAGAAATTTCCATGATTGTAAATATTTCGACCCTTTCATCTTTCTTCAGTGACTTTGATTTTCTTCTCCTCATTTTTCCAAGTTAACATAATTAACCCGAGAATAGGGGACACCTTGAGCTTCTAGTAAAAGTGCTAGATGGCTTAACATCAGATATTAGTTTCTCATAGTTGGGGGTCTTGAAAGTCCAAGATTAAAGTACTGGTAGATTAAGGTCTTGATAAAGACCTATGTCATGGCTTGTAGGTAGCATCTTCCCTGGTGTGACTTGCTGTATCATGCTGTGAAGACAGGAAACCCTGGTGACACTTTTTGTGAGCACATTGTTCTATGCTCATGTCCTCATCCACAATATACTCCCTTGCAAAGGTCTGTTTTCTGATACCATCACATTAGGGAATACAGCTGAAGCAGAAATTTCGGGAAAGAGATAAACAAATTGTCTTTATCCATTCTGTGACACTATAACAAAATATTATTGACTGGATAATTTGTAATTCACTGAAGTGTACTAGGTTATGGTCCTGGCAGAAGTTAAGATTATCACAGAGAAGAAAGGGAGTGATTACATTACCATACTTGCTATTTCATAGTGACCCCACTTTCGTTAAAAGAATGTTAATTAAGCCATGGTGACAGAATCTTTATAGCCTAAGCACTTCTCAGCAGATCCCATATCCCAATGTGGATACATTGGGAATTACTGTCCAGCATATATAGTTTTTGTTGGACATATTGAAACCATCCTGTAAGCATTCAATCCACATCTGCCAGTGTCTAATATTCATACACCTTGTGCTTGCCTTCAGAAATATCAACTCTGACCACATTAGTGACCTTTGTCCATTGGCCTTAACTGTTAATTCTACAAACTTTGAATGGTTTTTAAACAATTTTTTAGATCAAGTCATCAAAACATGAGAATCCCGTGGGGAATTACTTTCATTGCCTTTTGTTTTTAAAAATGTTATGAATGGGTATCTTTTGATCTTCCATATGGTATTTTATTATAGGCATCTTTAGCTCATGGCATTCCCTGGGGCATAGAGGAAAAGAGTATTTCTCTTACTGTAGGTACCAATCTTTAGTCTTTTCAATGACTCATTCTAACCAAGAACCAAAAATTTTATCTCCTGCAGCAGATCTAGGATTTCTTACATATTTTTTTGTCACAAAAGGTTTAGACATCTCCTGTTATAACTGTTATAAGCAATGAACCTGTTTGTTCATTGTTTGTTTTGTTTTTGTTTTTGTTTTGATGCTCTTCAGAGAAGGCTTTCCAGTTATAAACTATGTCTTCTCCATCTTTTTTCATTATTTAAAATGATACTCAGTTTAAAAACACAATGTTGACTGAACTTGTATTTAAGTATCACTCCCAAAACATCCATCTTTCACAAAAGCTCCTTACAGACTACAGCAACATCTGCATCTTCAACAAAGTCCATGAAGGCAGTAGGCACAAGATACCACCTTGAACATTTAATCATGTGTCTGTGTTCAGAGAGCAGCCTTGAAAAAGAGTGTGAGAGACCTTATTTCTGATATCATCTTGACTGTTGGGTGTGTCTTTAGCCCACTCTGATTCTTTCTGAATTCATATTAAAATTTTTGCATGTGTCCTCAAAGAATGTCATGGCTATTGTTCCAAAAATATCGCATTGCATCTGCTCATAGGATTATAGTTGTTGATGCACAAGCAGGGTGATATATCTGTTATTGAATTGATGACCATCTGTGCTTGCATTTGGTTACCATGGTGTTCATAATTTGTTGTATTTTGACAACACCTGAAACTGGAAGCACTCTAAAGCACGGAACTTTCTTTGCTTTCTCTCTGTGACACCCTTTAATGAGATTTGTGGCACATCTAGATTTACAGTCAGTCTTTCTTGGAGATAATTGCAGTTTGCTGCAGGCTACTTTAGAATTTCAGCTTTATTTCATATCAAGGACTCTCTCCTCATTGGTCACTTCTGAATTATATGTGGGATGATGGATTTGAGTATCTCTAATCCTAAAATTTATCTCCATGATGAAAACAGAAATAAAATATTGAATTTCAGACAAGTAATGAACACCTTAGTATACTTCCAGTCTGGCATGTGGCATATTCTTTTTTATTGTCTATTTGATGGTAAAATGTAAGTGAGCCCTATATATTTTATCTCTTAATCTAATTTGTATAACCACAAGAAGTTGGAACTGTAAATGTAAAAGGAAAGAGGTGAATGACTTTGTGTAACTGAACAGGTCAGAAGCAAGCCCCACCCAGTTGCTTCAATGTTCAGCCTTGTTCACATAAGGAGAATTTCTCATAATGGGCATTTGTAGCAGAGCACAAATGGAGAGAATGGTTAGAGGGATGAGATTCTCAGGGGCTTTCCAAAGCTCAAGTCCTTGTTCAAGGAATGTAGGACTTGTCCTCAGCTTTCACCTGGCAGGAGACCTTACTGTAGAGGGATGAACTGAGACAATCTATGGATTAAACAAAAATCCAAGTACATTTGAGCATTTGAAATCTCCCCTTTTTCCTTTTGGTATGTAGACATTTCTTCATTTTGTATGTAGATTTTGCATATAGAGGTTTCCTGATCCATCCACCCCTATATGGTTTCAAGGGGTACCATAAGTTCGGAGGGGAAAATTATCAACCTATATATTTGACCTCAAGAAGGTCAAAATGGAGAGAGATTTCGAATGTTGATTAGAAAAGAGTTAAACCTGCATGGGAAGACTATAAAACGAGCATAGGACAGTCCTGAACAACTCTTTGCAGGCCACTGCCATAGACATCCAAGCCTGAATCACCAGAGGAAGACTTGACTTTTGGAGCCAGGGACAGCTATGGGAAGAAGGACACCCAGCAGGAGCTAAGTGATGGCTATCCTTGGCTATCAACTGGATTACATCTGGAACTAACGAAAAACCCAAGAGATACCATACCTGTGAGAGTTTCTTAGTTAATTGAATCATTGGAAGTAGAAGACACACATTAAACCCATATCATGTGAGGTCAGGAGACCTACCTTGTATCTAGATCTTTTGAGGTCTGAAGACTTACCTTAAATCCAGATCAGATGAGGGCAGAAGACCCACCCTAAATGGGGACCACACCTTCTTGTGGCAGCCTCATAAAGGACAAGGAAGAAGGAAGCCTTTGCTTTTTGCCTGCTTGTCCTTACTGTCACTGTCACTGAGCCTACTTCTTCACGTTTCCATCATGGACTGAAGGCCAGCTGAGACATCCAGCCTCATGGACTGAACAACTATGGATTCTTGGACTTTTCTTTGAGCGACAGTCATTGTTGAACTAGCAGGACCATGACATGTGAGTCACCTTAATAAATCCCGTACGTATAATGATTCTGTCTGTTTTGTTCCTCTAGAGAACCCCAACCTGTACACTCGTCCGATGATTGGCAAACTTTTCCACAATCTCGCTTTTGCCTCTGCAAGCTTCGTGTTTTCCTTCATTTTTTTTAAACTCTGTGAGCTTCTGGATCCAGATGCTATAAAACTTGTTTGCATTGTGAATGGACCATGAGATCTACCTTTAGTGTCATGACAGGGGGGTTACTCATTGAGTAGAATGTTCCTAAATTTCTGCCACCGATCACAGCAATGCAATTGCACAGAGGAATGATTGAAAACTATAGAAACATTTATTAAACCCAGTATCAACATGCCCCCCATTGAACTTTATCTTAACTGGCTCTCCAAGCTGTCTAGCTCACTTCAACACCAGAGCATTTGTTGGTTGGAAGGAATGAGCAGTCTTTGCTGTTAGGAGCGCTATCATCATCAAGTTGCTAAACTTTCAGAATCTTGTGACCATGCAATCCTTCCTCAGCTCCTCTTAGCTTCTCCTCCCCACCTCTTTTACTCTGGAGGACACCCAGGGCTGCCTGGGCGCTTGGTGGGGAGTGTTTTTTGACATGAAAGTCTTTCTGTTAGCCCAGCTGTCTTTACTTGTGAAACTGCAGGGACATCTGGCTCTTTCCCAGACCTAGAGGGCTCAGGAAGTACTTAGAAATACATCCATAAGTTTTCTTTTGTTTTCCTCCAGAGGATACCTCAAGCCCTGTACAAATCAACATGTGCATCCAGGATCTTAGGTGTGAATGTACCTATAGGTGACACATACTTGCACTCCAGGAAAGTCACATACGTGATGACCCAAGAGAAAGTTTAGAATGCTGGGGACAAGGATGCCTGGAGCAGTCTCTCCCCAAGTGAAAACCTTTCGGCTGAAATTATCCATAAAACTGTGGGTGTTTGATATTCAGTTCATGCTTATTCATTTAGATGAAGAATTAAATATTGAAATTACTTTTGAACTTCTGGAGATTTGTCATGGCCCTTGGATGAGCTAGATACTAATGCTTGTAGTTTTAGATGAAGCCAGCACTAGACAAACTTCAGATTAAAATTCTTGTTTAAGTCTTCTTAACAAAAGGTAAAACACCCAGCTCTAAAGACCTCTTTTCCAGCAGAGGAATAAAACAAAGTCCCGTGTTACATTGATCCCGATACTGCTTATTTGGTGCTTTTGAGTTTGTAATATAAATAATGATCACATGTACACACAAATGTATATGTGTTATTATGTGAGTTTGCATATGAAGAATTCTTCTGGGATACATTTTAACAGACACAGTATGGGGCTCAGTCTGTAGTGGGTGTTCTTCTCTGTGACTGGACATGTTGGGGTGTTCAGATAATCACAGTAGGGATCAATTTAAATTGCTGGCATTTCACCCTTGATTTGGAATGTGGATGTACAGAAGTGAATTCCTTGTGAGTGGCCTGACAGGTCATACTCGAGTGCATTCTCATTGCTGTATGTGGAAAAGTAGAGAACGGAGGCAGGGTGAGTGCAGGGAAAGAAATTGCTATGCAGAGAAGTCTTTGTGTGTGTGATGATAAATAAGTTATGATATGGAGTATGTTGCCATAGCTAAATACAATGAAATACGTTAACACACTCCTGAGAATATAAAATGCTGTGGACAAACATAATTACATTGCCTTTTCCAATTTTATCTCTCCCACTTAGACACAGCGACCCAATAATCCATGAATGTCAGCAGTTCCCATTTTGACATTTCAACAATATTGGAGAGGGATTTGTAAAAGGCTTGGGTGCTTTGTGCTTCTAATTATACTCATTGAATAGAATACCATTTTCTAAAATCATTTTCTTTGGATGAATGTATATCTTGGCAAATAATGTTTGAGGAGTTTGTTACTATTATTACTGACGAAAAAGCACAGAGGCAAATGGAGATGCATTCCTTGCAGCCTTAACTACACACAGGGGATCAATGTAGCAGGAGAACCTGCCTGCCTGTGCTGTGAATTCATGATCTTCCCTCGCTGTAGCTACCCAAGTACTGGGATAGTGACACGGGTCACAGATGGTAGCACTTATGGGTTCTCTTTTCTTTCTAAACTTTACTTCCTTTGATGTTCTGAATTCCGAGGAATTAATCCCAGAAACTGGAGGGAAACAGATCTCTGGTTCTTGTTATTGTATGTACAAGGTTGTGGTTTGTGACCCCACAAGTTGCTAAACTTGTGCCCAATTCACATACTCTGAAAAGAAAAGGTAAAACTCTGAACTGTACAGTAATGTCTAGTTGTGTGGCTTAGAATTGTTATACACACATATGCTCTAGATGACGGTGGATTTGTCATGCACATTAAAGTCATGTATGCTATATTTAACATATGACCATGAAATATTAGATTTCCATTTTACTATTTTATGTTGGAATATCCCAGGGATAGTAATACGATTAGAGAGTTGGCATTTAGTTCATGAGGTCATTTGAATTTTGAAGGAATACTCCATTTGCTTAAAAGAATTTTGTCTTCATACCTGCTAATATTTGTTAAATCATAAAAAAAACCACAATGCCCCAAGTTTTTCTGACAGTTGAAGATCAAGGGTGTGTACCAAACTAAATAACAGATCCAACGTCTGAGTTTCCATCCCAGCCAATCACAGCCTAGATTTCAGGTTATGCCTCTTCTAATTGATTCAGCAGGCCTGGATCTGGTCAGCACATAACACTCTGATGAAGTGTGACCTGTCCTCGGGTCACTGGATTTTTTTTAAAAAATTGTGCATGTGTCCTTAAGTCTGGGGATTCAAAACTGGATCGTATTGCTTGTAAATATATTTAATAAAAATAAAGGACCCAGTTGCTACACAATTTCAAAATTTCACTTCCCCAAAAAGGCTATTTCAAGAATAAATAGTAATACCAGAGACAGTATCTAGAAATCTTTAATGAGAGCTATTGTATTATTGTAGTGCACGGTGATGTTTGTACTTCATCTATGAAACAAAAAGTCCTTTGCATTGATATAGACAGCTAAGCTGGAGAATTGTGTCATGTCCTGTCTAGTAGTAAGAGTCTGCCTATAAACAACGAAGTCCAGCGACCCAAGAAGGGAAGAATGGGGCCACACGGAAGGTTTCTTCACAATCTTTATGTCTTGGACCTTTCCTCTGATACATTCTCACAAGCATTATCGAGCTTGTGTCAAACAAAGACACTGAGTGCTGAGAAAAACCAGGACAAACCCCGAAAGTAGCTGATATGTTTATAGGGACACTGTTCACATTCATTTTCCTTTCAAAATGCAGTTATTTGTAGTTGCTAGGAAATTCCTTAGCAGGACAAACTCTACATCTGGTTTTAAGTGGCTAGCAGGGAGGAGCAAAAATAATTTGATTTCCACTCTCCCTGATATAATTTTCCTTCACAGGACAAAGGGTCATTTGAAGGGAAAAAATGATCAAAAGCTCTTATTTGTGATAGTTCCTGAAGAAGCAGCTACCATTTCTGAACCTTCACACACCTGCCAGACGTCAGAGACAGGACCATCTAGCTGAGTAAATCTCTGGCATTACCTGAAATAAGTTATCTATAATAAGTTGTCATTCGTCCCTGGCATCTTGGTCCTCGGTGTTGATGTGTCTCTAGTCCGAATATGTTTTCCCCAAACCATTGAATAGCAGAGGTGATGCGGGCAGAGATGATCACAAAGAAGCACGCTGCTCATGAAGTGTGTGCCAGCGCCCATGCTTGGGAAATGGTTGTGATTTACCAAGACAATGCATTGGTATTGCTCTCGTGTTTTTCTCTGAGTTCACTCAGCATTTCTAAGTTAAGAACAGAAGAGCAGAGGCCCAGAAGAGAGAGTTTGGCAGCAACAATTATATCCTAATACTGGAACAAACTACCCTAATATAACATCATCATGCCTCTCAGAATATGTATTTACTTTTCATAATTGCTTTACATCACTAATTTTTAAAAGTCACCAACATCAAAGTTATGCAAGTTATGTTTTCTTTTTAAGGTTTGCATAATAGAGAATAGTTTTACTTACAGATGAACGGAATGTTTATTACAGAAAACTTCTTAAGTGTGATAAATTATAAAACTGCTCAGAGTAGAATAGATTATAAAGTGATTGTAACAATAGTGTATATAGTGGCATTACTTTCAATTATAAAGTCTGAGTGTCATTTGTACTGAATATAGGATGTGGTGACTCAACTAATCTTTCATATGTAGTGTATTTTCTGGTCTTTAATTACATGGAATATTAGAAAAATTATTAAAATTTCAAATTAAGCCTAGATTGAGGCAAATAACTCATATTTTAGATGATAAAATTGAGACCTAGACACGATAAATAATTTACATAAAGTCCCTTTAACAAGTGGTATACAATAGGTAGAGAGAGCTAGACTTGTAAGACCATGGTATCATTTTTCTAATAAAAATCTATCATTGGGAAATGCTTATTTATATATTAAATTTATATAACTTTGTACTGTTACCCCAGGAAACATTTCATAATCTTTCTGATGTAGCATGATTCTAATAAAGGTTTAGAATCATGGCACAATGCTTTCTAAATCCCAAGGTGACTGATTATTTGGATACCATGAGCCCCTTGTGTAACTGTACATTCTGTGGAACACAACATGAACTTTATTAAGCAAGTGGAAGTGTGTGTGTTTTTATTCTTGAACTTCATCCCTATTATGTAAGAACTCTGAATCTTGGAGATATATTTCACCAATTACAATCCTTAGCCTACTTAAGAGTTTGAATCATGTAATCAAATTTTAGCATAGTTTTGAGTGATAAGATCCTCATTCTTTTGTGTGTGCTGGCAATCTCTTTGATGCAAACATCCCTAAAGTTTACAAGTTATAATAAATTGGAACACTGTACAGGGCAGCACCCCAGATTTCCACTTAGCTTGCTCTTTCCCAGGAATCCAATAAAGAGAGAAACAGGTGTGTTTCTAAGCATAATTGTCAATATAAAAGACAAACAAGCAGAATATTAAGAGGTCAGGGATTTTATAGGTATGCCAGAGATGGAACAAACTCAAGAAAGATTCAAAAATAGGTAGACCTTGAAGCAAGCAATTCAATATCAGAGGCAATGTTTTCCAGTTGAAATTGTTTCAATAGTAGGACAGATCTTGTACTGAGATTTCAGTGGTCACTCTCAAGCTAGGAGACATACCCAAGAGGGCACAAAGTAGAGATTTGTGAGGAAAGTGTTCTGTGACTTTTTCTGTAGAGACATGAACAAATGGCTATTCATCCCAGATAAATCACCTATGGCAGACTGATAAAATGGTTCTACCCAAGTCTGACTTGGTGAGCCAACCCGTTTATTGAAATTATTTACAGAAGTGTCAGTGAATCAGAGCAGCTGCATTTTGGGAAAGCCTATCCTAGCACAGAAGACAACTTACACAAAGTATATTCTTAGTGCTGTCTGAATAACACACAGCTTGCACATAGCTTTACTGATTTTATGATCTTGGTGAAGCCTTCCAAATCTTGTAACTTTCAGCAGCTTCTAGGGTCTTCAGACTCTTAGCTTCCTGAATCTTAGGAGCATTCTTGTTCAAAGAGTGAATGCTTCAATTTGGAGAAAAGATAAATTAATGGGAAAAGAACTATGTATTAAGGAATATCCTTTCTCTTACGTTTACTATTTCCAATGTCATATCAACTAAGCAAAGAATGGTAGATGAGTGCTTGAGTATATACCATCTGTAATTTAAGGCACTGTCTGTTAAGTGTGAACAGGGTACTTGATACTCATTTGGCATTCCTTACATTCTTATTGACAAGAACCAAGCACTTTAAATAAATAACATATATAAAATTCATTGGATGTTACTGAGTTAGCTTCTAAGGCTCTTGTGAGGACCAAGGGACCCATCAATGCTCGTTAACATAGCAAGCAATTGGGATCATCTAGATGATATGATTTAAAGTTAAGATGAGCATAAGTTAAAGCAAGACCCATGTTGATGTGTGGTGAGGTTACCAATGTTGAGAACAAGTGAACAGTGACCATTAGAATTGTCTGTGAATACAGAGCTCATTTTAGTATCTGAAGATCAGAAAATTAAATCATGTTATACTTATTATGAAGTATATAAAACCAGCTATTACTGATTCACTTCTTAAAGGAACTGTTTGTTTCTTTCCATGCTTGGGTATATGCTACAGTTTGGATCTAGAATGTCCTCTAGAATGGAATGTAGAAAGAGGTCACTCAGGCTGTGCAATAAAAGGGGACTGCAGGACCCTGCCTCTTCTCTCTTTTCTTCATCCTGGCTGTGCTGTGAATGGGCCTTGTCCCCTGATGTACTCTGAACACCAGAGGCCCCAGACTGAGGCATACTCAGTCATGAATTGACATCTCTGATTGATATGTGAGTCCAAATAAGCCTTTCCTCTTTGTAAGACAATTTCTCTTTGGTATTTGTGACAGTTATGCAAAGCTTATTAACACAGTAGATCTTGAGGATGATTTCTAATGAACTAAGTTTCATTGGTCACTTGGTTTTATTTAAAATAAATGCCATATAAGAATATACATTGAACCGGGCAGTGGTGGCACATGCCTTTAATCCCAGCACTTAGGAGGCAGATCTCTGTGAGTTCGAGACCAGCCTAGTCTACAAAAGCTAGTTCCAGGACAGCCTCCATAGGCATAGAGAAACCCTGTCTCGAAAAACCAAGAAAAAAAGAATATATATTGAATGCACTAAAATTTCATATTATTGTTCAACTCAGTAGACTTTGTAAGAATTTCTACTTATGTCCATAGTAATTTTAAATGTTTTGTTCTGCCAAAATGTAAATGGAGTTTTGCTGGTATAGTTACTGTAAATGCCAGCTAGGCATAATGGTGCGTGTCTATAATCCCAGCACTTGGGTCAGGCTGAGGAAAAAATATTGTGAGCTTGGGTCTTAGCTAGGCTGCATAGTGAGACTGTTGGAAGGAAGGAAGAAAAGAAGGAAGGAAAGGAGGAAGGAAGGAGAGAGAAGACAGAGAAGAGGGTGGAAGAAAGGAAGGAAGAAAGAAGAGGAAAGGAGGGAGAGAGATACAGAAGCAGAGTCAAAGAGGAGGGAAGGAAGTTAGAAGAAAGGAAGGGGAGGAAGGAGGGCAGCAATCCTCCTCAGGTGTCCTAGTCTAGGTGTGCAGCTATTCAGGGTTAGTAAGAGTGGCCTAAAATGGGAACTGAGTCAGTTAGAAATAGAGGAAAGAGCTGGGCATTGGTGGCACATGCCTTTAATCCCAGCACTAGGGAGGCCGAGGCAGAGGCAGGCAGATCTCTGTGAGTTTGAGGCCAGCCTGGTCTACACAGCCAGCTCCAGGGTAGGCACCAAAGCTACGCAGAAAAACCCTGCTTGATAAACAAAAAGAAAACAAAATAAATAAATAAATAGAGGAAAGATAAGATCAGTGTTCTGAATATTTACTCTGGGCAAGAAGAAACAGAGTTATATTTTGTGGGTTATGATCCATCTAATACCATAAAATCATTAAATGTTGTTTTCAAGTATTTCATTTTCATATTGCAATGGAGTCAAATAAAAGAGTTATTAGTCAACAAGAGCAACATGCTGTGTATAATGTAGTGATCAGCTAGGTGGGCACACGATCACTGTTCTCCAAAAGCTTAAAACTGGACAAACTTCAGGGATAAATTTTAGTTGCATGTCTTTGATGAGATCAAGTGTTTTCTGAGCAATGTGAAACAGACTGATTTGTGGTTTTGGAAAAGGAGGATGCTACTGGTCTCTGGGGACCAAAAGTGATGCATCCTGCAGAGTCAGCTCAACAAGATGACATTTTTCTTTTATTAGGTTCCAACTTTCCATATATAGTATAAAGGTATATGTTAATCAAAAATATATCAGAAAAATAAAGGAGTCAACCTGGTACTTTTAGTTGCTGTTTTTCTGATGGGGGAAAAAAAGAGGTGGGAATAGACTTTGAAAACACATTGTGAAGCTGAATAACGAGTTCAAGAAAATGCAGGACAGAGACATGGGCTATGTTCCTCTAAACTGTAATCTTTTACTGGGCTCTGAGTGATGCTCCTTCTGCATGAACATTTGTTGCTTAGGAAGCTGCAGTATGTACACTGTGTCAGGAACATGAGCCCCTCTACGACCTAGTGATGGCAACTCAACTCCAGCATGGACAGCATTATGTGACATCTGGTACTATTCATCCAGAAGACTTAACTTTTTAAGAGCCAAGTACAGAATGTTTTATCTGTTTTTATTTTAATTTCTTTCTTAGCACAGAGGACCTAGATTAACTCAAATGCTTTTGTTGTTTCATCCCTTTCCTTTCCTTTTTTATGTTATATTCTTTTGGGAATGACTTGTTTCCATTACTTAGTCAACTTACGAGTATGTGTCTTCTGGGGTCTGACTAAAATCTTAAATGGCTGTGTGGATGATTGCTAAGCCATTGTTCCCGCAGCAGAAGTGATGGCTGCCCGTTACAGTGGCACAGAGGAGGTTTTTCTGTAGAGTTATATTCTGGGTTTACACATAAGAAGCATTTAAAGAAAGCATTTGGTTTGATTGGAGTGTAAACAAAATAGAAATATTTTCATATATACTTTAGCTACTAATGTTTCTCTAGGGATCAAAGGAAAAGTGAGTGTGATTTTTAGTTTTCGCGAATTTTTATAATGGATGCCAGATTCTTCCTAGACAGAAAGAAGGGGAAAGACCATATAGCCTCTTGGGGTTGGGCGGCTCAATGTTCAAGTTACTCTTCATGGGAACTAAAGCCATTTATGAGGTTTCTAAATTTCCCAAGACTTTGTTCTTTCATCTGTAAAATGGGATTGTAGTGTGCACCCCATTGGAGTCTCATAAACCTTGAATGAGATGATGTCTGGTTAGCAAAGTAAAATAGCATTAGAGGAAGAGGATTTACTATAACAGGGAGAATTTATCAAATTTCAGGGCTGTTACTTTTATGGTATATTTCCCAGTCATATTTGGCCATTCCCTGTGTAAATTAATGAGCTTATGTATGTGAGCCAGGGATGTGTTAAAAAAATATTAGGAGGATGGTTTCATAAACTACTTGCTTCTGACACCGAAAATATGCTGTTGAAGGATAGGGGGAGAGATTTGCAATGAGTGATGGGCTCTGGTTAGGATCTCTCTTAGTAGAAATCAAATGAAAGCGTCAATTTAACCAAGGGAGCTAGTGTTTCTGTGGCGCTGTTCTAGGCAAACGGGATATGGCAATGAATAAAAGAGACAAGATGGTCTGATTTTTTAGAGTATATATCTGGGTAGGGAAGCCAAGTAAGAGATGCAGTGAGTAGGTGATTCATAGTATACTAGGAGATAAGAAAGTGCTTTGGAGAAAATTTAAGCAGAGTCGTTGGGGATTGTCTATGGATTAGAAGACTAATTTATTCAGAGTGGGCAGGGAAGGTTTTATTGCTCACAACTTGAGTGGATGCATGGGATCATTGGTTCAATCCCTAGCACTGGAAACAAGGCGGAGATAGGCAGCCAGCAGATTTCTGGGGCCAGTGTGTTCTGGGTAAGAGTAAAGACCTGGGTGTGGTGAGCAGAACAGGAGGAAACATTTACCAAGAACAGCACGGAAGTCAGTATGGGCCGTACACTGAGGCATTCCAGGAGCAAATACTGTCAGAGAACTGGAGGACCTGCCGGGCCACTTCCAAACAGAGGAGAAAGGTAACAGCACTTAATGTTTCAAAGCAAAACTCACTCTGACTTCTGTGCTGTGAGGTCTAGTGATTTCTAAATATGAAAGGGGAGATGGTTTAAAACATTGAGCCGAGATATTTACAGTGAGCACTAAGTGTCTCTGGTCAACTTTGTCCTCCTGTGACAGAACACCCACGACTGAGTCCTGTTTAAAGAGCAAAACCAATGCTTCTTACAGTTCTAAAGGCTAGGAGGGACAACGATTATTAGCTATAGGATTACAAGAGCCCTCCTGTGGAGTCAACACACAGTAGAGGTTAGCTTTTTGAAGATATCATATGTATCATGAAGATAAAAATTATAGCTTCAAGCCTTCAAGATTGACACAACCCACTCATGCGTGTGGGTTAAATTAAACCTTTCTCATCAGTTTCCACCTCCAAACATTATGGTGTTGATTAAATTCCCAACACCTGCTTGGGGCAGGAGCATGCTCTAACTTCATAGCCTGATACTATTCATTCCCTCTCTCCTCCTCCCCAAATAAAAGTCCTTCTCAAAAGCAGAATGCATTATGCATTTATTTTATTCTAAATCTTCACAATATCCTGGTAATAACACCAAGTTCCACTGTGCAGTCTTGTCTAACTTAGGGGTAAACTTGAAGATATGATTGATGCTAAGACAAATAAATTCTCTCTAGCTAAGAGCTTGGGAACAAAGCAAGTTATCCATTTTAAAATCCAATGTAAGACACACATGGGATATTCCTCTTCCAAAAGGAAGAAATAGGCAGGAAAAAAGCAGTAACTGGTTTCAGAAAAGCCTAAAACTCAACAGGAGAAACAATATTAAATCTTAAATTCCACAATAATCCTACTTGAACCCCCGTTTCTTCTTTCTGGCCACATGAGGTGTGAACGGGGTTCTCAAGGCCTCAGGCAGTTTACTTACATGGTTTTGCTTTGTACACGTCTAGACCTGAATCTGGCAAAGGACTTATAGCCACATCATTCCATGAAGGTGAAAGAAAAATTAATACATGTATAAAATAGTGAAAGATGGAAATTGCTTCCTGAAGACCTTTCATATTTGGTATTTATCGATTTATGGCAATGGATACTTTATGACCTAAATAGCTCCTGCCAGAGCTGGCTTCCAAATGTCTACCTTTTAGACATGCATACAAACTGTAGTGAACAGTAACATATTTATTGAGAGGTTGACTAAATGGTAATCCCTATTCATATTTGGTATTATATAATCTCACTTGTTCCTTACAACTAGTATAAGAGCTATTACATGTATTATCCCATTTTTCATAGGTAACATGAGTCTAAACAATTTGTGGAAGACCCCAGAGCTAGGGGGTCTCACTGAAGAAATCTGACTTTAGAGTTAGCTTTTAATGTGTCTTTCCCCTTTTGACATCAGATTAGATTTTTAAAATTGTATCCATTTCATTTAAAGAGGTTCATTTTTCACTTGCTCTCAGTGGTAAGCTGAATAAATATCTATTCAGAGATGCCCATGCTTCAATGCCTGAAAGTAGTGGCTGTGTTAGCTTGTATAGATAGGGTAATGTCTTGACAAATGCATAGTAAATTGAAATGATCCCCATTGAAAATGAATTAAGCACACCTTCCCTGTGAAGGCTGAAGCTTAGCAATGCAGTCTACTTTTGGGTGTCATTTTTTTTTTAACCCTTGTGATTTCCTGGCCCACCTGGAGCTATGACTCACTCCTGCCGTCTGCTGCTACATTAGGAGAGTATATTCTGTGTCACATCACAACCTCGAGAACAGATGGAAATTTGAAGCGTAGTTTCTATGGAATACATATGACTTTCACCCAATTATGGAGTCAAAATATGGCAAATCCAACTACCATAAATTGCAAGCATGCTGTTTTTGCAGGTGTGGTTAAGGATCTCAAGATGACAAGATTACTTTTGTTTGGTTACTCAGGTAGGTCTGGTGTCATCAAAGAGACATTTGTAAGTGGGAAGCAAGAGAGTCCAGAAAGGAATAGGAAATTCATGCTTCTGTGGATACTTCTTGAAGCAATGGTCAAAACAGGAGGGATGTGTGGGTAAACCCAGGCAGCAGCATCTTCACATGAGACGGGCCACCGTGTCGCAGGTAGGGAATAGTGATAGAAGTGAGAAGGGTCTTAGCAAGGTTTGGAAACTTACCAGAAGGTCCACCAGAGTGTGTCATTCTGCGGAAAGCACTTGGGGTGAAAGGCTACTCGGTCGCACCAAGTACTGTGTGTTTCCAACGCTCCATGCAAAGATAATCAAGCCAACGCAAATAAACAAAAGAGCCCGCCTTCATCGTCCACAATTGATTTTTAGCAGAAAATACTCCTTTGAGATTAAGGCTTAGAGAGTCTTTAGCATTTCCCGTGTTTTCTCTGATACAATCGCTCTTTTGATTTTTCTAAGTAGAGTTAAATGTGCTCTCTTTGAGGAATTGGCTATTTGTTATGAGGAGGCCCTTCGTGGATTCATATGAGGAAACTGAACAGTAGAAACCAGAACAACATAACTCAGCTGACAAGTGGGGAAGAGAGTGACAGAAACATGCCAGCAATAAATCTTTCCTAATTTGACATTTTTGGAAGTATGTTACTAAAATTTTCCTCTTTGGATGACTTCTTGTGGCACAGATGCCCATAGTTTATGTTTTGAAACAGAAAAAAAAATTAATTCAGTCAGATTCATAAAAATGGCTAGCTCCCATGTCTTTCTTTGGCATGTAAAAACATATAGTAAGCATGTCCTTACAGCTTGGGATGCTGTAAGGAAAGCCCAGAGCCTGAGTAATTGACACATAGTAAACACTGACTTCTTGCTGTCCCCCTATCCCAGAATGGGGGATGAGCAGCATCAGGGAACTAGTCTGGCAAGAAACTATTTTCTGGTTCACAGATGACACCTTCACCTGTGTGCTCTCTGAGGCCTCTCTTCTTAGGTTAGAGCTATGGTTTGAATGTGCCCCAGGGGCTATGTGCTTGAACATTCCGTCCCTCCTGGTTCAGGTGTTTTGAGAGTTTGTCCAACCTTTATGGATGAGGCTTCATTGGAGGAAGTGGGCCACCGAGGAATAGTCAGTCCCTGAGGGTATAGCCCAGCCCTTCCTTGGTCCTGCCTTCTAGCTTGTTGCCCACTTGCTTCCTGACCTACCCATGTGTAAACAAATTCTTACAGACACAGCCATCAGTATGGTCACTTTGCCTCCTGGTCACATTCTTCTCAAACCACAGGCCAGAATACATCCTCTTTCTTCACTTGAATTGCTTCTTATAGATATTTTATTCTGGTGATAAGAAAACTAATTAGACACTGCATTCCTGAGAGATTTGCCCTCCAAGGTTCTCCCCAAAATATCAAAGCATGGGTGTTCAGATTTTCCTAGTTAAAATTTTTAGAAGGATTCATTCATCCTATGGCATATGTTCAGCAAAATTACCACCAACTACCCAGCCATTGTACTTGGAACTCCAGAACAGCTGTTTCCCTCCCTCCCTCCCTCCCTCTCTCTCTCTCTTCCTCCCTTCCTTCCCTTCTATCCTTCTTTCTTTTTCCTCTCTCTTCATCCATCCCTTCCTTCCTACTTTTTCTTTCCTTTTCTCTCTTTCTCTCTCCCTTCCTCACTTCCTCACTTCCTTCCTTCCTTCCTTCCTTCCTTCCTTCCTCTTTCTTGCCTTCTTTAAACATGGTCTATAGAATTTGAATTCAGCTTCTCTTGCTTTCACAGTAAATACTAACCCGGCTATCTCCCCTGCTGTGTGTTTTTGTTGTCATTTGTGTTTTGTCCATTTCTGAGAGAATGTAGCCCAGGCTGGCTTCAAATTCACTGGTCTAAGAACAACCTTGAACTCTCATCTGCCAGCTCCTACTTCACAAATGCTACTGTCTCTAGCTTAAAGATTCCCAGTTTTACCAGTCATGTTTGCTGTGGATATCTTTTCAGGGAGGTCCTCCCGTTTTCCACAATGCACACTCATAGACACACACCATCTAATAGGCTTTTAGGAATCATGACCACTGTGCCTGTGTTCTGGCATGCCTATTACTGTTTGCCTGTTAGCCTAAGTCTTAACAGTCTTTTCCCCTGTCCCTGTATTGTATTACAAAATCTTTTTGATTTGTTAGATTTTTATTACTATTTTAGGAACCGGTGGATGCAGAGAAACCATAACAAAAAGCTTTATAATGTGATCAGTAGAGCTTTGAACAGGTTACCGGTTGGGACTTTTAAACACTCTATTATAGCATGCTTTACCTTTCAATGTATTCCTTGTAGACTTTGTTCTGTTTACTTTTGCATTTTCATTTTGCAATTATGCTTCCTAAATTGTAATAAAGAGGGAAAAAATTGCCTGTTAATTTGAGAATAGGGAAAGAATGCCTCTTAGGTGCAACAAATGTGTTTCTTGAGAGGAACACCATGATGGGTGATTTGGTTGGCAGGAAGATGGCTCTCAGTGGAGGAACAAGCTGGGCGAGATGTGAGGCAGAGGAAAACTGACTGTTCTGACTGGAAAATACGACATTAGAGCAAATGAATGTGAGTGACAACAGACAGAGGGTCCAGCAAAGGTCAGCATTCCTTGTGGAAGTATCTGCTATCGGGAGTGACTGGGAGACTTGGAAAACAGGTTCTATGACTTAGCTGGGGTTCATGCTGCCAAGATCATGTTCTGGGAGCTTGTTCCCCTGTGGCAGAGCGTTAAGAGATGGAACTGAGCAGGGGACGAGTAGATCATGGGAAGCTCATGCTCGGGAGGAATTAATGCTGGTCTGTTAGGAGTAGGAGATGACAGAGCAAGTTTGCAGAGGAATCCGAACTCCTCCCACTCGATAACTCCTCCTACTCTCTCACACCTCCCACTCCCCACCCCAACCCTGCGTGTCCATGTTCTCCTTCTGCTGGCAGCTAGCTAGTTCTCTGCTGTCCTGTGAGGGACCCCTTTCCAGGACTCTGTCACAATTTGTTTGGACCCTTCAGACACCTGAACTGTAAGCCAAATAACTTGTTTTTAGTGTAGAAGTTACCCAACCCCAGGTATTTTTTTTATATTAACAAATAATTTGGCAGACACATCTGATTTTCAGTTTTGAGTTGCTTCCTGTGTGTGTAATCAGGTATGAAACTCATTTTTTTCTCTTTTCCTTTTTTGTTTTTTGATTTTTCTAGACAGGATTTCACTGTAGCTTTGGACCCTGTCCTGGAACTCGCTCGGTAGACCAGGCTGGCCTCAAACTCACAGAGGTCCACCTGCCTCTGACTCCCAAGTGTTGGGACTAAAGAGGTGTACCATCACCTCCTAGTGAAAATAAATAAATAAATGACACGAATAGATACAATTTTGAGTGTGTGTGTCTGTGTGTGTGGTGTGTGTGTGTGAGTGTGTGTGTGTGTGGTGTGAGTGTGTGTGTGTGGTGTGAGTGTGTGTGTGTATGTGTGTGGTGTGAGTGTGTGTGCGTGTGTGAGTGTGTGTGTGTATGTGTGTGGTGTGAGTGTGTGTATGTGTGTGGTGTGAGTGTGTGTGTGGTGTGTGTGTGAGTGTGTGTGTGTGTGGTGTGAGTGAGTGTGTGTGTATGTGTGTGGTGTGAGTGTGTGTTGTGTGTGGTGTGAGTGTGTGTGTGTGGTGTGAGTGTGTGTGCATGTGTGAGTGTGTGTGTGAATGTGTGTGTATGTGTGTGGTATGAGTGTGTGTGTGAGTGTGTGCGTGTGTGTGGTCTGAGTGTGTGTCAGTGTGTGTGAATGTGTGTGCGTGTGTGCGTGTGTGTATGTGTGTGGTGTGAGTGTGTGCGTGTGTGCATGCGTGTGTGAGTGTGTGTATGTGTGTGTGAGTGAGTGTGTGTGGTGTGAGTGTGTGTGCGTGTGTGAGTGCGTGTGTGAGTGTGTGTGCGTGTGTGAGTGTGTGTGTGCGTGTGTGAGTGTGTGTGTGTGTATTGGCTGAAGCTGTTGAAGCTGAAGGAAGAAAAGGCAAGCAAGGCAGAGCGTAAGCAAGAAACAGAGGCTCGGTACTGGTGTTCAACGACTGCTCAAACAAACTAGCCCTGCCTTCCAGGCACTTGTGATCAGAAGGCGTGAAAGCACCATTCTCTTCCCAAACCCAATCTGTAGCTTCTTTAGATTCACTTAAGATGACCCGCAGGGTCCTCAGCACCCAGAGGCCTGCCTTAGCATCTCAATGTGATCTACAGTGGAAGGGACTCTGATGATACCAGTTTTAAAGAAGGGAGAAAAGGGCCGTCAGAGTTCTGCAGGTATGCCCTCTGTCTCTCCTTTCCTTCATTTTCTCTTGTTTTCATTATCTTGGTTCTCTCTTCCTTCTTTACCCATTTCTTGCCTTCTGCTTACATTTTCCGTTCAGAAGCTAGACTGTGATTGTCTGGATGTGAGCATTCTGGAAAGAGATGACTTTCCTTCTGCCATGCCAGCTTTCTCTTTGGGTGTCTTGGTACCCTGTAGGGAAGAATTGTGTGCAAGTGTTCCTATGCATCTCTGCATAGGCATGGGATGACCCTCATTTACCCAAACACGAGTCCAAATTCCTTACAGAAAAGCCAGTTAGCATGTGGGGAGCACACAGAAGACTAAGTAAGGCTCTCAGGAAGACAGCTTGGGTTTTAGAGAAAAGCAGTATTGGGTAACCAGGGCAAAATGAGGAAGATCTGTGGAAACTGTGTTCTTGGTCTTTATAAGGGACAGTGGTGCTGCTGTTCAGCCTGCTGTTACAAATCCTGCAGGTTTCCTTTTACAATTATAATCAGTTTATCAGTTGCATCTTTCCTACTAAATACAAAGCTCCTGAAGGTAGGAGCTGTGAAGTTCTTATATAGAGTCAGGTATATGACACACATTATTAAGCACCACTGTTTATTCCCACTTGTCATAATTCCGCCTACACAGGGAAGAGTTGTAAGAGGTTTGCCAAAGGAGTAAATAGATGGGCAGGTGCTCAGGAAGGAGCACAGACTGACTTCACACTGCACATCTACATTGAGTGCTCCCACTTAGGACATCATATACCATTCAAAAATGTTGAAGCAGGACGAAAACTTGCGTAGTTAAATTAATTCTTCCATTAATTATTAATATAAGCAGATAAAAATAATTCAAGGTTAGAAAAACAACTACACAGGATTTTTTTGATAGATTCAGAATTTATTTGTAATTTTTTGAAACACCTGTCACAGCGAATCATTTAACTAAGCAATTTTAGTCCTGAATTTCATTTTGTATACGTATAGCTCACAATGACTATGAGTAGTTTTGTGCCTTTTAATAGATAATAGGCATGAATCTATTTATGTTAGAGACTGCAGTCCTCAATCTTTCTCTTCTGGTAATGCTCTTATTTGTAGCCATTTCCTCCGGTTAACTCCTCGGAAAAGCATTTTGCCAGGATGAAGTATGTAGCACCAGGCCCTGACAAATGACCCCATTAGTCACAGTGTCTATCTGCTGCTCATAGCATTGAAGGGTGGGCCCTTTCCAGAGATTGTAAGATTTCCTGCTGCTCGAGAACAAGGATTGCAGGGCCAGGTTGAGACTTGCTTGTGATTACAGTGGGATGACTCATAATTTGATGGAAATCGAGACCCGTGATTCCTTAGCAGTCTGAAGCTGTGAGACAGAAACATCGTATGAGTTATGGTATTCATATGACTCGCATTCGTACTCCTCTCAATAGTATTTTTATAGCTTTCATATATTTTTGTGGAGTATGCATGCCTTTTAAAAGGATGGCACCCCCACTTCAAGATGTTAAGAGAGAACTCTTATGGACTAAAGGACTTCTGAAATGCTTGTTTATGGATGATTTGACTTTGCTTAATATAATCCTAATAATCTACTACAAAAGAAACAGTGCCCATTCTTTCATTCTCCAGGAGCCTAGGTGTTTTCCTCCAAGCTTTTTTCCTCTTTACGAGCTGGAATTTAGGCTTAGGTGAGTGTGGTAATTTCAGGCAAGACTGGACACATAAGCAATTCCATAGATTCCAGTGGTTGCTTTGTTGGTGTGTGCAGAATCCTTCTGGGAAGGGAGATGCTCACTGGGACGTTAGCAGGGTTGCAGGTGTCACACTAAATTGTCACACAATCCCATTCAGTTCAGGTTTATGAAAGATATAATCAAATACCATAGGCAAAACCATTTACAGATAATATAGCCAACACAGGATGTGGGTTTAACTGACAGCAATGTGCACATTTCCCTGACCTGGTGTTACGAGAAGCTTTTCCTTGTGAGAAACCATTCCGCCCGCCTGGTTCTAGATCCGCATCAGTCCCAAATAAACACACAAGACGCTGTATTAATTATGAAGCTGTTGGCCTTGCTTGTCTCTTACTGGCTACCTCTGCCTTAAGTAATTACCCCATAATTGTTAATCTAAGTATGTCTCTTACCGGAGAATAGTTCTGGGCTCCTACCCCCATGGCGGTTACATGTTGACTCTCTTGTGTTTCTCCTACCCAGAATCCTCCTGGATTCCTAGCCCCACCTATCTAGATTCCTATTGGCCAGACAGTGCTTTATTAGCATAAGACTTCCCCAACATCTCCTCTTTTCTGTTTAAACAAAAAGAAAGGTCTTAACTTTAACATAGTCAAATTGTATATGACAGAACAGTTATCAAGTAAGAACACAGTTACAACATTTTGTCTATTAACATTTAGCAAGATCTAAAGAAAATATCATCCATCCCATCCTTGTGAGTCTAAAGTTCTATATGTAGCTTATCTCTTATCATAACTAAGGAAAACTATAACTATCTGTCTTCAACTCCATCAAAGACCACAGAAGGATAATATATAAACACTAGGATTGACAGAGACATCTTGCTACCTGGACAGTCACCCAAAGTTCCTCTGTAATGTTGGGGCATCCATCTTCAGCCCATAGGCCACAATGTGTCTGGAACACTTCTCAGCAAAGCAGGAAATTTCAAACTGTCCATCTGCGCTGGCAGTCTGTCAGTCATTTCTCTGTGTCCTGCAGAACGTCTCCTAGACTCTTCCATGAAGCAGGAACCCTGTAAGACTGAGTTCACCAGTCATTTTCCTGTGGGTTCTGCATGTCCAGATTATACAACAACAGTCAAGCAGTACAGGCAAGAGCAGTTTCTTGCCCAAATGGCTAATCTTGCCATGTTGAAAGCAAACTCCATAACAAGTTTCTTCGATGCCCATCTTCCTCTCAGACGTAATTGGTGCTGCCAGGAGCAGACATTTCTCATTGTCAAGAAAAGCCCTAAACCATTTTAAATGCCATGTTCTGAAGGTCTTTGAGAGGTTTGAAGACTGTCCATCTCAAATATATTTCTGTATATCTAGAAACCTACTTATGTAAATAGAAATTCTATTATAAGTAACTGTCTATAGTCTGTATTCAATTATGCATTACGTTGTAAAAGATCAGTATAAGCACAATACTTAATCAAGAGGAGAAATATAAGCATCACAAAATTGACCTTGATTTTGTCTCAATAAATGAAAAACAATACCCATACCATAATTCCCCTTTTTACCATTAAAAAAGATTGGCTGTGATCACTAGCCAATTATAAACAATCCCATTTAAATGAAAACAAAGTTTTATAAACAAGATGGGAATTGGGACGTCGCTCATTCCAAACTGCTTCCTGCTGGAAGGGGGCGCTGTTCACACCATGGGGATCATGACAAAACTCAGAAACCTGTATAAGTCCGTATTTTCGGGGTCTGTAAAGCTCCATCATCTTAACTGTCTCAGTCGTTGGAACACCTGGTCCACTGCTTCCGGGGGTCTTGGTTCGTGAAACCACAGAAGCCTGGAAGGAATTCTCAGCTTTTCATTTTCTGTAGAAACATAAGCAAAAACTCCTTTTCCGAGTAACATATCCTTATACTTAAATTTTGAAGTCAAGTCATTTTCAAAAGATAGAAGTTGGATTAATTTAGCAGCATTTATAATCAAGTGTACTTTAGCAGCTGTTCCTTCCTGAGCAATTAAAAAATTGAAAAACACAATAGCGTACAATATCCAGACTCTCTGTGTATTTTCCATCTTTACGTGGCTTATTTATTTATTATTACTTTATTTCTTTCACTTTTATTTCTTTTTCTCTGAGACAGGGTGTCTCTTTGGAAATCCGCCTGCCTCTGCCTCTGGAGCAATTCCTACCGGCGTGCGCCACCACAACGCCAGCTTTTGTATTTATTTACCACTTTGCAGTTTCATTTTCTCTCTCAATCTCACGTATATTTTTAAACACACTGTAAACCTTTAAAGGTTTTGTTCATCCAAGTCTGACTTTACTGTAAATCTTTATGTTTTTCTGGCCACGTGTCTTATCTGTAAAACCGCGGCTGTTTTAAACTGCCTCTTTTTTTTTTTTTCCAAGATGGCGGGCGTAAGCATGATTCCATCTTACCTCCTCAGTCCATGCTGACCTCCAGCAAAGCTGCCACTTCCAGCTGTACATACACACTTTTCAATCGTTAGCAGAGTCTCTTAAAACAATCTTGCTTTTTTTTTTTTTTTTTTTTTATGCCGAGTCAGGAAGACTCCCGTAAGCGAGCCACGTGAATCTCGGCTTGTCGTTAGCAAAACAGAGCACACCTGAGAAAAATGCTGCTACCAAAAATCTGTGCTTCTCTCTGTTCTTCTGTTTCTAAAATTCCTTTAAAGCTTTTGTTATTTTGCGTGGAAATTCATGATCCCACTTCCTGACACCATTATGTTACGAGAAGCTTTTCCTTGCTGCAGAACCACCAGTCGCCTGCCTGCCGCCAGCCTGGTTCTAGATCCGCATCAGTCCCAAATAAACACACAAGACGCTGTATTAATTATGAAGCTGTTGGCCTTGCTTGTCTCTTACTGGCTAGCTCTGCCTTAAGTAATTACCCCATAATTGTTAATCTAAGTATGTCTCTTACCGGAGAATAGTTCTGGGCTCCTACCCCCATGGCGGTTACATGTTGACTCTCCTGTGTTTCTCCTACCCAGAATCCTCCTGGATTCCTAGCCCCACCTATCTAGATTCCTATTGGCCAGACAGTGCTTTATTAGCATAAGACTTCCCCAACAACCTGGAGGTGTACTTTTCACTTTTAAGAAACATATACATAGATCACAGCAAAACCTTTTCCTGTCCCCTTCTTGTCTCATCCCTCCTCAAAGGTAGCATCCTTTGGGAGCTGGTGAATCCTCATGGAAATCCTTGATCTTCTAGTATGGATTCATAAACAACATGCAAAATTGTGTGCTTTTAGCTTTAACAGAGATGGGTCCATGCTGAGTGTAACTTACTTTTCTATTTAACATGATGCTTTTTGGATATTAACACATGCAAATTTAGTTCATTGGTTTCAGTAGTAGGGACAAAGCACACAGTGCATTGAATCTCTTACAGTGCTTCTTATGGTGTTTGCTGCTAAGAAAGGTTTTTGTGTCCTGAACACCTACATAGAATTTTTACATGGCATTTTCTGATGGCATTTCTAATTTATAATAACTATACAACTTCAGTTTTTCTAGATATTTCTAGATGGCTTCATAAAGTCTTTGTGTAGATTTATACTCTTTGGTCAATATTCAAGTTTATTTTCCTCCACATTCTTACAAATACATGGACATTATCTGTCTTAAAACTTTGCCAACTTGTGAGAAGAAAAGGCTAGCTTTTTTCTTTTCCTTGTGTAAAATAGCTGGCTGACTTGAACTTGTTATGAAAGTTTGGGGTGGTGGCTCAGTGGTAGAGCATTTGCCTAGCATGCACAAAGCCCTAGGTTCTCTGTCTGACATTGAAAAATATCAGTAATTATGGAACCAAAGGCACACATCATGATGTATTTTCTTTGCCAACTTGATTGGGTTTGGACATGTCAGTCATATTGTTCATGGAGAGATTGAACCTAGGGGAAAAGTCCCCACTTTAATGTAAGAAGCACAACTCCTTGGATTTAGATGCTAGAAAAATGAAGTAGAAAGAATAGAGGAAGTGAGCTGAGCACCAGCTGAGAACTGATGCAGTGTGACCTGACCCTTCCCATTCCACCATCATGCCTTCCCTACTGTATTACACTGCGTGGCTTCCCCACTGTGTTACACTGCGTGGCTTCCCCACTATTACACTGCGTGGCCTTCCCCACTGTATTACACTGTGTGGCTTCCCCACTGTATTACACTGTGTGGCTTCCCCACTGTATTACACTGCATGGACTTCCCCACTGTGTTACACTGCGTGGCTTCCCTAATGTATTACACTGCGTGGCTTCCCCACTGTATTACACTGTGTGGCTTCCCCACTGTATTACACTGTGTGGCTTCCCCACTGTATTACACTGCGTGGCCTTCCCCACTGTATTACACTGTGTGGCTTCCCCACTGTATTACACTGTGTGGCTTCCCCACTGTATTACACTGCATGGACTTCCCCACTGTATTACACTGCGTGGCTTCCCCACTGTATTACACTGTGTGGCTTCCCCACTGTATTACACTGCATGGACTTCCCCACTGTATTACACTGTGTGGCTTCCCCACTGTATTACACTGCATGGACTTCCCCACTGTATTACACTGCATGGACTTCCCCACTGTATTACACTGCGTGGCTTCCCCACTGTATTACACTGCGTGGCTTCCCCACTGTGTTACACTGCATTGATTCCCCACTGTATTACACTGCGTGGCTTCCCCACTGTATTACACTGTGTGCCTTCCCCACTGTATTACACTGTGTGGCTTCCCCACTGTGTTACACTGCATTGCTTCCCCACTGTATTACACTGCGTGGCTTCCCCACTGTATTACACTGCATGGACTTCCCCACTGTATTACACTGTGTGGCTTCCCCACTGTATTACACTGCGTGGCTTCCCCACTGTGTTACACTGCATTGATTCCCCACTGTATTACACTGCGTGACTTCCCCACTGTATTACACTGTGTGCCTTCCCCACTGTATTACACTGTGTGGCTTCCCCACTGTGTTACACTGCATTGCTTCCCCACTGTATTACACTGCGTGGCTTCCCCACTGTATTACACTGTGTGCCTTCCCCACTGTATTACACTGTGTGGCTTCCCCACTGTATTACACTGCGTGGCTTCCCCACTGTGTTACACTGAGTGGCTTCCTCACTGTGTTACACTGCGTGGCTTCCCCACTGTATTACACTGCATGGACTTCCCCACTGTATTACACTGTGTACCTTCCCCACTGTATTACACTGTGTACCTTCCCCACTGTATTATACTGTGTTGCCTTAAACTGAGTTAAAATAAACTCTTTCCTACTAAGTTGGATTTGTGAGGAACTTTGTCAGAGCAATGAGAAAAGTATCTAAAACCAACACAATGCAGTCACCTTTTATTTTCTTCTAGGATCTCTGACACAGAGAATTCTATCTCTAGGTTTGTTGCAACAGAAAGATTAGTCCAAGATGGATAGCCATAAATTTATTTTCCTGTTCGAAAATACTGTCATGGACACCCATGAAGCTTTATGTCCCCTCCTTTTGTGCCCTATCTCCTGTGATTTTCCTTTCCCTGTAGGAACTATTCATGTGTTTCTGTGTGCACCTTGATTTTACTTGCTAGATAATTTGAATGGTCGTCAGACTTCACTCAACATTATGATACGCATCACTGTGGTTTTCCATGAAGTTGTAGAGTTTGTTTTCACACTCTGCTTTGTGAATAGAACACAATCAGTTAACATCTTTCAGTTGTAAGGGATTTGAATTGTTTGTGATATGTAGATTTTTGATCATTCCTCTCAGGACTACTTCCTCTAAGGCATTCTTTTATTAAAGCTACAACTAACAAGGTTTAGAATATGCAACTTTTCATTATACTGATATTTAAAAACAATTGTAAGAGTCTGCTATGAAGCATTTTTGGTCTTGTGTTAATTTTACATAAGTTAAGGAAAATAGAGAGCTGGTTAATCTTAGCATTTGACAATGTCAAAAGTCAGTATTGTTTGATGAAGTTTGAGCAGTTGGTCCATTTGTCTCTTCTAGGATTTAAATCCAGTAAGGCTGAGTTGAGTAGTAGTTCCTTTTTATTTTTTAAATACTTTAATAGCATTTTATTTATTTTCAATTTGTGTGTGTGTGTGTGTGAGAGACAGAGAGAGAGAGAGCGAGAGAGAGAGAGAGAGAGAGACAGAGAGAGAGAGAGAGAGGGAAGGAGAGGGAAGGAGGGAAAGAGAATGGGTGGAGGAGGCCTTTAGGGTAGGGATGAATTCATGTTCCACATGTAGAAGACAGAGAACTATTTGAAGTTGGTTCTTGCCTTCCGCCATGAATTTTCAGGGATCTCATGTCATCAGGCTTGGTACAAGCACCTTTATCTGCTCAGCCATCTACCTGATCCCCCTTAATTAATCACCTATTATTTATACTATTATGTCTCTTTTTATTAATACTAATATTGTTATGGGTTTACTTTTATTTTGTCACTTTTCAAAGAGAGTTCATTGAGCTTCTGTATTTTGTTTTTATTTTCTATTTCACTTTCTTAACTAACTCCAATCATTGGGCTTATTGTTATATTAGACTTAATATTGTTACTTTTCCTTAATCTCTAAGCGTTATTAAATCAATTACCGTGTATTTTTGACCAGAGATTTGAATGGAGACTCTAATTTTCTTACTTTCAGTTTTCTGGTGTAGGTGTAACCAGAAAACACGATCTCTATATTTCTTTCCTGAAATATTTTATGATTGATGTGTTTTAGGTAACACTATATGGTCTTGTGTATTACATATGCGACACATGTCTGAGGTTTTTGTTTGTTTGTTTTTTTTCCCCTCCATTTTTCTCTGTTCTGTCTTCAGTAGGAGTATGTTGGCCAGGAGAGGGCTGAGGAGAGAAGATGAGCTGTTTTGTTAGTGTCTAGGTCTAGAGGACTGTAACTTGTAATCAGGAGTCGGGGTTGGTGAGATAAACTTGTAGATGGGCAGTTGCTGGCTGGCGAATGCCCAGATGCAGCTCGGATGCCGATCGCTTCAGCATTCTTTGTGTCAGGCTAGATCTGGGAAGAGCATGGTATACAAAACGAAATCCCACAGAGCTTGTTCATCTCATCATGGGTTAGAGTCCATGACTGGAGAACATGACCAGCCATTCCTGCTGCAGGCTGTGGCTGACATAGCTGAGGGGCATCTTAACTGTGCTTTCTGCTTGTTCCCTGGACTTCAGGTAGGTCCATCCTGCTGGATTTTCACAAGCAACATTGTTCTTTCAGCCAGTATTTACTATTGATAAAGGTGGACTAGTGGTTTATATATGAAGGTAGTTTTTGTGTTTTCTCTTTGTTACTAATCTGTGAATAATCCGTTATTTGTTTTCACTTGAGTCACTTTTGTTACATATTCGCACATATATCCTTATAAATCACAGATTTTATGACTTTCTCTCATGTGCAAATCATTTATTTATTTATTATTAACAGTATAGCATACATTTGTATTTGTTTAACGTTGGGTTCTCATTGACCTTGTTTTTACTAGTTTTTCTACCTTTTGATATTTAACTAAACATGCCATTATGAAAGGGAGTCTATATGATGTATTATTTGGAGTGGCAGTTTACATAAAATAGGAATTGTATATCCTTGAAGTGTTTATAGAAACCCCTGTAAAACTTCCCAATCTAAATACTGTGCAATATGATTTTAAACTATTGATTAATTCCAACCAATAAAGAATTTCACTCAATTTTTCTATTTATTCTGGTTCACATTAGTAATGATAGGTTTAAAAATTATTTTAAATTAGTTTTCTAAATGTTTCGTTGCATTCATAGCAATTATACTTTCAAATCTATACTTTGTTGTGAGTTATCATGTGCATTTTTCTATGTCTTGTCTCCTTTTGCTTTTACCTATGCTGACCAACACATGGTTAATTTCCTGGCTTTCAGAAAAGTAGTTGCTGTTCCTGTGATTTCTCATCATTGTATTTACACTTGGTTTTGTTTTCACCCCATCCCATTTTCTCCTCATTCTCTTCACTTTTTCATTGCTCTCTTTAAACTTATTTGTTGTTGTCAAAGATAATTGCTAATTTAAGGATAGTTAAATATCAGACAGAACAAATATTGTACCAAGTTAAAAGTTTTCTCTTCTTATGTCCATGTTGTGTGACTTTTCCTTGGGAGATGTGAGCAAGCATCTATTTACCCAAGATACAGCTGATGACAGATGAAAGAGATGCTTCACCTCAGGCCTGACTTTTAGTGAGCCCATGAATTTGTTGGGGTTACTTATAGCAGGGAAAAAGGTCACATATAGGAGCTTGATGACTCAAAAGCATCTCTGTCCAGGGAAAGGCCACTCTAGCAAGGGTGATGACTTGTGGAAGCTTCGTCCCTGGAGATCTCTGCAGGACTGGGAGACTGTCCCACTGAAATGCTGCCTCTTCTCAGCAATGTTTTACTGCTTCTCTGACTTGGGGAGAGACCCCGTGAACCTTGTAACTTTCTAAGTCTTGTAAATTTTGTTAGCTTCCTGAGTCTTATGAGTTTCCTTCTTACCCCAAAAGCTATTTACAGGAAATAGCTACACGTTCCCCCATCTATACAGAGATCATACACAGTCATGTTTTTACCCTTCTTACATTAGTTTCCTATTAGTGCACATCATGTTTCACAAATTTACCTCTATTAATAAGAAGGAGATCATTTAAGCTTTTAAATAAAGTATTTAGAACTTTATTGTGCTTTTGACAATACATCTTTTGTTTTGGATTATGATTAGAACAATTTACAAATCTTTGTTAAAACTGTAAGATGTATGGCATTTGTCTCTTCCATACTTAACACATTGGATTAAGTAAGTCATTTGTTAGTAATTGTATATGTTGTATACATGTTATATTTATTTTGTATATCTGGAACAGTGTTCTCCTATGAAATCACAGTTTTATGATCATGTAAGAAAACTCATAGTATTCCCATGAATTACTTGGGTTTATAATTCTTATCCATATTTCCTCAAGCTTATTTTCTTAATATTTGAAGTTTAAGTTTTCTGAAGTTTATTTTTGTTATGATAGCTTTGTTTTTATCTAGATTATTCTTCCTCTTTCATTTTTCGTTATACTGAATATTTTGAAAACACTAGACAGTCTGTAGAACAAATTTTCCCCATGTTCTGAATTTCTTTTATTGTTTGCTCTCCTTGATTCAGACTCTACATTTTTGACAAGAATTGTACATAGATATTATTGAGTTATTAATATTTTTTATATTTTATTTTTAAATTTAAATTTAAATTAGAAACAAGGTTGCTTCACATGTCAATTCTAGTTCCTCTCCCTTTCCATCCCCTCCTCCCACGTCCTCCCACCTACCACTCCAATATCCCTTCCTTTCCCCAGGGAGGGTGAGGCCCTCCATGGGGGTGTCCATAGTCTGTCATATCATCCAGGGCAGGGTCTAGACCCTCCCTCAAGAGTCCAGGGTGAGAGTGCATGTCTCATTGTTGGATGGGTGCACAAAGTCCATTTGTATACCTGGGATAAATACTGATCTACTACCCAAGGCTCAATAGACTACCTAGGCTTCCTCACTGACACCCACATTCAGAGGGTCTTGATCAGTCCCATGCTGGATTCCCAGCCATCAATCTGGGATTCAAGAGCTAAGCCTTGTTAGGTCAGCTGTTTCTTAGGGTTAAACCAGCCCAGTCTTAATCCCTTTGGTCATCAGTCCTCCCTCTCTGTAACTGGATTTCTTGAGTTCAGCTCAGTGCTTAGCTGTGGGAGTCTGCCTCTTCTTCCATCAGCCACTGAATGAAGGTTCTGTTTCCTAGACTCTCTGGCCATAGGATTATAGGGTGGCACTCCCCAGATCTTTGTCTAAAATCCATATATGAGAGAGTATATGTCATGTTTCTCTTTTTGTGACTGGGTTACCTTGCTCAGGATGGTTTCTTCTAGGGCCATCCATTTGCCTGAAAATTTCAGGATTCCATTGTTTTTTTCTACTGAATAGTACTCCATTGTGTAAATGTACCACCTTTTCTCTATCCACTCTTCGGTTGAGGGGCATCTAGGTTGCTTCCAAGTTCTGGCTATTACAAATAATGCTGCTATGAACATAGTGGAACAGTCAGCAAGACAAAAAGACAGCCCACAGAATGGGAAAAGATATTCACTAGCCCCACATCTGACAGAGGGCTGATCTCCAAAATTTACAAAGAACTCAAGAAGCAAGTCTCCAAAACACCAAAGGATCCTCTTAAAAAGTGGGCTACAGAACTAAATAGAGAATTCTCAATAGAGGAGTCTAAAATGGCTGAGAGTTATTAATATTTTTATGTTTAACTATCTGTGTCAATCAATTACTTTGGTTACCCGAGAAAGGGTAAATTGACCTCTCTGTTGTAAAGATAAGCTTTCTCTTTTGAAAATGTATGGATAATCTCTGCACAAATATTCAAAATTACATGAATATTCTTTTCCAAGTTTTACCCAGTGGTTTGTGGTATTTGCCTGATCAATGATTGCATTAATATAGAAAGTTCCACATTTTCCAATCTCTTCCCTCTGTTGTTTATTTTCTCACTCTGTCACCCAGGACGACCTCACTATATAACCTCGGCTGGTTTTGAACTGGGTGAAGTCCTTCTGTATCAGCCTCTAGAATCCTTGGATTATGTGGTGAGCCACCCTACATGGTTTCTCTCATTCAGTTAAAGTATATAAACTGGTGTCCTTTGAAGAACTTCCCTTCTCTCCTTCATCTCTCCCCTAAGTAAACTTTATTTATCATTAGAAATATGTAACATGTAAGAATTCATTTCAGTCAGTTTCTTTTTCATGTTTGGCAGATTGATGCAGCTTCAAGAAGACAGCTCCATGGCCACATTCATGGGTGACTGAGGACGTGCATGACTGCAATTTTGTTTCTCTCAGTACAAATAAGGTTGAGTCTGTTTTCATAGGTATAAGTGCTAATTTTTATAGCGCTGTTTGTCATTTGCTTATTACATTGTGTCTGTGTTATAACTGTCAACTTGAGCCTAGAGTCATCTGAGAAGGGTAACTCATTTGAGGAATTGTCTGGTGTAGGTCAGAATATGGCACCTCTTTGAGGAATAGTCTGGGTGATTAACTGATAGAGTATGTCCATCTCACTGTGAGCAGCATCACTCCCTGGACGGCTGATACTGGGCTGTATAAGAAAACTGTCTAAGCACGAAGCTATAAGCAGTCCAGCAAGCAGAAATCCTCCATGGTTTCTGCTTCAGCTCCTGCCTTGACTTGCTTGCCTGACTTCCCTCAATGATGAACTATATCTAGTAAGCAAAAATAAAATGTTTCCTCCCCTAAACTACTTTTTGCCATGGTATTTATCATAACAGCAGAATGGAATGAGAACACTTTGTGTGACTAAGTTACATTTAAAGAGACTAGAAACGTTTGACTGTGTGGCTAAGTGTATAATTCCCATTTTATTTCTTACTTGTTGTGTTATGTGGATTTAGAATAAAACACAGTAAGGCTACTTTTTTCTGAGAGTTTCTTGGTTAGATAAATCTGCACTATACATTCTAAGAGAACACCACCATGTTTTATGGTTTTGTTTTTAAATTGATCTGCTATGATTTTGTGTCTATTGTATATGTGCATCGGTTCAATTTTATTTTTACATCAAAGCTCATCCATGTTTCTCACATCATTACATTTTCATGCTTTAGTTCTATCTTTTATTTAATCGAAATGACTAGTAAGTGAACGCATATACTATGTTTAAGGACAATATTGACTATGGATTTGTCTACTGCTGATATTAACTGCATTGCCTTTAGTACTCCCAAATAAAGGAACTTCACACAGGAATACATCCCTTGGTAAGTCTATTCTGTTCTTATTCTTTCCAGGTGAAAGTCTTTGAAATAGTAACATCACAACCTATCAAGAGCTGGCAACAATCTTTTGTGAGTCAGGCATTATTGCCAAGTGACCAGCATGTGAGTAAACCCGGGCTCCTTTCCTTAGCGGATTCATTTTAGACAACCCCAGTAGCAGGGTTCTCTAGGAAAAGACAACGAGATGAGGAATCAAACACAAAATATTTGCTAAGGAAATGCTTCCAGGAACACCAGTCAGGAGTGGAGGAACCAGGGGAGGCAGGAGAGAGGTTGGAGAGGGTGGGAGGAGACAAAAAAAATGTCTAATTCCATCACTGTGATTCTGCAAGATGAACTCACACGGTAAAGGATGTCTTACATTTTATCTCCATTCAAGAGTGTTAGATTTTCACAATCTCAGGTCAGGGAATCATTGGCTAGTGTTTTCCTAGCTATTTTGAAATTCTACTACCATGGGAATAGTGGCTCCAGCAGTCCAAGTTGGTCCTCAGAGAAGATCTAAGATATGGCAGGGGCAAAGCAGACCATAAATTAGAGAATAAGAAAAAAAGGGTGGGGCAGGAGAAGAAGAGATGTAGCTCAAACAAGAACTCTGCTGCAATCCAAAGCTGCTTTTCTCATTGTTTTCATGAATTTGAGGGCAATGTAAGGAGTGCTTCAGCAGTAACCATGAATTACTGTCCTTTTAATTCTGTCATGTTTGTTCCTCAACACGTAAAGATTTTTTATCTGACCAATGACTCTTTTCCTCCCTGACAATTTTTGACAAAAATTATCTTGTTTAATTTCATGTTTTTTAAATTAGACTGTAGGTGGACATTGAAAAACACAAAACAAAATCATGTAGTTCATTCCTGGGTGAATGTAACCCATTTAACTGTACTAGTATATGATTTATGTACTTGGCCACTGGTTTCAGTCATTTTAAAACTTGCTTTGCTTTCTCCTTACATCTTTTGTTAACATTCCTGGTTATAACTTAGAATTAATGAGGTTTTTAGTATTAGTTTATTCTTTTTTATGGCTTCGGAGTCATGAATTTCTTTGCTTGGTTTATCTTTTTTCTCCTTTCCTCACTCCCACTCTTTTCCTTCCTCCTCCTCTTTTTCTACCATCTTTTCCTCCCCATCTCATCACTCTCTTTTCCTCCTTCTACTGTTCTTTTTCCATCTTCCTTCTCTTCCTCTCTCATTTCCTGGTCTCTTCTTTCCTTCTTCCCTGTTTTCCTTTTCTCTCATTCTTTTGTCCCTTCATTCCTTATTGCTCCCTTCCCCCTTACACCCTTCCTCCTTCTCCCCCCTCCTCCTTCCCCTCCTTTCCACCTCATCTTCTGTCCCTCTCCTCTCTCTCCCTTTTTCTTTCCATTTAGTGATTTACCTTCAATTTGTTAACACAGATAAATAACCCCACCTCTCTTTTCTCCAAGTAAAATGACCTTAGAAACCACTTTGATCACTCTTTAGTTTCATGTTATTTTGTCTGTTTTTGTGTTATTTGTTATCAATCAGTAAGAACGTGGTATTCTAAAAGGATTAAGAAATGAACAGATGTCCTTGCTTTTTATCACTCCCCAGGAGTGCTCCTTCTTGTTCCTCAGGGACAAAAGTATTTCTTCCTGGGGTGATTGTCCCCCTCTCGTGGTTTATCTCCAAATCTCTAAATAATACTTTTCTATAGTTGTAGTTTACATTTCTGTATATTACACATCAACCTTTTAGCACGGCTGGTCATGACTTAGCTCTTTCATTTCCCCACCCTGTCCCAGAGCCCCACATTTTCCTTTCCCAGTATTGCTTATAGTACTGGAGTTAATGATTATAAAATGTACTTATTGGTTTCTACTCCATAGTAGACTAACCATTTCAGGACACAGAACCGTAAACTCAGTTCCATACCAGGGAACACCCAATCTAATGAGGACCAGAGAAAACTGGTAAACATTAATTTATTTTAACATTTAAGGTTTGTAAGTTAGCAAAATGAACATGTTAAGTGATAGAATTTCAGGTAGAGGGAATGATCAAGTCAGGAGCATACCTTACTATGAGAACTATTGGACAATGAACACAGAAGAACAGGCATTAGAAGAAGATATTAATTGTAAACACTGGTGAGTTTCTATGCGTGTTCTTAAGCTAGAGGCAAATAAACATTTCCACCTTGGAGTCCACTCATTTCTTTTGCAATGGACCAGCTGTTGAGACATGAAAGAAGCTTTAGAAATAGATTAGTGAGTAGATATGGGTGTATTTTAATAAAACTTTATTTGCAAACACTCCTACTGTAAGTCATTGTAAGGGCTTTGTATTGTTTCATCCTAACAACAGTCAAGATGCTGAAAACTATAGAGAAGCTAAAAATGAGCCTTTCCTTTGGAAATGGTTGCAACACGTGTGCACACATAATTACATACATAAGTGAGGAGCAATGTACAGAGACAAAGAGTGAACATAAAATACTTGGCTGTGATAGGAAAAAAATTTTCAACTTATGTACTAAGTTGAGGTGTTCAAGAATTAGTTGAGCTTTTCTCTCTGCTCATCATACATACTCCTTTTTTTTTATTCTTTGAAGTATCAAGAATGGTTTTTGTTCCAAACATAACAGATCAAATATATGTCTCATCTATCTTATATTGAAGGTTGTCCAAACTTTCACCAAGTATATGATCTCTTTCCTAAGGAAGTCATTTTATAGAACTTTAAATTTAAACACATTTCCAGAACTGGTAACCACATCTGGCTAATGGCTATCACATGGTGCAACCTGCTTCTATAATCTCTAATGAGAAGCCTTCACATTCATCCCCATCATCCATGTGTGAATGATGTTTGTGTGGAGTACCAGTTAGCACTCTTAGTAAGGAACCCCAGTGTCTGATAGGATCAATGGAAGATCTTCAGGTCCAGCTCCAATCTGCCCTTCTTGGCCATGAAGACACAGTGCTGTGATACTGGGACTGTAAACATATCCATAGGGACCTTTTCAACATAGCCAGGGACATGTCTGCAGTTGTTGTCCTTGTCATTACAACTGCCAACAAATAAGAAAGGGTAATTCTTATTCCATTTAGAAATATGTTAGCTCAGATTGCATTCCAATGCACTACAACTGGAAAAATAACTATGTGCTTGGCTACGCCTAGGTTTTACAGCTCTGTTTACACACATGGGCTGGCATCTTTAGTGTAACGCGTTAGCCACCACAACGCAGGAGATGATTTTAGGAACTGGGGCCGTCCTTGAGCAGAGTAAACATTAAGTAAGTGTTAATGAACAGTCTCTAAAGTGCTCAAAATAACCTCAGAAGCAGGAGACAGACAATAAACCTATTTGCTTTGAATTTATTTTATGATATACACATACTTGAAAACCAACCAAATTCTTAGATTATAAGGTTAGCACCAGTGATTATAAAGGCTTGTTAACCTTAAAGGTAATTCACCACTTTCTTTGAAACGTATATTTTTTTTGTAAATTCATGGGAGGTTCAAAGAGATGTACTGAGGTTTTTATTAGCTGTATGCAGTTTTGAAGAAAGTTTCAGTCTTAGTCCAATGCAGGAGAGTACCCCCTTCTTGGCTATTAGGATAACTTCAGAATTATTTCTCCGTGAATACCTATTAAAATTGCCAAGGAGCAGAATACTATTTAAAGTTGGAATAACATTTTTCCTCCTTTAAAATATTTCCAACATCCTGTCTGAAGAGTACCCTAGTCTTACTAGTCCAACCATTTGTAATTTAGTCTCCAAAGTATGGTGCCATGGCATGGATGGGACACAGTTGCCTGGGGCTTAGTGCTTTATTTTAAACTCTTATTTCTTTAGAATTAATGTTCCCCTTTGAGGAGACAATAGCTTCCTCTCCCTCCTTCTGTTCATTAATCAGGAGAATTATGGGGGTAGAGACTGGGGCAAGAACAGGAGAACTTGGGCAGAGGGGAGGAGTCCCTTTCCTTTCTGAGGGATTTGGACTAGATTTAACTTGGGTAGGTCTTGTAAAAGGGAAATTGTGTGGCCTCAGTTATTTGTGTGATAAGGTCATCATGTCATGAACATTTTCTCAGGTAAGGACTAACAGAAAGGTTCTGGCATTTTCCAGGATTCCTTTCCAATGGTTATTTCCAGCCTCTGTCATCCCCATACCCTCCTCTCTCTCCCCTCCCCATCCTTACCTCCAGCCAGGTTATTTCCTGTCTCTGTAACCCCCCATCCCTCTCCCCTCCCCTCACTCCCCTGCAGCCAACCTTCCTTCCACAGGGATTTTCTGTTGTTTTTATTCTGAGATTCTAAAGCATATTTGATCATGGGTCTGAACATAGCTTCAGGATAATGACTGCATGGGATGGATTCCTCTCATTAAATTCAAACCACAGGGACCCAGAGCCAAAGATGATATAGTTGAGATTCTTTTTCTCTTGGTATTTATTTAGCTTTTATAAGGTACTTGGTTAGAAGCAGAAACTTTCCTGTTTAAGTGTTTACTTTTGATCTTTTTAATGTAAATATTTTATCCCTGGTCGGCAATCTTAATGCACTTTTATATGTTTAAATTACTTTTTAACTGACAGACCAAAAAGGAAAGCTGTATATATGTTAGGGTGTTAGGTTTCAGTACTTGTGCACACTGTAGTGCAATAAATCAGATTAAATCCCTCCATCTCCTCAAAATTTCATTATTTCCTAATGTAAAAAAAATCCCGTTACTTTTTTAAATGAACACTGTACTTCTGTTACAGTCACTGAGAACTTATGGCTTTGAGCTAACTAAAACTTAGTACTTGTTGATTTTAATACATTTTAAAATATACATTCCCCTTACTTTCCCCAAATATTACATTGTGAATTCCTTCACAAGCTTTTGTTCTGTGTGTGCCTTCGTGCGATTATAAGTACTGCCTAAGATTCCAAGTAGAGTCTTTCTTTCTTTTTTCTTTTCTTTTCTTTCTTTCTTTTTTTTTTTTTTTTTTTTGATGGAGCAACAAGCAAATGATGGAGCCCTCTACTTAGCTCAGGAAACCGCTCTGTGCCGACAAGAATCAGAAAAGGACTGTTTTGTCTAGTCACTGGGGTCTTTCAGCTTCTCAAAGGCAGATGGCAATCTTAAACACCAGCCTATCACAGGTCTTAAGAAACAATTGCGCCCGTTTTTTGTGGCGCTGAGCGTAGCCGCGGCTCTCGTGTGCAGAAACTTTCTAGCTTTGTAAATATTAGATTTGACAGTGTTGCTAGGAAACACCCGGGAGGTGAGCAGAATACAAATTATAAAGTCTAAACTTTGCTGCCGAAAACAGTGCAGCCCTAAGGCACTTTTCTATTGTCAAAACAGTTGTGCATACAACGTTTTACGCACGTGTTGAAGTTAAGAAGCAACTCCTTAAAATGAAACAATCGTTTCCTGTTTCATTTTCCATTTTCTTTCCCTCTGAGAGCCGAGTTGCTTACAGTCACCACGACAACAATGTCTGTTCCTGGTTTACTTCTTTTGGATTGGTTAAGCCCCTCTCTTTAATTGTCTGCTTTGTTCAGGGAAATGCTTTGGGTCAGTTGAGCAACACGCCCACTACTGTTAAAAAAAAAAAAAAGCTGAGTAATGCTGGCGCTTTCCCAAGGTGGAGCTTTCTCTTGTGGCTGATGCAAACCTGGAGAATTTGCATCATCATTGTAGCTCAGTAAGTTGGTGTGACAGGCGGTAGCATAAATACGAGCCCACGAGGAAGCTGAGCTGGTGTGTAATGATAGGGCAGCAGCCGCGGCTGCAGCAAACCGCCTGCTCCCGGAGCCGATGCCACACAGGTGCTCGCAGGGCGCCAGAGGAGGAATTAGATAGCGGCGGAGGCTAGAGCACACCCCAGAGTTTTCACCTGTGGACAAAACAGTGCCGAGCCGGCCAGTGAAAGCCAAGGGAAAGCAGAGACTGATCAGTGATCAGTCACGTCTAGGGAAACCAAAGTTGAAAGTTTGTTTTGTTGTTTTGTTTTGCTTTTCCTCTGTTTTTCTTTTTTCACTCCCCCTCCCCTGGTGTGACACTACCATGGTCAGAAAGCCAGTTGTGGCCACCATCTCCAAAGGAGGTTACCTGCAGGGCAATGTGAGCGGGAGGCTGCCCTCCATGGGGGACCAAGAGGCACCTGGGCAGGAGAAAGTGGTCCTGAAAAAGAAGATCACTTTGCTGAGGGGGGTCTCCATCATCATCGGCACCGTCATCGGAGCGGGCATCTTCATCTCCCCCAAGGGCATACTCCAGAACACGGGCAGCGTGGGCATGTCCCTGGTGTTGTGGTCTGCCTGTGGAGTACTGTCACTTTTTGGTGAGTGCACTTCTTCTCTGGGGGTGTGGCTGTGTGGCTCTCTGGGAGAGCAAAGGGTTTATTTCTGAGGAGGAGATGAATGGCAAATACTACAGGAAATGTTTTGAATTTCTGTTGCTGTTGTTCAGGTATGTGCACAACCCAAACAACACACGGTCCGCTGTTGGCATCAGACTGAATCCTCTCAGACTCTTTCCTTCAGGCTACATGCTCTTTTCCTGTCCGGGACTCTTCTCTGGCTTTTCTCAGGTGTGAGGAGAGCAAAAACCTAACTTTGATGACCCCGAAAGCCAGGCAAGCTTTCTCTGCCAAGGGTTTAGGTTTTGTGAGGCACGCTTAGAGCATTGTGGCAGCTGGCTGGCTGGCTGAAACACCTGTGAGGTACAGCCTGCTTGGCCAATTTACGTGCAGAACCGGATGTTCAGAGCAGTGTCACTGACATTTCATTAGCTTACCAAATGGGTAGCACTCTCTGCTTTTTTAAAAAAATATTTTCAATTCATAGACTTGTTCGTTCCTAATCAATGCTTTCAGAAGTCCTTGGGGGAAACAAGTGTTTGATGTGACTCGGGCTCTGTGAGTAGCAAAATGGCGATGCCTTGAGCCCCCCTTATTATTAAATCTTTTTAAACATCGTTGAGAAAGTTTCTCAGCATGAGTTTGCCAGCTTCACTTGGATGCCAGTCTTCTCTTCATACCTGGATCTGTTTCTGTGATGTCTGTGGTCTCTGGGGAAACAGATCATTTCTCTACCTGTTGGTCTTCTAGCCAGAACTGGTATTACCATGGTTATTATTTTTTCTCTTCAAAATGTATGTTTCTTTGGTTGGTTTGAGGATTAATACTGTAGAGGAGATAATTAATTCTTGATCAGGAGGACAAATCAACATGAAACTCTCCAGGTCCATTGTAAAGGTGACAAAAATGATGAATGGTCAGTTTTTTAAAATTTATTGTAATTTGATTTATACGTTGATCACAAAGTAGCCCACACTTTAAAGTGACTTCGTTAACCTGGGACCAAGTTACTCTGGGTCCAATTGCTAACTCTTGCTCCATTCATTCTTTCTGCTTAGGTCTTGTGATATTTGAAATCACTGTTTGGGGAGAATTACCTACCCAGAGAACTTAAGTATTTGTTTTTAGGATGGAGAGATTTCCAGTAATATTGAAAACACACTTATTACAGAAAGATCTATGGAATCTGGGAAACTTGGGGACATCATTCATGTGAATAGATTATGCTTCATGAATGTCAGGTGACAGCTGTGTGCTGTCCCTTTCCAGTTCTGAGTTGTTTGGAGTAATAGAGTTATCAAAAACTCCAGCAGAGCCCTTGCCGTTGTTAATATTAGAGTGGTCCTGGCAAAGAGAAGCTCAGTTGTTGATCTTAAGTGACAGAGTACCCCCCAGGCTTTAAATGTCTTACAGTATTTGATATATTTAGAATAAATCAATATCTAAATCAGAAAAACTACAACCAGTTTCTTGGACTTGGCATACTTTTCACACACAATCAGTGGTATTCAGATGCTCTACATTAATTACTTGGTTGAGTTAATTAAAGACACGCTGACTTGTTTGGAGGAAATGTGCTTGTATGTAAGTCTGCCATCTTTGGTGGAAACTCAGGAAACTAGAGGGAGCAGCTGAGGGGGTGTGACGTGAGCCCCAGTGGATGCTTGAGTGTTAGCTTCAGAGATGTGCCCTCATATTGTTTCCACCTAAATTACTGGGAGCTTTCTGGACACGGAGTCTTCACAAGTAGGAAGCAAGCAAGATCCAAGGAGAAAATTCTTTCTGTTACTTGAAGCTCTAGAACTCAGGGAATACAAGTCAAGAATGTGAACCAGGCAAGTCCCCCAACTTAAAGTGTTTTGGCACGTGATGTTTTTTGTTTTTTGTTTTTCAAGACAGGGTTTCTCTATTGTTTTGGAGGCTGTCCTGGAACTCTCTCTGTTAACCAAGCTGGCCTGGAACTCACAGAGATCCACTTGCCTCTGCCTCCTGAGTGCTGGGATTAAAGGCATGCGCCACCAATACCTGGTGGCACGTGATGTTTTAACCTTCCAGGAGTGGGTGATAAGAATTTGTTATTCAGTAAATTACTTGACACGTTTTAACACTTGTGAAATGAACTTTTTGTAGGATGATTTTGTCTAGCTCAAGGCAAATGTGCAGGGTGGTCCCTAGGCTCTGTGTGGCCAATGAAGTTCCCACTGTCTAGTGCTGTGGATGTTTTGGGGAGCGAGCAAAGTCACCCTCTGCGAGGGGAGCAGCACCTGTATTTGGTTTGTAAGTTTTTGAGTTCTGAGGTCAACACATGGACTTTTATAGCCAGCTTTGAACTTCTTTTCATCTGGGCACATAGTTATGGAGCTTGAGACCTTTAAATGAAAATTCCATTCTCTCAGAACTCAAATCAAACCTGGGGCAAAGTGTACAGGGGTCTGGGTATTGATTCCCTGACAGTTAATTGCAAGGTGCTTAAGACTCTTTCCAATAACTGGACTATATTGGTTGCTTTTCTGGACAACCTACCAACATGGTGACTACTTTGTCAAAAGAAGCTCATGATAGCTAGTTATCTTTAGTTCTACATTAATGAAATACTCCAAAAGTCCTTAAATAGCTACCTGTAAACTCGTTTTAACATTAAAAGGCAGTAGAGCTGCTTGGATTGTTCTTTGGGGTGGAGTCTGGACTCTGACAAAGAGCAGAAGGTGTGGTCTTAGAGTCTTTCTTCCTTTGTTCACTCTTAAAATTCTCCAAATGACTCTGAGATAATGTTGGATTCAGGATTCAGTAAGTGGCCGGGAGTTGGTGGCACATGCCTTTAATCCCAGCACTTGGGGGGCAGAGGCAAGTGGATCTCTGTAGTTCAAGGCCAGCCTGGTCTACAGAGAGAGTTCCAGGACAGCCTCCAAAACAATACAGAGAAACCCTGTCTCGAAAAAAAAAAAAACAAAAAAACAAAAAAGAAAAAGAATCAGTAAGAGTACTCAGACTTCACTAAATTTCCAAATTCTATTTATTTTGGATGTTCTATAGGAGGCACTATTGATCAGTAATTACTTTCCACACGTGGAACCTCTTCAGGTGCTTGGGCAGAAACCTTGTTACCTTTGAGCACTGAGCAATGTCAGAGGTTTTTTTTATCTCTTCTTTTTTTGATAAAATTATGATTTTTATGTCCATCATAATTAACTATGAACTAGTAGGTGAGCATACCATGTCATGAGGTGTTTGTGTGTCAGAATCAGTTCTACCTGTGGTACACCTTTGTATGTACAAGTCTTTTGCGACACGGAAGTCCATTCTTTCACTTCAAAGGGGATGAAAAGTAAGGTTTGGGGAATTTAAATAGCTTCCCCAATCCCATGTTAGTAATACTTCTAAATACAACTTAGTTTATAACTGATTTTTATATTACGTACATGACTGTACACATGAAATCTCATTGTAAAACAGTTGCTCTTTCAACTTCCTTGGTGTACATTTTGAAAACCTCCATAATAACCATTTCTAGCAACAGAACAATGGAATCAAGATTCATTTTGCTGACAAAACATATTCTATCAATTAACTGAAGTCTCACAAGGGGTGTAATTCATTCTTTCCTGAAGACAGATGCCCCATATTTCGACATGCCACAGAAACAATATTTATGAAAATGTTTTAAAATGCCTTAGTGAGGTCAGTTTGAGTACACAGCCTAACTTGTCTTAGCATGAAGTGGTATTGTTATTCAAAGGCCAGGTCAGTACCATTGACACCTTCTGCCTAGTCCTTTCCCTCTGCCCTCTGGTTTCTGACCACAGGTTCTCAAGCATGTTTGTAGATACCATTTCAAACAAAATTTCTTTCCTTACAGTTATTTTCATTTCATTTTATTTGATTCTTATGTGTATGGGTATTTTTCCTGTGTACATGTCTATTCACAATATACATGCCTGGTGCTTGGGGACACCAGAGGAGGGCACTGGGTCACCTGGAACTAGAGACACAGATGGTTGTGAGTCACTATGTGGATGCTGAGAATTGAGTTTGGAAGAGCAGCCAGTGCTCCTAACTGCTGAGGCATCTTTCCAGTCCTTGGCTTTTCTTTCCTTCCCTCCCTCCCTCCCTCCCTCCCTCCCTCCCTCCCTCCCTCCCTCCCTCCCTCCCTCCCTCTCTCTCCCTCCCTCCCTCCCTCCCTCCCTCCCTCCCTCCCTCCCTCCCTTCTCCTTTCTTTCTTTCTCTCTTCCTTTCTTCTTTCCTTTCTTCCTTTTTATTAGCATGAGGCAGGTCTCAAGTGTAAGGAAGTTAAAAGAAGAGCTTGATGTCATGAAGAAGGCCATTCTGGCCAAAAGAAGTAGCCATATGGCAGGCAGCACAAACACTGCTGTATGGATTCCGTTACAAGACTATTTGATTATGTGTCAAATTTGTACCTTTTTTATTATAACCTTTCGCAGGAGCCTTGTCCTATGCCGAACTGGGTACGAGCATAAAGAAATCTGGTGGTCATTACACATACATTCTGGAGGTCTTTGGTCCTTTGCTAGCTTTTGTCCGAGTCTGGGTGGAACTGCTCATAATACGGTAAGGATGTGGAAACAATTAAAGGAGAATAAGCCTATTCATTTCGTCCCTTTTCAGGACCTTCTTGACTATTTTTAGCTAATTACAAATGTGTGTCATGTGACTTTGTTGGAACCATGAAGGCCGTAAGGTTTGAACAGTTTCCTTTAAGCTGCAAGTTTAATTCATATGTTTTTCTAGGGAAGGTATTTATTAGAGAGGAGGTGAAACTTCAAAATCCACCTTGACAAACTGCACCTTTGACTGTCCAGATACAATATAAAATGCCAGGAATTAGAGGTTTTTTTTTTAAATTGTTGATTATATCATCAGGCCACTAAGTTCCCTTTCGTGACTAAGAAATGTCTCTGCCAAGCAACTTAGTGTATTATCAAGTCTTATGCTTTACAAAAAGTTAAAAAAAATCAAGTTTACACACCAGGAATGATTCATTTCCTCACATTAAACAAACCAGCGATCTGCAGTTGCGAAAATCTTTTGATTGTGTTGCTGTAAGATTCCGCGTCCCCTTCCTGATTCTCTTGGCACTGAATAGCGCCAAGTCACTCTGAATAGCAAATTTCCTCCATCATTGTGGGGCATCTGTGATGTCACACGCATAGCTGGTGTCACAGGTGTTTTGTGCTAACCGTTTCACAGGATGTGACTTGCACTTTCTGATCACACAATTCAGTAGGAATCATCAGGGAACCTTGCTCCCCTGTAAACATAAGACACACAGAGCTGAACTCTCAGGTGATTTTTCATTCTGCCATTAACATGAGTGACAAAGGCAGAGCTCTTGGGTGTTCATTAACAGGAATGATTGTTATGGTGTTCATAACAAACTTCAGAGCAGTGCAGGATTCATTGGCAATGACAGTTCTTTATTGCTTAGAAATCGGTAGAATTAAATGATGATAAGACTATTTTTATTGTTTCCCTAAGATCTCCCTATTGGGGATATACTTCTGTATCCTCTGTCAACTTAGGAATATGTACTCTTCAAAGTTTACTTTTACACTTTTTCTTTTCTATTTGCAGTTAATTTCTGGTTTATCCCCAGTTTGTGGCATTACCCCTCCCTACCCCCCCACCCCCCACCCCCCACCCCCTGGTTTCTTGAGACAGGGTTTCTCTGTATAGCTTTGTACACCAGGCTGGCCTCGAACTCACAGAGATTCCTCTGCCTCTGCCTCCCCAGTGCTGGGATTAAAGGTGTGTGACACCACTTCCCAGCTTTCTTTCATCTCTTAATTCTTCGGGGAAAATGAAAGTAGCCTCTACATCCCATTTGACATTGAACTCATTATCATGTCTTTTATTTAATACTTTAGCTACCTATGTTGTATTTTTCCCATTTCAAGTATATGAAAACAGGTTTTAAACCTTTTATAACTTTCATATTATTTAGATCAGCACCCTGTGTATCCTGGATATGAATTCTTTCTTAACAAGTGTCAGGAAGTCCAAGATTATGTTATTTTGAAATAAAAACACTTAGAATGCTGGCCTGTCAGGCTGTTGAGCTGCCCAGCCTGATGTCCTTGGACTTCACTCCATCTTCATCCATGCATTTGCCGTGCAACTTTATCTAATTGCTCAGTGTTGCTATGAGTGTGATCATTCTGTTTGCAATGGACAGATATGGTGCCAGTTCATTAATTTATTCTTTCCGAGTTGCTGCAAATGGCAAATGGCAAGATAGAGATTTAAATTGGAAGGAACCACAATTCCTGATCTTAAATAGCTGATAATCAGATGTTGCCTTAATTTGAAAGAACTGTTTTATGGTGTGTGTGTGTGTGTGTGTGTGTGTGTGTGTGTGTGAGTGTGTGCATAGCCAGATTACCTAAATAAATTTTAGAAGCTTCTAAATAGATTTAGATTCCTTTTTTGTTACACTGGACTCACACTGCTAAGTAGTCTTTCAAACAGACGACAAAATAACACATGACATGAAAAAGGACACGGTCCCTTAAGTACATAAAAGCTTCTCTTCTATTAGTAATATTCATGACATCTAAATAGACCACAGGGTCTCTAACATTAAAGGTATACTTTCAAATTAAGTCTGTATTGTCAGAAATAACCTGTAAAATGAATTCAAGCAGTCTCCCAACAGAACATGATGGGGACTTCAAAGTTAAATTCATTCATAATATGTTAATAACTATTGAATTTCTACTGTATGATAGACACTGTGCTAGCCACTGCACTGGGATAAAATTCTGATTAGCCATAGACACAGTCTTATTCTCATAGACTTCAAAGTCAAGTGGAGGTACAGAGTTTTAATCTGGGATTCATATTAAGAAGAATATAAGTTCTGCTGTGATAAGCAGTGTAGAAGGCACAGGTTTGGTGCTGTGTAGGAAAACGCTTGGACAGACCCAGGGCAAGGGCTGGAAACACACTTTTCTGGCCCAAGACTGAACCCAGGTACAAAGTACAAAAAGTAGGCATTTGGTGTTGTCCTACATGTGCCATTCACCACAGAAGCAAAAGCAGCTGACTGAGATCTTGATCCTGGGAGAAAGACCGAAGAAGTAGGGGAAGCTTGGATCTGAGCTTGACCATAACCAAAGCATGCTTTCAGGGTACTGGAACGACACCACCAGACTTCATTTTACAAACCAAAGCATCCCCTTTGGAGAAAAGAGAAAGGGGTCTCTAGGGAGAGAAGAAAGTTATGATGTTTGTAGTGGTGATTGGAGGCAGGAGACCCAGGCTGAAGACAGGTGATGGTGGCTGGTTTCTGGTAATCCAGGGATAAGGCCTGGGTGTTAGGTAACCACAAGGAGGAAGAGAAGCTGAAAGGACTCATGAGATGTTAAGCAATTCTGTGGATTTTCTTGCGTGTGGCAACACTATGCACTCATTTTGAAGATGAAATGGAATATTCATTTTTCCCTTTGAAGAACTAAAGTGGGATGACTTATTGTCTGGGTTTCCATCTCCTCAGGCTGGGATTTTTTTTGTCTTCTTATTCTGTGGTTCTCTCTATATAAATATTCTTCAGAAATTAAGAATATTTGCTAGGCTTAGAGATTTCTTTTTATTAGAAAATTAAGAGTTAACATTACATATTTAGACACATTTTGGCAATGAACTCTTAGAAGTACTAATTTTCACCAAGATTTTAAAACCTTAGCCATTACTTGTATAGATAATATTTCATTTGGAGTGTATGGCAACTTAATGAAATATAAAGTTCTAAGCATGTTAGAATTCCTTGTTAGCTAGGTTCCACATGTTAGGTAGTAAGATCCAAAGATAAAATGTTCTAGTAAAACTGTTACTTATCGTTGCCTGAAGTTAACCTAACTATATTATTTCTTAGCCCCGGAGCTACGGCTGTGATATCCCTGGCATTTGGACGATACATTCTGGAACCATTTTTTATGCAATGTGAAATTCCTGAACTTGCAATCAAGCTTGTAACAGCTGTGGGCATCAGTGAGTATTATAGCTATAACAGAATAGAAGGACACAATGTAACAATGTGATTGGAGACAAATTTCTTTAGCATTTTTTGCATGGTAGTTCCCAAATTGTCTTCTCTCTGTGCTTACGGTTTCAAATCTGTGTTGGAAACTAGAGTCAGGAACACAAGATTTGAAGTGACTTCTGCTATTACAATGTATTCCAACTGTATGCAGGGTCAAGATGTGTGGGAGGTGGTCTTTTAAAGTAGACAAAAAACCCTTCATTGGTAAAATGTTAAATGGATGGTGGATCAAAAGGCAGTCTCATAGATGAAGAATATTCTGAGGAATTGTTTTTTGAACTAGAAATAACTCAATGCCAGTGATATGTGAAATTATTACTCACCAGTGGTCCTGGGGTTATGTTTATATGATGGGTGTGCATGTTGTGTTTGCATTGTTTATAGTGATATGAACTGTCACCCTCAGTGTTATCATTTTCTCTGTCTATTTTTGGTCATGATAAGAACTTTTCTCTCTATTTGATAACCAGTAGCATTTTTCTGCTAGAAGATTTGTTTATGGGCTATAACTTAGGAAGTTGTTTTTTTAATAGGCATTTAGAAATTGAAGAAATAGCTGAAATGAAAGGAGGAACATACACAGGATTCCATAAGCAATTGTTGTTTGTTTTTTACTCTTTTCTCTTTCGGGGACCTGACACCAAGCTCCCAAATAAATCATACATGGAATCTTATCTCTATAAATGCCCAGCTTGTTTCTAGGCAGCTTTCATAACTTAAACTATCCCAGTCTACCTTTTTTCCATCAGGATTTTTCCTTTTCTTAATTTTGTATATTTTTTTCTTTTTCTTTAAAAAATTTTATTTATTTTTTCATACCAATCACTGTTCCCTCCCTCCCCCACCCAACCTTCCCCTCAACCAACCTTAGTAAGGGTGAGGCCTCCCATAGGAAATCAACAAAGTATGGCATATCAAGTTGAGGCAGGATCAAGCCCCTCCTTCCTGTGTGAAGGCTGAGCAAGGTATCCCTCCATAGGGAATGGGCTCCAAAAAGTCAGTTCATGCACTAGGGATAAATCCTGGTCCTACTGCCAGTGGCTCCACCGACTGCCCAAGCCACAGAACTGTCACCCACCTTCAGAGGACCTAATTCAGTACTATACAGGTTCCCCAGGACCCTAAGAGAGACATGCATGGATGCCCCTGGGAAGGGGAAATAGATAAGAGCTCCTGAGTAAATTGGGAGCTGTGTAGGTTTGAAGGGGAGTAGAGAAGAAAACATGAGGGAATGGGATGGTTGAGTTGTAGGAGAGATAGAAAGGAGGAGAGAGAAATCCGGATAGAGGGAGCCATTATGGGGTTAGGGAGACATCTGTTGCTAGAGAAACTCCTTGGAATCCTTAAGGAGGACCCCAGCTAAGACTCCTAGCAATAGTGGAGAGGGTGCCTGAACTGATTTCCTATGACCAAACTGATGACCACGCTAATTGTCATCATAGAGTCTTCATCTAGAAACTGATGGAAGTAGATGAAGAGGTCCATAGCTAAGCACTGGGCCAAGCTCTGGAGCCCAGTTGAAGAGAGGGAAGAGGGATTATATGAGCAAGGGTCAAGATCATGATGGGGAAACCCACAGTGACAGCTAACCCGAGCAAGTGGGACTCACCGACACTTCTGCTTATCTTACTTTCACTCTTACTCTTTGGCTGGCTGGAAGACTGGCTGGAGGACTGGCCGGGGTCTGGCTGGGGTCTGGCTGTGGGGCTGGCTGGGTGGCTGGCTGGGGGTCTGGCTGGGGGTCTGGCTGGGGGACTGGCTGGGGGTCTGGCTGGGGGGCTGGCCGGGGGTCTGGCCCCCACCAGTCTCTTCCCCTGTTCTCTTGCTCCTTTCTCTATCCTTTTCTCCATCTCCTCTTATTTATTCTCTCTGGATGCCAGCCCTGTTTATCCTTTCTCCTGCCTTACTGTTGGCTGTTTGGCTCTTATAGACCATTAGGTGTTTTAGACAGGCAAAGAATCACAACTTCACATAGTTAAACAAATGCAGCATAAAAGAATACAACATAACTTTGTATCATTAAAACAAATGTTCCACAGCATAAATAAATAAATGTAACACATCTTAAAATAATATTCTACAACAAGCCAGATGGGATGGTCATTTTGTATAGCATTGTAGAATATCATGGAGACAGATAATAATTGCTATTTAAATCATTGTTTGCTGAATCCTTATGATCATAGGTAGTTTACTGATTTTAAGAACCCAGAGAATGGTACACAGGAATAACTGAATTACATACTCCAGGAAGACTGCTTAGAGGGTTGCTCCACAGTGGCTTAATGGAATAACACAAAGCTCAATGCACTTTTGACAGCAGATGCCCTAAGGGCTAGTCTGTGACAAAGTGTGAGTGATTCTACATAAAACCATCTCTGGTACGACATACATGGATTTCTTAACTAAACAGCTTAATCCTAAACACAAAGTTGTTTTGTAACATCTCTGGAAAGACAAAGAAAATGGCTCAAAAGTAGACATTTTGGAGTTCTGGGAATTAAGTTGTAGCTGCCTATGACATTCTTCGCTTTATAGACACCACAGACAGGAAACCTAGGAACAATGACCTCACTTCAGCACCTCAGTATTGTCATTAATTAATTATGCCAGTGTGGTGGGGGCTATGAGGAATCAGCAGTATGTAGAGTATTTGTGATGATGCCTGCAACCTATTAAGAATGCAAGGCAAGTGATGAATATTTATACTTCTGTGGAGAAATGTCTCTGGAATTCCCAGGGGACCAGAGCCCTGTACAAGGCTACATCCCCAGCCCCCCACCATCACTTAGGTTGCTTGTTGGTGCTCAGAAACTGTCTGTTACTGACTGACTTTAAGAGAAGAAGTCTAAGGGATTTTTTTTTTTAGTTTAGCAGAAATACTTGTAGTTTGTGACCTGTGAAACTTAAGTTTTAGGAAGCTTCAGTTCTCAGGAAGCAGGGAGATTAGTGGAGAGAAACAGTCTGCTAGCAAGATGTTAGATCTGGCACCACACGCTTTTGTGAGGTGAATCATCTTTATACAGTGGTTATAATTACTATAGATCAACAAGCTGGAGTTGGGACAAAGTGTCCTGATTTCTTGTTATGTGACCTTGGACTATTAAACTTATTTATGCTTCTGTTTGTTGATTGATTAAATGCCTTTGATACAGCAATGTGTCTTGAATGGCTATAGAAATGTAAGATTATATCAGAGATTTAAGACTTTGAAGTGTTCCTTGCACATGGAAAGTTGATGCCTCTGAGGCTGCATTGAAGGGTTAGACTAGCAGCCATTTTTATACTAGTCCTATCCTCTTTCCATGAACAAGACTGAATCACATCACAGAAGAGAACGAAGTAGTTCAAGAAACTTTTCAGACTAATAATACATGTTATTGACTAAAAAGAATAAACCAAGATCTTAAAGCAAATCTTGATGTGCAGATATTTACAAATTCACAACATTTACCTGCTTTGACTATGAAAGTAAATAAATGATGATGTTTTTATTTTTGTTTTTATGTCTTACTAATGACTCTTACTAATCACGATTTTTGCTAACTTTTTTAAAGGAGACATTTATATTTTAGGGAATTCAAAATTTCAGATCTCCCCCCACCCAAAATTTAAAGCAATTGTAAGACAGAATTGGCAATCTGTGTGGGCTCATGTATTTGTACTTGAGTTTGGTGGAGGAATGGTTAGAGAAGGGCCCGGAGGATTAATGGAACCTCTGTATTCCATCTTAGTTTTGACACTAGCTATAGCATTAGTTTGTAAATTCTGACATAAACTACAGATGCTGATCAGGGACAAAGTTCCTAAACTCAGAGGTATTGAAAGAAAACCGGAATATGCTCATGAGTCAGTGGTAAGTAATTTAAGTCAAAGACTTAATTGGAAAAGTCAAAGTGCCTTTAAAAGGAATCTAGCTTTAATGGAGCAACAGGGGTGGAGACAAGTATAAAGAGTAATTTACCTGGGGGCAAATCTCTCAAATATTTTATTGTTCAAAGTGAATGTAGGTGATGTTTTGCCTGTTACAGGGGAAGGTTGTGGAGATGTAGAAAATGGAGTTTAATTGCATGAATTACCTCCCAAGTTCCTAGAGGGAAATGAGGAATTTAAATCTCTAGTTAAGTAGAGAAAAAGGTCAAACTTCAAAAGCATTTCAACTTTTGTGAAATATTACCCAACCATTTGAAAAATAATAGCAGAGCAGGGGAGGGATTTATCTAAATCCTAATATACCCACAGTTTTCAAAGTACTTCTGGCAAATAATAAAGATGAGACACTTGTGTTTATCCAAAATCCTGTCCATTTTAGCAAAAAATGCTAGGCACATTGAAGTGCAATAGAAAAATCGTATAAGTTCACTTCAGCTTTGCCCCTAAGTCCAGTTCTGGCATGACCAGTAACCTATGCAAGATCACAAGTTCCACTTCTCTTACAGTTCAAAGGGACAGGGATGTGTTCAGTTCTAAAATATCAAGCCTATCCCTCTGGTCCGTAAAGCTGCACCCTACAGAAGCGTGTTCTCATATGGCATATTCTCATAACCACGCTTTCTTCTTATGCCATGAGTTGTACTCACATCTACCCTAATGCATCTCTCTCAGCCTCTCGTCCCCTGATGGTTTACTTTATGTAGATAATGGCCATGCTGGGCAGCTTAAACCCTGTGGAAGTAACTGGGAGGAACAAAGAAAATGCAATTTCTGCATCATTGTGAAGCATATAGCTAGGGGCTGAGAAGATGGCCCGGTAGGTAAAGGGTCTGCTAAGTGGGCATGAAGACCTGAGTTTCAGCCCAGCCTGTAATTCCAGGACTGAAGAATTAGAGACAGGACAACCTCCAGGGCTAAATCAGTGAGCTCTGGGTTCAATGAGAGATCCTGTCTCAGAAATAAAGAGAAAAGCAGCGAGAAAGATGGTCCACATCTGTCTCTGGCCTCTTAATGCGTAGACACACATGCACACCTGCCCACACTCCACGCAAGCACATGGAAACATGTACATACAAAGACAGAATCAAACCAGCCAATGCTACAAACACAGTTCTGTAATTTCTGTTTTCCTTGTACCTTCAAATTATATTGAAAATATATGAGTAGCCTGTGTTGGCAATTCAATCATAGTGTGTGTGTGTGTGGATCTCTTTAAATATGAAACCTAGGTATCCGTACTCCTTTTCTCCACTAAATTGACTCTTTGGTAGTTATGCACAACAATGTATACATATACCAAGGAACAGCAGCCATATCCTTCAGGAGGATGATACATAAAATGTGGAATTCAAGTGTCCTGCCATCCTAAGACCAGACATGAACCCTCTCAGAGAACTATGAAAATGAGATGTCACAAGTTTGTCAAGAAACTGGTTGTATCAGTGAGCTCACAAATTTCTTTTGAGCTGTTTCCTCATTGCTGCACCTGTGAGCTGGTGGTAAAGGCTTGAGCTCAGGAGTTTGCCTTCCTGTCTTTTAATCTTATCTTAATATGTGCTGCCTGTACATGAACACCGGCAAATTAAACAGAACCTGGAGTTTCACCTGCTTATATGAAATGCATGACTGATAATAGCAGCCATGTTATAGAAATGTGCAGATTAACCAGTATTATCCATGGAAGTCTTTGTACTACGTCTGATAGAAGATAATAGTTGACATTTTTTATAGTCCTGGTTCTGTTTTTTCCCAACAGTGAGATCATAGATACAGAGTTGGCCATCTGCCTTCTAAAGGTACTTTCTGAGATCAGTGCATCCCGGAAATGGATGCTGAGAGATAAAGGGACCCAGCAGCTGCTGCAGGAAACAGTGGAGGCACCCATTTTATTTCATCATATAGCATTCATACATAGCATCTGTATGTTTTACCAGTTTAGCACAAAGTGCTCCAACGGTGGAAGCCTGAAGGAATATGACTCCGAGAGACAATCCAATCATCTGTGACTTCTTTTTTCAAAATGAAAGACAGGTGAATGATAGAGTGTGCAGAAGGAAACACTTGGTAGACCTTAAATCATAGATAGCATCAGTCCTCAAGATTTCCCTAAACGTCCCTTTTAAAGACAACTCCTTTCAAAAATGGGTTTCTTATCTGTAGGATTTATGGATATAGCTTTTCCTGCTACATTTTAGTTTCTAGGAAACTGCAATAAATAAGTAAATAAAAGCCTATGTGTTGCTGAATTTTCATTCTGCTAAAAATTTGATGTAAGCCCCTCCCCCCAAGTTTCCCCATGTGTGAAATTAACTGTTACTCAAAGGGGTTAAAACTCAGGCCAGAGTGCTGGTTCAGACTTCTTTTGTTATTATACTATGCGTAGATGGTACACATTTAAGGAGCAGCTAGGGTTTAATGTCAGAAACTCAGAACACGCCTGTGTTTACTGAATCCCAAATCCCCATTCAATACTGTTGGGTAAGAAGCACACTTTGCAGCCTTAAATCCCTCTGCATAGACACAGGATGAAGCAGCAGCTTTAGCAGCCTGAGAACCTCTTCTGGCTGCCCCATAGGCAGCCTCCTTACTCACCAGATGGTACCCCAGGGTCATTGAGGCACGCCTGGAATATGGTGCAGCTTCTCCCAGTGAGTGGATGTTAGATGCTCAAATACAGCTGCCTTTGGAGAAAAGTTTGAGGGAATTCAGTCTCACTAAGCTTTCTTCCTCAGCCAAGGGGAAGGACACAAGGTGAAAGGATCAATTCCTGATGTTTGTTTGATTGATTTGTGTCTTCCATTTGTCTGGAAAAAGTTTAGAAAAAGGACTAATATTCCGGATCCTCATGGTTTCACCTGTCCGAGTGGACATTGAGCATTCAGATGGCAGCGGACCCTCTCTTCTCAAATATGCAGTGGTGGGGTGTTCTTCAAGCAAGACTATTTCTTCATTTCTTCCTGCCCAGCGTGTCTGTCTCTTTATTTCCGTCTTTCTCCCCATCCTCTTTCTCCCAGGGCCACTCTTCCACTTTGGACCACCTGGGATAGGGCAAACACAGCACTCCTTTGTAGCTGATGACACAACCGAGGCCAAGTTTTGTTTCGTTTTGTTTTTTCCACTTTCAGGTCAAAGTTGGACCTCTTTAATCAAAGAAATTATCATCATGTGATGAGCCATTAATTACACAGGAATTTTCATAAATGGATACTCATCCAATAAAATGGAGGGAAGCAGGACTGCATCTTATTATTTCCGATATGAAACTTCTCTATGTATGGGAGACAGATAAATTGTTTTATTTTTATTCATTCCCGATGAAACAATGTCTTTGAGAGCTGAAAGAGGATCAGTCTATTTCTTCATATAGCCAGCTTCAAAGATAGCTGAATTATGATGCCCCATCACCACCTCAGGCCTTTCTGACCGTTTCCGTTATTTCTATGAGAACACACTTCGTGCCCACCCCATCATATTTTGAGTGGACTCTTCTGATCCCTCATTGTTGCCTTTTTCTCAGTAAGACTTAACTTACTGCTTTATTTACTTATTAAAATGTCTTCCTTTACTGAGGTATATTTTGCCAGTTAAACTGCATTATTTTAGAATGTGAAGTGTGGTGACATTCTGCCTTTACCATGTGAACTATTTACTAGTGAATTCTTGCTCCTGTTTCTGTCACCTCACCCTGTTACCTCTTTAGTTTTGGTTGTATGGAGGGAACGTGTATGCACATTTATGTACATAGTTCACTCGCTGAGTGTTGTCATTAAAATCCTGTCTTCCACAAAATTCGTGAAATGTTGCTGTAGACTAAATTTCGGATTTGAAAAATTTTGACATTCTGTCATCTATAGATACTTGCTATTATTCTTTTATAAATAGTTCTTCAGGCATCCTGTTTTCCTCTGTCTCTGAGGTTATCATCTCCCCATGCACACATCAATGACTGTTCAACCTACTGTGTGGGTCAGTAGCATGCCATAAACACCTTTTCATGTAATACATTATTGATCGCATATTGATTTTAGATGGCTGTCCAAAACCATTAAAAGAACGTCCATTAATTAGGCTCTGATTGGGTATAGATTGTTTTAATTTTCCCATTAGTTATTGTATATTGATTATATATCAGCAATTCCTAATTAGGGAACTGAGGTAATGATTATAGTATACAAGGGAAGCATGGTGACAACTCCTGACGACATGATTCCAATTTGAATGGTAAGAATTTTGCTAGTGTCTTTTTTTATGAAACTTTCAAACATTTTTAAAATCTTTTCTAAGGAAGAACACATTTTTACAAAAAGAAAGCTTATTGATGAAATCCACACGTCTGTAATAGCTGCTACCTGCTTTTAACTACACTGTGCCTATGTTTTTGTCAAGAATATAAAGTTGAAATTCCATCAGATAAGAAAAGGAAAGCCTACATTATCACCATTTACACCATTCCTTAATATTTTTTATAACCCACTTCACCCATCCATCTATTCATACAACAAAAATATGTTAGTTATCTCCCTGGCCAGGAATAGAGATGATAACTGGCAATGCCTGAATGAACAGCCATTGTTCTGCCCTTGATGTGGGTGGCTGCTTGGGAAACTATCAACAGTATCAGTAAGAAGAGGAAGGTCTCCTGGCTTCAGACCCACTGTGCATACTGAGTTGAAAGGTTCTAAGATTTTTATTTGATCAAATAGCCAAACATATATTGAAAGCCAACACTTGCAGGGTAGTTAAAACTCACCCTCACCAAGAAGAGTACTGGGTAGCACTTGTCTTGATGAAGAAGACCAAGACCTCAGAATCAGTACTCCTTACCCTTTCCTGATCAAATCCAGCACCATCATGACCCACTGGATGACTTCAGGATGAAGATATTTTACTTTATTGTTATTGCACAGCAATGTATGTTCATTCTTACCAATGTGCAAAGAATAAAACAGGCTCTCTGACTGTGCAGAACTCTTATGTAAGCCTTTCAGGCTTGAATGTATATCAAAGAGCAGTGTTAATGTGGGAGAGACTATATCTGGGGCAGAGCCTGAGATTCTGTGCTGCTTAGGTCCTGGTAGTTCATGCCAGCACTGCAGGTTTATAGATCACATTTCGACTGACAAGGACCTAAGACATCATTGTGCTCGTGGGGGTTTGCCTTTTGTAACTTTGTCTGTTTGTTTACAGCTGTGGTGATGGTCCTGAATAGCATGAGTGTCAGCTGGAGTGCCCGGATCCAGATTTTCCTAACCTTCTGCAAGCTCACAGCAATTCTGATAATTATAGTCCCTGGAGTTATACAGCTAATTAAAGGTATGGACTGAAAAGTAAATGCGCTTTAAACTGCGTATCTGCTTCTGGTCGCTTCTAACACTGACTTTCGCTTGTCTAGCAGAATCCTTAATTAGTCTTTGCTCGTGGAACTTAAACTCTGTACTGTCATCTAATTGATTTGAAAGGCTACACTGAGGGTAAGTTAGCATCTATAGTTGAATGGCAGCAAGAGAATTAAGAGGAGACCAAGCAACAAAAATAAGGTGTCTGAGAATTCTTTTGGTATAAATTAAAATTTCTTGGAGTCAAAACCCAAAGTTTAAAAAGAAAAAAACATCTCCCCAGCAAACACACACACACACACACACACACACACATATGAATTTGCTATATAGCTTTAAGTACATATCAATATATCCTTTGTTTGCACTGCAGAACTTTTCAATAATAGCGACAGATTTGAAAGATAAACGTATTTCTAAAATATAATGGAAGATGACTAATTCTATTTTCTCATTTGCATTTCCTTACTCTGAGACTAGTATCCACAGAAGAGCAGTGAGGTTTAAGAGTAACTTTCCTAAAAACAGGATCCTTATGTGACAATAAAAGAGTTGCAAAAGCTTAGCTCTTATTGTTACACTATTTTCTCTGTAAAATTTGCATTTCTGTAGAAATGGGGCAGCTTCTGGGTTTATCAGTCATGGAGCTTCCTATTTAATGAGATAAGAATGAGAGGGATGCTATCACAGAGTTAGGGTTGGCCTGGTAATGTGCATTGGCTTAGATTTGGTGGAAATGGCTGGAAGAGAAAGAGAGCACAAGGGTTTACTCAATCTGCAACAGGAAATAACGAGAATGATTAGAGCAAATCAATTGAAAAGAGGTGATGTATCGTGTGGGCATGTTAAGTATGTATTGTTTACATTGACATTCTCCGTTCCAAGAAGAGGAATTTATAGAGAAATGTAATGACCCCGCAGGAGGAGAATTCCAACAATACACAAGGCAATGACGAAGTTCAGCAAAACCATTGCCACTGGTAGAGGCACCAAACACCGAGAACTTGGTCACTGTAGCTGGGAGAGGGAACTGTTTTTGTCCAATTAATCGCTAGTGGGTGATCTTAGAGTCCTGCCAGTAAAATGCTTTCACCAAGTCCCAAAACCTCAGCCTCAGAATAAACACAGTGTGCCACTTGAACAGTAGAGCCGGTGTGTGAGAAGATGTCCCAGTTCACCATGGCATTCACAGGGCTGGCCTGCTCGTATTCCACTATGAAAGGAGGCAAAATTGTTCACACTTTCAGAGTTTTCATCTCCTGAGATGACTTTCTAGCCTTCTGTAGAGGAACGGAAGGGTGAATCCCTAGTCCTTCTATCCATGGCTGCTTTCTGGCTTTTCATTTCAGTGCAATGCCAGACATGACAGCTCGTTACAGTCTGTAGTTGGTTCTGACCCTTCGTTTATGTGTATGTGTAAAATGGAGCATGGTTAGCAGCTGACATTGCATTGCAAATTACTTGAGAACGGAGGCCATGATGAAACTCCCGAATCTTTCCTGTCAGTTACAGTACAGTGATATTTTAATTATTGCTTATGGTATCCTGAACATAAGCTCACCCTTAATTCTTGCTTCTCACACAACAGAGAAATTCCTTGAGGATATTACTGCATTTGAAGCATTTTTTAAGTACTTTGGAGACCAGTCATATTTTCTTTATTACTATGAAATTTTATGCAATTGAGATTTTAAATTTGTAATACAACCATTTGTTTTTTCCACATCTGTCTGAGACCTCAGGAAGAAAAAGGCTTCACCGATAAGTGTGGTGTGTTTATTTCTACTCTAATCAGATCGTAATTGTAGCTGGATATTGTGCATTTACTTATGAGGCTTGGAACTTCCCTTTGAATGTTACTTTCATCTTCCTAAGGCCTGTGTTATGCATTCAAAATGTTCCTGAAGCTCAGAAACAATGTGCCTCTCTACAACACCCTCAAAGTGACTCATTTGAAGAACTGTGGCCCAGTCTTTACAGTTTAGATCATTTCTCTTCTTAGTTACTAACTGCTGCACTCTAAAGAATATTCTCTCCTTAGGCTAAGGAGGTCACAGATCATAGAAGAGCACCCAACAATATTTTATTTTTAAGTGTGTGTGTGTGCACGTTTGTGTGCCTACAAATGACCATGCGCACATAAGCCCAGGTGCCTGCAAAGGCTAGAAGAGGGCATCAGATACCCTGAAGCTGGAGCAACAGCTGGTTGCTATGGAGGCTGGGAGCTGAACTCTGGTGCAGAGCATCCTCTCAAGTCCCAACAGATGTTTGTTTTCTTAATCTCAGTGTGTACATTTTCCTTCTATTAAGGCATAGAAATGTTTCAGGAAAATGGGCATTTTTGATTCACCCTGTCAAGTTTCCATAAAACTATATTTAGAAGTTGATTGCTTTGGGAAAAATATTGCTCTTGGTGTAACACAGCCATGTACATCTTGGCTTCCATCCTCATATTCTATCGCTGTGAATACTTGGTCTCATGATGTGGGCAATGGCTGATACTTGACTTACAAGACAGTGTTGTATATACATCCTCTTCCTTCTGCCTTCATGGCCCCTTTTTATTGTATGAAAAGTCAATTTTAAAATATGATCCTTTTCTGTTTGAGTAATCTCATTTGCTGTTTTTCTTTGGGGGTGGTGGATGACACAGATATTTTTTGGCTAATTTTGAATCTGTGCTTACTAACACAAATTTGGTTTTGTAATCTCTTAAACTATTCAAAAGATTCAAAGCAAGAGATACCCACTGTTCACAAAATAGAGGGGAAAAATGTGATGGACAGAAGTGTTCAGGCTACATGTAGATGCCAAGGTGGTAAAACTTGATTTGAGGTTTGGTATAATTTCTTATTCATAGTTTTAAAAGAAAATGGTGACGCAAACCAAGACAGTGTCAATAAGTTATCTCTATAAAGAAATCCCTTTGGATTGAATGGCTTATCACAATTACACTATGCTGCTAGGTGACATTGACCATAGACACTCTTATGTGAGTGGGCATGGGAACCTTTATATGAACAAGACTTTTGGGTTTCCATGGTTGATTTTGACTGCAGCCTTCCCTGCTTTAGGAGGCAGGTGTCGGATGTACTACAGGAACAAACAGCAGGAGATGTGATGTGGGGAGATAATGCAGGCTTCCTCACTCAATGCAGACTCTGAGATTTCTTTTCATCCCTACCACGTCATACTTTATCTTCTAAGAATTTTGACAAACTGAAAACTTCAATTAATGCAAGAAGCTTTAGTCTACTGTCCTCGTTAAAATAGAGGACACTCAAGCAACGGAAATGGCGTTACCTATTTTAAGTGCCACTTTCATCCTGCTGGTCATCTACAAAAGAACTTTAAAGTGGTCTAGGTGACAGGTGTGCATTTGAGACTCCTGCTCTAGCTTGGGTGCAGTATCAATAGAGTTGGCCGCGAACAGGGCAACTCACCTCCCAACTATGTATAGGGGTGGAATAAAAATAGTAACAAATTATTTGCAAAGCTCTAAAAATCCTTGCATCCTAATTGCAGGGCAAACACAGCACTTTGAAGATGCATTTTCAGGAAGAGATGCAAATCTAATGGGGTTGCCCCTGGCTTTTTATTATGGGATGTATGCATATGCTGGTTGGTAAGTGGATATCTCCAGATACTTTATTAAGTTGCTTCATTTGCCTTTTCTCTTGTTAATCTATCTTCTATCGTAGGAGTGTCAGCTTGGACCCTAGTGATGGATGAAGAAACACATCAAATATTTCTTTCCCAACTAGATTTTCATTACGTCAAGTGCACGGTGATTATTTAGTCAAAGTTTCAAGGAACATGGAATTCTCAGAAAGACCTATAGAGCCAGGAAAAATCATTTTCATGGCCATGGATATGATGCAATGGTATTAGACTGAAGGGAAACTAAGTGACGTGTGTTGGTTTCGATTCTTCTTGGCTTCTTTGTGTAACATTTCTTCCTCCTGGGATAGGATAGAACCTGTCTCAACCAAGACTCTTACAGTGTATTATGAGACAAAATGGAGCAGAGAATTGTGCAGCTACTTTCCACAGAAAGGCAGGAGGAAGTGTGAAACATATTTCTAGGTTTTACAGTTGGCTTTGTGGGAGATAGGTTCTAGTTTCTGGGAACACTTAGGGAAGGCTTCTGCAGCTTGCCCTGGGAGAACGAGAAGCATGAAGGAAAGGTGGGAGGGTACTAGAGACTGATCCTTCCTCAGAGGTCCTTCCAGTTTCCTGCAGTGCGGCAAGCCTTTAACTTACAGTGTCATTTTATGAGCCCCTGAGCAGTCAGAGTTGCTATTAGATTTAGCCCAGTGGCATAACAATAAACAAGCAAACAGATGTTTGGTTTCAACAATCAGTATACATTACTTCCAATTACTCATCAGTTAGGATGAAATAGTGCCATTGGGTACTTGGATTAGTACCCTCCCTGTCAAAAGGCCTTTGTGCTAGAGTACCATGGATATTTGTAGATAGTGGTTAATGACTTTTTTGTCTATCCGGTTATGAGGGAGAAACAATTCAGGTGCAGAAATGAGATGGTCTCAGGAGATCAAAATGGTTCCTATGATAAACAGGAAAGGGGACATCACAATGATAACTGGTCAAATAGTATGCAGCATATTCAAGGGCCTTTACACACTTCATCTAAATGCTTCCAGTAGCTGAAAACACACACAGGCAGCAAGTGTGACTGGCACCACGATGCCACGGATGCGTTTATTTCTTTCATGCTTGTCTGCCTGTGATTCGCCCCGCCCTGGCACAGCAGTGTTTTGTTGAGGAGCATGAGTCACAGGAATCAAATATTGGAGAGGAACTTCCTGTAACTAGATTGTGTTGACCTTATAAGCGTTAGTTGAAATGACTATTTCAAGACAGCCCACTAGGTGCAACAGTATTACCGAAACACTAGACGATTAGTTTTCATTGTTTTGGAGTAAACAATGGTAGTAGTTCTTTCTCCATATTTATAAAACCAACAGTGAAAGCTCTGACAATACCCCTAAAAATACTATCAAGAAACTTCGGTATCTCAGCAATTAGGTGAATATGAATTTAACATGAATATAATTTTCTCTTCTTTCTTCCTTCTTTTTTGTTTATGTTTTTGGATTTTATCTTCCAGGGAATATACAAAAGCATTCCAGAAAGCAATAGAATATGGACCCTATTAATCCTACAGATTGTGAAAATATGGCATTAGAAGAGAATCAGCAGAGCCTAGCTACACGGGTTTAGCATAGCTTTGAAGCAAAATGTGTTTGAAGGCTGTTAGGTATAGCATAAGAAGATCAGTGTAAAATATGTGTATACCCAAAGAAGATTTTTTTGCAGCCATTGTGTGCACGCTTTAGTTTTGAGTCTCAGTGGTTTTGAAGTCTTTTCACTTTTGTTCAAAGCACAACGCGGTGCTCAGCAGAGAAAAGAACTGAGTGCGATCACAGTGTTAGGAGCGGAATCAACTCCTCTGTCCTTTGAGCCTGAATCAGGGCTCCATGCCCTGGGGCAGCAGCCAAGCCACAGCGAGGGTCCCTGGGAGCCCCAGAGCAAAGTAGGGGAGGGAACAAGAGCTTTCAGCTCCAGCTGGGTGCTGGGAGCCTGTTGTACTCTGTCAAGAATGTGGAATGTGGTGATCTTCACAAGGCAGATTTGATTAATTCTGTTGAATGGAGTTTCTTTTGCCTGGGAGCACCATGCATCTGTTCCCACAGAATATTAAAACGTTTCTACCCTCGCCCCACCACCACGCGGCACTGAATATTCAGGTCACCTGCTTCATGTACGGCCAATTTTCTCCACTTCTGAGGGTTTTGAGGAGTGGTGGATTTTTTCCGTGGAAAAAGACTCTCTTCATCTTGACTTATCTTATTAATATTGCCTTTTACTGATGCTGAGTCCAAAGCACCACTGTTTTCACCTAAAATGGAGATTTACAGAAAACTTGATTATTACCCCCCCATAATCCTTGTGCCTTCACCCTAGCTTGAAGAGCCAAGAACCATCAATTTCAATTTTTTGTGTGTTTTTGAGGCTTCAGTCACCCTATTGGAAAGTAAGTCTAGGATTGTAAATGAGATGTTAGCTGATCCAAGTGGCTTAGCTGGAGGATGATAGGGAACTATTTAGCTTCATGGGTTGTTATGCTGGCTTAATGCTGCTTTGTAAAGAGGAGGAATGATCTGGTTATTAATCTACGGCCCTCAGTCTTAGAAGAAAGAGTCTGTGGTCTTGGCACTCCATAGATGCAGCTATTTCCATGTAAATGGATCAAGGTGGAGCCTGAAATTGGTCTCAAAGATAGGAACATTGGAAGAACAATCTTTTCTATCTGAATTCTCCATCTTTTGCCGTATGATTGCAAAACTGGCTTGCTCACTTGTAATTGGGGACTGTAAATGGCCACCACTCCCTGCATTGCTACAGAACAATATTTGTTTAAGTGGGGAAAGGAAAGGAAGCAGCAAACCCAGTGTGGAGATATTGTAATGAGACAGAAACAAAGCAGTTATGGTCAGGAATTGCAAGCCAGGCAGCTACCTGTTTGGACAGGAAGCATGCTAGAGCTTCTGTTGTCCTGGATACCCTGCTCTAAGAGCAGTCACCTCCCGCTGTTAGACTGAATAGGAAGAAGATACCAGCAACCCTTGGGGATCCTGAATGGAGTAAAGTTTTGGCTCTGAGGAGCACAGAACCTATCCAGAATGATGAAAACTCCTTCACTGAAACATGATTAGGGGAAAAGAAATCATTAACTCAGTCAGGTCACGGAGTCGGGTCAGAACAACTTTCATATTATTGCCAATGTCCGTATTCAGAGAAATATATCTGCCAGTCCTCCTGTGGCCTTGGGGAAGTTAACCAATTTCAATCCTGTGTCTGGGTCCAAAGCTAAGCACAGTGTGGTGAGATTTTTTTCTCTCTTTTTTTTTCACCGTGTGATAGAAAATTGGTTTTCAGTGTCTTTTGTCGCCCTCTTTAATCGGATCCTCAATGGATTTAGTCTCCCTGAAGCACCAGCGAAGAGTATTGTATGTCTTTGTGTCAAATTTCACCTCAAGAATCTGCTTCCCTTAAAAGTCATGTACAAGGCTGGGTGCTACAATGCAGGGCCAACCATAGCATCTTATGCATAGTCATAGAAAATCTGGGACAATATACCCTGTGAGTATTCTCCAGGGGCATTGAGAAGTAAACCAGGGGAAAGGGACCACTGTGGCCTTCATTCCATACTGAGACCATACAAGTGTCCTGGTTAATTTCCCACAGTGAATGGACTTTGGTACTGAAATGATCTGCTGTCCTCTTCTTCCCCTCAAACTGTACCCAAGCACTTCCTTTTTGTCTATTCTCTAAGGAAAAATATTTGAAGTCATATTCTTTTTCACAAATAGTCCTCTCTGTGCCTTAAGGTTATTGGGAAAGACAGTTCATTAACTATTAAAAAGCAACTGGCTATCTCTGACATGCAAAACCTGGCACTATTCCTTAATTCATGTGATTTATTCAGTTTTGGGTGTTATTTATATATTTGCTTATTTATTTGTATTTGTTCCCCATACTTCCTATTGCCTCAGGCTTTTAACGAACTTGTCAAATCTGTCTCAAATAGCACATTCCACAGCCCTATCTCTGGTACATTCAATGCAGAAATAGTAGCTCATTTATAGTCCACACTTATAATTCTTCTAGCCAGTCTTGCATTATATGGCGAAAGATGATGTGTGCACATAGCAAGGGTCACACTGACTGTTGCTTTTCCTATAATAACAACATTATATGCATTCTGCTATATGTGCACCTTTCTAAGGCAACAACAACTGCTGTTTTTAGAAATTTAACTTTCTAGTTGTTAAGACATATCATCAGTTTTGCATGTGTGTGTACACTTTTTATAGTACCCTTATTGCTACCATTTCTTCAGTCAATGCATTTCTAATATTGATTTATAACTTAGTTATTAGAGCTGTTGCCATCTTGTTCTTGAACATCAACTGACTAGTGAATTCAGTCAGACCAGTTTCCTCTCCTTTCTTGTAGGCTGTGGGATGCCTGAAGCATGTGGCAGGCAATGGGATAATATTCTAGATATTTGTATTTAGAGAGAAGAGAACTTGACTTTCAGACCTATGATTCCATGTGCCATGTAAGAAGCTATTTTAGCATCCAAGGAATGATAAGATAACAGCAGAAGGTGCAACTTTCATTCTGGGAGAGTTCCCTGAGCTTACAGAATGAAGATACAGCTAGTTCTTGTTGCTATGTTCAGTTGTTCTCATGAGGTTTCTTAATTTCCTTCAACCTTTCTTTGAGGACATTTAGGAAGCACTTCATAGGGCTTAAAAGACCCCTACCAGTCCCTTCTAGTCGGAAAATGAAGTCCAGCATGGAAGGCATTAGCCATGTCTCTATGGACTTGGTAGAATCTCACTATGAAGAAAGCAATCAGAATTTCTCAAGTCCCGACATTAGGGTAAGAATTTGAGATCCCATTTGGCATTGAAATGAAATACTTTGTGCCTAAAATGCTTCTTTTTACATATAATTTCCAGAAAAGTATTATGGGTCCAGAAAATGTTCAAAATTCCCTGATTTTTTTTGTTCTCAATGGACAGTGTAGTAAGTAACAATGTGCCTACAATCAACTACCTGAACATACCTGAGACCTCCTTCCTACTGTAGGCTTGTGAATCGGGTTATATAGGGTAAAACTGGCAGTGACTCTAAAGGAAGAAGTGTGAATGGAAGGTTTAATCCTTTTATTTTTGTTTGAAAGTATAAATTGGCAAATAGTATACATTTCTGAGGTACAAAAAATGAGGTTATGATTTATGAATGCAACATGAAATAATTAACTCAAAGTAATTAGCATTTCTATAACAAAGTATAGTTTTTATTTTTTGTGGTAAAACATTTGAAACTTTCTCTTCTTGGAAATTTGAGACATATAATAAGGTATCATTTCTACAAGTTTTGGTCCCTGCTCATACAGTGTGTTCTGTGTAGGAAGCCGATAGCAGTTCCCCACAAGGTTGCTCTCATATAATTTGGATTCTCTTGTTTCTAACTCCAAATTTAGAGTTACAGGAAACAGAGGCCACCTTCAACTTAATTTCTCCTCCCATGCTTTCTTTCATACTGATATGGCAGAATACTATAGCATTCCTCCCTTCCCTGGGTATAACCATTGTGCCACACTTCTGTGCTTTGGGCCAACCTTAGGTGGCCTCATAACACCTCAGCACGGGCAATGCTGTGCATTCTTGAAGGTTCGGGTTGGGGGGACCTTCCTATGGGAATGCTTCCTCCACCGTAGTTCGGGGCTGGCTGTATTCTCCTAGCTCCTGTGCCCTTTGCTGGTGCCGTACCATGTTCTTCTGAGCCATCACGTAAACTGTGAGCTTGGCATGCAGATCATGTGCTTTCCACACCCATCACCGTCATGTCTCACACATTTTAATACCCACACTGCGAATTAGTAGAAAATGTGCTGTTGAAGTTCTTATTGGTTTCCTGTTTATATCTCCCTGCATACACTTTAATTTTTATGATGTTTAGTATTTATTTATTTGGGTTTTTCGGGACAGGGTTTCTCTGTGGCTTTGGAGGCTGTCCTGGAACTTGCTCTGTAGCCCAGGCTGGTCTCGAACTCATAGAGATCATCCTGCCTCTGCCTCCCGAGTGCTGGAATTAAAGGCATGCGCCACCACTGCCCGGCTCTCTTAGTTTGATTTTAAAATGTTTAACATGTGGTGGTAAAACTTACTAAAAGTTATTTTTTTATTTATAATACAGGTTTTACCTCAATTTTATTACCGAAGAAGTAGAAAATCCTGAAAGGTAAGTAACCTTATTTCCTGTTATATTTTTGTTAAAATAAAATTTGATTTTTCTAACTGAATAATAAGCTTGAAGAGGAAACCCAGTGTGGGTCGATTAATTTCACTGTTGTTGCTATCATTGTTCTGTTAGATAAACCCATCTAAAATTTTACAATAAATGACTCCCCACAAATATATATTATATATTATATATAATCATGTGCAATGTTGAATACTAAATTGCCATATATTCTGAACATAGGAAAGAATAATGCTGTGTTTTATATAATCTATTTTACTAAACATATACATATAACATAACATGGACTCTTTATAAGTGGTTTGAACTAAAAAAGTTAATTATTTCTACATGTACCTTTAAAAACTATGTAATTAGAGAGAATAATATAATGAATGGAAAGCTGATGAAGTAAATGAAGATGTTATAGGAACCTCTAAATTTGGGAGCTCAGTGATTTTTTTAAACATTTTCTTCATTAAAATTTTGATAGAAGATTTGATGTTAATTAAACAATGTGTCAAAATAGGCTGCAAATTTAATTATTTTCATGATTTATGAATAAAAATTTGACTTTGCATAGAAAAAATGAATTATCTGTCAGTTAAACAAGGGAAATTTAAGAAATATAAAATATAATGATATTTAACTCATTTTGCTTTTATTCAGCATAGGCTATCTGAGGTGCTAAGCACCCTTTGAGGATGGTTGAGGCTTATCTGCAAGTATTTTATTGTGTTCCCCATGAATGGAAGTGTGGAAGCAAAAGCTTAATAGTGCGACTGACACCACAGCAGAGTGTTAGCTAGCAGAGAGAAAACGAGATGTTCTTAACTTTATCCTAGGATGTGTCACTCATTAAGAGTCTCAACTAAGTAAGTCCCCAGAGAGAAGGGGAGAGAGAGAGAGGGAGGGAGGGAGGGAGGGAGGGAGAGAGAGAGAGAGAGAGAGAGAGAGAGAGAGAGAGAGAGAGAGAGAGAGAGAGAGAGAGAGAGAGAGAGAGAGAGGCAGAAGTACAGAGGTGAGAAAGTACACCATTGTGAAACCAGTTGGAATCAGAGAGTGTGCCTAAGGGCTGACTGTTCAAAGTAAGATAAGTAAGATGAACTATCAAATTATGTCCCCGGGTGTCTTTAGAGATGGTTAGCTGGTTGCATTTGGCCAAATATCAGAGATATCAGAGTTTAGAACATAAGAGCCAGCAATGGGAGTTAATGTGGTGCCTCATAGTATCTGATGAAACTGCAATGCAAATCAATGTGTAATTTCAACATGAAGAAGACCAATTTATTAAGAAATATGGTCAATTCATAAGAATATTTTCATTTTTGTCACTAAAATTAAAGGCAAAGGAAATGTTTACAAAGAAGCAATTCTTAAATTTCTTGGATTATAGAAATAAATAGGTGGACCTGTCATTTTAGTTTTGTTGACTCCTTAGTGTGGGTGTGGTGACCCAGAAAAAGGACATTTTATACTATATTTTATGTTAAGCATTGACTGAATTCTGATTATGTGAAACAAGTAACTAAGACTTAGTATCGAATTTAAAGCTAAAACATTTTAAAGACACTGACTGCTAAATGTAATGTAAAAATTATTATGAAAAACAGCAAGTTATGGTTTATGGACATGTTCTGGATCACAGTATCAGTGCTATCGATGCAACCCATGTTCTAAGTTGAGTTAATAGTTTAGACAGACGTGTTTGCTAGATAAGTGTTGCTATTGTGTGTATATGTATGTGTGTCTGTCTTTAAGTGCTTCATACTGCTGTTGCATGCTTCTGACACATGGCCCTGGAATGACTCTTGGCTGAAGAAGTCTGTCCCTTAACCGTATTTCGTTTAGTTTCACACACGGATTAAGCCCATGCTTCAGTGTTTACAAACACTAGGGAAAGGTGACTGTGATGTGTTGATTAGGTGAATTTTTTCCACTGAAAAGAATTTCTTTTTTTCTGAGACAGGGTTTCTCTGTGTAGTTTTTGTGCCTGACCTGGAACTCTGTAGACCAAGTGGGCCTCCAACTCACAGAGATCCTCCTACCTCTGCCTCCATAGTACTGTGGTTAAAGGCGTGTGCCTCTGTCACCCAGAAAGAGATTTTTCTTAACTAAAAAGAAACAAGAAAAGAAAATAGGGGCTAGAAAGATGGCTCAGCAGTTAATAGTGTGTGCTGCAGAGGACTGGAGTTCAATCCCCAGCACCCACATCACTTGCTCACAACTGTCTCTGACTCTAACTCCAAGGGGTCCTGTCCATTTAGCCTTTGTAGACACCTGCATCCATGTACATATACCACCACACAGAGATGCAAAGACACACATAGTCTTCAAAGATCAAAATAAATCTGAAAAGTGAAATAATAATAGTATATGTCTTACTGGTATGCTAAGGAGTTAGCACATGTATTTAGGTTAGTGATGTTTATATTTTAATCTCCACATAATTGCTTGCTGCTACCATTATTGTTGTATCCTTGTTTTAGAGCAAGGTAAACCGTTACTCATTTAAGAGTGTTTAATAGGTTTCAGCTTCCCAAGCAAGTATCTTTTCCGTCATTTTTGAAAGGAGTATGAAAAATCGTTATATCATATTGAATACAACTCCTGCAATTTTCAGGGCTGGAGCTGAATATTTGTTTCATAATTAATCTTATTTTTGTGCAAAGAATTCACTGAGGTTTTATATTAATGGGGAGTAAGGCTACTTTATAATGTAAAAAACCAAAATACAACTTTTATAATAATTAAAAACTCACTTGGGCCGGGCATTGGTGGCACACACCTTTAATCCCAGCACTCAGGAGGCAGAGGCAGGCGGATCTCTGTGGATTCGAGACCAGCCTGGTCTACAGAGTGAGTTCCAGGACAGGCTCCAAAGCCACAGAGAAACCCTGTCTCGAAAAACCAAGGAAACAAACAAACAAACAAACAAAAAACTCACTTGGTTCTGGAGAGATGGCTCAGCAGTTAAGGTCACATGCTGCTCTTCCAGAGGTGACAAGTGAACTTCCCAGCACCCACACCAGACAGCTCACAACCGTGTGTAACTCCAAACACCTTTAGTTCCTTTCAGCACCTATACACAAGTGGTGTACATGAGCAGACATAGACACATGCACATAATAAAAATAGATCTTTAAAAGGAATTATAAAGCAGTACTCTAGTGACTTGTTTTTCATTCATTCATTCATTTTTAGATATAACAAAATAAAATAAATAAGATAAAAAATTATCACATCAAAATTGGACAAGACAAACCAATAGCAGGAAATTAGAAGGCACAAGAGTCAGAGACCCACTCATTCACACACTTAGGAGTCTCATCAAAATGATAAACTGGAAGCCACAATATATACGTAAAGGACTTTGTGTAGACTGGAGCAGGCCCTGTGCATGCTGCTTCAGTCTCTGAGAGATCATAGGAGCTTTTATCGTGTTGATTTAGAGGGCCTTGTTTTCTTGGTGTCCTCTGGCTCTTACACTCTTTCTACCTCCTCTTCCATTGGGTTCCTTGAGCTCTGAATGGCAGAATTTGATGAAGACATCCCGTCTAGGGCTGAGTGTTCCGAGGTCTCTCACTTTATATGTAGTGTCCGGCTGTGGGTCTCTATATATGTTCCCATATGTTGCAGGAGGAAGCTTCGCTGATGATGGCTGAGCAAGGCCTTGATGTATGAGTATAGCGGAGTATCAACAGAAGTCATTTTATCAGTAGATTTCTTTTCTTTTATTTGATTTTACCCTAGATCCCTGGGCTATCTAGCCTCAGGTTCTTGGTCACCCAATTAGTTGGGTATGGGTTTCTTAGGTTAAATTAGTTGTTAGTTGGTTGCTTCCACAAGCTTTGTGTGACCATTGCCCTCATGTATCTTGCAGTCAATACACCGCTGTAGATGAAGGGGTTTGTGAGTAGGTTAGTGTTTTTGTTTCTCCTTTGACAGTGTGCGGAGTACTTCCCGCTTTAAGGATACTGTAATGTAGGGATGAAGCCTCTGTGTAGGCACTGGCTTAACCTCTTCATGTTCAATGAATTGTTCAGGTATTATTTTCAGCAATGAGCCTTGCCGTCAGTGTGGAGAGCAACCTATACATTGGCAACAGCCTGGTTTGCTTGGGGATTCCCATAAGACCTCTTCGGCCAACAACTCAATTAGATGTAACCCAACATGCTATTAACTGCTATGAAATCTCTCTAGTACTCTAATACAGCATCTTACTTTAAGGTCTTAATACATGAGATTTCTCAGTATAGGTTAAGAGTCTCCAGAATTTTGAGGTCTTTATGAGACAAGTTGAAGAACAAAAGTTTTGATTCCTTTTTCTTCTTTCACATGGGATAATTACTTAAGTAATCTCATTTAGAGAGCCCTGGAAAACTTAACCAATATATTCATCTTCTCTAAATTAAAACATGATAAATCCCCAGACTTTCCTAAGTACACAGTGAAGGTTAATGTCATATTCTGTATTTATCAACCAAAGAAATTCTGAGTTTTGATCATTTTCATTAATGTTAGGTTTTAAATTGACAACTTGTGACCATTTTAACAGTTAGCACAGGTCTTTTCAAACTGCATTTTATTTTGAGAACACAAGAATGATTTGGGAACTATTTAGAGCTAAGTATCAAGAACAGATGGCGCAATTATATGGATCTGGTCCAAAAGCATACTTTCTATTATTTTGTAGGTGGACACGGGTTCCAGAATGCCTTTCATTACAAGGGAGAGTAATTACAGTTGTGTCTCCTTTGTGATGCGGCAAGATAAATGTGTTTCCTAATCATTCACTGGTGCATGCATCCAGGTGTGCCGAGACATGCAACCTTGCTGGCAGCTGGTGCAATGAATCATCAGTCAAGGGTATAACCCTTTTACTACCTCTTCCATGTGAGCAATCAGATCTTCCCCAAACTAATGGAAAGAAGGTGGTAATTAATTTAAGCCAGTGAAAATAGCTGTGCAATTTTACGGAGGTGGAATAAAGAGTGAAATTTCATGTCAACCAACTACTCTTCTCATGTAATCTCATTTTGAGACATCTCCTAGATTACCTAACATGGCACTATGAACTCATTTCTTAGCCATCATAGGCATGCCTCATAAAATAGTTCTTAGGTGCTATAACAAGGGAGAGAACAGCCTGACAATAATGTCTATGCTTGTGTTTACATTATGTTATAGTTAAGAAATTTTCTCATGACCTTTTTTCTTTAACAATACTTCCCTCTCTATAAATATTAGTGCTGGTGTATGTGCACGTGTGTATGTGTGCATACGGAGACCAGAGATCTTTGTTGAATGTCTTCGCTAATCCCTCTCAACCGTCCCTAATCCATCTCAACCCTGAGACAGGGTCTCTCACTGAACCCAGAGCTCACCAATTGACTAGACTGTCTGGCTATTGAGCTTCAAGGATACTCTTCCTTGTCAGTGATGGAATTACAGGCACCACAACACCTGAATTTTATATAGATGCTGGGTTTCTGAACTCAGCTCCTCAGGATTGTGTGGCAGGCACTTTACCAACTGAACCATCTATTAAACTCCACTAAATTTTATAACAACACAAGAAATAAGTTTTTTTATATTGTCTTTAATAATTATCTATGAGTCATCAACCAACTCCACAAAGACATGTATTAGAAATAGTACTATTTCCAGGGACATTATAAGTGTGTAATATTTGGACTATGAAGGGCACAGAATTCCAAGGAATCTAGTTTGGAAATATAATCTCCTCAGATGGCATGTGGAATAATAATGACAGATGACATATTCAGAGTTTTTTAAGAATGTGTTTTGGGAAATATAATGAGTTTTGCCTCATGACATTACTTTTGTAGGGAATATCTCACACAATCCATCATTGTTCAAAAAGTTACATAGTACAAAGAACATATCATTTAGATGTATAATGTTTGAAATACTGTTCATCGATTGATAAGTCATGTCTTGTGTTGATGAAAGCTAAGAAACGGATTGCTTTTGTTTGACCTTGGGAGTCTAAGATTAGTCAGTCTGTCTATTAGACTTGTTCTCATGTTCTTCTCACATCATTTGTCCTTCTGTTCTGAAATGTGGGAAACCACAGACACAGAGGGAGTCACTAAAGCTTGATGCCATCCATCATTTCTGAAGAACAAGCCATCACCGTGCTCTGAATGATCAACTTAAATAGAAGATTTAAATAATCAGAGTGTCACGTTTAATTAATATCTCTCCTGCTCCCAATTTATATTAACTGGCATCTCAAAGTCATCATTCCTTGTATCACCGATAACTCAGAAGAGGAGCTTGCTTTGGGGAAAGTTCTCTGAGATCACTGAGGTGGTCCAATCCCTTTGACTGGCCCACAGTGGTCCCCCAAACAATCTGGATGTTTATATTTGATTCAGATGTTACACTCTTAAATTTTTGAGATAGGCATTTAATTTCTCACCGACTGTTTTATTTCTTATTAAACTTTTATATATTGCCTGTAAGTACAAGGTTATACAAAACCATTAATCTGATTAAAGATAGCAAAACAAAATATGCAAGCAAAAAAAAAACTTGCCTTAATGTTTTATAGTGAAGCTGCATGAGAAAAGACTGAAGCTGGGCTTGGAATTAGTTTTATCTTTCATTTTGGCACTTTTAGATTCAGCCTTACATGAGCTAAATCTTCTTTATGTGTTCAATTAGAAGATTTCAACTCATTATAAAATAACAGCATGTTTTTTTGTGTGTGTGTATGTGTATTATGGTAATGTTTGTGAAATTGTTTACTACAAATTATTCTAATTTTATAATCCTAGAATATGTTCAAATTTTTATTACATATACTCATGTTTGATGTTCTTTGGTTACATAAACTGTTTTTTCATGGAAAATTAACTCATTTTAAATAAATTTGTAGAAATAACCTATATTATTAAACCAATTTAACTTAAAAACATATTTGCCAAGTGAATCTCTTAAAAAATGAATTTTCTCAATAGAGGAGTTTAAGGACTCCACCCCATGATGAGGCATTTTGAATCTTTGTTTATCACTTTTAAATGAATGGCAATTATCCCAATATTACAGTTCTTGTAAGTAAGAAATACATGGAAAATTTAAATTGCAATGAACTTGAAAAGTAATACAAATAGCAAAACTGAATTTACATCCAAGTCCACAAAGGTCTTCCCTTTGGCAAAATGAAACTTTGTTCTGTATTAATATCAGCATGCATCATTAGATTTATCTTAAATCGGGAGACTGCTGCTCTTCAGTTTTGAAATAACTAAAACCTAAATTAAAATGTTTCCATGTTGTGATTTTCTGGGAATAAGCAAAAAGTTTGGTGGCTGGTTTCAGTGTGTTTCACAATAGAAATATAATGATGTCGTTGGTGCCAGTGAGGTAGGCAGAGGCCAGCATGTGGCCACATGGCAAAAAGAGATGGTTGTACCTTTGTCAAGGTCATCAGGTTGCCCTTCCTAGCTGTTACTCAACTTTCTCCCAAATGGGACACAGGGTTGATGTACCTTGGGATCAAAATTCTTGCATTTTTCAGCTTCACATATGCACAAAAATGACTTTTGGCTCCAAGACCCATTGTTCATATAAGGTTGAAGTATCTAATAAGTGATGCAGAAATTATAGGATTATATTATAATGTTTTCTCGTGGGGTAATCAAAGAAGACAGATATTAATCCTTCAAGTGCTTTGTGGAAGGCACAGCACTTTTTTTTTATTCTAACCACATCAAAAGGCAGCGTTTTGAAGGGGAATGCTTTTGAATGTTCTTACTTCCTTTCATTTCAGTCATTTAGAGTTCTATTTTCAATCTCACTGAAGTTTATATTTGACATCTAGAATAGAAAGAAATCATGTTTTGGGATCAATAACAGTGGTTAATTTATCTTTACCCAGTTTATGTTTCTTTTAGGGAAAGAAATAAGAGACCACGACTGGTAGAGTGGATACAGTGATAGAATGCAGAGTCTTGGAATCGTAGAGGAAGGTGGGGAGTTTCTGACTTAGCTTAGAAACCTAAGCATCAATCTATTCTATCATAAACAGCAGCGACCCGTAAGTGACAGAATGAGCAATTGACTATTGTGTTTTTAAATCAGTCTACCTTAATAATACTTATTATTCTTAGAGTCGGGGGTCCCACTATGTAGCTCTGGTAGTGTGGAACTCATTATGTACACCAGGATGGCCATGAAATCACAGAGATCCATCTGTCCCTGTTTCCAGAGTGCTGGGAAGAAAGGCCTGGGCCACCACATCTGTGCCTTTTTGTTTTACTTGTGCATGTTGAGTAGCAACTTTGTCATTTACAACCAATTCTAGTTTAGGTAAATTATTGTGTGGATGGTATAAGCAGGGTGGTTGTTGATGTCTTGATCACAGTAGTTATTACCCAAATGAGGAACAAATATCTCACACTTGGGGTTCCACATACACTCATGCTATCGTAACATTCAAGCATCTACTCTGGTTCCCATTTACTCATCTACATGGATATTCCTTCCATATTTAGAAGTACAGAGTTAGCCATTAGCTCATCTTCCTATTTTGAGGTCATATGTTCACAACCCCCCTCATCCATATTTTCATTTATGCAGGTAATCTACCCTCACTCTTTGCTCTGTCTGCATTTGAAATTCAAGCAACTGTGCCAAAATGTGGTCGAGAAGGGAGTTTTACAGTCTGGCTTGTAGGCGGTGAAAAACTCTTTGGAACTGTAACCTCCAGTCTATGGTCTGTTGCTGCTTAGGCAATCCCACTGACCCACTTCTGCTTAAGAGTCTCACCAGAATAGAAAAAGCTTTCATGTGATTCTTTATGGATAGATGCAAGATATGTCATCATGTTGCTAGGTCATGACACACGGAAGTCATTATGTCCACACACATCATGCCTCAGAACTATTTCATTCATTTTTTTTCCAGTCATTCAAACACTGACTCCATTTATCATTCTACTCAGGAAAAGAAACAATCCTTGTGTTTGTACAGGCACAATTAAGACCTAATCCTAAGAAAACAAAGGAAGTTAAGACTTCCCAGCGAGGAAGAGGAATTCCTTCACTGTTAGGAACTGTATTTGCTTATAGAGTTATTGCAAACACTGTTGGCTCAGAAAATCAAAATTCAAGCCCTATGTGGCCTTCATCGGCTCTATGTACATTGCTTGGTGAGCCTTTGTTTGCCGCTTTCATATGGAAGTAATAATCCTCTATTTTGCTCTTCTCAGGGTTGTGGGGATAAATATGTGAGATTTGAAAATGTTAGTGAGCTCAGCAAGTAATATGCAAGCACCAGCTGCAACCCAAACCTATATTCTTGGAGGATTAGAATATTTTATAAGCATAAGCTCTGAAAAAAATTAAAGGATTAACATAATTGTTTCATGAACGGGGGGGGATGCCTTTTCTGCTCATATGACCCCACTAATCAGCTTGGAATGTTGTCTGCACCACCAGCAAATCATCTACTTACTAGTAGTTAGAAGGCTGAGGGGAAGACACCAGTCTCTCCCATCTGAGTCAAAAGGAATTTCTTGGAAGACATTTTTTTCCTTTTTGTGATAAATGTTAGTGTGCTTACATCTGAATGGCCATTGTCACACATTTGATTGATGATGCAGATAAAACGGGTGGACTGCTTGTATTTTGACTGGAGTTACTTATTTTTAGATTGACTGTCTTATCAAGAAATAGTTTTAAGAAATCTGTGAAACAAGGTCTTGTTCTGAGTGACTTACACCACGTATTTTAAACATTTTATTCTTACTCTTTCCAGTAAAGAAGCTAGTGCAATGCATGAGAATGCAAGCCAAAGTCTTATGAGTTTTTATATTATTTAAAGATAAAAAATCTTTTTTGAGACAATTCTCATTATATCGTGTAGGCTAGCCTTACATTCCCTTGGTAGCCCAGGTTGGCTTTGAATTCAGGGCAATACTTCTGCCTTAGCCTTCCCAGTTTAGAGATAATAGGTGTGTGCTACCACACCTGCTTAAAAAACAGTTCTTTATTAAATATATAAACAGCATTTTAATCTGGCTCATAGGTGGGTCACAGGGCTTAGTAGCTCAGATGACTTTTTCATAACTTAATACGTGTCCAGTGCAGAGAAGAAAGATGACGCTCAAAGGAGCGATGGGATACATTCTATGGTCCTGTTGGCCAGTGAGAAGATTAGGATGGTAAAAAAATTAGGATGATAATCCACATTTTTCTAGCTCCCGAGCTCAGAGTCTTTCTAACACACTGTTAATCTTTGGGGGCCGAAAGGCAGAAGTGATGCTTGTCCTTAAAGGGCATCAGAGCTAAATACGGATGCAACTTTGCTGAAGAAGAGGAAGTGAAAAGCAGAACAGAGAAATGGAGGTGTGTGAGGCAGCGACGGGGCAGGCAGAAGAATGATGTGTTCCAGAGAATAAAGCTTAGTTCACTCTGCTTAGGACACAGTGTGGGACTTGGGCTGCAGTGAGCACAACCTTCCATTAGGAGGCTTTGGGACCTCATTTAGCAGCCAGTGAGACTGGCAGACAGGAAAGCCTCTGCAGAGATGGGAATTAGTGCTTGGAAACTACGAACTCCACGGCAAGTCCAGTGGCATGGCAATGTTCAACACGCAATGTTCAGGACTCTGGTTCAATGACGTTCTTTAGGTGTTATGGTTGGAAAAATGGGACATGCTCATGTCTAACTTCCTTTGAGTTCTATGATATTCTAGTTCTACTTTTAGATGAGTGAATGCAGGGAGGTCAATAGTCATGCTGATGGCTTATGTTATTGGAGATAAGGAGGTGTCGCAATCTAGTGAGAGAGATGAAGCCCTAGGGATGGAAAAATGAGTCAGTGGTTAAAAGCGCTTGCTCCTGTTTCAGAGGATCCAAGTTCAGTTCCCAGCACTCATGTCTGGTGGACCACAGTCACATACACCTCCAGCTCCAAGGGTTCCTACGCCCTCTTCTGGCTTTCATGGGCACCTGCACACAGCTGAACATTCCCACACAGATGCTTATAACCACTAGCATGTGTGTGCATACATGCGTGTGTGTGCATGCATACACACACACAATTTTGAAAGCTTTTGGAAAAAGAAGAAAACCTTAGACTTTTACCATCAAATAGAAATCTTAGGTTAGAGTCTGGAAACATTCCAAGAAAAATCCTTGAAAGATCTGACTATCACTCACTTGATATTCCAGGGGAAGGTGGGCATAGGAGAAGAGGAAGGTAACCGTGAGCATAGGACAGGAGAGAGGCTGGTGGACCATTGGTACTGCATGACACAGTGACCTTCACAGTGATGCCGTGTTCATAGATCCACATGGATCAGATGGCCAAGGTTCTAGAGTTTTCTGCCTTTTGTTTTTCTTTTTCTCTGGGATAGGGTCTCAGCATGTAACCCAGGATGGTCTTGAACTTACAGTGTAGCTGCTTCAGCCTCCCAGCACTGTTATTATAGACACTGGACCGCCGTACCATCCAAAACACTATTGTGCTTCTGGGAATATTTTGCTTTTGGTTTAGCTCTATCTATGTTCCTTATCCTATCTCACCATCTTGCTTAGTAGGGAGGGATGCTTGGTAGCTGACTGTTTAACCCTAGCATACCCTATGTAGATGGCATAAGATGCCAAGTATGGGTAGAAGGGTGGATTGGCATGGGACCTACACCAAGAGGTGAGATAGAAGAAAAAGATAAATAAAAGAAAAAGATAAGTAAAAAAGGGAGAAAAATATTTCTTTTCTTCTTAGAAAAAGACCAGAGTTAGTTTCAGAAGACAGTCACAGGTAGAGGCGAGGGAATGAGGAAAATGGACTAATCTATTAGACCTTAAAACAGAGGACCACATTCAGTAATCTAACTCAGTGAGAATACCTCAAAGCAGGGCTCATGATCTGTGAGTGTGCCAGCAGGAACCATTTGTGAAGAAATAGATAATATTGTGTGATGAGGAATCCCTGATTATATTTATTTTTATCATATATTCTCATAGGAGTCAAACAGTTCCTGGTAAACCTTGGTGTCCAGAAGATTTTTAGTTAGTATTTTTCTGTGTGCTTTATTGGATTTCTTCAAAACATAAATATAAGCAGGTAAAGATTCTTGAAGAAGTCTCCTGAGTTACTGAAGATGCTTTGAATAACCCAGTTGGAATCTTATTATTTATTTTGCACCAGGTGGCATAACAGAAGAAGAGAGCCCTTCATCTTAATTTTCATAAGTATTTACAATCTTGCCTTTTAAAAGTATTAACCTGCTATTTGTGTGCTCTGACCCTCCCCAAATACAGTTGTTAATGGGAACTACAGATAATATATCAATATGTTTGACAGTGCCATTCTTTTTGTATTTATTTTTTACATTCCAATCCCAGCTCCCCTCCCTCCTCTTTTCCCACCCTCCCCACTCCTCCCCATCTCCCATCTGCTCTTAGGAGAGGATAAGACCTCTCTTAGGAAGTCTGTTAAAGTCTGTCCCATCATCTTCTTGAGGCAGGACCAAGGAACATTTTCTACCCTACACACCCCTCTGTCTAGGCTGAGCAAAGCATCTCTCCACATAGGTTCAGTGGAATAGGTTCCACTGAATCAGTGTGTGCATTAGTGTTAGATCTTGGTGCTACTGCCTGTAACCTCATATATTGTCCCAGTCGCAGCATTGTCACCTATATTAAGGGAGTCTAGTTCAGTCTTATGCTGGTTCCCCATTTATCAGAACTGAGTCAGTGATCTCTCACTAGCTGATTCTGTGGGTTTCCCAATCATGGTCTTGCCTCCTTTGTTCAATTTTTACTCCTCCCTCACTTAGTTTGTACTCTAGGAGCTTGGTCCAATGGTCAGTTGTGGATTTCTGCATCTGCTTCCATCTGTTTCTGGAAGAGGGTTCTAGCTTCTCTGGAGTTGTAGATTTGTAGGCTTGATATCTTTTGCTTTACGTCTGGTATCCACTTATGAGTGAGTACATACGGTATTTGTGGTTCTGGTTTTAGGTTACCTCACTCAGGATGACTTTTTTCTAGTTCTATCTGACAGTGCCATTCTTAATGTAGGCACTTACTTAATGATAGAATATCTGACTTCTCTCTCTCTCCTTTCTATCTGTCTATCTGATTCTATCACATTCTCCCTTCCTTCCTTCCTTCCTTCCTTCCTTCCTTCCTTCCTTCCTTCCTTCCTTTCTTTTTCTTGGGGGGAGGTGCTTTTGAGACAAGGTCTCCCTTGTATGCAGCTCTGCCTGCCCTAGAATTCAATTTGTAAACCAGGCTGTTCTCAAACTCACAGAGATCCACCTGCCTCTGCCTTCCAAATGCCAGGATTAAAGATGTGCGCCCATCACACTAGGCTTGATTTTTACTTTTCTTCACAACACACTACTATTAGCTATTTGCAACTCTCAGGGATTTCCAGGTCTGGCTTTGTGTACACGGTGAGCCATTTCTTTCTTTCTTTTCCTTTGCCCTAACTTAGTGTTCAGTTTGCTCATTATCTTCAGGTAAATGCCACTCTTGTTTGAAACCACACTCTCTATGAAGCAGAAGTTATCTCAATTTCAGTTAAGCATTTGTAATATTTGACATGGAGGCTGTTTTACAAAATCATAGAATATTCTTGTGCTTGGCTTTCTAAGGAAATAGGCTTATGGTTCTTTGAGTTTGCTGGCCTTTGCTGGTGTGCTGTGTTTTCTTTCTTTCTCTTATGTTCTTTCTCTTTCTTTATAGAGTTGAGTAGAAAGCTCTACCCATGAGAAAGGCCTACCAGCTCTCAGCTATGGTATACATTAGTTATGAATGCTATAATTAAATACCTTCATATTTTGCAGAGGTCACACAGTAACACATAGGAAATTGTTTATGAGTTTAATTTTAAAGCAGGACATTCAAAGATACATTCATATGTGAAGAGCTGAAACTTAACTGATGCACTCTTCATGCACAAAATGAAGGTAGCAGGTTAAAATGCACAATGCTGAAAGTAAAGGATATGTCACTGGGCTTCTATAAGCATCCAGGTTCTGCCTTTCCAAAGTGTCAGTTCTGTTGATTTTTCATGATATCATTTCTCCTTCTGATTCTGGTGCTAATCTTTCCCTATTCTCTCTGGAGCAAATAGCAATGTCTGAACCTTTTCATACTATCATCCTGTACTAATAGTTCTATTCTTACTTATCTTCCTTTACATGCCTTTACATTATTTTCCATTGGCATGTCCTACATCCCCTTGCCGTAGTTCAACCATGATAAATTTGACTTGAGAAAAAAAATAACTCACACAGGTCTATAATGTGCCTATGGCAAGACTTTAGTCTTGAAATTAGCTGGTGAGGAACATCACCATTAGACATGTCCTGTGTGTCATTTAATAGAGCTGCTCTTTAAACAGTAAAATCAGCAGCTTTGCCATGCAACTCTCTAAAATCAGTCTGCAAGTGGATAATGCATGTGTTTTCTAGACTAGCAGAGGTAACTAATCTATTCCAGGTCATTTAGCAAAGATCATGAGATTATAAGATTAAAAAGGAAATGTTATGAAGAGGAGATGCTGAAATTTCAGGATGTTGTAAAGGAATAGTTGCTCTTATTGTCTCTAGTATCTTCACGTGTAGCCTGGCTCTTAGATTCTTGGTATCTGAGTGCCTATATTTAATTTTTCTGTTATTGGTACTGTCAAACAATCAGACATCCACTTTCTCTATTTTGTACCAGGGGAAGAAACAGAGAAACAGATAGACACGGCTAACGTTTGTTGTCTGTCTGAAAATGACAAAAACAACTAGTGAGCTGAACAGTGAGCAGAGGTCGAAGATCTGAGTTGCTGCTTTGTAGCTGTCTAGGCCCTTAGGTAAGGAAGGCTAAACATTTCCTTTCTGGATCATATGCAAGCCTTTGTTTACCTGTTCCCTCTGATACAGTATCCTCTCGCAAGGAGAGATGACCAAGTAACAGTGTTGGGAGAAAGCAAGTAAGCACTAAACTCAGGGGCACAACTCTCTGAGTCACGGGGCTTTCCTCTGTGTACTAAACACAAGATGAGCTGTAAGTCAGCATGGAGAGAGCTCCCCTCGGGGTGTCTAGGTGCTTTTTAAACCTTCAAGTTCATGAGACAAGTCCATGACTAAGCAGAGTAGCTAGACTGCCTGTTCTCCAAACATGGTGTCAAATGAAACCATTTCTATAGAGACAAATGGGTGGAAATTCCAGAACTCTAAACCCTGCCTGTCCACTCTGCCCTTCTGAATAGAGACACTTAAACACCCAAATCACCCTGATTATCTTGTTTCGGAATTCTCCTAATGAGCACATATTATTTATCTCATTTTAAAGTGGCTGGGACTCAGAAAAAAAAAACAGTTGGAATTCAATAATCCACTTAGTCAGATGATGATATCAATTTTCCATATATTTTATACTCTGCTAGAAGAGTGAAAGTAACATTTTCAAAAAGCAATGAAAATGATTTTCATTGGATTTCCAAGATGGTAATATGCACTCTTTCTCTCTAATAATAACAGATGACCAAATTTGAAAATTCCAACAAATTATGAACACAGAGCCACGAGTAGTCTGTGAATCACAGTGAATCAAAATAGCTCTAAATGAATTTTGGACTTCCGTTTTTCCCATCCCTGGGTGTACGTATTCACAGGTACTGGATTGGTTCACTTGGGATAAAGATGCACATAAATTTCTCTTGGAAACTTAGGCTTCTTGTTTGATTATTTATTGTCTGTTTCCCCAGGGTGTTGTCTACCTCATTAATGTTCCTCTCCCAGCCTCACCTCACAGACCTGCTGTGTCCCACACTCTGCTTTTCCTGCTCACACGGCTACAGAGCTGCTCCACTTTTTAGTTTTTTAAATCTCACACTATTCCATTTGATTTCTGTATCCTTCACTTCTTAATGGGCACCATTTTAATGGTGGTTGATGGACCTCTATTTTCTCTTTTTCTTGTTGGATGTTGAAAGCAGGTCAATTTTTCCTTGATGCAAAAATGCTATATTATAGATTTCCTATACGTCTGTACATGCAATTATTTCCTTAGGACTGAATACCGGGTCGCGTCTACTTTTTAGTATGCAATGAGCACTTAAAGGTCACCGTGCTGCCAAATGCCTTTAAAGGAGAGTCCCTGCTTCCTGGTCATCAGCACCAGGAGTGGCTACTTCCTGTTGTTGGTTCCCCTGATCTTCCTCTGCAGTTCTAGGACCTGGGCTCAGAGCCTAGTGGCACAGTTATTTTGTTATTTGTTCCCCATGTCACTCTTGTTTTGTTTCTTTGAGATGCCAGCTTGCAGAACTTTTGCATTTGTATGTAAATATAATAAGCATTTTCATTTATGTGTATTGCTTTTGTGGTCATAGCCTTTTTTTGTATAGAACATAAATCTCTCTTCCACACACACACACACATTATTTTTGGGAGTAAATCTATAGCATACATATATATGCATAAATATATATATGTATAAAGTAATAGTACCCCTAATTTTATGAAGCTCATAAATTATGGCACTTCTCATGATATGATAATATACATTAAATTTTATGTCCTGTACTAAGATATTTCCAGGTAATTCCACTTCATTTATCATTCTATTGATAAAACAGCCAATTATTATATAATTTTATTATTAAAAAATTCAAAATCTCTTTATATTTTGGAGAGAAAAGCTGCTTCAATTATTACTCTATTACTCTAAACAAATCCATATTGCACACAACTTATGTTTGCATGGAGAAATTTTCTGTTCAGCTTTTCCTATATATGGAAATAATATGAATAATGCTTTGAAATTGAAAGCCCATGACTTTTCAAGTCATCTTGAAGGCATTATCTCTTATAATAAATGCCCCTACTGCATAATTTTTTGTGGCAGGTATCTTCCTCCACATATTTCTTTTTCTATGTGCCAAGCTTAATTATTAAGCTTGCTTCTTTATGTCCTTTCAGATTAAAAGAAAATTAATGAATGAAGGTACCTGTGAATGGCATTAATCTTTTTTTTTTCTTTTTGGCCTTCTTAACTCTCTGAAAACACTAATACAGCACTTTCAAAACATGATTTTCTAATTTCAGAATACTTTTAGCAAGCTAACATGCCAAAATATTAACAGAAGTACCAATGGTAACACGAAGAAATATTGCTTATGATATTTGCAATTGCCAACATTGCTCATTGAGGATTAAACATTAGCTAAGTTTATTTTGTATAAATACTTCCAGGCTTTTGGGGTTTATTATCACGAGAATTAGTCTTTTATCACATGTTGGATAATAAAAGTAATAAACTTATTTCCTAAGCAATTACATAGATTCTGTTCTACATTAAAAAGAATAATACATACTTTTTCTTCTTGGCATCTTTCTTCTTTTTCCATGGAATGTACCTACCAAAAAATCTGGAAACCATATTTTTCTATGTTTACTACTTTTCTTACAAAGTGGTTGTTATGATAATATGAGTGGGGGACCTTGGCGAATTTCATGGCAGGTGAGGGTGACCAAGCGGGGGGGAGCGGGGTGGGGGCGGGGGGAACATGCCAGGCAGATAGCTCTTAGTGAGAAGTTTTATTAGAAAGGGAAATGGGAGGAAGGAAAGAGAAAAGAGGTAAAAAGACACAGTGACAGAGACAGAGAGTGGACAGAAGAGAAGCGGGAAACAGGAAAAGTCCTATCTTCCCCAGAGAGCAGCAAGAAAGAGAGAGGGTAAACGAGAGAAAAGTGGGCGGGGATCTTTTTTTTAAGGGGTCCTTTGCACCTGTGCACACAACCATGGAACCCTGGGTTGACCAGGGTACTGCCTGAGTGCATTCTGCCAGGTGACAAGGGCAGGCCAGTATAATGCTTGAATCTTTACAGTGGTGATATTGGCTTATTTTATCACCAACCTGTTTCCCCATGATGGTTCCAGGGTACTTGGTATATGTAAATTATGCATTAAAAAAATTAAACGCAGTTGAGATATCTGTCCAATCGCGCACTGTTTTGATAAGGGAACCTTGCAGACGTGTGACCCTTCTGGTCTAGCATTGGTTTCCAGGCAGTCTGTGTTTGTGCTGCTACATAAATGCAGGAGGTTCCTGCTTTTTGTTAAAATTGATCTTGGCTAGGAGTGGTGTTATCCTAATCATAAATTAGGTGTTCTGAGAGATTTTGTAACTTGGGATCTACACAACACTTTGGTGGGATGAACATTTCCTCACTGCTTCCATTTACTTTTCTGGATCTTCTTTTGGGATATTTGCTGACTTATCACATGGGTGTGAAAGTCATGCAAGAAAGAGTATGAATTAAAGGAATGGCATCATTTGCTTGAAGTGACTTAAATTTGCTCTCTTTTGCTACTATAAAACTTAGTTTTATTGTAATTGATTAAAAAAATCTAAGTTTTAGCTTCTGATGGAATAACTGTCTCTTCCTGTTTAATAAGATTTTTTTTTATTTTATAGGAGATGTCCTAGAGAGAAAATACAAAAACAATGTCCAGGATTATAGAGATTACTTAGCAGTTAAGAATACCTATACACATAGAATATTTTTAAAAGATTAACAGAAACCAAAAGAATTCAAGAGTCTTTTCCACGTGTGGCTAGAAGCGTCATAAAAGTAAGTTATATCTGGGCTGGAGAAACAGCTCAGCTGTTGCAAATGTGAGAAACTAAACTTTGTTCCTAGAATCCATGGTGTGTGACCTGGTCATAAGGACTGTCATTGTTAGGTTTCTATTGCTGCGATGAACATATGACCAAAAGCCACGTGGAGAGGAAAGGGTTCAGCTTGTTTCACAGCTGTCATGCCGCACTCCATCACTGAGGGAAGTCAGGGCAGGAATTCAAGGCAATACTGGAGACTCAGGCTGTAGAGGAATGCTGCTTATTGGCTTGCTCCTCGTGGATTGCTTAGTTTGCTTTCTTATTCAGTCTAGGACCATATGCTTAGGTGTAGAATCACTTGCAACTATCCAGACCCTCACATATCATCCAGAAATCAATAATTCAATCAATCGTTCAGGTGTAGGTGGAGTTTTTTTTGTTGGAATCTCAATCATCTCTGTTCTACCAGCTGCTTCCCAAAATAACCACTCAGAGATTTATTATTAATTATAAATGCCCAGCTGAGAGCTCAGGCTTATTACTAACTAGTTCTTACAACTTAAATTAACCCATTTCTATTAACCTATGTACTTCTCCAATCTTAAGGCTTCAACCTCTTCTGCATGTCCTGCTTCATTTTCGTCTGGCTTCTGGCTGGAGACTACTGACTTCACCCTTCTTCTTCCCAGCATTTTCTCTGCACAGAAAATCCTGCACAGCCATCAGCCAATCAGCTTTTTATTAGTAATGAGAGCAATACATACTTACAGTATACAAATATTGTTCCACAACACACAGACGTGTCTATCTACAGGCAATCTAATAGAGATGATTTCTTAATTGAGGTTCACCTTCACATATAACTCTAACTTGTGTTGGTTAAATTGCACAAACAAACAAACAAACTAACTAACTAACTAAAACAACCTAACCTACCAACGAACCAAACCAAAAAAATATTTTTAAAAAGCCCCAAATCCCCAAAGGAAAACAAAACAGGATAGTAACGTGCTCTTGTAGATGTAAGAGACAGACAGACCCCTGCCAATTGGCTGGCTACTTGGAGAACTTCCAGGCTCGTCTGGTCTCTACACACACACACACACACACACACACAGAGAGAGAGAGAGAGAGAGAGAGAGAGAGAGAGAGAGAGAGAGAGAGAGAGAGAGAGAGAGAGAGAGAGAGAAGCACAAAATCAGTTATACTTGAGAGGGACAAACAGCCCTGAAAATGCCCTTCAAAGATGTTTTCATTAGAGACTTAGAGGAAATCCTCGGGGTGCTTTAGAATGCTCAGGGAACACTTCTTAGTGGAATTTGTCGAGTACTAACACATAAAGAAAGACTTCAAAACACTGTTCTGAGACCTACTTAGAAAAAGAGGAAAAGGGTCTCTGGGGGAGGGGATACTTTGATCTAAGACTAACCAGAATGGGAAAATCTGGGATAAACTGTCTTCAAAGGAGATAGGCACCTACCTCGGTCCTATTTGAATTTTAGATTCCACCAGTGGGAGAATTTCTGTAAATTTTATATTTTAATCACTCCATTTATAATAATTAGCAAATAGAAGATATTTGGCAAGTGTTGGTCAAATCCATGAGCATGGTGTCAGTTAGCTTGCTAGATACAGTTGGCATTTGCCTTTATAGTATTGCTGTGTATACTCTCCTGAAATTCAGGTGTTTGACAAATGCCAAAATTATAAAATCCAGTGACTTATGAAGCCTCACTGCGAGTGTTTATGGTGTTGCGGTCCATGGAGGTTTGATTTGATCATACAGAGTCCGTGTAGAATCAGGAGGGTGGACAACTCACTTATCCACTAAATTATCTTCTGTGATGATCATTTTTCTTTCCGTCAGGCTGGCACTTTAGATGGCGATGATGGCAGGTGCTCTGATGTGCTGTGTGCCTGCTGAGGACAGCAACACATCTTTAGAGGACAGAGGAAATTGGAAAGTTGGTGCCTGTTCTGTCCTCTGCAAGACAGAAAGAGCAAAGGCAAAACTACATTCTGGTATTCTGGTCTAAGAGCAAGAATCTATCTACCTCAATGACTTCTCTGGGATGCTGTTTTCAAAAGTTGTGGGTGAATGATCTTTTCAGGGAGTGGGCTCTAGACTCCATCAATTCAATACTCTTGTGTTTCTGCTAGTGACAGACATGTGACTGAGGCCCAGCTTTCAGACTGGAATGTAGAGACTTCCTAATGGTCCTATGAAAGCAAGTTAGAATAAATATCAAAATCAGAGTTGGGGTGACATTTAAAGCTCCCCCAAACTGTTTACATTAGGATTGTATATAAGGAAAATTTTAGTTCTAGGGACATGAAGAAGAAGATGAGGGGAATTATGGAAGAGAAGGGACACCAGGGATCAATGATTTTTGTGCACCCCCCTCTGTTTCCCTTGGGTCATGTGTCACAGAGTCATCAGGCAGTGTTTGCCTTGATAATACTTTCCCTCCAGAGAGAGGTTTGCTTGTGAAATTTTGACCTAAGAAAAGATATTAGTAAATATAAGATGAATGCATGAAAGTGTAGTTTTCAAAAGGCTTACTTTTTTGCTGAAAGAGAAAAGATCACAGCATTCCACTTCCTGTGGGAACATGAATCTTGATAGTTGGACAGCTTGAGAAGAGGAAAGGGAGGGCTTGACCAGGCTCGGTACTCTGTGGCCCTCTGTGACCTTTTCAGGCAGCTGTCAAACTCTTCTAGCCAAGAGTCTCCATCCTCAATTTCTTGACAATGACATATTTCTCCAAACTGGCAGGGTGCTTAGCCTATCAACTCTATTTTTTTCTCTTTCCCACCTGTGCCCTGCAACAGGGGGTTTGCCACCTTGACTAAAGGAGCTATTGACTCCTTCATCCACTGAATACTTTTCCTTGCTCAGATTAGCTTTTTCTACTAATTTTTTTCTCAATTACTATCATATTAAAATTATTTTGAATTTTACAGGATCATATATACACAAATTATGTAATCACTCATATGCAGGCACTTTTTAAACATAATTTTTATATTTAAGGTGTTACTTAGAAAGCCATAGTTGAAACCAAAATGTTAACTAAGGCATAAAAGAACTCTGTGGGGTCATATTGTGAAATTACCTTAAGATTCAGGATCACGGCATTCCTTTAAAGTGACTTTTGCTAATTAAGGGACAAAAGCAGATTTAACTGGTTGAAGTAACTTAAGAATACTCCATCATTGTGTTCACTGTCTTCCCTGTATTCTGATGCCTAGAGATCCAATTTGCAAGCAGTCGTCTACTTGAATACCAAATGTGAAAGTTAAAAAGATTGCTATTAATTTGACCTGACATCATTGGTCAGAGATATTGGAGGCAACTTTGGTGGGAGAAACAATAGTTCATCTGTCAAATTGAATGGCTATGTGTCTATCTGCACCATTTCTCATTGTCTGTCAGAAATGTGATTGGCTTAGTGTATGTGTGCAGCATGTTGTCAGTTCCTACTAAATGCTCATTTACAGCTTAAAGATTTTTGACACCCATTTGCCTACACCACCCAACAGTGGTGTACATGCCAACTTGCTTTCATCATTGGAGTTTATTTAATTTTGCATTCTTGGAGATAAAAGTAGATAACTGTGTTTTTCTCTTTGTTACATTGGTGGAAATTTTCAGGAGTTCAAGATACTTGTATTACTTCAAAATAGTAAACAATAAGAGGTGTCTGTTATTTCTGGGAAAATTGAATAATGATTCATTTTCTCTATCTTAATTTGTTCAGACAAATATTTATTTTGATTTGACATTGTCATTTAAGCCATAATGAATTTTATGTCAATTGCTCATCTTTTGTAAACTAGATAATATATTATACAATACTACTTAATGAAGTTATGTTTTCAGTCTTATCGACCCTAATTAAAATCTATAAATATAAAGAAATGGATGCATACAGAGGAAGCCCTTTATTTTTTGATTGTTGAGGTTAATGCTTCTTGAACTAACAGTTAACCCACAGAATGCCTGTGGCTTTCAACTATCAAAAGGTTAGTTCTTAAATCTTACAGCATTCCATTTTTGGTATGTCTGGCTCCCTGGTAGGCTTTTGTCTGTGTTAATTCTGCAATTCAGATTTCCTACAATGGTTTGGTTTCCTCAGGAAATAGTCTTGCTTTAGTTTGCAGAGCCAGAAATAAAGATGTGGTCCAAATGTGGTACTATTAGGAGGTGATGTAATCATTAAGAGGTGTGGCCTTATTGTGGGATACTTCCTGGGAAGACAAAATGTAGGGAACTGACAGTAGACTAAAGTGTGGATTCTAGCAGAGTGCAACTTGATGAGCCAATAAACTCATTGGGGGTTACTTTTAGAGCTATGGGTGAGAGGTTACTTACAGGAGCAAAAATGACTCAAAGACTTGCTCGTCACCAAAAGCCCATTCTAGCTCAAGGGACCCTGGCACATGCAAGCTGCAGAACTCGCAGGCAGCTCAGCATTTTGAGAGGCATCTCAGCTGGCTTCTGTCTCTTAGAGGCAGCAGGACCTGCCTGAGCATGTCTCTCAACAGTCCTTGCTGGATATAGATGGAGAAGGAGGAACTTCCTGAAGCCTCGAGTTGTTTTCTTTCTGAGTTTTAATGGACTTCCCTGAAGGATGGGATTCCCACCTCTTCTTAGAATATCTGAGTCTTGTTGGAGCTTCTCCTCAGGACAGAGCTCTTTATCTGGAGGCCTTGGGTCAACGGAAGTTTACCTTTGAAGGGGATCATGACACCTGGTTTCCTTCTTTCACCTCAGCTTTGAGAGGAAGGGTTTTGTCCCATTACAGACTCCAGCTATGTAGTGTGGCCTTGTCACAGGCCCAAGCAACAGGGTCAGGTGACACCTCCAAAACAGTGAGGGAGAGGCTGCTCATTTCTTCAGATAGTGACTCTCTTGGGGGGTTGCTACAGTGAGGAGCATCGACTAACATAAAAACCAGATCCCAGGTAGGACAGGGGTAGTAGCCATCTTAGCTTCTAACTCACTCATCTACTCTCATTCCAGTGTCAAAAAATGAGTCACGTTCCCTCCTACCAATGAGGAAGCCTGGTAACTGGGCTCTTCCCTAGGTGGCTTCTTCTCAGGAATAATGTAGTTTTGAAAGAGAAACACAAACTGGTGTGTAGTTATGTACCTTGTCCATAAATGTGAATTTCAGGAACACTGCTGTAAAAAGTGGCTTACTGAGACCATAGTATACTTTGGGTCAAATCATGAGGAAAATAATGAAATCGTAAGAGAAATATTATATGCTTGTCATAACAAAATTAAGAACTAACCACTACTGTGGAATTTAATTTATTACTATTAAGATATTTCATCCTATGATTTAATTGCCAGCATTTAATTTAAAGCCAGTTTTGTCTTTATAAAGTAGAACTTGCCTAAAATATGCTTGTGTTTGTTCATGATAAATATAGATAACAATAATGTATCCAGAGGACACATACTAAATCTTCAGAAAATGAGAAAAAATGAGATGCACACAATGCAAAGTTTTTGAGATAGTATAAAGTGGAATCAAATGAAAATTTATGCTCATGCTACATTCTGCTGCATAATTTTATTTAGTCATGAATTTATTCTGGGAGTGGGACAAAAAAATAAAGTGTTTGCGGGATAAAATGCTTATATTTATGTTTGCAATTGCTTATTACCCTATGTTTCTGAGTTATAAGTTTGTATTTCTCTTCACTTGTCCTGTGAGGTTTTGGGAGAACCTTGATCCCTTTTTGCCCTTTTTCTGTGCTCCCTTTGGGCATTCCTATCTATGTGTTTTCCCTTGAGCCTCTTGTGGCCCTCCAATCTTAACCTGTGTCTATTAATTTCTCACATCTCCTCCCAGGTCTGTCTGTCTTCTCTTTCTGTGTCTGGACCTCTTCATCCATGGACACAGAGAATGGTGAGATTCAGATGAGGCAGCAGTACTAAATTTGGGATGTGTCAGCACGACAACTACCCATAGTCTTGCCTTGCTCCACGAGAAGTGGGGGTGGGGCAGAGAGGCCTGAACTCAGTGGTACCTTTGTTTGCGCTTCGGTCACAATGTGCTTGTTGTGTCAGTATGTTCATCTGCGCTCCAGGACGGTCATTAGGCATGAACACAAATCCTTTAAGAACGCTAAACAGGTTCTTCTGGTATTTCTTTCCTCTCAATATGTTTTTTTTTTGTTGCTGTTGTTGTTTTCTTTTAGTGTTTAGTGTCAAACTACACCTTCGCAGTTGCTTTCTGCATGTCCTCAAATGTGTTTCGTTTGTATGTTTTAATAACCCATTCCCACTCTTAATGAATAACTAGAGATGTAGCAACACTACCATAAATGACAATTAGGAAAAAAAAATCCCCGAAAAAAATAGGAGATGCATATGAATGGAACCGTAGAAAATTGTCACTAACTGTCACTAATTCCTCCCCCCCCTTTGCTAAAAGTGAGTGAGGACATGGCCACGTGGGACAGTCCAACATCTGGGGTTGCTGAAGATATTGCTACGAACAAGGCTCGGGAAACATGAATAACATAGCATAATGTCATATGTATGAAATGTGTGAAGATTTTCCTTGAAATAAGCTTATTAATATTTGGTCTGCCATATGCAACCATAGTCTGAAGATTTAAAAAATTAATAACAGTGACAATAAAAGAAATGATAACTCTAAAAAGCAAGTTGTTGAATCCTTAAGAGAGAGTTAATGATGTTTGAATTATTTCCTAGTCAAATCTGTGAAAAAAAATGATAAACCTTTCAAAGTCACTATAGAAAAAAAATCTGAAACAAGTGTGTCTCTAAAATAAATAGTTAGAATTGGAAGGTACTTAATATAATTATAAATACTTTATGTTGCAGTGAAGCATGGCTGCATTTCAAGTACATAATCCCTAAGGCCCATTTCCCAGCAGACTTTTAAAAATCCTTGAAAAGTGCTAGTTTTCCTTTATTTATTTACCTACTTTCTTTTTGCTTTTTACATTAAGAAGTTTGTTCTTCTTGATCACAACTTTTTTGTCCTTTCTTTCCCTGAATGCCAAATACATACTTTGAAATATTAAAGCATTCTAAATAGAAAGTTGAAACATGAACCACTTAGAAGTTTCCAGAGTATATGAGAGTAGGTTGTATGTGTGTTTATTTGTTTTTTAATAACTTTATTATCTACCACTGTGTCCTGGATCATATCTCCAATATAAAGCACATACCTAGGGCTTAGTGAGTTCTAGATCCTCATGGTGACTGGGGAGAAAACATGAGGGGCAGTGAGCTCTAGGTCATCATGGTGACTGGGGAGATTAAAAGGCTTGGGTCACAACAGTCTTCAGGGATTTTGTCCATGTTATGAAACAGTCTTGGGCTATCCTAAATTCAGATGATTAGGGCTTTACTTTGGTCATCTGAGTACCAAAACTCCCATTAACTTTGCTGTTTTCTTGAAGGACTACACCATCAAGCTAGGTTTACTCATTCTGGTTTTACAGCAGTAGCTCCTTCTGGCTAAACTGAAATTCTGGAAACAGTCTTTCTGGTAGTTAATGCTAACATAATTAGCAGATTATCCACTTTAAGTTGGATTTATAGTCACACATGCACGGCATCAGATGTGGAGTAGAACAATTGGCCTGATAATGGATTTTTTTTTTACATAAACACAATGTGCATCTGTTGACATACCAGGACCTCATGGATCTTGAACTTGAGATAAAAGTCAGCACTAAACAGTCAAGATGAGGAGTTCAAAGCACCTGGGAGGTTGGGTTTGAGTTCCAGCTCTCCATTCAGTGCTTCTGGGACCTTGATCCATTTCACTAACCCCTGTTAGCCTAGGCCTCTCTGTTTAAAAGAATATGGGAGTTACCTCCTACTTAAACAGACTATTGTGCATTTTATTTATTCACTTTATGTATTATTTCACAATGATCCGGAATGCAGCACATCGACTTCAGTATCAAGTGTCTTCGTGGGGGCTATGCAGATTCTTAAAAGACAAATACCCTCCCATCACTTTTGGAAAACAAGCCATTAAGCCATAACAAAAAGAAATGCAAAAGGATCTCCAGAACAGGCATTTCAGACTTTCAGTTTAGTAGTTTCCAAGAATCAAACATTCTTCCTTGTGTGCCAGAATGGCTGGAGATGCCAACTTAAATGAAGAAGTGGGAAGATTATCTGAGACATTTTTAAAGACAATTTTCAGCTATTAAACACATCATGCACACACTCATTTTCTGGTAATAGGAAAAGGCATATGTAATGACGGAAGGCTCTTGAGGGTGAGGGACCTGTTTTCACTAAATTTATGTTTTGTTCATCATAGCAAACATATTCAAACACTCGAGAAAGAGGAGGGTTTCCAGGTGTCTCATTCGTGTTCATCAAAAAGCTAAGGCTTTGGTTGCCGTTTAGCATGGGTGTCCACCTCTCAGTAATTTGGAAGCCCTGAGACACCCGTGGCCTTGGTGCTCCTTCCTCTAATTCCTTTCATTGCCCGAGCCACTGGCCTTCCTCTTGGGTTCCTAACAGTGCTTATCTGCCCTCTGTATCTAAAGCGCGCAGAAAGATCACTCTGGCATGGCCTAATAGCTTTTATCAGCTCACCCGGTGGTTCCTTGGCTTTGACACTTGTAAACAGAACTTAACCACACAGTGCCCAGCCCCGATCAGGTCAGCAACTTGCTATTGTAAATTGATGCTGTTTACAGCAAGGCAACCACAGAATCTGCCCCATCCCTTCCCCTTCCTTCAAAGTGGAGAGGAACCTGGTCAGTGACGCTAGTGACTCTGTAGCCACAGTGTCTCTGATTCCTATGGATTCATTTGATATAATTAGAGAGAATCATGGCTTATTGTACTCCACAATATACTATCTCATTCTTTGGGTCATATTTCAGGTACCTGTGGTTGCCCCTCCCAAATAGCTACCTATCATATTTGGCTCCACTCATTACGATTTATTTGACAAGCATGCTGACTCTTTCCCCTTTTGTACACAAAGATGTCTGGGGAAATTCATCGAGTGAAGGTTTTTTCTTTTAAATAATAATAACAACAACAACAGTAATAGCAGTAAACTATCAGCTCCATAAAATGATAACGTATCTGAGGACACTTTCCCGACACTACAATTTGTCCTCTACAGAAACATGTTAAGAATCTCTGAATGTTTCTCCTCCCTTTACATGTATACTGTGAGAAATGTAGTCTTGATGAGACTTTCTCAACTCACTTAATATTCTACGGCTAATTTCCATGAACTTAATAGAGCTGAGGAAGCCACACTTGTGTGATACATACTTCAGGGTTAAAAATGCCCCGATTTCAGGTTAGGCCATGCACACTGTCGATTCCTGGATTTCACTCACCTGCTAGGTGTCCTTGAACAGTTATCTAAACTCAAAAGACTCCATTTCTTCATAAATAATGCTGATGTTTCCAGCTTACAGAGATTTCCAAGGACAGAATGAGGCAGATATGTGGAATACTTAATAGAAGGTTGGGGCCAGTAGCCGCCCAGTAGCTATGACTGCTGCTGGTATGTTTGTCCGTGGCCACCCGAGAAAGAAGGACAATAAGATAGAAGGCTGGGTTAGCTAAGCCTGCCCTCTGGTAAGATAGTACTGAAAGCCCCACTGAGACACATACCGAGAAAGGGAGGCTGCAGGGGTCTGGCTTTGAGATACAGGGCTAGGAAACTCAGTTTTTGGCTGAGAGGACCATAGTTGAAAGTTTCAAGTGTGTTTTTCTGCTACTTTTCAGCATTATATGGTATGACCTGTAGGCAGAGTTTTCCTATCCTGACCACCTGCTCCCAAATAACCAGCAGCCACTTCCCAAATAACTGACTGGGAGACTTCAAATAAATTATAAAGGCTTAGTCGATAGCTCAGGCTTGTTACTAAGCAGCTCTTACATTAAATTAACCCGTATTTCTTATCTATGCTTGTTACTGCATTTTCTAACCGTCCTGCTTCCTTGACAGCTGGCTGGTGTCTCCTCTGACTCCACACTTCCTCTCACATCATTCTCCTAGTTCGATTGTCCTGTCTATCATTCTTGCCTGGCTACCAGCCAATCAGCTTTTTTATCAAATCAGTCTGAGCGGCAAATCTTCACTGAACAAAAGACTTGTTACACAGCAGTGACCATATTCCTTATCTTGTGAAAGTTAGTCACCCCACTGCACTGAGCACTATCACCTCAGTTTGATTAATAGAGTCTTATCATATCTTAATCAGCCCTGTGCTTGGAAGGAATGTAGGGTCTGTTCGTCCCCTCCTTTGTATGTCCATTTTCCTTTACCCAAAGCATGTAGTCTCCAGTGGGCTACTGTACCAGCTGAAGTAACCCAAGTCCCACATAAGTCATGAAGGAGCGAGAAGGGGAATCTACACCTTGTCTCTTCCTGCTTACCCCTTTGCAATGTCATCCAGGCTTTCAGAGAAACAGAATTCGTCTTTCATTGCACCACACCCCTTGTATTTCATTGGCCAGGTAGATTTATTTTTTTTATTTCGATCTAAATTTATCACATATCAATTACAGCTGGCAAGGTCTGTCAGGGTGCTCACGGGAAATTCCCCCGGACCCTCTTCATACCGGGGATAGAGAACATCTGCTACTTTCATGTTCAGAGGCCAGGATTTAGAGGTCAAGGCTGACGGCTTTGGGGATCAGGGCAAGTGTCAGGCTGCAAGCAGCATAATGAATGGCACTTGCTGACCAGCTCCTTTTGCCTGTTCTCAACAGGGAATATTGCCATTCAGTATAATGAGCTGGGACTCAGTGTGTTAAACACATCTAGCCTGGCCAGTGAGGCCGGCTGTGCCTTTCCCCTCCTGGTTCTGAACTGTATTCTCATCTTGGAAGAAATTATATTGAGGTCTTCACTAGTGGCACCCAGCAGGGGGAACCTCTGGGTGGCTAGTAGGAACCTCTGGCTGATAGTAGGATGGCTAGAAAAAAAAAAGACCAGCTTTTGTGCAGGGCGTTGAAGGTTTAAGTTGCCTGAACTAGAAAGTGTTTGAAGAGGCGATTATGTTAAGCAAGTAATGTGTATCGGTAACATGGAATCAAATTATGAGGGTCAGTGGCTCCCTGGCTTCCCCTCTGCATTAAATGAAGACATAATATTGCATTGGTGCAGGGTGCTTCTCGAGGCCACACAGTGTCAGCACTGTCCAGTCGTCCATACTTCACAGCACGTCACCTCTAATTTCATGGGATTATCTGCACGGCTGCTTTATTAGATGCTCATGATCTTGAGAGTCCTCTGAACTCACAGCAGGGCCATGCAGAGTACTCATTATTGTGAACACTTCTCTTCCATACAGAAACTCTTATCGCCATCATTTCATGAAGATAGATGCACCCTACTCTCTTGCTTCCAAAAGTCTTCACTTGTTGGCGCCACAAGCTGCCTAAGGGAAAACTCTGAATATGAAAGATGCATTGGAGGACTCTGTTTAAAAAGCTGTCAGTACAGTGGATTAATAGTAGAAACGTATGTGGTCCCCAGTGAGCAGCATCAGGGTCACTTGGCAACATAGAAGCAATTCTGATCCCCTTGAATCAGAAGCTCAGGGATATATGCTCAGTGCCCATGCTTTAACAAGCCTTCCAGGTGACTGAGAGGTTAGTAGAAGCATGGTGATAACATTCAACGAACAAAGGGACACACCTGTGTATTTGGGGATGAAACAATAGACAAGTTATACAAAATACCTGCCTCCATTTAAAAATCATTAAATTTCAAAGATACTTTGTGCTGATAAAATGTCCCTCCATATGCCAACAGAGCCTTCAGTCATGGCCAAGGCCATGACATCCTTCACTGGAATCAGTCTTCTACATTCTTTGATAGCAGAGAATGCATAGTGACTCATGGGTAATGTCTGTGTATTTCAGAAACATCCCCCTTGCGATCTGCATCTCCATGGCCATCATCACAATTGGCTACGTGCTAACAAACGTGGCCTATTTTACGACCATCAGCGCTGAGGAGTTGTTGCTATCCAATGCTGTGGCGGTGGTAAGTCCACATTAAAATCGGGCCGGTTCAAATTTAGGCTAATGAGTTGATGGAGCTTCGTAGTGATTCCCTCCAGGAGAACGTGTCTTAGAAGTCAGTAACCTTTTCTGGACCCGAAAGATAATGCTCTGAAAATTTTGAGCCCATCTTGCTTGGGGTGTACCATATGACACAGCTAACCTCTGCCATAGATCCTCTTCGTTTTGACTTTAATCTCCTAGAAAACATTTCCACATGTAGCTGCTTGAAACTCCATCAAGACTTCCTTAGGAGGAAGGATTACTTCCCCAGCATGTCTCTAAGGACAGCTGGGTAGTTACTGAATGTAAATAAATGCAGGTTTTGATTTGCAAAGTGCGACACACTCTGCTCATTTCTCATTACAAACTCTTCAAATGTTGACTTGAATCCTCTCTCCAAATTATCATTCTAGAAATTCCAGGTGGACCATGATGATCTATGTCTAGCATAACCTTGGAATAGTGGCATTGGAGTATTCATAAATTTGGGTACAACTAGGCAGTTAGATGTTAAAGAGATGTTGCTGTAATACTTGAAGATGCCAGTGTGCTTTGTAACTCCCTAAGAAATATATACATATAACACATATCATACTTGTTCACGAAGATCTGCTTTTCTGTCATACAGACTTTTAATTTGCTTGAACATTTTAGCTTGTAAGAAAGAATTCACTCATTAACTCAAAAGCAGGAAGGGTGAAAAATTAAAAGCTTCCAGTGACATTCCCATCCATGAATGTCAGTCAATTCCTTTTAAAATAGGATGGCTTCCTATCGACAACACCCACAGGGGATAATTATCTCATTTTGTGTGAACCAACGTATGTGTTCACTGTATGAAAAGAGCTTTGTCCACTGATAGGCATGCTATTGGGTAGTGACGTGTATAAAGTGTCTGGGTGTCTGGTGAGTTGCCTCACCTTTCTAGGCAAAGGGCAGCACTAATTTTTGGAGAGCATAATGGGGTCTGTTAATTGCATAGCCCCAGCTGCATCAAGGACAATGAAAAAAAAATCATACATTAAAAAAAAAGTGTATCCTTCATAGAAATGTACAGGGCTGCACGTGTGGCAGCCTAGAGGAAATCGCAAAACTTTTTCTACCTTTTATATTTCCTGTCACTTGTCAGGATTGGAATTGTGTTCTAGCTTTTTACAGGGAACCCTGGAAGGAAATGACAGCTTCCCAGGGTGGGGGGTGGGGCAACTCCTTAAACAGGTTCAGCTGGTATGGCTTTACTCGGGTAAAGAACGGTGCAGACCCGCTCATTGGCATGCCATAAAGGATCAGCTTGTCTGTTGTCTTGTTTTATCGTCTAGCACCAGGGTTGGTATGTGAAACAAATACCTGTAACTCTTGTGACGGCGTATCTATACCCCATCATAAATAGGCGACTTTCTGGGCTACAGGGCAGGTGTTGTGCAGAACCATCTCTGTCTCTAAAAGTAGAATTTCCGAATCGAGCCTCTTCCTCTGATCAGAGCCAGAGACGTTATACATCATAGTTGATAAAGATTCAGTAAATGGATCGTTGCTTTGAAGGGAGAGAGAAGGCGACTGTTTAGACCTTTGCCCACAGGTCTGAGACAAGCAATGCCATGGTACCTGCTTCTGATGATTGTCTGTGGAGTCAGTTTGACCCTAACCTAAAAGCGGGATTATAAAACATTCACGTAGCACCAGGCTAATAGAAAGTCAAAGAGCAAGTTTGGCCTAAATTGTTTCATTTTATTCCACTTTCTGGGAAAGCATTAATTTGCTCCGTTCTTTCTTTCCCCAGACCTTCTCCGAGCGGCTGCTGGGAAATTTCTCATTAGCAGTCCCGATCTTTGTTGCCCTCTCCTGCTTCGGCTCCATGAACGGTGGCGTGTTCGCTGTCTCCAGGTGAGCGAGTTCATGTATTTTCAGAAACACATTTCTGTTTTAGAGATTGGATGTGATAAGGATAACTTTTAAAGAGAAAAGCAATAGTACCTCCAAACCTGTTGTTTTTAAAGGGATATGTGCAAGTTTGTAGCAGATTCAAGTGACGCATGTTTGATTCTGTCCAGTAGAGGGCGCTGCGTGTCTACACATAGCCCACTCTGAGCAGTTTTTAAGAGTCTGTCTACAAGGTCTAATAACAGCTTTTATTTCTGGCGATAAAGTCTTTTGTTTTCCTGAAGGTGCCACGAAAAAGAGTAAAGTAGAAAGCAGAAATAACCACCCCACCATCTGTAACCCGTTTGTTTTGTTTGCTGGTAGGAAAATCTCTTTTGTTGCCTTACGTTACAATCTAAATCAGAGAGACGTGAATGCCACATGTGTGTACATGTGTGTGCAATGCATGTATGCTAGGTTGACACTAGCAGTCTGGAACAGACTTTGCCAGCAGCTCTTTGTGTGTAGGAAAAGCTCCACTCAGTGAGATGCTGCTATTGCTTTTCCTTAAGGCAGAAAAAGATAACGCCCCAGGAATTGCATGTCTTCAAAGGAGACTTAGGAGGAAGTGTGCCCTTTGTCTGCGAATGACCAGCTAAGAGTGCCAACATGTTGAGTGTGAGAAAGATGCATGCATATTGCTTTGGGGGTTTCCGCCTATTTCCTTTTTGAATGATTGATTCCATATAGTCAACACCTTCCACATTTTTCTCCCACCAGGCTGTTCTATGTTGCATCCCGAGAAGGGCACCTTCCGGAAATCCTCTCCATGATTCATGTCCACAAGCACACTCCTCTGCCAGCTGTTATTGTTTTGGTAATGCACACTAATAAGCATATGTAGACAGCACCTCACAAAGCCTTTGGCCAAGAGGCAATGGGAACAGGAATCCTAAATTACCAACAGTAATCAGTTGGAACTGGGTGTACCATGTTTGGGAGGCCAGGGATTTTGCCCTGGCTTCCTTTGACTCCGCGTTTCTGATGTGTACAGGATGCCCTGGGTATGCCTCACCTCACTTCTCTTTCACCGTGGGGAAAAAATTGCAAGGTATAATGTGGGACGTGAGGACTGTGGCTCCTTTCCTTGGCAGAGAACCTCAAAGGAAAGACCACAAGGACACAGTCTCAGCTACTGACCAGAGCTCACATAAAAGCAGACTGTGCAAGCATTTCCTGGTGTCTCCTCCTGGCCCCGTCGTAATGAGACACACGCAACAGAATCCAAAGCACAGATAAAACACTAAGCAGTGAAATGGTTCTCCGATTGTAACTGAGACCTGTGCGAGCCAGCCTTACAGAGAAGAAAGGAAAAGCCCACATGTAAATCGAGGCTATGGAATTCTCTATGCCGGGAACAATATTTGTGAAATGTGGGTTACAAAAGACTGTAAAAGGTGTAAGAGCCCTCAAATACCCATTGGCAATGCTATAGTCAATTTTATTTTAGTAACATTTTTTTTTCTCAACTGGAATGTGCTGTCGAGAGTGCCCTAGGAAGCATTGAACATTTTTTCTTCTCTGTGCATTTAATTTGCTTCAGAATGTTTCCCTGAAATTTCTTTTTAAAGTGCGCACACACTCCGGGAGGAATCTAAGGCTAACGTCACTTGTGGGAACAGGATGTATTATTCCGTGAAGAGGGCTTTCATTGAAGCATCTGCTATCAGTCAGGCCGTCCTTGGCAGTTTCACTGCAGAGGTTTGCTCTGCTAGTCTCTAGGCTTAGTTCTTTCCTGGTCTCGAGGGTCACATGCAGTTAGCACAAAGGGGGAGTTGACCTAGAGCAGGAAAAGGTCAATGTTTTGCATTCAGTAACCAAAAGATTCACCCCCACGTGGTGGTATCCCCTGTGTGGATCCCAGGAACATCTCAGAAGTCACCTCAGAGCATCCCTTGGGTTTTCTAGTAGAGTCTGCATTTAATATCTAAGATGGGCACTTACCAACAATTGATTCTACATTGATCTTGAATGACTGAATGTCTGTTTTTTCTCTTTTTATTCTTTGGAAGCACATTGTCTAGGGTAAGATGAATCTGGTATACGGTGCTAACCTTGACAGCGTGAGAACCTGAGTTTAGTCCCCCAGAACCAGGTTTTTAAAAATGCTGGCATGGTGGCTTGTGTTCATAATCCCAGTGCTGGGGAGGCAGAGACAGTTCTAGGCCAATGAGAGACCCCATCTCACAGGGTAGAGGTTACCTGAGGAATAACAGGCTGAAAACAATAGCCAAGTTTGTCCTCTGGCCTTCACATGCATTTATAAACATACCTGCATTTATGTACATGTGCACCTGAATATGGATGAACACACACACACACACACACACACACACACACACAGCAAAATACATTTTTCCTCGTCAGCAAAAAGAAAGGAACTGACAAAGTAACAAAAGAGCAGATTCACATAAAGTTCCAACTGAAATGGGCTGATGACAGCATCCTCCAACTGAGGCTTAGTTGCAGCAGAAGAACACAACATGGGAAAGAAGTTTGTGGAATCTGGCTTCTGTCAGAGTGGCGGCTTCTCATTCTAAATAACCATTGGAAGGACACTTACAATGCTATCGCCTGCTCCTTCTTAGTTCTGTGCACTTACCTTGTCTCCTCTCCTCTACCGCCAGCATCCTTTGACGATGATAATGCTCTTCTCCGGAGACCTCTACAGTCTTCTCAACTTCCTCAGTTTTGCCAGGTGGCTTTTTATGGGGCTGGCAGTTGCTGGGTTGATTTATCTGCGATACAAACGCCCAGATATGCGTCGTCCTTTCAAGGTAACCTCAGCCATCTTGTTGGGTTTACATAAATCTCTCTCCTAATACCTAGACCTCTTCTTGTCATAACTTGATGATGGGGAGGTTGGGGGTGGGGTCCTGCAGTGTCAAATATTTAACTGGTGCAGGAAGCACTTGCTAATAATACTTGACTTAGGGAAAGTATATGCATTTTTAAGTATGATATAGTGAATTCATCACGATTTTTATCTGTTCAGAACTTTTTCATTGGGTTTTCATGCATGGCTTCGTGTATTCAAAGGGTGGAATGCCCCTGTCTGTATTCTTACCCAGTTGTTGACACAGCTGGGCTGTGAAAGAAAGTACATCATTAGCTGTAACTGGGAAGGGGTGCAGCTTTACAGATTAGTAAGTGTTTTAACTTGTTGACATTGTAGTAGTTCCCTCTATATACTCTAAAGCAATGGTTCTCAACCTGGGGAACCTGGAGGTCAAGTGACCTTTCACATGGATCTCCTAAACCCATAGGAAGACACTGATAATTACATTATGGTTCATAGCAGTAGCAGAATTACAGTTATGAAGTAGCAACTACAAAGCTTTACGGTTGGGGTCATCACAACATAAGGAGCTGCAAAAAAGAGTCTCGGCATGAGGACGGTTGAGAACCACCTCACTAAAGAAACATGAAATAGCAAAGGGAGAGCTTGCCGCCAAGTAGGATGACCATTTACTGTAACCAGCGTCTTCCGGTGGTAGGGCTGTAGGGAAGGTTTGTCATCTCCTCAGCCCCAGCTGTCCATGGGTCAATGCTATCCCACTGTTTGCTTTTAAGACACAACACTGATAGTGCTGCCAGTCATGCAATTGGGACTTGTTTCTGATTGTATCCATTGCCACATGCTTGAAGCATCTTTATTAGTTGCTGGCTAGGAGTTGGCCTGTTTTATTCCCATCAGGTGGGAGTGTGACTCTCAACAGGAAATCAGTATTCATGGAGAGGCGTTAACATGGAGCTCTTGACTCCATGTGAAAATGGGTTCTAATCCTAATCATCTAATAACCCATCTTTCAAGATGGAAAACGCAAATTATAACGAGGCATTGCTAGTGAAAGAATTTGAGTAGATCCTCCACTAGGAAACACCTTTTCCTAGCCTGAGACTTGGTTCAAATATTCTAAAACAAGTTATAGCTAAGAGCCCACACCTAATGCATGCTCTGTGCTGCTTGGAGGGGTTTGGCTGCCTAAACGGGTTGGGGCCTACCGGCTGGTCATGTAGCTAGTACCCTCCGTCTCTGGTCTCTTGAACTTGTATGACGCTGCTGCTTTCGGCTGTGTTGCAGGTGCCTCTGTTCATCCCAGCGTTGTTTTCCTTCACCTGCTTCTTCATGGTTGCTCTCTCCCTCTACTCGGACCCATTTAGCACTGGGATCGGCTTCCTTATCACACTGACAGGAGTCCCTGCATATTATCTCTTCATTGTCTGGGATAAGAAGCCCACGTGGTTCAGACAATTATCAGGTAAGACTTTTAAGCATCTTTGACCCAGCAAAAGATCATGTTATAGAAAACCCATAAAGGTGCACACATCCAATATGCAAACTCTTATTAAAGTTTAAAACTACATGTGGCACAATTGTTATTAAAGTGAGTTACTGTATTTTAATTGCAGCTCTAAGGAGAAAGACAGTCAGGTCATTCAGAGTGCAGCCCCTATTGAATCATGTTGGGTATTTAATTTGGGTGGTTGTAGTCACTGGCAGTTTTGAGACTAGCTTCTTTAGGCAAAGTTTTTTTTTCAGTACTGTAAACAGCCTCAACTGCTCTTTTAAATCCCTTAGTGACATAATGATTGTTTTCCTGGGTTGAGTGAAGTCTAGTGACTATGATAGCACAAAATTAATGATGGTAAGATTTCTTGGTGAGTGAGGTGGGTACCTGCAAATGTCTTAATCATCATGGCCACAATACTATCTTGTTAGGAAAAGGGAGCTGCAGAGGGTTCTGGTAACAGCAAAATCCATGAAGAGAATAACAGCTCGCATTTCCTGTATAGTTTCTACATGATTGCACAAGCATGACCACTGTCAGTTCTAACAACCGTTGGAAGCAGTAAAAATCATTGCCCCTAGTATGTAGATTTTGAGTTATGTCACCAGAGGATTCCCATCAGTCTTACAAGTCATGTGATTGTAAGAAAAAAAGAGCAAGGGCTCAAACTCAGATGGTTGCCTTTGATGCTGGGTGCTGAGGATGGAAGGTTGAGGCTGGAGACAAAGAACAAGGCATGGCTGGTTTCTTCAGTGATAGTGATGAGGACATTAGCAGGACCAAGAGGAAGTTAAAGGCACTAAGGAGGAAAAGCTGGTTCAACTGGCAGCCAGTTAAGATGTGGAGGGGAAATGCACAGGATCCCTTGGTCAGAAGGGTGCTTTGGAAGAGCCTTGGGGACAGGGGAGCTTATGATCCCTTTTCCCAGCTTCAGCCTCTCAGATCAATCTCCAAGGACGCACGTCCAAGAGTCTGTTTCCACCAGGTGAGGAAGCCCAGGTTCATCAAGAGGGAGAATTTAGAAGTAGGAATGCAGAGTCTTAAGTGTTAGAACTAGGATTTGAACTCACATTTGCTGGACATCAATACTCACTGTGTTAGATTTCCATCACTATGACAAAATATAAGATCAAGAACAACTTAGAGGATGAAAACCTTATTTGGGCTCATGGCTTCAAAAGTTTCAGTCCATGCATCTTCATGGTTTGTTGGCCCTTTTCCTTCCTGGGACATTTCAGTCCTAGGTTTGGATTCATTACTGCTCTGATGGTGATAGTTCTATTGCTTCTAGAGGGCAAGGATGCTGAGAAATCCACAGAACAAAAGACTAGGGTTAAAAAAATACCTTTCTAAATGCAGTCCTCGATCATCTAATTGTTCCAAATAAACCCAGTTTCAAGTGACAAATTCAGCTAAATACCCATCATTGGATTAGTCCTCGTGACCCTTGACACAGGAAGGGCACATCAGCTTAAATAAAATTTCCCTGATTTAAGTCTGGTGTTTTGTGATAGTGACAAGGGTTAAGTTACATAAAATGTATTTTCAAGACCAGATATGCTGTTGTTTATGGGTTTGGTGAGTTTAGAATACAAATTCCTTTTTTTTGTTTTCTATTTGGTGTTAATTTACTTAGTTTACCATGGCTAATCTTTTTTTTTAGGTATGTTTTTTATTTAAATTAGAAACATACATGCTTCAAATGTCAATCCCAGCTTCCTGCTTCTTCCTCCACCAGTCCCACCCCCACTCCCAGCCCCCCACTCCCAGTCCAATCCCCACATCATTCCCCAGGGAGGATAAGACTGTCATCTCATCTAGGGCAGGACCTAGGCCCTTCCCCATGTGTCCAGGCTGAGAGAGCATCCCTCCATGTGGAGTGGGCTCCCAAAGTTCATTTGTATGTCATACCATGGCTAATCTTAAAAGTCCAAGGGAGGACATGAACTTGAAGCTCTATAACTATGAAATCTCAACAATCTGGTCACCTGAAAAAGAACTGCAGAATGTCAGCATGGGGTGACATGCCAAAGCAATAGAGGAAGTCCTGCAAGGCCCCATCCCAGGATGAAGAGCAACAGGCTGAAGACAGGGGAGGATTAGCCTTTTCCCAGGCCAAGCCCCAGTCCAGCCCTATACGGATTTACATACCATCCCCACTCAATGGACTCAGTGTGTTAACGTACATGTGTATACAAAAAGAACAATTAAAGAAGTCATACATTTAAAAAAGAGTTGTGACACTGTAGGAGTTGGTGGTTAGGGAGAGAGAAATAATGTAAATACAGATATGAAGTTCCCAAAAATATAAAAACCCAAACTGGAAGTCTGGAGATTTATGGGAAATTTTTTCAACAAGCAAGGTTTGGTACAAAACAACAAGCAAAAGATTTATTTGCTGATTCTCTAATATATTCTAAGAACACATATTAGAAACCAGCCGTTTTAAAGTATTGTCAGGACTCCTTACCAACTGAATTGGCATTTGGCTACTTTGGATTTTCTACTACTATTTGTATTCCGATTTAACTTCCTAGCTGGCAACACTATTCTGGAAAGAAATGCTGCTATGTAAATCAGGATTTCAAGGCTAACGGAAATATGCTGATTCCCAGAGTACCTGTATAATCTCTGTAACCTGCAAAGCTGTATTTATTTTTCTGTAAGACATATTTAGTTAGTTAGGTTTTCTCTATTGGAGACACTGGACTATAGATCTGAAGGGAGGAGAAATTTTGTTATAATATTTAGGATTAGTGTCACTTGGCTTCTTGCTACAGTTTAGGGTTGAGTTGGGAGTCTTCTTTGAGATTGAAGTACACAAAGAGACCTTGAGCACGAAAGAAAGTCCAACTTTTAGAAGAAAGAGCCAGCAGCCTTTGAGAGGGACAGAGCTGGAGTGAAGAAAGGGCCAGTCCCCATTTTGTCCGACCTAGGAGGATTTCTGTCCTTCCCTGCTCAGTCAGCCAGTACGAGCCGGTCTCTCCTCTCTACCACAGGTGCGCTAGCAGCCACTCGGTCAGTTTAGATCCAGCATTTTCATACATGATCTTCCTTGGTTGCCGTTCTGCTCATGTAATTTTGGAGCTTTTGCTATTTTTCTGCTTCTAATGATGTTTTGAACATCGCCAAGGCCGCTGAATTTAGTGTCAGCCGTTGTTGGTGGAATGGATTGCGGTGGAGGAGACCCACGATGGTGGCTCGGTTCTCCGGGACGCTCTGATGTCTTGCCTGGGACACAGCCGTTCTGCTTTAAACTGTAACCACCACCGCAGCTCTTCATCTTTATTGACGCCTTGAAAGGGACTGGGGAAAAACAACAGTCCTCTGTAATTCTGTTTGAGTTTCCTCTTAGGCAGCGTTCTTGTAGTAAAATAAAGAAAACGCATAATATTTATTGCTGCAGTAGCAAGTATGTTTGCAGCCGTTGGCCAAAACAAAACGCACAGAGACAAAACAAGAGTGTCTTGCAGCAGTACTGGACCCTTCCTCTAAAGACGTTTCTGTTAGAGAGAAATCTCCGCATGAGCTTGGAGGCAAGAGAGCCTTGCTTGTTGAAGCAGTTCGTTTGGTAGTTTAATATCATGTTGCTTTGCTTGGTGAATTGTCTAGTTTTAATGTTGTGCTATTTTTGTTTTTTTTTTCTTTTTGTTTTTTTATCTTAATATGAGTGAATGGATTAACCTTGGGAAAATGTGACAGTCTGACAAAATGCACCTGGCTAGGACTGTTTCCAGAAGTTGTAAGCAGACATCGTTCAGAAACCGGTGCAGGGCTGGTTGGCACAGACAGCCAGAGAGCGTTTCTAGCCTCTTAGCCCAAGGATGTGAGATTTCTAGAGATCTGATGAATACCTCTGGCCACAGGATGCCAGTATTGAACCACGTTTTAGGTTATAGCATTTCCAGAGCTAGAAGGAAGCTCTTAAGGGGGTGGTCAGCTATGCAGAAAGCTTTCTCCCCGTCTGGAAGAGGGCGGTTAATTCTTCTGCTTGGTTGTTTATATGATTTATTTATCTACAGGCAGGTGAACTTCCCAGGGGAGGAAAACGGAGGCAGGTTCCACCCCGATGTGTATAGATACACAGAGGTACTAGTATGGCCCTGGAAACCTAGACCAGGGTTAGTGGCAGCCATTGAACTTGGTAGCTTCTAGTCATCCATCCAGCCTGATCACAGATGAGAGCCAGTGGGCTGAGTAGCAGCTGGCCCCTCTTGCTCAGGTGGAGACAGGGAGGCGGGGATATTTAAAGAAAATCTTTGATTGTAAAAACAAAAAAAAAATGTGGACGACATGAGCAGAGAATGCCTACAATCCATCTTTGTGAACAGCAAGCTTGCAACTCCAGAGCCTAAAAGCATGTGTTGCCCAAAGTGTATCAAGATAGCTTTATCTGGGACAGGCCATTGAAAGCCAGTTAATGCATCTGCAGACTTTCTCCTAAGATTAGAGTGTGCCTTTTTCATTCATTAAGTTTGCCTGTATTTTTTAGTGGCTCAGAAGGTATTCCACCTAATAAATATCATGCATATGAAAACATTTTAGAAAGCCTTCTTAAGAAAACACACTATGATTTTATTAAAAAGTGCTGGGGCAGGGTGGCTTTTCATTGCTTCCCAAGCTCGCGCAAGCTTGGCTGCTGCTCCCCCGTGGATACCAGGTCTGATGGGGTGAGTGAGGTTTTGCCAAGTCAGTTTTTGTTCCAGGGTATTTCAGGAATAGCAAGGGAGCATGAAAAATAAAACTAAAGCCACGGTATTGCCTGAAGTCCTGTGGGTGGTAATTATGGAAAACCCCAGCTGTAGGCCATTGCCTCACCTCTGTTTAGAGAGGCAGTAATATTGATTTATCATCGTGTGGCCACCAATCTTACCTGAGTGTGAGTAGACTGCATGGCACTCCAAAGCCAAATGTCCTGCAGTGTTTCCAGAAGCTTCCTTGCCTCCACTGGGCACCAGTGCCAGACCCACTGTTGTAGGACAGACAGCCTCGAAGGAAAAGTTGGGAAACGGCCAATGCCAGTCAACCATAATACAAATACTGCCACTACCGGAACCCCAAAGAGAGAGTTTAGAAACTCCAGGAGAGATGGTCAGCAGGGCTGAGTAGCAGAAGCATAGGATTTGGGTCTCTGTCTTGCCCTGCTGATGGGACATTACAAGCTGTGCTTTCAGAAGGATACACACAAACGTGGTCATCCCAGCTCCTTCCTTGGCTCCGGGATGGTTGTAACTTCCTATACCAGCAAGAGATCTACAAAGGCAATAGTTGGAAACTCACATTATTGGAAAGCACTAGGGAAAGCTTTGGTGTCAGGTGTGGAGGACCAAGGCTGAGTGAGAAGACAAAATGTAGAAATTGGTTTAGGGAGCTATACAGGGATGCCTTGAAACACGTGCTTGAGGCCATGTTTCTTTAACCCCATTGCTTTTCTTTACAACTCTTGTTTTTCTATTACCTTGTAGCCTTCTATCTTATGGCTTGGCTCCTTGTCTGCCTGGAAAAGTCACTTTCCCCATACTATTGATAGATAATTTTTCCATAAGCCTAGTTTCATAGGATAATTTTGCCATGTCCTTATCTGCAAATATGGGGTTTGATTGTTGCTCTCATGGCAGAGTGGACTGTTAAAAAAGACAATTTATTTAAGAATTATATAAGGTTTAATTTTAAATACTATACATAAAACTCTTTACAATCAACACAGGATTAAGAAGAACAATGTGGGCAGAAAACTTCCTCAGGGAATATGGCTGTATTTGTTACTTTTCTTTGTGCTGTGACATCATACCTGAGAAGAGGCAATGGAGGAGGGGTTGCTCTGACTCACAGTTTGAGTGACTACAGCCCATCGTGCAAGAAAAGGCATGACTGCAGGGGATCCTGAGTGGCTGGTCACACTGTCTGCAGTGAGGGGGCAGAAACCATGTGACAACTCATAGGAAGTAAGGCTGGGTTATAGAGTCTCCATTTTGGCCCTCACTTTCTTCAGTGAAGTTGCACCCCTTAAATCTTCCACAGCTTTCCTGAGCAGTACCTACAGATGGGGGCCAGGTGTTCAAATACATGAGCCTCTGGGGGACATTCAGCATTGAAACCACAAAAATCGGAGAGCAAAAGATGAAAACTAGCCTTTTACAATATTGTTTGTAAGGTCTGTTAGAAGAATGAATCATCAGAAAAGAGAAAGAATACTAGAGGAGAGATGATTTGCTTCTGAAACCTTTAAGGGGACAGAGTCTGGGGTTTCTAAGAATTGGAGACTTCTGAAGATGTTCTATGGGGGTTGGTGACAATGAGCAAACAAGACTGTCCCTGAAATCGTCACCACAAGTTCAGCGCTCTAGGGCTGTGGGTAAAAAGTATCCTTTGACATAATGCAACTCAGGGGTTCTTGTATTTTAGTGTCTGTTACAGTGACCTCTTGCTGGGTTAAGCCTTCAGCTTCTTAATTGGAGACTAACAATTAAAATTGGAGCGACTTTGGAATTGTGGATGATGCTTAATGTAACTTGTCTAAGGACCAGACCTAAATGACCCAGATTAGTCCAAGTTTCTCATTCTATTTATGAGACAGACAAGGCCTTGAGAAACATGGTAATTTGCTCAACAATACTACAAATTAGACACTGAAAATAATATTCCTCTCCTGACTGTCCTGAGAAATTGGTTGTCATCTCCTATGTGAAAAGAGAACAAACCCATTTTGAGCTGAACATGAAACATATCTGTAAACATTTATTTGTATCTTGGTCCCATTGTCTCAAAATATTTTCAGCCTCCTGGTTCATAAATAAGTGTTCTTATTTGAATGCAAAATATTAATATATTCTTACTGAGGAAGCATCATGGGAAGTTGTAGGAGTGACAAGTAAATTAATTGAGCATGATAAGATTGTAATGAAGTAAATAATTCTTGAAAGTGCACTACAAAGAAGGTGGCTATGCACTCTCAGTATTCATCCCCCAAATAATTCAGTTTGCTCTTTTTATACCATTCTGATTTCCATGCATTTTAATCTCTCCTTATTTCTTTGTAGACAGGATAACCAGAACATTACAGATAATACTAGAAGTTGTACCAGAAGACTCTAAAGAATTATGAACTTCATACATCAAAGTCCTGGCCATCTGCTCAGGACTGAGATACAAAATGGATCTTTATTTCAAGAAAACACAACTTGGGTGATGGACTAAAAGAACCGGTTATTTCTATTCATATCTTCTAGTGTATTCAAACTAATTTCTGGGCAGTTTACTGGTAACTCAGTATATTTATAGAAAGCTAGTATTCAAGTCATACAGTGAGGCAAGCTCAGTTCTTGAGTCTGGAGAAAATGACAAAGGGCATTGGTTACTGGGATATGATTCTCTGCAACATTTCTTATAGTGACTGAGAACCTTCAACTAGAAGACCAAAGTGTTTTCTGTATGTAGGGTGTCTGTAAACATAGCTTTACCTACTGGGACATCTATACTGTGAAAAGTGTTTTCTATTTTTCTGAAAAAAGAAGTCATTATTGTGGCAAAGGGGTCAGAAATAATTTTATTTTACATAGACCTTGGATTGTTTTCCTTTAGTGACCAACATGGCTGTCACTTATCTTTCAATGGTTTATAATCAGAGCATCAGAACAAAAGATGGGGGAGTATTGTGTATGGGGGAGTATTTTGTGTGTGCGCGCACACACACGTGTGTGTGTGTGTGTGTGTGTGTGTGTGTGTGTGTGTGTATGTGTGTGTGTAGGTTGAGGTTGAACTCAGGGCTTTGCAAAAGCCAGGCAAACACTCTACCATTGATCTACATCCACAAACCTTAATTTTCTTGAATGCCTTAAAGGAGCATTTCTTGAGGCTATTATTCATGAGGCAATCCTGGGAACTGTGTTTGAATAAAAATCATGGAGAATTTGTTAGGTTAAAGACTATTTCACCGATGGTTGGGAGGTTTGGTGTTTGGAGTGCCACTTTGTTTTCATCCCGGCTCCTTAGTTGTGGACAACGTGTACTTTTTGGTAAATCATGGATGAACAACCTCCTTGGAAATTTTAATCACTCCAATACAGCATCAACCCGGGAGAAACTGCCCATGGAACTAAACATGGAGCTTTATCTCTATAAGCACGTTCATATACAGCGTTAGTAGTTCTAATCACTTTTCCTTTCACTTTGTGGCTGTTTTTACACAGTGATGATTTCTGACAGTGTGTGCATTCCCTTTAGAGTTCTGTTAAAGTATGCCTCTGGATAAAACTATCTGGATCAATTAGGAAAAGCTCAGACTTACATAAAAACTATGGAAGAAATGTCACCGCTTAGGAAGACATTCAGCTGATCTCCTAAAATGTTTCTACTTCTAAATCTAGGCTTGTCCAATCGTTTCTTCCCTTTAATTATAATTCAACTTGCAAAAGCAGTAACTGAACAAACCAATTGGAAGGGAGTCTTCAGTATGTGTGTTCAGCTGGGTGGTACAGGGTCAGGGTACAGGGTACAGAGAGAACACTGGGCAATTTTCAACTGGGATTATTGTAATGATGGGATTTTGAAACCCTTATTTCTAACATCCAAAGATTAAATGCTCAGCACGGACACAGTAAATTTCATCCCTTACATTCTGACCACTTAAAAATGAGATGTTTAAAAATTATCCTAATTAATAAAACCACTGAGTTCATAGTTAATTGTCCAAAGTACAAATGGTGATTTTAATCCTGAACAATTCACCAATTCAGCTTTTTAAAGCCTCAATGACATTTAATGAATACCCAAAGTTAACTTTTTTTTTCAAAAGGCCAAACCAAGTGTTTATTTCCCTAAGTGAACTTGTAACAATTCCTGCTGTTTTTACTAACATGGGCTTTCCAAAATCTGTGTCTAGTTTCTAGAACTAAAATAGTGTTACTTTGTTGTCATCTATCTCTGGTAGATGTTGCTGGAGGTGCATATTTTTATATTGCTATTTTTATACCAGACCCATAAGATTTAACGCGGCAGAGTCCTCTTCTTACCTATGAGATGGAGTAAAGCCATGGAGAGGGTCCTTGGAGACTTGGTTCTTCCTGAAGCTAATGTACTCTCTGGCTGGTTGGTCTCATTGTATTATCTACTTGTCTTTCCTTGTGTGAGCTCAGGGTATGCTTTGTTATTCCTCCTCTCTTTTCAAAGATTTTTTTGTAGCATTAAATTTATAATGCCATTGTAATACATTTTAACCAAGCATAAGAGAAATCAATATTTCTTTAAAATACTCTCCATGGAGTTTTGTCTTATTTTGAAGTTATATCCTAAGAGGACACAGCATTTCTTCAATCATGGGATTCATGCTCATAATTGTTTTAGTGAGAACTTGTAAAATAGACTTTTTACTTAGAAATACTCCTACACACTTATAATGTGTGTTTTTATACAAAGTAATTTTTTTGTATTTTAGATTAATGTGTGTGTATGTACATGTGATTACATGTATTAATGTTTGTGCTGGATGCAGCCTAAACAGTTTAAGATATACAATACTCTATTTAAAAATATTCTTTGTTTAGTATACAAAGCCTTGAACATGTAATTTTTAAAGCACCTAGATTACCAAAATTTAGGTGCAATTTTATTCTTCTCACACAATTATATTTCCACTGATTGATATTTTAACTGTGCTATTTTGTCTCTTTTAAAGCATTGGATTCTCCCCTTTGATTTCAAGTAGCTCTTATAAATGGTGGGTTTGCTTAGCTGGCAGGAGGACCAGCATTGTCTTTCTTCAGGAGATTTACCATTTGTCCTAGCAAACATGGCTCTGTCCAGTCCCACTTATAAGATTACAGGTGCACACCCACAGTCTGTGTGTGTTTCCCCTCCCCGCCACTCCCCCAACCCTTTGGGCTTAGGGTCTAGCCAGCTGACAGAGTTCCGATCCCAGTGCTCCCAAGTCTCTCTAACACTAGAGTATACATTTGGAAACATTTTAATTTTTTTCATATTGCCTTATGTGTCTGCCTAAATTGTTTCCTCAACTGCCATTGGAACAGCAACAGATGGTTTTCATGAAGACAACTATTTAGCAGAAGCTCTCATAATAAGCCGGGAGCAGCCTTTGGCCAACTCACTGTTTTCTCTCAATTTGCAGGTGAATGAGATGCAAAGAAAGAGAGCATCTCCCACTTTTGTGGATGTCTTGTAAGGGAGGTGTGCAAAGACAGCTCCGGGTCAGGATAACAAGAAGTGCAGGGAGTCTCTGATTAGCAGTAACCACATTTCACTGTCCTACAACAAAGTCAGAGAAATGTCAAAGCTTGTCTGTTGAATGCAAATGAGTATCCTGAGAAGGTAATTAAGCAGGAGCTTTGGTCTCTCCAGTGCACCCAAGCTCCTTCCAAGGTCCCAGCACTACTTTAGGAAGATTGTGTTTTTAAAAAGGAAGACCCAGAATTGGGACTGGCTCAGCTTCTGGGAACTCTGACTGCTCCTGCAGGCCACCTGAGTTCAGTTCCCACCACCCACATGGTGGCTCACAGCCATGGGTGACTACAGTTCCAGAGAATCCAACTTCTGCCATCTGTGTGCACAAGGGTTGCCCACGGTGCTCACACATACAGACATTCATATATTAAAAATAAAATAAGATGTATGTAAATCATTTAAAGAGCAGGAAAATCACATATACAATATACAATGCGGTACCCACGTTATTTTAATGAATAAGATAAAAATTATTCCTATTTTTTATAAAGACAGTCATAGAATATTTGTAAGCCATATTTTAAAAGCTACATTAATTGAAATGAACACATGAAAACTATTAGTGCCTGTCTCATAAGGTCTATGTGGTATGGAAGACAATGGTTTTAGTTGCGTTTGTTGTGAGTAGTAGAAAAGCAGTGAATGGAGTTTTATTTGTAGTTCTTTTTCCTATTCTGGAAAGAAATAGATTTGATATTCCAATGAAAATGGGTCAAAAAACTTGCTTTATTTGAATATCATTTGCTTTGTAATGTGCTGTGTGTTGGTGCTGATGGAGTGCAGGATGGTGTTTTATGTTGCTAATCAGTCAAGCCAGGAATTGAGTCATGGCAAGAAGCTCATAGAGGATATAAATTAGAGGAGATAATGAGTCATTTGCATAGCTTCTGTTTACATTGTATATGAGTAAAAGAATTACTGCCTGCTTATGTAGTTAAGCTAAATTTTCCCCATAAATAGTATTTCAAAAGTCTTTCAATATATTTAAGAGTTGAAAGTGTGACCTCTAGGTAGGCCACTGATTGTTAGTACTGTACTTTAAAATAGTGAGTTAACAGCCAATTTTTTTATAAGCAATCCTTTATTTTATCAAATTTTAAAATTTCTATCTAAAAATAAATGATCTGTTTTTTAAGTCACATATTGGTGCAAAGGCATGAGTTATGACCATGTAGAAAACTCGCCGTTTCTGTTTTATGAGACACTGCCGTTCTTTACCAACTCATGGTGATACTGTTAGTGCTACTTACTCATTTTCTTTTCTAAAATCTATTTCTGTTTCATTTACATAAGATAACTGTTCCATGTGCTTCAGTGTTTGAGACTGTGCCTTCAAGATGGTAACTATAGAAAGACTCACATTCCAAGATTTCCTTAGTGAAAAATCTGCCACTTTTATTTAATTCCTTGGGATTATCCCCTGTTTTTCCTTATTTCCACTTGGCTGGAAATGCAGAGGGTGGTTTCAGCCTCCAAACAGCTGCCTGCTCCATGCATATTTCAGCCTGTTTGGATCAAAGGTGCTTTTATAGTATCAACAACTGCCCACAGTTTTATAGATAATACTTTCAAAGAAATGGTGACTCATTAGGCGTCTGACAGCCACGTGGATGACTGCTGCAACTCAATAGTAAACACACTAGCTCACTTTAGTATGTACACTACTGATTTTTAAGCTGAATTAATTATCGGTTGGAAGACCTGCTTGCTACATCTTTGTTACTTCTTGATGAAGCCAATAAAGGCAGTATTGAAGGCAGGGGGATGGTGGGGGGGTGGAGGAGAAGACAAAGGCTCAGTTACCTCTCTGCAGCAGTAACTGTGTTTTGAGCACTTCCTGTGACTGTGGTTTGCACAGCATGTTGTGGGAAAATGAGTTAGATCTTTGAGTGTTACAGCTCTAAGTGGGCTGTGCTTGGTCTGATAAAAAGGCACATTTTGATGGTAGACCTCATATGTTCTTACTGATGACCCTTAATAGCTACAGGCTCAGAACTACAGTCATATCTTCCCAGGAGACAAGACATTATGGGTTCCAGCTCCTAGAATTGAAGGGTCTTGTTTCAGAGAATTTACAAATTAATCCTTTCCTAGAATTTCTCTATTATTCTACTTACTAAATAATACAATCAAATATTATCTTAAAGTTGAAAAGTACTTTGGAGAAAAAAAAACCCACAAAATCCAGCCACATTATTTGCAGTGGATGAATGTTTAAAGCAGGAGAAATTACTTACTTACTTCACCTTATTTCAGATACTAGTCAATAGCACGGTTTAATACCCTGAAGGCAAAAATCCTGTATCATTAAACCTATGTTTTCCTATATGTATGTAGATATATGGTAGTGATTATTTGACAAACCACCAGAATTCTCTTATGATTTGAGTTACTCAGCCATCTTCTTGGAGAGACTTGCTAGCCAATCCTTTTCTCTGAGCATTTCATTACTGCTGTTGCAAAATCTGCAACTAAGTTTTAAACAAGGTTCTTCTTGATATTATCTATGTCCAGAGTGTTTCACTCTTAGAAGTTTCTACAATTGGTAGCAATTGCAGTATATGCTTCATTTCAGAAGCTTGTATACTTTGAATGCAGACATTGGCCCCAATTTCTATTTCTGTCAATGGGTTTCAGTACAGTAATAATGAGAGTCAGTGCTTTTCAACATGTGGGAATTTTGCAAGCATAAGTATCAGATATGTTTTCTACCTTTGCCAACAGGATGCAAAAATGTAGTTAAGTCTCTCTAATGCTGTTCTGGCTGCCTGTGGTTTTATACTAAGCACGTTCCTGAGAATGCATTACAACTGGTCTCTTGTGCTAGATGCTTGGAGAACTTAATTTGTCTTCTCTCTCAGATAAAACCCAAACCCTGAATTTCATAGTGCATAGTTCTTATTGTACTGAGACTTACATGGTAGTCATGCACTGGGAAGGGAAAGTTTTAGTTAGTAATTCAGGATTCAGTCAACCTGCACACCTCTTTATTTTAGTATATCTGGACTTACTTTGCTGAAATATGGGGTTACACATTTTATCTAAGTATTTGACATGCTAAGTTTTTCTTCTTCCATCAAAGAGTAGAGAAATTCTTATGTGTGTTGGTTTGTTCATGTAAAGGTATTAGACACTGTAGATAAATGTACTTCACACCCCTTCCATTCTTCTGCAAACATCATTAAGTGGTTCTGGTGGAGTTGCCTTAGCCCAGCAGTAGTCAAGGTGACAAATGTAATTTGATCTGTGCTCCAGTTGTAATTTACAAGCATGCTAAGACCTGTGTTGGATCTAGACTGTGTTTCTCATGACCTTGGAGCATTAGACACATGGCAGGAGCATGGTAGCTTTATTCTGGTGATATCAACACAGAATTAGAAAGATGCTGTCAAGACAGAATGGTGCCCTGTGTTCTCTTTACTCCTCATTTCTGGCAGAGTCCTTTACCTTGGCATTGGGATGATGATCCTTGGTGAAGGTGATGGCTATAGTTTGCACAAACCTCACACAATGTCTTACATTGAGTAGCGAATACTTAAAGGGTAAGATGGCTTTGGTACAAAAATGTTGAATAATAAATTGTGAGCAGTGCAGAGAGTGCAGAGGAACTGTTATTTGTGGATCTTGTGGTGTCTTCAAATTCCTTGGCTCTGGTGTTGTGACAACATGTGATATATGAAATCATGTGGGTTCTTCTACAGCTGAATGACTTCCCCCTAGGGAGAGCTCTGCTGTAGCAAACTCATTGTGGGATGGTGTCCATGGTCTGATTGTACAAGTGGGAAAGCATAGAGAAATGTGTGCTGTCTGATGGAAATGTTTCTTGTCCATGTTTTCATATGGAATGCATTTTGGTGCAATATGACGTCACTCCAATTCACAATGTTGAGTTATATTTCAGTTGTATTTGTGGAGTTGCCCATTTGTTATGCTTCTAGCTGCTTCGATATTTGTGTGTCTTTCTTGTACATAATTTCACTTGAAAATAAGTGGAGATTTGAATAAATATTTGATAGTTTACATATTAAGCATCATGTTTTTCTTTCTTTTCGGTAATAAATACTGCTTTAAAATGAAGTTTCTGTTTTTTATGATTGAATTTGTCTCATTGATTATGTGCAAGTGCTGACCCTTCTCTTGACACTAATTCTCTGCATGGAAAGTAAGAGTGGTGGCATATGCTATCTCTGCAACATCTGCATGGACCATGTCAGTCTGGCTTCTACTCTGACCTGATGTCTTATTTTCTTACGTGGGACAAAGTCTTTTCATTTGTTACCTTGGATAAGAATATTGTCTCTTGTTTCCATCTAATTCAAAATCGCATATTTCACTACGACAGTCTTTGTAACACTGAAATCAAGTCACGTTCTCAAAACAATTTCCCACTTGTTTGTTTCTCAAAAAAAAACAAACCTTAAAGTCCTTCATATAGAGTACAGAGTTTTCCATAGAAGATTTTTCTATAGTATATAGGGTTTCCTATAATGTACATATTTTTTTCAAAGAGTATAGGGTTTTCCTATAGTGTATAGAATTTTCCATAGTATGTAGAACTTCCAATAGTCTGTTTTTACCCCACCTCCCATAGTCTCTGTAACCATATGAACTATCTTTTCAGAGTTTTCAATGAAGAGCAGACGTCAATATTATTGTTACTTAATGCAATGCAAACTCTTACAAGGAACTATATGTTAATTCCAAACACCCATATCTTTTTCATACAGAGCAAACCTCTATTCAACATTACACCCTGAGTTAAAAAAATGATCTCATCCAGGAAGTTGGTTAGGACCTGGTTCCTAATCTTCATCATGTGTGTCTCTCTTTAGAACTCACTAATCTACTGTAACTGATTGATTGGATACCTTTTCTCTGGCTGTATTTGCCCACTTTGTCTTTTGAGGACTAAGGAGGGCTTCATATTTTTCCACTGGAAACTATATTCCCCTCAAGAAAGTCTTATACAATTTCAAGTATAAAGAGGACTAAAATAGGCATATTAATGAAATTTTTACTGCTGGTAATTTTTCAAAAGCATGTATGATTTTAGCACTTATTAAAGATGAAAGAAAGCTTGCATACTAATAAGACAAACATGCTTATTTATATTTGCATAAATAATTTAATCTTGATATTTCAGGATATAGAAGACCTTGCATGGTTTTCAGAGTTGGCTGATAGTTTGGTTTTTATAAACACCAACGCTGAGAATGCCATTTTACACAAATACATGTGACTGCAGATAGAAATAAGCTTAATCTCAACCAGATATTACTAATTTTTGAAAAATAAGGATTCAAGCCTACCATTTTAAAAATCAAACATTTTATTACAAAAGTTTCCGTAACTAGGCCATTAGGTGTCATGTATACAGTCAAAACACTGCACTTCATAGCATAGAGCAATCACTACTCTGAGCTGAGTTTTTTCAGGAAGCACTGGCTGCTGGTGTATGGCCTGACTGGATACGCAGTGCCAAGTGTGTAAGTGTTCATAACCAAGGCTGCAGGGAAGTCATGTGATGCAGCATGGGGATACTGCCCACACCACAATGCAACAGATTCATCGTGCATTTGATTTTGAATCTTTTTTAGTGCAATCAGAAAACTTTTTCCAAGTTTCCCCATAATCATCACATCTGGTTATGTCTCCTTATACGGAATTGCAACCACAGTTTAAGAAGTTGAGGTGGAAAGAATAGGAAATACTGAACTATGTTTATTTAATATATAAAAATAAAAACATTGTCAGCTGCTGCATTCAAGGATGTCTCAACATAAAGAAATTGATAATGTGATATTTCAAAATTAACATACTTAATTTCAAATCACATGATCATGTGAATAGATGCAGAAAAGACCTTTACAAAACCCAGTATCACTTCATGATAAAAAGTCATGGAGATACTAGGGATAGAGTATATTTCAGTTTCTCCAAAGGTGTGTGCAATAATCCCATAGCCAGCATTTTGTTAACTGGAGAAAAACCTTAAGGCATTTCCACTAAGGTTAGGAAGAAGAAAAGGACATACACCCTTCTCTTATGCTCAGTAAAGTGCCTGAAGTCTTATCTAGAGCAGTTAGACAAGAGATGGAAATAAAAAGAATATAGATAGGAAAAGAAGTAAAGGTATCCATATGAAACGACATTATAATTCTGTCCATTAAAGTTTCCTGACGAAAACTCTTAGAGTTCATACATGCTTCTTATAAAAGTGGACAAAGGCCACTCTGAGCTTTAATCAGAAACATGAGTACAGAAGAAAGGTGTTTATAGGGAAGAAGGCAAGTTCACAGGCCTGGTCGGGAGAAGAAAGAGGATGGGGTTGAGAATGGTCAGTATGTATTGTGTACATGTATAAAATTGTCAAAGAGCAACCTAATTAATAAAGCAGAGCATGGATGGATTTGTAAAATATACTTTTACAACTCTAAAGTTACGTTTCTATGGTGACAAAATGTATGAAATCTCTTACATTAAGAAAAAAAGCAATGGACTACTGAGAAGTTTGAGCTCCTCCCTCCCTCCCTCCCCTCCCCTCCCCTCCCCTCCCCTCCCCTCCCCTCCCCTCCACTGCCCTCCCCTCCACTCCCCTTTCTTTCTTTCCTTTGTCACCTTTCTCTTTTCCTTCCCACCCTTCCTACCCCCTCCACTCTCTTTTCTGGCCTTCCCTTCCATCTCCTCCTTTCCCCTCTCTACCCCTCTGCTTTTTTCCTGCTCTGTTCCACTTCTCTTTTTCCTCTCTTCTAGTTTTTCTTTCTTTCTGAGGGAGAGAAGATATTCTCAGTCAAGAATATACTATGAATTTTTTCTGTGAATATAAATTTAGGTGTTCTTTTTGGCATCCTGTCCATGCATATAATAAAATATTATATATTTTAATCCTAATAACTTGAAAAATGTTATGGTATGAAGTGTAGAACAGAAGAAAGCCTAATCTGTGGGTGATCAGACTTCATTCTGATACGAAGCTTTTTTCTTCCTTGTTAGGGGAAAATATTACTAAAGGAATCTAATAATTTTGTCACCTGTCAAATTTACAAAATTTTACATTTTAAAAAGAAATGAAAACTATGTGATATCAGCAATGTGGAAGGGGGTAATATGACAGTGGTTGGTGTGTGCATGTTTGAAGCCATCAAAAAACAAATTTAATTAATAAGATGATGAAAGCATGAAGTTGTGCGATATTTTTATACATACTTAATGTTAAAGAATTCCTTGATGCTGTGGCATCAGTGTATTCTGACTTTAAATGGCCAGCATTCTATTTGGCAACTCTTGGTAATCCTTTGGATATGTTGTTTCAGGCTCATAGAGTCTTCTGCAAGTGGACTCCAATTCATGATTTTGACTTGAATTGTAGGTTACATCTAATCAACAAGGGCTTGAATCAACCATGTACGGGCAGGTGTTGGGTAAGTAAATGTGCCCTTACTTTTGTTTCCACATCTTAAAATTTCATTTTCAGGCTTGCTGAACTCTGGCTTTGAAGGCTGAACCTTCACAGCCCTATTGTTGGTTTTTATGGTCTTAATTTTAAAAACACATGGTAACCAGCTGACGGTGGCAAAAACTATGGTCTAAAAAATGTTTGATGCTTAAAGAATTCTGAAATAAAAAATAATTAGGATTCAAGGTCTTTTAAATTTTATTAATTCAGAAAGACATGAAAGAGGATTTTCTGATGTAGGCTAAGTCCTACAAAAGTTGAAATGTATTCTAGCAGTAGTAAAAACTTAATCAATTATTATAATCCTATATAAGAATAATGTAGCATACTAGTTATTTCCCCTTATTTAATTTTTCTCAAAAATAAGGATATTAATCTTAATTTATCAGTAGTTATCACAGTACTTATATAACATCATTTTTTGTGTGTTTTTAATTTCCTAAAATCTAAATCAATTCTATTTTTGTCATTCTGAATTCTACTTTAAACTCACTTATGATTATTTATTATTCCTACACTGCTAGTTTATCTTTATAGTTTTTATTCAATGAGTTATAGTGAAAGAGTACCTGTTTGTGTTTTTGATTTAGCAAAAATCACCAAGTCCCTGACCTGCAGTCCACTGACTGGTACCAGAGCCCAGTGCTTAACAGTTTAAGTATTGTTTCTGCTTCATGAACATAAATATTTGGGGAAACAGTGTTTGTTAATGATACTAATTAGCATTGCTATTAATTAGACTAAATCTCAGGTGCTTTAAGTCAGTATAACTAGGTGGAAATACTAGAGAGCTGAATGGTCACCAGATAACAAGTAGAAGGTTAAGAAAGGGATGCTACCAGCAAAGTGTGTGACAAAGACCCTAGGCCAGAGAAGTAGAAGTACAGATTGCTTAAAGAGATACATGATCAGCTAGAGGGTGTGCTCAGTGGGAAAGCCTTTACCTAGCAAGCTCAAGGCTCTGGGTGTGATCCCCAGTACTATAGAAAACAAACAAACAACAACAACAACCAATATAAGAAAAGTCATTAAAAATTTAAAGGCCAATATGGGTCAGACTGTGCTATCTTTTGTACCAAGTAATAACTGCAATCCCAGTACAGCTAGAGCCCTGGGGCAAGGGATAGGATGTGCCTATAAGAGGAACAATCATAAAGGACTTAAGAGAAAACGCTCTAGACCCAAGTCTGTAGCTGGCATAAGGGAGAGGAGCCAGGGAGGGTGAAATTCACAGGCAATACAGATGCTGAACTTCTTCAGAACTTCACAGGCAGATTGGGGCATGTGGAGATGAGAGAGGGGGATCAGTTGAAGGGTGGGGTGGGGATATAAGGAGAGAGTGTGGGGAAAGACAACTAGAATTGGGAGATCTTTGGGGGGGACCTAGTGCAGTGGAAACTTTCCTGGAATCTATGAAGGCTGTCCTAATGAGGACTCATAATAATGGGGGATAGAGTCTCAAATGGTCATCTCTTATCGCCAGGCAAGACCTCCAGTGGTGGAACTGGGTCACACTCAATGAAGATGTTGGCCAAGGGGATCCCATGAAAATCCCCAAACAACCCAGGCCATTGGTAAGACAAAGGGTCACTCTCAACAAACTGACAGCAGGGCCCCATTGCTGAGAACAACACTCACTGTACTCATTCAATTAGAAGTCAAGTTGATGTCTACATGGAACCTCCCTCCCTATAGTGTAGTCTCTTTGGTGAGGGAAGATTCTCCACAGGCTACCAAAAGAGAAACATGGACATGAACCCAGTCACAAAAGTCTGTGACCTATAATCTATCCTGCCTGCAAGATATGCTAGGTAATCGTATCACAGAATTTGTGGGAGTGGCCAACCAATGTCTGAGTTGATTTAAGACTCACTCCACAAGAAGGACCTCATACCTGACACTGGTTGGGTAACCAAGAGCCATAGACTAGACAGCCCAGAGACCTAGGATAAAACCAAAAATTACACAAACACATGCGTGCATACACACAGAGAGTTACAGCCAGACATTACATGAAGAGAGAGTCTAAATGGGATGTCTCCGTTAAATTCCTCCCCTCAGAACTCAAGGAATCTGACAGAAGAGCAGGTGGAAAGATTATAGAGCGGGAGGGAGTGGAGGACTGTGGGGATCACAGACCCTGGCCGGAAACCCCCCCCTCCATCAGCCTGAGAGCAGGCAGCTGCGAGATAATGTTTACTGAAAACATGTTTACTGAAAACAATTCAGTGCCATAAAGCTCTTGATAGGGCTCCGATAAGGGCTTGCTCACTGAAACACCATGACTTTGATCCCCCCTATGGCTAGATGCTTCTTCCTGCTCCCTGCTGTTTCTCCCGGATTCTGGTGCCGGAGATTTAACCACCAGTCAGGAGGGTGAGAAGTCTGAGAGAGCGGTGAGAGGTGTGTGAGAGCTTGGTTGGAGAACTGTGTGTGTGTGGATGGCAGAAGTCTTGAAAAAGGGAAGCATTTTTTCTTGGGGAGTTCTCCTAAGCCGACTTGGGGAGCATAAAGTTTTCTTAACGCAACCGACCGGTCTCTGTGTCATCTATCCCTACCACCTCGCTACATTCTCGGATGCAGCCTGCCCAACAGGTGCGGCAGAGGACACCAGGAGAACATGGTCCTCTGGATCAGCTAAGCCAGACTCAAGTGAGCTCACAGAGACGGAAGTAGCAAGCACAGGGCCTACATGGGTCTGCATCAGGTCCCTGGAGTGCATATAACAGCTAATAGCTCAGTATTTTGATGGGACTTTTGACTGTGAGGGTGAGAGAATCCCTGGCTCTTGTGCCTGCTCTTGGGATTCTTTCCCTCCTCTTGGGCTGCTGTGTCCAACTTCAGTATGAAAGTGCTTTGCTTCATCTTATATTTTATTTTTTCATGTTTGGTTGCTGTCTCTTGGAAATCTGTTATTTTGTAATGAGAGATGAAAAGGGAGTAGATCCAGAGGGGAAGGGAGGTGGCGAGGTCCTGAGAGGAGTGGAGAGAGAAGAAACTACAATCAGGATATGCTATGTGAGAAAAGAATCTATTTTCAATAAAAGAGGAAAAAAATAAGAACTTCACATCTTTCTCTTTCCTAATACCTCTAGATAGAATTATTTAACAAAAAAGATTTGAGGCTTACTTCATTTTTTATCACTCCTGTGTTTTGTTTAATTAGTTCACACTGTCAAAAACATTTATAAACTGTAATAGGTTTCAAGAAACGCATTTGAAAGTGGGTTTAGCCAGAAGAATTACATAACCAACAACTGTGGGGAATCTGTTTTCAAGATGTTTACAGCTGTCTCTGTTGGAACATTTGCCTTCTTCCTTCCAGGTTAGGTGATGTTATAATGGACTTTATTGTGCACTCACTAACTATTTCTCTAGAAATAATCATCTGATTCCTTGTTAAGCCTCACCCTAACTTCCAAAATCTACTCAGTCTTGGGACTTTTGATTTATCACAAGAGATCATAACTTAACTAGTGCTTTCAAATAAACAGTTTTAAGGTAATAAAAGGTAATAAAGCCATTCAATAGAACTTTTTGTTTTTTTTTCTTTAGAAATAAAAAGAAAAGATTTGGTTTTGGTTTTGCACCCTGAAATTCACACAAAAAGAAAATTATCTTCTCTGACAAGAAAACAGGAATTTTGCCTAAAGGAATTATAGAAATAAGTAAAGAAAAATCCTATTTGAGATTAGTTAAAATGTTATTCCATCAAAAACAGTTCATCAGATTAAAGTTCTCAGATTTTCTGATATCATCAGTTAAAACAGGTTTCTCTTACCTGAAGCTACTTAGCAGCTGTTTTCTCTGCACTTACAGTGATGTATTGATTTCTTTAAAAGAATAATTTCATGCCATCCAGGTGTACCTAATGATAAGAAAAGGTTAATGCAGGAAGCCGATGGTTATTAGTAAAACATTTCATCAGATTAAAGTTCTCAAGTTTCAGTGAGGGAGAACTGAATCAAAGAATGGAAAGGACAGTAGAAATTGAACAATGGTTCAATTTTATAATGGACATTATTTATCATTTTTATTAAACTTTGTATTAGCCATGTGCCTTGCATCGACTAGGATACTCCTCACCACTCTCTATGAGTAAGACAGATGACAAGCCTTACTTCCATTTTTAGATTAAGAAAATGAATACAAAATCACTAAAAGGGTCTGCCTGGAGCAATAGAGAAAGTCAAAGAGGTCAGAGCAGAATTTCTGATGATTAAATTTCCCTGAAATTTGATAGTCCTGAACCAAGCCACCATTTAGGTGATGACAGTTACTTTGTTTTTATTTATAAGTCAATTAATCATTAAATTTTTTCCAGTCACTGTGTGATCATCAGTGAATTTTACGATGTGGGATGCAGGCTCTGTTTCTTTGGCTACGGAAACACACATTACTACATGCAGGATGATGATAATGCTGTAATAAACCACAGGAACACTCAGTTTCATATAGGGCGTGATTAACTGAAAACCTGCATTGCAGCTATAAAAGTAACATCCAAGGATGGAATGCTGGGCTTCCCATCTGCCCTTAAATGGTTGGAGGAGTCAGGCAGAGTGGAGAGGCTGCTTGGGGTGATGATGATGTGGGTGGATTACAACTTGAGCAAAGCCATATAGTAGAAACATTGCCTCATAAATAGTTCGTTGTGTAGAGCAGGGTTATTTGCTTCTCTGTCTTTGCCTAAGATCGAGTGCAGAGGATAACACATACAGCCGACTGGATAAATACTGTGTGATTTTTTTCCCTATGACGATGTAAACAAACATCTCACCCCACTCAGGGTACTGATAACCGACCAGGGAAATGACTCCACCTGAGCTTACCTTACTGGACTAGTGAGCTCACTAGGGTTCTTGTCAGGCACATGAGCAAGGAGTAATTCAGGAGGCTCAAAGGCAACTGCATGACCAAAAAGCCCACCCCATCATGAGCGATGGCTGATGAAAGCTGTGTCTCTGGAGCTCCAGGTCTGATTTGCAGGCTGCTCTGCAGTTTGGAGTGTTTCCTCTCCCCAGTCATGGTCATTGCTTGTCTGCTTTGGGAAGGACCTCTACATTTTGCAACCTTCAGGGGAACTTTGAGACCTGTGATTTTTGTTTACTTTCCAGGCCTTCTAGGGCTCATTCACGTCTAATTTTAAGAAGCTTCCATCCTGGATCTTTAGAAGGCCCCACCTTGGAGGGGAATGGTTCAGTTCAGAGGAAAGATGGTTTATTTCCGTGTCCAGAAATATTTTTATGTTAGAAAAAAAGGATTTGATTTGGAGGTGGCAGCCACCAACAGATATTTGAAGGGCATAATGTAGTCAAAGTGGCATCTGGAATCTGAAAATACCTAGCTTGTGAGTTTGGGGGTGGTGTGACATGCAGACGTCTAAAGTGGAAACTAATGTTACATTACTTTACATGTACAGATAGATGTAATAGTATTATCAGTGACTTGGGTTCCAATCCTGAACGCTTTGATAAGTAAGGTGTTTTGAGTAAACCAGAAATTCCTGGTGCAAACTTCCATTTCTTTTTCACACAGAGACTGGATACTGGAGGACACTTTTATTTGTGAAGCACTGAACTTGAGGTAGCGATTATTCCATGTGACACATGTACTTGTTATTAGATGACAAGGCAAGGTCTCGGGTGAGAGGCCGGGGCTTGAGATATGCATTGCCTATATTCTTAAGGCACCTTTTCTTAGTATTTTCTTCCTTATTCAAACTATAAATCAGTTAAGACACATGTCAACATTGCTTGGCAGACAGGAGAAGAACCATGGCACCCTTTGCTGATACCGAAGACAGGAGAATATGACAATGTTTTGGGCAAGCAAGTGTCCTAAGAGTGAATTCTAGGATTAAAGTCTCAGGCCCTTTCTATCACAGGAAGCTGCCTACAATCAGGCCTCTTCCCGTAAATTCCCAATCCTCTAAACCTTATTCCATGTCCAATCTCAGTGAAACAAAGGACCAGGGATGCTTCTGGGGGGCAGGAACCACTTGGATACTTTGTTTTGCTGTCTTCCAAAGTCACTAACACAATTAAGACTGTTATTCTAGAGAGCAGTCAAGGGATTTTCCTTCATGTACCTGTTCTACATGGAAGTAGATACCACACAGAAGACCATCTTTTCCTCTCACTACCTCATCATACAAGAAGCCCTGTACAGAAGTGGATTTAGCTTCAGAACTGTGTATTCTACCCATTGTAATTCCAACTTAATTCAAGCCTAGTGCCTGGAGACACCAATGACTTGAGAAGCAATTTGTTTACTGTACTAAATGAAATTGGCAGTTGGCTGTGAATTGATGGCTTCCCATTGCAGAGAGTATAAAAAGAACACAGGTTCATCACCAAGTTTACACTCACCAGTGAGGAAATAGAATGGCCCGAAAGAACTAAAAGGGAAAAGGGTAGTGAGTTTCCTACTAAGATGCTTTGGCTCTAAGATGAATGGCAATTCCCAATGATGACAGAACTTACTGCAGCTTGAAAGAGCTTCCGCTGACATCATTTCTTGAATTTTGTTCCAGTTGGATGGATGGTAGCTATCCAAGTTTCATGGTTCAGGTATGTGTTAAGCAGAAAAGACACGGTGAGCAGTGATGGCACATTTCTCAATCTTAACAAGTTTGTTATGATTGCTGAATACTACTATCTGGTACAATGTAAATGCAAGCCAACTTAAGGCATTAAAGGAAAAGAGGAAAATGTTGAGGATATAGTTATGTCTTCAAGACCTGTAAGCAACGCAGGCTGGCTTGGGGAAGGGCTCCAAATATAGAAACAGAAAGCAGCCAACAGTCTCTTTCTCTACTTACCTTCCCATCCCTGTGTGACTCTATTATATTTCCATTCTCACACGTTTTACTTTCTCTACACAATGCCTGAGGCTGTGTATCTTTTCTAGTGAAGAAAATGATCCCAAAACTCAAATTCTGCCGTCATAATTCCAAGTAGTTAGTTTGAACCCCAAAGTAAAACCTGTAAAGTTGTTATACAAATAGCTGGATGAATGGTTTTGAAGAGTTTAAACTTTGTTCTCTTATACACACACTTAATGTTCATTTTATTCATAAACATTGGAAGTTTTTGCTAGTGTGCAATAGCAGAAGAAGCTTTAATAAATGATAAGATTGATGGTGACCTCTGGCTGTGTAGAGATGAATTGGTCCCAGGACATGTCAGTGTTTACCAAGATGTTACCTCATGCAGCTCTGGGGGATATGGGAGATGGAATTGTAATCCAGGAGGTTTTTTCACATCAGGAAGTCGAGATCAAATTATAGGTTTCATTTGCATTACCCAACTATGAAACTGTAGCTTACAAAAATGACATAATTTCTAATGAGCAAGTCTAATGTCTTCAGTTTCTCATTTTCTTTGATGGTAAGTGTAAGTAGGAGGGAGAAGTGGCGAGAATAACGGGGAGGTTGGAATGTACTACCCAATTTAATACCCAACTTAAAGATTTTAGCACTTCTTGGAAACGATTCAGATCAAACTGACAAAACACAGAACTATGAAATGTTTAACTGTATGTCCACAAATATTTAATTAAGTTTACCAACACACAGCATATATAGTTAATATCCAATTAAATATCATTTTAGTATCCATAAGCCAGTTATAAAAAATATCTTTTTTACAGGGCTAGTTAGCTGTGTTGACTGCTTTTCTTCTTGTCACAAAAAATACCTGACCAAGCAAGCAGCTTAAGGAATGAAAGAGTTATTTTGACTCCTGGTTTAGAGCACGTGTCTGTCACAGCAGGGCCAGCACAGTGGCTGTGTGTTGGTCTATTGGTCACTTTGTAGCCATAGTCAGAAACAGACTGAGATGAACACTTAAATTATTATTGTTTTCCTTTATTTCAGCCCAGGTTCCTAGCCCATGGAACAGTACCACCCACAGTCATCCTGAGTCCTTTCTTGTCCCCTAAACCTCTCTAGAAACATTTTCATAAACACACTCAAAAGGTATATCTCATGTGTGGTTCTATATCCGGTTAAGTTGACAATTATGGTTAACTATCAAGGCAGGAATCTAGCAGTATATTACCATCTAAACTGGAAACATACAATAATTGTGCTGGGGGTTTGATATTGACTGCCAATGATCTGATATTATGGAGAATATGACAAAAATATGGCAGATTTATAAATATGGTATAAAAGGATGGCTTGAATTTCTTGCAGCTCTACACATTTATAAATAATTGTTAAGAAAGTCATAGGGGGAAAGAACCCCGAAGTATTTAGAAATAGAAAACAATGAAGGAAGTGGCAACCTTCCATGTTTAAGCTATAGTTAGAACTGTTTGCACAGGAAATTTTGGAAGGGTTTGAGATGGAGGGGTGGTTATGGGGAAAAGAACAATGGCGACACCACATTAGAGAGACTGAATGAGTTCATCAAGAAGAAGGGCTATGGGCCGAGAGATGGCTGGGTAGTATTTTTAACACTTTAGAGGCAATTGACTGGAAGGAACCGAGCTGCATGTGTTAACAGTGCACTGAATCAACGTCAGGTTTCAGGCAGGAAGGGAGGGCATTTAACAGGGAGAGAGGATAGCACTGAGCAGCCAGAAGTGTGTGTGCTAATGGAAACATCCTCAAAAATCTTGCAAATAACCAGACTTCTCAGGTCTGAAAAGGAAAGACAGAGAAATAAAGAAAAAGATGCTTAATCCCCTGTTTTAGCAAAAAGTCCATCTCACAAGTGGAACACTGCAAGTCTCTGCCTCCCTGTTAGGGAATTTACTAGTGTTTTCTGGGTTGTAGAGAAAAGTCAAGTGTACAACTTAGTCATGCTCACTTCCTTTTCTGTATGATCTATGGCCTAATAATATGCAGCACCCAGGTAGAGTAATTTTCAAGTAAGATATCTCCCACAAGTTATTTCTAGCTCTCCAGTAAATGAAGTAACAACAATAAGTCTCAAGATGGTCCTATTAACCTTTTAGCCATATAGTACAATGAATGTGGCCATGAGAGATCATTATGGAGTTTCAGTGAATTCCAATAATGAATGCAGATTTTAAACTATGCATTATCCTGCAACATCCTTCCCTTTCATTTGATAAATCAATCTTTTCAGCATCAAACAGACACAGTCTCTCTTCCTCTCTTTCTCTCTCCTCCTTCCCTCCGTCCCTCCCTCCGCTCCTCCCTCCCCCTCCTCTCTGTGATATGTAGTGTGTGCAAGTGTATACATATACCTGTGCATACATGTGCAAAGGTCAGAGGGACTCTGTTTTTTATGGAACGCAGACCTTGGCATTTTGACTAGACTAACTGCCTGTGATCCTCTTTTTCTGCCATCACCCAGGGCTTGAGAAACAGTTTTTACAAGGATGTTTGGGATCTGAACTCAGGCCCTTACACCTGTCTAGCAAGTCTTTTACCCACCGAGCCATCTCGCCAGCCTATTAATTTGTATTTTTGAGCTTTAAATCCACTGCTGAATCCTGATTCCTTTTCCACTATTTCTTGTTGTGCTGAGGTTTACCAGGATATAAATGACAGAATGAATTATGGTATTTTATAGCACACATTAAAACTTATTTCCCTGGAGACAGATATGTCTATTGCAGCTTACCAGTATTATTTCAATTAACTGCTAATTGATCCCCCTTCCTTTATTAGAAACTAACCTTTTAAGGGATACACAATCCTATATAGTTTAATTCAATAATTTAACTCATTTCAACATATAATAAGTAACCGTTGTGTGTCAAGATGTATCACATGCAACTACAGATAATCTTTGCTTCCCTCCCAGTAATTATTTCATCATATCTTAAAAAATGATGAAAGACAGACCCATAAATTGGTATGTAGAAAGTATACTTCTCTTTCTTTGTCTATGAAATGCCTCCAACAAAAAAACACAAGTGAGAGCCGGGCGTTAGTGGCGCACGCCTTTAATCCCAGCACTGGGGAGGCAGAGGCAGGCAGATGTCTGTGAGTTCGAGGCCAGCCTGGTCTACAGAGCGAGTTCCAGGATAGGCTCCAAAACAATACAGAGAAACCCTGTCTTAAAAAAACAAACAAACAAAAAAACAAAAAACAAACACAAGTGAGTCTTCTTATCAAAATAAGCTTTTAAGTTATTGACTTATTGACAACAGTAATTCTACGTAGGAATGGCAGAAGTTTGCTTATGATCTACTTTGAACATGTGCTACTAAACTGGTGTGTTCATGTGTGGTTTGATAAATCATATGAAGAAAATGAATCCTGTGGAAATATGTTTAATAGTTTGATTGCAAATCAGCTTTGGCTGTTAAGCAAGTATGTAGAACCTAGGAGAGGGAAGGTGCTTTATCTTCAGGGACCGTGACTTTGGTTTTATGTTCATAGTCTATTTTCAGCACATTCACCCATTATCCTTTCTTACCCACTGCCATTAACCCTCATTGTCTTCCAACTGGTAGCCTCCCCTCTACATTCATGTCTATTTATTTTGATAATTTTAGATATTAGCACTGCGCTTACATCATTTCTCCTTCCTTTCCTCTCTGAACTCCACTTATGTTGCCCCCTCTCATAGTCATAGTCTCATATTTTTTAATTATTATTGTTACACACACACAGACTCTCTCTCACACACACACATACTCACACACACACATATAAAATCAGCTGGCTTCCTTTAGTGTTGCTCACATGCACATATATTTACATCTGAACACTTGGGATGTCTTAAATAAGAGCCACTAGCCACATGGAATGATTTTCATTGTTAAAAGTTCAGTGCTTCACTTGCGCTAGCTCACATTTCAAATGCTCAGCCTTGTGTCTGTTGTGTGCATGGGAGGAATAGAGATCACTATGCATCTCAGAAGGTCCTGTTGAAAACTCCTGTCCCAGAGATTAGAGCTTGCACTGGGTGCTATAAACTAGAAAGAGGACATTTCCAGTTAGAACACTCTAGTGAAATATGACAGACATGTCAGATATGAAAGTAAGAAAGCAATTTGTTTGGTCTTGAAAGAGGAGGAAGAATGAGGGAAAGGAGAAGGGTGGACTAGACAGAGACAGAGAGAATGTAAAATATGGGAGAAAGCTGGACATCCTGCCAAAATATTCCATTTATGTGAATATACACATTCAACAGCATTACTGAACTAGGGAATGGGCAGAGCTGTGTTCATTCCCGTTAAAGAAACAGTTTTCTTTTTGAGTGGGTCTGTAAGTATTGATGACACTGAGAGATAGTAAGTCTTCGGAATTATATCAATGGTTGGAATAGAACTGGCATTTTTTTCTAGTTATTTTAGGATTTGCAACTCAAGTCATATGGCTATGTCCCTAAGATATACAGGGAAGGTAAAGTTGAATTTTTGGGCAATCAGTTTATGATAAGGTGTCTATCAGAATTGTAATTACATGGTAAAATGTATTACCTACAGAATTTCTTAAGGCATGTTCATTTATAGACAATTGCTTTTTAGAAATGAACGTATGACAATCTTTGACATGCTTGATTTTATGATGACAGCGTAAGTTTGGATCAACCCCAATTCTAATAGTTTCATCTTTAGAAAGCTGAAAGGTGGGTCGGCCTGCCTGAAGACCTCTTAACCTTCAGAAGTTCATAGTATTTATTTGCTTTAGATTTATTGCTGTACTCAAAACTCCAGCATTAATCCTCAGCACATCTTCACGGAGCAAACCCAGTAAATGTTAAGGGACTTTGCAGACAACCCTGGCATTGAGAAAAATGCAAAATGCCCATGACATGAAGATTTTGATCCTTTTAATATGCCCAACAAATACAGTGCTAGAAGGATATGTGGCTAAGTTTTTAGCCCAGGAACACAGGGCTGAGATTTGACTTAAATTTGTCCTGTGTGGAAAACGGGTCAGATTCAGTATTGCCGGGCTGTATAATGACTTCGTTAAGTTGGCTTTCACTCTACTGAAGGCTTTGTCATTTCCTTCCATGTTTAAGTGAAAGTAACACATAAGAAATCCTCAATGACAGGCTTGGAATTTGTCTTCTATTATTTATTGTGATACTTCTCTCCACCCACCATTACACTCTAACAAGTCAAATACCAGTTAAAGGGATGTTTATGACCTTGTAATTCACAGCATGGTGTCTGTTTTGACTATATTTAATGGCCAGCACTTCCTCCAAATGAGTTAAAGCATGTTATTGTGTAAGCATTCATTTTCACTCCTTTACTGTCTCGGGAACATTTTCCCATTTCTCCTCTGGTTTTCTCTTCCCTTGGAAATTTAAATCACAGAATGGAACAATTTAATAAATGGTATTAGCACTACTCCAATTGGCTTGATAAGTGTAGGACATTACCCCTTCACTTACAGACACATAAACAAATATACATAGCAACTCTGGCATCAGATTTTCTTCTGATCTCCATCTTTACACGAGACCCTGACCTTTCAATTCAAGTCTCTCCACTTGTTCTTTCTCTCATATTAGTGTTTGTCTCATTGCGCAAGGCAGGAATTTGGCTATTTTCTCCACTACTCTGCAACTTTATACATATATGACCACTTGTAAATTTGGAATTTAGTTACACTGTATCACTTGAGTGATGTTAAGATTTGCCCCTTTACCCATTTTTATAGTCATCTAGATATATGCATGAAATTTTATCATCTATACGTGAAATATGCATGTTTTTGTTTTTCTTTGATTCCAAGAATTTTTCACAATTAGGTCAGTGTGGTGCTTGGAGAATGGCCCCCATAGGCTCCTATGTTAGTCACTAGAGAGTAGATATATTTGATAAGACTGGGAAGATTAGGAGATGTGGCCTTGGTGGAATAGGTATAGCCTTGGAGGAAGTGTTTCATTTTGTGGTGGAATTTGAGGCTTCAAAAGTCCATGCCAGGCTCTAGCACCCGCAGTCTGCCTATCAGAATGTAGATAGTGTAGTTCTTAACTACTTCTCTAATACCCTGCTTGCCATGCCTGCCACCATGCTTCCTGCCTTAACGGTAATTGACTAAGCCTCTGAAACTGTAAGCAAGGCCCATATTAAAAAATAAATTCTCTTTTAATAGTTATCTTGGTCATGTTGTCTCTTTCCAGCAATAAGAATGACTAAGACAGTCAGTCATAATCTTGACTTGTAAAATTGCATTGCACTTAGGAGTTTTATTTCTTGGACATGGTAGGAAAAAATTAATCTGGGTATATTAAAATATTGACTCCTGATATTTTCTTTCATTGTCTCCTAATGAACTCTGAAGAAAGCCTGGCCATCTATGTCAAGTGAAGTTTGACATGTTAGAGACTTAGATTTCTTACAGAGAGAATGCAAACATTTATGCAATCGACATACAGAAATTATTCTATCTTCTGTCAGTTACTTCCTTAAGAGTCAGAGAAAATATATTTGTGTGACACTTGCAGTTGACTAGTATAATTACTGTTAGCTCTGTGCAGTCTACCAGAAGGGTAGCAACACAAAATAATCAAGCCTCAAGCTAATTCAAAGGGTGATACACAAAGTTGCTTTAAAAACAATAAAATTTATAACCAACTAAGCTTTTAAGATCATACTTTAGAAACCTGATTATCAAAGTGAAGATAATTTTTACAGTTTCATTGACAGATAAAAGTTAATTGCCAATGGTGCAACAATAAATAATAATCAGTAATAAATCAAGAAAACAGTTGTTAAAATAACAATTTACAAAATGTTTAAAACATGAACCAGATAAAGAAAAAAAAACACACTGAGTGCCTGCATTAAAGCTTCCTGACATTCTCTTTTCAACCTCACATAGAAAACTACCTCTCTTAACTCTCTTTCATAGTGTGGTCATTACAGGCTTAGTAGGAACTTCTTGTTGGCATCATCTGTTACATGGCCCATCGTTTGGCAAGTATAGATTTGGCTGAACAGGTTTTGCCACATTAAAGGTGAATGACCATTAAATCATATTGACTTATGACAACAAAAGTTACTCTCTGGTGAATGTTCTCAATAATTAGCTCTGGCTATTCTCCATGGTTAGTTCCTACAGTATTTCCTCAGAGTGATGTGGCCATTACCTTTGGCACTTTGTCAGTGCAGAGAGAAGAAATGTAGATCAAATGAATGCTCACAGCCCTGTCTCCAAAAACTCATATTTTAATCAGCATTACAATTGCTACATGCTGGACATGAACTTCCAAACTGAACGCTGCAGGATGTAGAGATACTAGTCCAAATGGCAGGGGAATAATTATGTTTGACCATAGAATAAAGACCCACTATCTCCTTTCATGTCACCCCTTTCTCACACTGGGTAATTACCACCACAACTCCACTTTACCATGCCCATCTCCAGATGTTTGTGCTGCAGTCAGGATACTCTTATAGTGACTGAAGTTCAGAAATCATCATGTAGTCTAAATTTTGCCTCTCACACAAAGTTATATTATTTCCCTATAAATATCTAAACTTCATATTCAGGAAAGATGGTGGTACCTAACTTGCATGAGATTGGGGAGATATTGCTCCAAATAGCAGATGTCCTATGACCCACGTATAAACAGCATTCTGTAAGCAAAGACTACATACTTTTTTTTTAGGTTAGAAACAATCTTGTTTCACATGTCAATCCTAGCTCTCTCTCCCTCTTCTCCTCCTCTGCCCTCCCCACCAGGTCCCCCAGCCCCCCACCCAATCTCCACTCTGATCACCAGGGAGGGTGAGGCCCTCCACGGTAGATCTCCAGTAACTGTCATTTCATCCAGGGCAGGGCCTAGGCCCTCCCCCAAGAGTCCTGGCTGAGAGAGCCTCCCATATTGTGGCATGGACACTCAAAGTCTATTTGTACACCAGGGGTAAATACTACCCAAGGCCCCATAGATTACCTAGGCCTCCTCACTGACACCCGTATTCAGGGGGTCTGGGTCAGTCCCATGCTTTCAACATAGCCAACAATCTGGAGTCCAAGAGCTCCCCCTTGTTCAGGTCAACTGTTACTGTGGGTTAAATCAGCCCACTCATAACTCCTTTGCCCATCAGTTCTCTCTTTCTGACACTGGATTCTAGTACAGTTCAGTGTTTGTCTGTGGGTATCTGCCTCTGCTTTCATCAGTCGCTGGATGAAGGTTCTGTTTCCTAGACTCTCTGGCAGTGGGATTGTATGCTGGCACTCCCCTGATTCATGTCTAAAATCCATAAATGAGTGAGTACATGTCATGTTTCTCTTTTTGTTAGTGGGTTACCTCACTCAATATGGTTTCTTCTAGTGCCATCCATTTACCTGCAAATTTCAAGATTCCATTTTTTTTCTGCTGAGTAGTACTCCATTGTGTAAATATATCACATTTTCTCTATCCACTCTTCAGTTGAGGGGCATCTAGGTAGCTTCCAGGTTCTGGCTATTACAAATAATGCTGCTATGAACATAGTGGAACAGACATCCTTGTTGTATGAATGTGCATCATTTAGGTATATGCCTAAGAGTAGAATTGCTGTGTCTTGTGGTAGACTGATTCCCATTTTCCTGAGGAATCTCCATGCTGATTTCCAAAGTGGCTGTATGAGTTGGCATTCCCACCAGCAGTGTAGGAGTGTTCCCCTCTCCCCACAACTTCTCCAGCATAAACTGTCATTGGTGTTTTTGATTTTAGCCATTCTGACGGGAGTGAGATGGTATCTCAGAATTGTTTTGATTTGCATTTCCCAGATGGCTAAGGATGTTGAGCACTTTCTCAAGTGTCTCTCAGCCATTTTAGTCTCCTCTATTGATAATTCTCTATTTAGTTCTGTACCCCATTTTTGATTGGATCCTTTGGTGGTTTGGAGACTTGCTTCTTGAGTTTTTTGTAAATTTTGGAGATCAGCCCTCTGTCAGATGTGGGGTTAGTGAATATCTTTTCTCAATCTGTGGGGTGCCTTTTTGTCTTGCTGACTGTGTCCTTTGCCTTACAGAAGCTTCTCATTTCAGGAGGTCCCATTTGTTAATTGTCAATCTCAGTGTCTGTGCTACTGGAGTTATGTTCAGGAAGCTGTCTCCTGTAACAATTCGTTCAAGAGTGCCTCCCACTTTCTCTTCTAACAGTTTCAGTGTGGCTGGATTTATGTTGAGGTCTTTGATCCAGTTGGATTTAAGTTTTGTGCATGGCAATGGAGATGGATCTATGCACATTCTTCTACATGCCAGCATCCAGTTATGCCAGCACTATTTGTTGAAAATTCTTTCTTTTTTCCATTGTATATTTTTAGCTTCTTTGTCAAAAATCAGATGTTCATACATGTATGGGTTAATATCAGGGTGTTCAATTCAATTCCATTGGTCTACCTGTCTATTTTTGTGCCAATACCAAACTGTTTTCAGGACTACAACTCTATAATAGAGCTTGAAGTCAGGGATGGTGATGCCTCCAGATGTTGCCTTGTTGAATTAGGTAATTTTGGCTCTCCTGGGTCTTTTGTTTTTCCATACAAAGTTGATTATTGTTCTTTCAAGGTCTGTGAAGAATTGTGCTGGGATTTTAATGGTGATTGTATTAAATCTGTATATTGCCATTTTTACTATGTTGATCCTACCTATCCAAGAGCATGGGAGATCTTTCCACCTTCTGGTGTCTTCTTTAATTTCTTTCTTTAATGACTCAAAGTTTTTTCTATAGAGGTCTTTCACCTGTTTGGTTAGTGTTACCCTAAGGTATTTTATGTTGTTTGTGGCTATTGTAAAGAGCGATATGTCTCTGATTTCTTTCTCAGATCTTTTATCGTCTGTATATAGTAGGGCTACTGATTTTCTTGAGTTGATCTTGTATCCTGCCACTTTGCTGAAAGTATTTATCAGCTGCAGGAGTTCCCTGGTGGAGTTTTTTGGGTCACTTATGTAGACTATCATATTATCATCTGTGAATAGTGAAAGTTTGACCTCTTCCTTTCCAATTTGTATCCCCTTGATCTCCTTTTGTTGTCTTATTGCTCTAGCTAGAACTTCAAGTACAATATTGAAGCGGTATGGAGAGAGTGGACAGCCTTGTCTTGTTCCTGATCTTAGAGGAATTGCATTGAGATTCTGTCCATTTACTTTGATGTTGGCTGCTGGTTTGCTGTATGTAGTTTTTATTATGTTGAGGTAAGTTCCTGTTATACCAGACCTCTCCAAGACCTTTATCATGAAGGGGTGTTGGATTTTGTCAAAGGCTTTTTCAGCATTCAGTGAGATGATCATTTGATTTTTGTTTCTCAGCTTGTTTATATGGTGGATTACATTGATGGATTTTCGTATGTTGAACCAACCCTGCATGCCTGGGATGAAGTCTACTTGATCATGGTGGGTGAGTTTTCTGATGTGTTCTTGGACCCGATTTGCCAGTATTTTATTGAGTACTTTTGCATCAATGTTTTGGGGGATATTGGTCTGAAGTTCTCTTTCTTAGTTGTGTCTTTGTGTAGGTTAGGGATCAAGGTTATTGAAGCTTCGTAGAAAGAGTTTGGCAAAGACCCTTCTGCTTCTATTGCGTGGAATACTTTGAGAAGAATTGGTATAAGCTGTTCTTCGAATTTCTGGTAGAATTCTGCACCGAGGCCATCTGGCCCTGGGCTTTTTTTAGTTGGGAGACTTTTGATGACTGCTTCTATTTCCTTAGAGGACTATTTAAATTGCTTATCTGTTCTTGATTTAATTTTGGCAAATGATATATATCTAGAAAATTTTCCATTTCCTTTAGATTCTCAAATTGTGTGGAGTACAGGTTTTCAAATATGACCTGATGATTCTCTGGATTTCCTCCCTGTCCATTGTTATGTCTCCCTGCTCATTTCTGATTTTGTTAATTTGCATGTTCACACTCTGTCGTTTGGTAAGTTTGGATAAAGGTTTGTCTATCTTGTTGATTTTCTCAAAGAACCAACTCTTCGTTACATTGATTTTTTGTATTGTTTTCGTAGTCTCTGCTTTATTGATTTCAGTCCTTGATTTGATTATTTCCTGGCGTCTACTCCTCCTAGGTGAATTTGCTTCTTTTTGTTCTGGAGCTTTCAGTTGTGCTGTTAATTCTCTAGTGTGAGTATTTTCCAGTTTCTTCATGTGGGCAATTAGTGCAATGAATTTCTCTTGTAGCATTGCTTTCAAAGTGTCCCATAAGTTTGGGTATGTTGTGTCATCATTCTCATTGAATTCTATGAAGTCTTTAATTTCTTTTTTTTTATTTTTTCATTAACCCAGGAATGATGCAATTGTGCATTATTCAACTTCCATGATTGTGGAGGGTTTCTGCAATTTGTGTTGTTGCTGATTTCTAATTTTAATGCATGGTGATCTGATAAGGTGCATGGAGTTACTCCAATTTTTTTGTACCTGTTGAGATTTGATATGTTACCAAGTATGTGGTCGATTTTTGAGAATGTTCCATGTGGCGCTGAGAAGAAGGTATATTCTTTTTTATTTGGGTGGAATGTTCTATAGATATCTGTTAATCCCAATTGGGTCATAACTTCTATTAGTTCCTTTGTTTCTTTGTTAAGTTTCTGTCTGGTCCTCTTGTCTAGTGGTGAGAATGGGGTGCTGAAGTCTCCCACTATAATCGTGTGGGACTTTCTATGTGATTTGTGTTTTAGTAATATTTCTTTAATGAATGTGGGTGCCTTTGTATTTGGGGCATAGATGTTCAAGATTGAGACTTCATCTTGGTGTATTTTTCCTGTGTTGAGTATGAAGTGCCCTCCTTCATCTCTTTTGATTGATTTTATTTTGAAATCTAATTTGTTAGGTATTATGATTGCTACCCCCACTTGTTTCTTGGGTCCATTTGATTGGAAAATCTTTTCCCAACCGTTAATGAGGTAACATTTGTCTTTGAGGCTGAGGTGTGTTTCTTGTATGCAGCAGAAGGATGAGTTCTGTCTTCGAATCCAGTCTGTTAGCCTATGTCTCTTTATGGGCGAGTTAAGACCATTAATAATGAGGGATATTAATGACCATTGATTCCTCATTCTTGTTTGTTTTGGAATAGTTGGTGGTGGTGGAATTATATGTGGATTTCTACGTCTTTTCTTTTGGCTATTGGTAAGGTGGGATTATCTATTGTCTATGTTTTTCTGGTTGTAGTTAACTCCCTTGAGTTGGGGTTTTCCTTCCAGAACTTTCTGTAGGAATGGGTTAGTGAATATGTATTGTTTAAAACTGGTTTTGTTATGGAATATCTTGTTTTCTCTGTCTATAGTGATTGAAAGCTTTGCTGGGTATAGCAGTCTGGGCTGGCACCCATAGTCTCTTAGTGTTGGTAGAATATCTATCCAGGACCTTCTGGCTTTCAGAGTTTCCATGGAGAAGTCAGGTGTGATTCTGATAGGTTTGCTTTTGTATGTTACTTGGCCTTTTTCCTTTGCTGCTCTTAATATTCCTTCCTTATTCTGTATGTTCGGGGTTTTTACTATTATGTGGCAAGGGGATTTCGTTTTGTGGTCTACTCTATTTGTTGTTCTGTAGGCTTCTTGTACTTTCATTGGCATGTCTTTCTTTAAGTTGGGAAAGTTTTCATCTATGATTTTGTTAAATATGTTTTCTGCCCCTTTGAGGTGGATTTCTTCACCCTCTTCTATACCTATTATTCTTAGGTTTGGTCTTTTCACGGTGTCCCATATTTCCTGGGTATTTTGTGTTAGATATTTGTTGGACTTAAGATTTTCTTTGGTCGATGAATCTACTTCCCCTAGTGTATCTTCAACACCTGAGACTCTGTCTTCCATCTCTTGTATTCTGTTGGTTATGTTCGTATCTGTAGTACCTGACCATTTGCCCAGCTTTTCTATTTCCAGCATTCCTTCAGACTGCGTTTTTTTTATTGTGTCTATTTCAGCCTTCAACCCTTGTACTTTTTGAATTGTTTCTTACAATTTTTGCTTTGTCTTTACCTCTCTTTCTTACATTTGTTGAAGTTTTTGCTTTGTCTTTTCTTCCATTTCTTGCATTTTTGAATTTTTTGGATTGTTTTTCCTCCATTTCTTGCAGTTCTTGTATTTTTGGTTTGTTTTTTCTTCCATGTCTTTAAGAGATATTCTCATATCTTCTTTTAGGGTCTCTATCATTTTCATGAACTTTCTTTTAAGGTCTTTCTCATCTGCTTCTTCCGCAATGGACTGTCAGGTCTTGTGCATATAGACTCTCTAGTTTCTGGTGGTGTCATATTGGTTTTTCTGTTGGTGCATGTGTTTTTGTATTGTCTCCTTCCCATCATTTCTTCCTGTGGGTGCAGAAGGAGTCTCTTCCTCCCCTGGTGTGTATATGACCCCTTTCCAGTGGGTGGGAGCAGGTCCAATACCCTGGTGGCTTTCCTCTTGCATGGATGGAGGCCATCCTAGTATCAGGACCTTAGCAAACTCTGGGTAGGCTGGACCCTCACCTCATCTGTCCCATGGGTGGAGACTGGGTCTTGGAAGGTGGCAGTCTCTTGAGGGGCTGGATCCCATTGGGCTGGGATCTGGGTCAACTGTGCACACTCCTCAGGTCTCCGGTGGTTCTGCTTAGGCCACCAGAAGTTAGGCTTGCCTCACTTCCCTTGTCTTGTGGGTGAAGACTGGGACTTGGAAGCTGGCAGTCTTTGGGCAGGCTGAATCCCGCTGGTGTGGGATCTTATCTGTTGTGTGCAGTCCTCAGGTCTCCAGTGTTTCTTCTCAGGCCGCCGGAAGTTAGGCTTCAAGACTACATCCTTTTAAAGATTTAAATGATGACATATGAGCGTTTATAAATGGATTTGGGAATTTGAGATTTTAGTTATTTTTTCTAACTTTCCAGATTTTCCAAATATTTATTTATTTATTTTTATATTTTTATTTTTTTACTAGACAGGGTTTCTCTGTATTGTTTTGGAGGCTATCGGTCCAGCCCGGCCTCGAACTCACAGAGATCCTCCTGCCTCTGCCTCCCGAGTGCTGGGATTAAAGGCATGTGCCACCACAGCCCGGCCCCCACATATTTATTTTACAACAAGTATTTTACTACTTTTGTAGTTATTAAAACATAATAAAATTATTTTGAGGACAGCATATGTAAAGAATGAAATAGCACCAACTAGAGCAGACAGCTTTTAGAGAAATGGGGGATAGCTTAAAGCCATCTTGGGGTCTGTATAAATGCCTCATCCCTTTTATTTCTCATGGTTCTGGAGTATAAAGGTGTGAACAGGACTATATAGTGATATTAGTTCTACTGAGTCACAGATATTCAGAGTCTATGGTGAGCCATTCAACTCTGTTGCACAGTTATCGGTGAGGATGAACAGAGAACGTAATGCAAGAGGAAGTGGTTGTAATTTTAAAAAAGCACTGCCAGAGAGAAAGCCGCCATGATACAGAGTTCAAGTGGATGGTTTTATTATTATTATTATTATTATTATTATTATATTGTAAAAAGGGGAAAGGGGAGGTGGGGGACCAGCCTCCAGGGACAGAAACAGTGCGAGAGAAGAAAGAGAGGCAGAGAGAGAGGGGAGGGGGCAACAGACAGACAGAGAGGGAGAGAAAGAAAGAGAAGGATGGGAGGTGGGCGGGGCCCTTTTAAAAGGAAGGTAGTGAATAGGCACAGGCGGTGCTCTTAGTGGCAGCAGCTGAAGGCATATCCTGTCAGAACTCCAAAGGCAGGCCAGTAAAAATTCTTAGATACTAGCAGAAGTGCTGTAGATGTTTTAAAGACCACATTATAGTGAAGAATTCCTGAGTTACTTCCAGCTGAAAGAATGGAATAAAATAAAAGACAAGATTTTTTAAAGACCTGACACAGTATTATGAAACAAGGAACTGCGAAAGGTGTTCTTGAGTTCATTTTCTGTAGTTAACTACTGCTGGGCATGAAGCCTACCCTTAAGAGTAGTTTATTTTTCCAACGAGACTCCCTTGGAGAAAACTAAACTTATGTTTCCAAGTAGTTATCAACTAGAGATTGCTTTTGTGTTCAGGATGGAGGCATGGGTGCACATCTCCTTTCAGTTCTAGAACCCCATCTGCTGCAGACCCTTGCCTGCATGCATGTCCTGCCTCAGTCTCTGTGAGTTCATACGTGCATTGTTCCCTGTTAACAAGAGGGCCTTGTTTTCTTCAGAAACAAAGACTTATGCTCAACCTTGACTGCTTATTTCAGATGTTTTCTTGAACAGAGGAGCTTACAATTTTGGGGGCCTATTTCCCTAACAGAGGTAAGGCTCAGAGAGAGTCAAAGACTCAAGGAGCAATCATAGCACAGAGAATGATTGCTGTGTGTGTGTGTGTGTGTGTGTGTGTGTGTGTGTGTGTGTGTGTTTGTGTGTGTTTGTGGGAAGGGAGGCTCAATGGCTTGCATTCAAATGCAATCACTAGCCCAGGGTCAACAAGATATTCCAGAATCTGTATATTCTGGGGTAACACCCTTGGCCTCCATTGGAGAAGTGAAACTTGCTTGTACATTCTAGAGCCAACACTTGACATAGCTATTGAATGTTGAAGAGATGGAGTCTTCCTATATTTCAAATGGAGAGGACACAGATAGAGGTTTTCTTTCTTGAAGAAATGCAGTCCTCAGCCTTAGTCCATCAAGATGTTAAATCTTTACCCCAACATAGTGTCAAGATGGTCAGGAAATTTTCACCTATAAATTCCTTCAGAGAATACTAGTAGGTTAGAATGTATAACATACTCAAAAGCATAAACATAAATTATCAAATTAGTCAACATAAAATAGGCAAAGCAAGCTCTTCCAACAAGCTTGCTTCTGCTATACTAACATGTTTCTTATTATTTATATTATTTTACAAGTAACCTTTAGGACTAACATGGATTCCTAAGACAATACAAGTCTCATGGCTTCTTTAACTTCTCCAAAGTTCACTTTTGAAAATGCTTCCAAGTTGAGTCAAATTTTAAAAATCGAGACAGTTCTAACTCCAGATCTGACCATTTATGATATGAATACAGTTTTGTGGAAGTAGAAAAGTGAAAGCCGTCTTCATGAGTTTGAAAGGGGAAAGTGTTCGTGTGCAGAGAAAAGAATTCTTTACCACCTTAATCCATTATTAAAGGTGACCATTCATCCTTGGTAATCAGATCAATTTGTGCTGAGAATTTAACTCCATAAGTGTGAATTGGAAGTGATTTTATTAGTGCTCTACTACATCAAGCTTGATAAAATCCCCAATCCATTTCGGTTAAGTTTCTATTGATCCACTTAAGAGATCAATTTGGACTTGTTCGATTCTTTTGTCAGGGGATTTCATCTGGTTTGAGTTATGAAATAAATGTGATTTACAAAGGTAAGGGGAATGAAAAACAGTTCACATGATTGTTGACAATTGTTTGAATATAAGTGTTTGCAAGTGAGCGCTTACAGGGGCATCGCCATTTTGAAGTGGACCAGGGAACCAGAACAGTGGTTAGAGCATAACTTTCAGGGAAATTCCTAGTCACATCTTCCCTTGCTGCAGTAATAAGCACACTTTCAGTGTTATTACACTTTTGGGTGGTCAAAATACAGCTTTTTTCTCCTTAATTATTTCATATATCTACTTGTATGTGTAGCCAAGTCTTTCTCTCATTCTTCCTTTGCTCTCCTCTGTTACTTCCTGTGTTTTAAGATAAGTTTTCCTAGGAGACATAGACTGGATTTGAAAATCTCTGGTGGATCCTGGGCAATTACCTGCTAACCATTCTCTTTGTCTTTTTCTGGGACAGTTTTAGGGAGTGGTCTTAGAGGGAGAACTGCCCAGAAACATCTCTCATTCTCCTGAAATTATATCTTCTTGTTGACAGGATAAAGATCTCTCACCCACCCTGCCCCCCAGAAGGCAGAGTTTGATACTGTGGCATTTTTTTTCTGATGAAGAATGGATGTATAGATTGGTAGCCTCGCTGCATTTGTCTATTATATTTTGAAAGTTAAGACTAAAGACTAAAGTGAAGCTCAAAAGATTGAAAGTAATTGAGGGTCAATCTGTTACTTAAGGCCATGGTATCTGCCAGGTTTTAGCAGAAGAACCATTTTAATTCTGCAGCCATAAAAGAGAACTTCTGATTTCAATTAGACTATAATAAATATGGGACCACTGTGAAAGTCAAGATCTGGAAAGAGGGTTTTGAGATGAGAGAATTTATTGTGAAGAAGCATGCATGTGCGAGTGGTGTCTTATACAGTGAGGAATCCATGCATTCATAGCACCTGAGGCAGGAGCATATATTTGCATGCATGCATGTCACAAACATACTATTACCCTGGGAAAGTGGGACAAAGATTGTGGGAAAAGGTGAGACCTTAGTCAAGGACTCAAATAAGATGCCTTATTTCATCATGATTTTAATTAACTATTGCTAAATAACTATTAAAAGTAATTTTTAAAAACTACTTCTCATGTTCATTTGTTTATCAGAAAAAAACCTGAAAAGGCTAAGTTTCCTAACAAAAGGAATTAGTCAATGTTTCTTTTGCTGTACTTCATTCCTTCTCGAGAGGCATTTTTTACTTGAGTCATTGAAGAGGTTTCACACTTTAAAGCATTTCGGTCTTACAAATGGCCTTATTGACATTTATTTTAGCAAGTCCAGTTTTCACGGCATCCTCCCTAGAAGTTGGATAGCTTCTAACCCCGCCCCCCAGAGACTATGCTATGAGAGGGACATGGCAAATTACACCTCACTGCATCCTTATAATGAAGGGATACTTATTGTTACTGAACTTCTCTCTAGAAAGTCTCAGAACCCATGAGAGCCGGCAGCAGAAAGCAGTGACAACCTCTGGCAACAGATAGACAAGCAGCTTCATTTGACTTCACAGAAACCTTTTGTTTTCTCATGTATTCAGCTACCTTCACATCAACTTTGTAATGATCGAAATGCTTACTAAAGAGACAACATTAAACATTCGGCTTAAATTTATTCGTGTAACCAGAAAGATGGTGTAGAAAAATAGAGAAATAAGTATTTTTTCTCAAAGATGCATAACAATAATGGAGGATGATGGCAACCATGGGCTGTTCTTTCACATAGCAAAGCTTTTATCTTTTAAAATCACACTATGCGTCAAAGTCTATCATAAAATTTACAGTTTAAAATCAAACTCTGCTGGTGCCTTAATAAAAACGGAAATGCTAAGGTTTCTGTTCCATCTAGGGCCTGCTTTGCTTCTATTTTCAGGGAATTCCTAAGACTGCCTGAATGAATTACAAGCAAATTTAGCTGTGTTTGTTGATTCTTTTTTTGTTCTTACTTGCTTATGACAGGTAATGTAGTACATTGCTGATGCTGTTGATTAATGGTCATGGGAACACTTGGGAGCATAATCAATCTTCAGAGCAATTTATTGTTTGTACAGTTTACTGCCAATGCTGCAAGAAAGATTTTTCTTTTCATACATTTGAAATCACAGGAAAATTGCCTTTCTTTCGAAGTGCTGGGATGTTTCTTCCTTGAGTTCCTGAAAGAGGATAGTGGGAGTGAGTTACAGCCAGCCTTTTAGTGGGTGACTGAAGAAGGCAGAGTCCCTGGTCTAGTAGGTTAGCTGCCATTCCACCATCCTGTTTCATAGACAGGAGAAGGATTGGAAACAAAGTGTGTTTAAGCAAACTACATTGTAAGCAATGGTTTACATATAGCATCGATTTGTAGGTTGCAGTTACTGAGGAGAGAGCTAGTTGAGAAGGAGAGGTTGACAAATGTGGGCTGCAAACAGATGGTCACATTGAAACTCTGTTTGATTTCTCCTGATTCCCATTGCTAAAAATCCCTCAGCAGAAGTAGTCTCATGCTGCACTGCACCCTGGCTTGTACATTTCCTTATTTCTGTCCAGTAACTCAGGTTCCTGGGTTCTATCTAGGGACAGAAGATTGACACGTTCAGGGTTATAACTTTAGTGTGGGCAGGTGCCAAGGGTTTGGCTGCTTTGCCTACAGAACAAGTTCAGGGAGAGAAGGCGGAAAGGATGCCATGTTTTTCCTCAAGCAGAAGTAGCAGGCCACCGTCTTGGTGATATGGGGGACTTCCTGAGGTCTTCCTTCTGGGTCTGTGCCACACAATTTTTTTAAAGTTCATTTCAACCATCTGTCATAGAGAATAAAAGAAGTCAAGTTGGATGAGCCATGTCTGATTATTCTGTCTTCTTAATTCCCTGGGTCAGATTAAGGTATGATAAAATGATATGGGAATATAACCCACAAGAAAGAATAATTACGGAGATTCTGACATTTATCATGAAGAAATAGAAGGACAGGGATAACATCAACCCACGAGGAACCAGGGGTAACATCAAGCCTGTGAACCAGTGAAAGAGTACAGGGTGGATATATGGACCCTAAATGCTATAGTGCTTGCTCTTGGTGAGGAACGACAGTGATTTCCAGTGTTCCACAGGCTAATTCACATATAAACTTACACATTAATTCGCATGATTACAGTTTTGAAATTTTGTTTTTAAGTCAATAAATAGCATTTATGTATGTCTCTGGGCTATAAGAAATGCTTTGATTTATGTGTATGTTTTATTAAAAAATGGGCATAAATAATACACTTACCACCTGAACAACCTATCACTTTTTATTTAGTAATTTATTGGTGAGTGTTAAAGTTCTACTCTTATAGCACTTTGAAATGTATTCCACGTTGTGCCAATTATGCAGTAATCATGCAGGACAGTAGACTGCTAATGATGATGCTTAGCGAGTTGGTTAGAGGTTATGCTTTTTGGTCAAATCTCTACTTTCTCTACCTTACTCCAATGCCCAGCCTCTGGTAACCTTCTGCTCTATTTCCTTGCAATCAACATTACAGATTTCCCCTTAAGTGGGATCACCTGATATGTTTCTTCTCCACTTATTTATTTTCCTTTGAACAAAACTTTCTAGGTGTATTTATGATTCAATTTCTCCTTTATGACCGAGTGGAGTACACAGGATTCTATTCAACACACTAAACACATTGCTGAGTCTGTCCATCTATCTGTGGACTCTTTGTCAACTTCCATATCTTAAATATTGTGAATGAGAAAAAAACGAGGGTGTAGACATTCTATATGCATGTATTTGTGTTTCTTTACATATATGCCAAGATGGGGATGCAATAGCAATTTTAAGATTCCTTTCCAGGATGTCCTATTCCACACATTGTCTTCTGTTTCTCCTGCGCAGTGGCCATTCTATCATACACTTCCTCAGACACATGCTTCTCTTCTCGTGGACTTACAGCCTATTATCTGATATATTGATTTCACTGTGGGCTTTAGATCCTCAAATATACACGTCAAATTCCTTTGATATTTCTGTGACAAAAAACTACCACAGTACTGCACGTACTACTAGTGGCTTAATAAACATTTTTGGAAGACTGAAAGAAGGCTTTTAGAGATACAGATTTATTTACTGTTTTCGGACATAACATGGTTGTTGCATTCATGAATCCACAGAAGCTAAGGCTTTTGTATAGTTAACTTTTTTTGAAGAATCAGTAAATTCTGAAATGATGATAAACAATATGTAGAAAACACAAAACCCATAAACACAATTATTTGTTATTGCCATGAGACATTGTTATATGTAATTGTACTACTGTGCTTCTATATATCCTTCAGTGGGTGGGCAGTTTACTTCTGCATCACTAAGACTCAAGGTCTTGTGGCACCTGTTGCCATGTCCACAACGTCATTGAATTTTGAGGATTCCAGTTATTATAATACTGTGGGAATACCATAACATTTGAGGTCTGTCCTTGACCAAATATTGACATGTGGTATATAACTATGCTTAACATTTAGTTATCAAAGAGAACTTAAATAAAAAAATAAACTCAGAATGTGAGGACCTTGGCACTGTACACCCTGTGATTTTAAACCCAGTGCACAACCAGGGTTATAATAGAGCTGAAATGAGAACATATCTCTTCAAGCTCATAGGATGCAAATAGTTTGAAGAATACATTTGCAGTTGGAAATGGACCCACAGGAATGGATGAGTTCCTTTCTTCAATATTCATTTTTTATAACCATCATGATTAGTTCCTCCATGTGACAAATTCTAACCTTGTTACTTAGAAATAACTATATTCTGTCCTTACTGTGCGTACAGATGACATTATAACCTTTAATTAAAAATAAATAACCAGCCAGGTGGTGGTGGTGCACGCCTTTTATCCAAGCACACAGGAAGCAGAGGCAGGCAGATCTCTGTGAGTTTGAAGCCAGACTGGTCTACAGACTAAGTTCCAGGACAGGCTCCAAAGCTAAGAGAAGCCCGTTCTTGAAAGACAAACAGCAACAAAAAGATAAAACAAAAGAACCAAAAGGTTGGAGTGATGTCTCTTGCAAAGGACCCAGATTCGGTTCCTAGTATCCACATGGTGGCTCACAGCCATCTGAAACGCTGGTTCCAGGGGAACTGATGTTCTCTTTTTAACTCTGTGGGCACTGGGCACATACATGATGGACGCGTATGTATACATACATGCAAAATACTCACACACATAAAAGGAAATAAATATTAAGAGAGAAATGGAGTGAAAAGGCGACTCTGCAGTTTGTCTTCAACACTGTGTCTCCTCACTGATGTCTCTGTTTGCTGCTCTCATACTGTTCACAAGTCTAATTGAGCAGGAAAATGTGGAAAGACTTTATAAAGATGAAAGGGAGGTAATGGCTTTTTGTGCTGAAGTAAAAAGGCTACTTTACAAAAATCGGACTCTGCAGGCGCCCAGTTGTTGTTCTAAGAGACTGGCTCTTGATAGTTACCGCCAGAAGACAGAAGGCACGACTTCACCATGTTGGTTCACGTTTGGTGATGAACGCAGCATCTTCAGTGCCTGGTTTCTTGAAGAGGCTTCTATGCCGAGAGCCATTGCATGCAGCCATGAAGGATTATGACCGCCTTGGTGGATAACTGTGCCCTGTGTGTTCTGCATTAGTAGACTGTCAACCTCTTCCTGATCTAGCTAAGCAGTAGAGCAGAATGGTGGTGACTTACGGGGTGAGTCTCACATGAGATACTTTCCTCACTTTAGGAGTCACTCCAATGCAGCAAATGCTTTATATGACTCGGGAGTACCACCCACTGACTCTATCTCATAAACAGCTTCATGGAAAGACCCACACAGTAAAGAGAAGAGGGCTTCATGCTCCTACACATCTTCTTTAGTGTGAGTTTGTGACTTTCACTTTCAGTTAAGATGCTAAAGTTGGTTCTTTCCAATTAGAAATGAAAATATGCCAGCAGAAACTAAATAATTAGCCAGGTGGTGGTTGCACATGTCTACCTAACGCAATCCTAACGCTTGGCAAGCAGAGGCAGTCAAATATCTAGAGTTTGAGGCCAGCCTGGCCTACTAAGTGAGTTCCAGGACAGCCAGGGCTACACAGAGAAACCCTCTCTCAACACTCAGCCTCTCCCAAAAAAACCCTAAATAATTTGTATAATGTATATATCTCATAATATCACTGACAAAAAGAAAACAGGTTAAGATTTCACAATAATTTGGAGCTTCAAACTCTGAGTTTTCAACTTATTTTAATGAAAGAATTATGCATTTTAAAGTGGGTTTTCAGGGAGAGTCTGTTGAGCATTAAGTGGCCCACCATGAATCACTTGTGGTTTATTTCCTCAATACATTCCTTTGGCCTTGGAGAGTAGCATCCTTAACGAATAGGAGCACTTTGGATTCTTATACTCTTATCGCTCTGTAAATATTAGCAGGTGTTTGAAAACCAGGCTTCCTTAGCTTTTTACTTTATCACACAATTGCCAAGTGAGGTGGAGGGTCAGACGAGAATTTTACTTACTGTGCCTTTCAGAAAAGAAAAGGAGAGGTAAAAAGTAAATGACTTGCCTTGACGCTAAATAATAAAACAAGGGATCTATCAATACAGAGTTTTCTTGAGTCCTCATTTAGTTTTGAAATCATTTTACTTTCAATAGGCAAAAGCAGTCATTTGTTTCCTCTTTGGATTGTATTATATTTCTATGCAAACTGTTTGACTTTAGGATATTGAGGTATAAATAAGAACAGATCACTTGAGTTTTTGTGTTTATTACTGATATTTCATAGTTTTATATTTATATTCATTAGATCTTTGTCATTTAAATATTAAATAAGCTTATAGGATACCAATCTTTAATAAATTGGAGAAATGGAAATTAGCCAGAAAAATAGTCAAACTTAATATTAAATTATAAAATGCATTTCACAATGTCTAATAGATTTGGCTGAAAACTTAACCTTAGTTTTCTTAGTAGTTAACAAAGGGAACATTCAAGAAATATTTTACTTCTAATACTGAAGGATTTTCCTGTGTATCCTACCATGAAATTAGATTGCTTACACATTCTAATATATACTTCCAAAATGGTGCATTTAATTCATGGTTAAGATAGCAAGAAAAGATTGCTAAATCAACTATGGAAATAAGCTGTATTTTAATCTAAGTAGAAAGTCAATTAACCTTGGTGTCAATAATTTTTGGTGGGATAATATGGTCTCCTGGTTGTGCCAGGAACACTTGAAGAGAAAATGGAAGTGAATTTTGTTGTTGTTGTTTTATGGTATTGTGTATTCAACATTCCTTCCATGGCTTAAGATGCTAGGGAATAATTTTGTCATTATAAATTATCATATTCATTGACCAGGTCAGTGGCGAATTGCAAGTGAATATTCAAAATAAGCTGAGCAAATCAAGTTATCTCTATGGAACATATTGGAGAATGTCTAACAATATTGGCTAGCTGGGAGAGCATCCAAGGGATATATTTGGATCTTGGCACCTTTTTTTTGCCTGATCAACAGAGTATGGAAATATTTGCTCTCTCCACATGCCAAAATCATAGTAGCCATATTTGTTGAGTGGCAGTTATATGCCACAATATGTAATTGTTACAGTAATATTAAGATAGCACATGCATGAAATGTAGTGAAATTGCCCCCGCGAAGGCCTGGGACAAATCACTGTAACCCACAGTGTATTAAGGAAAGTTACCAAGAAGTACTAGAACTGTTGGATGACTTGTACAAGAGGAAAGCCTTGGCTCTTTTGACGTGATAGGTAAAGATTTCCTGGAAGAATTGGTAGCTGGGGGTTCTGGAGGGACTGATAGAGTTGTACCTGGAAGAGGAGTTCACAGTCAGTGTTTTGTGAGTGTAAGCACATGCTTATCCTCTGGTCCCCTCCTGTCTTTGGTGTCATTCTCGCCTACCAGAGTAGTTGCTGTAAAAAGTCATCTCACTTCTCTCTTCTGTATACACTCAGAGGGCAGCTCAGACCCTGCTCATCGATCGCCATCTGTCTCCTCACATTGCATTATGGGATTTTTAAGACACTCACTGAAGTGCGCTGCCCGCTTAGATTCTTGGCATAATTTTTCTCTTCGGTGACGCAAGAGATGTGCAGATCCTTCCCTCAATTTTAGGCTGCCACCCATTGATATGGTTCTATTAGAAGGACATTTCTCTGTTTCTTTTCCCTTGATGCCTATCGGGGTTAGCAGGACCCAATTCCCTACAAATCCCGGGGATGGGAGCACAGGGTTGGAAGGCACGGTGGGGGTGGGGGGGCAGGAACACGGAGCAATGTTGTTTACTAAGAAAATGAGACACATGTAGGAAACTGGTAAAGCATAGACTTGAAAGATATTCTGGCCTCATCCTGTAGAGGTATTTGACAGGCTGAGAAAATCGCATTTGATTTAATTAGAAATGGGTATTTGACAGAGCTTTCTCAGCAGGGTTTATGGTCAGCATTCACAGGCTCTCTCCCCTCTCCCCTGCACACCTATTCTTCTCTGTAACTGCTGTGCACATACACGTGTCGGTAAGGGGGCTTCCCATGACATATTGTTATAAGAAAAATATGGGGCGGGTGTATTGTTTTATCTTCCCATGGTGCCATCCACAGCTCTGGGAATGTGAGAAGGGCTTCGTGAAGAAGAAAACTGAGAATGAAAGTTGGGAAATCTCACAGCGTTTTTTAGAATGTCACATATAAAAGGGGCTCAAACATCTTTCAGAGGGAGATGTATTACTTTTGACAAAGAAAGTAGACAACACCATTAAAACTAGGACTCTGAACTTACCCATTGGAAGTCTTTCCTTTGAACTGGCAGAGACTAGATGGAAGCTAAAACAAATCTCGGAGCTTCATGCTTTGCTGACAGCGGAGAGGTGGTTTAGCTAGCTTCTAGCCAAGTGTTTAAGGGACTTTGAAACGCTTCCAGTTTACAGTGCATTTGGCAGCTCTCTGGTGGAGAATCTCTCTCTCTCTCTCTCTCTCTCTCTCTCTCTCTCTCTCTCTCTCTCTCTCTCTCTCTTTATGTGGTTTCTGTTTGAAAGTGAACTCTACGCTAGTTACATTAAGTAGCACTTTAAAAAAATCTGTTGCTGAGTTAATTATGGCAGGGACAGCAGCAACACAATCACAGGCTGATGCGAATGTTTTATTCAATGAACCAAAGATATATCCACCAGGGCTGTATAGAAATGGCAGTGGACTGAAAATAATCAAATATGAATGAGTCTAGGTAGCCAATGGCACTGACAGCTTATGAAGCTGAACACTAGGAATTCTTCCCAGCTGCAGTTTATGTGAGAGTCACTGAAGAAAGCAACCCCTGGCATGATTATATTTTCTTGTGGAATGTAACTAATTTCACAGTGGAATAATTTTGACTAGAGTTCTTAGTTTCTTCCCATATGTTTTATTTCATTTGCTTGAAGAATGGTCCTTGCCCTGGCATATTTGGTTGCTATAGAGCACTGTAGGAAAAATGTTTACTTTTTGTGCAATCATCAGTAACCAAAAAAGGAGGTGAGTCATGGCACATTGCTTTTACACAATTGTGTGTAGGCAGAGACTGCAAGACCAAACAAAGCAAGACACCATCTTGGCTTCTGTGCAAGACTGGAGGTAAACAGAAAACTGAAAATTATAGATGAACATGTAAATTGGATTTTCATAATCCTCCTGTACACGAGTGTATATTTGAGAGTTGAGAAACTACTTTGTCCTCATTCTAAAACAGAAACACTTGAGAAGTAATGGCCTAATTGGCTAATGTTCTAAGATACTTGATGTTTACATTTTCTTTTTAAAAGATGCTCCACAAAGGTTTTAGTGACTATGTACAAAGGAAACTAAATGATATACAAAATTTATACTGATTCCTTTTGGATTTATTGAAGGGCAGATTTCTGACTTACTTCAAGGCTTGTGTGTGTGTGTGTGTGTGTGTGTGTGTGTGTGTGTGTGTGTGTCTTTCCGGTATAGATGTTGGCACAAACTCCTGATTATCTTTTAGAAGGGTTTACTTTGAACTTAGTTCTTTTGTAGATTAAGAAACAAACCAACCTTTAAATGCTAGTTTATCTGTTCTAACTCTACCCCATATACACAAAGATACACACAAGTATATATATATGCATATATATATATATATCCATGTACACCTCTCCTATACCCACACATCCCCACACACCTATATTCCTTCACATACGCATCCCACACACCTTTATCTTCCCCACACCTATATTTCCCCATTTATACACTCTCCACAACTATATATACCCCCCATATCCGTTTTCCTTGCAAAAATTTAAGAAGTTATTCTATAGGTAAAAATCAATCCATCAAAAAATTTTCTGTTAGTTACAGGATGAAAATGATTTTGATCTCCATCTTTTCAGAATTCTCAGCCAAGTTGTCCCATAATGAAATATAGATTAATAAGTGAAGGACAAACAGAAGTTAATTACTATCTGTTCCCCATGTATTTAGGGAGCTACTCAGAGATAAATATAAATCTTCAGAGGTAGAGAGAGTTCAAGCTTCTGCTCAAATATGCTCAAAATAACTTATTGCAAAGAGACATGTTTGGGGGTGGCATATTATGGTTTCCCAATCATATTCTGATCTACATTATTCATCATTTGAATATCTGAAAAATAGATAAAATGGAGCTATACGGAAGTTAAATTTTTCCCCTCTCCTCTCTGGTAAAAACATATGTTAGAAAGACTAACAAGAGAAGTCATATGAATTTATCATGGGCCTATGCACTGACAAATATAAGACTGGAAGAAAAGCCAGATGGTTAGAACATGCATGGAGTCCAAGTCTATATTGGATTGCAGAGTTTAGAGTTTCTGGAACTGGGGACAGTCAAGGGAGAATACAAAGGATTGCTGCTGGTGTTCAGTCAGATAAGACATTAAGTTTAAAGAAAGGTCCATGTCATAGTTTGGAGAAGAAAGAGATGTAAGATACAAAAAGTTAGGACCTGAACTCAGGAGCTTGACTTCCTGTCTCAAAACAAACAATGTACCTGAAAAACACTGTTTTGAGTAGGTTGTTTTCTGAGTCCAGAGGAAGAGTGAGAAGTTAACAAGATGGCTGCAATTTCTGTGAGATATGCTAGCACCAGTGGAATTGCTTTGTAGCCATTCTGGCAGGAAGGAAGATTTTCAAAAGAGACACCTCTTTTTCCTCTGGCTGCCAGACATTTAAATAATGGAGTCCAAGAAGTTGGTGTTTCCCAGGAGTCTTATACTGAGAAAGAAAACAGTTGTGACTGTGGTACCAGCTAGAGGAGAAACTTGTCTTCCAGAAAAGTATTTTGCACAGTTCTGACAACTCACCAGCTCACTCAGACGATGATGATGGACAGAGCAGCTTCACCCTCTGTTTAAACCTCAACCTCATTCTACTGCCCAAGACAGACTCGGGAGTCCCTGGGCTCCAGTATTTGTTTCTCTCCTCATTATGACTACACTGAATCAATCACCTCATTGAATCAATCATCTTCCTGCTTTTAACTATCACTCATTTCTTTAATTTACCTATTGAGAATGGATAGCCAGGGCCCTGATTCTGACCTCAAGTCTCCCAGAACAACTGCAATGTAGCACCAGTTCAAGATCCAAATACAAAAACAATGATTCATTCAAAGATAGTTGAGTGCTGTCATTTTTAACCCCTGACTTCATGTTAATGTGCAAAAGGCATAAACAGCTGAATGAGATGATACCATTTCTTGAGTTTTTCAAGGCAGAATAGCAACTTCACTAACAATTATAGCATACTATGATATATTCTGTAAGAAAATAATAGTGCGTAGGTCATGATAGAACTTGTGATACATTACACCCCAAAGCACAACAGAATTTGCTACTCTAAGATATGCCTCCGGACCATGTTGATTATTTTGAGAAAGAGCCATACTTGGAGTTGCCTGTTTTTAGGGAGAAATTGATACCTATAGAGGAAACCTCCACTGTGTGGGTTTGTGTGGCTGTGTGTGTGTTCCTTCGAGGGAGGGTACTTATACATGTGTGAATGTGGAGACCAGAGGTTGATGTCAGCCGTCTTCTTTGATATTTTTCCAAATGATCATCATCATCATCATCATCAACATCATTATCAGAGTTGTTTTCAAGTAGAGACTCTCACCAAACCTGGAGCTCACCTCTTCAGCCAGAGTGGCTGGCCAGGAAACCCCAAGGATCCAGGCTTCTGCGTCTGGCTTCTTTGTGTTGGCTTTAGGAGTAGCAGATCAAAACTCAGCACAGCACTTACAGAACAGGCCATCTCTCCAACTCTGGAGTTTTTTTTTATGAAGTTACTGTTCTCAGAAAGCCCTTAGAGGATGGGGAACTGGATAAGTGGTTGTCTTAGAGCTGTGGGAAGAAGCCTGCCTTTGTCATCTAATCCTTCCTGGCCTTTCCCTCAATCCTTTCCTTGTTTCACAGAACAATGCTATTTAAGACTGCAATTTCAAATGTTTCCTTTGAGATTTAGCCTAGAGTCTATACTCACTTCCTGGATCCTCCTATGTACTTAAGAAAACACTTGAGCTAATTGACATGAACTCATTTGTTTCTCTTAACTCATTCATCATTTGTTACACAGGGCTCCAGATTAGAAATACAAAGGACACAGGCAACTCTCCTACCCCTTCATAACTAGAGAATGTGGATGATTAGAAGAGTCCCAAAGCCAAAAGCTCACACTAAGAAGCTTGCTGCTCTATACCAACAACATAAGCAAGATCTAACTTTCTCCTACCTGCAAAGCTCTCCTTTAAATGCACACAACTATGTATTCTCACAGAACAAAGTGATGGCAAAGCAGATAGCTCACTAAAAGGATACATGTGCAACTCCTAAAGTATGAAGATGACTCAACCTCAATCATAAAAGGACAATTGTATGGAAGTTGAGACTCTTCTCTACTTAGATTGACGGATTGCTGTTTCATGTACCTTCGGGCCAAGAATGTGGGGGAAAACAAGCTCTCTTAACTCTGAGGAGAAGCTACACTAAAATGGTCAAGATGCTAATTGCTAATCCCATTACTTGTCCTGTGGAGATAACAGACCTTAAGGTCAGCTTCTGCTAGTTAGCAGTGATTTTTTTCTCCGAAACAAAACCCAAACCATAGCAGAAACAAACAAGGAAGACAAAACGAAAAATACAACTACTAACTGATAATTTATCTCCCTTTAATGTGACCAAACCCAAGATCTGATAACTCCCAGGAAGCATTAGAGAGTGCAAGGGCCTCCTTATGCATCACCTAGCATAAGGAGTCAATATTTCTATGAGGTTTAACCAGCAAAAAAAAAAAAACCAAGACAACAATAACACACCCAGACACACATGTACTTGCGCGCACATACATGCACATACACACATGAATGTGCGCAAACACACACACATGCACGCGTGAACATACACACACACACAAACACACATACTGGAGAGTTGGCTCAGCAGTTTAAAAAAAAGCATACTTGCTGCTCTTACAGAGGATCTGAGATCAGTTCCTAGCAACCACATCCATAAGGCTGCTCACAACTACCTGTTACTCCAGGTCCAGGAAATCCCATTCTTTCTTCTGGCCTCTTTGGACACCTGCATGCAGGAATAGAACTAAATCCAAACTGAAACACACAAAAGAAGAAAGCAAGCAGACCCAGTGGTGACCTGCATGTTAGACTCTGCATGAAGCTTGCTTTGCAGTCCTCTGACTTCCTGTCTTTTCCCATGAAAGCCCACCTTTATGAGGTGTCTGAGCTTCCAACGTTGCCTTTGTTGAGAAGGTTTGTCTTCCTTAGGTGCTCAGCCATGGTTAACACAGATTTCCTTCCTTTGTCTTCTCCTTTTCTGTGTATTGGCTTTGGAGCCTTAAGAAAGTCTCAGATTTTGAAGCAACATTGCTAGAAAATTAGTACAACATGTATGAAGAAGAATTGAAAATGTATTAAAATGTCACACTTCTCAAAGAAAAATTTCTATCTATTCTGGAATCATACTATTATATATTTGCAATGTGGCATACGTATAATGCTGTTACTTTCATGATTACTTATAATAGTAAAATTTAGAAACCAGCTGAGTTGCACTAGTAACAAAGTGATTAAATACAACATGCTATTATGCTACAATAGTGAACTACACAGTTGCCAGGAAATGATATGGAAACATCCCCCTCCTGAACGTATAATTAAGTGAAAACAGAAATGTATATAACATAGTTTGTCACACCCTATCATTTACATTAAAGCAGAGGAAAAATATGCTTATCTCTGCTTATTTATGTATAAATATCTTTGGGAGCACACACAAAATTAGTTGATGAGGAAGGAAACTGGGTTACATTAAAAAATAGGGCAAAAGAAACTTTTCACATGAAAAATTAAATGTATCTATCTAAAAAGAAGTAAGAAAGAAACAAATAATTCCAACCTGGATTCCTTTAAACAGGAAATTTTATTTGAACTGAATCTTGGAAGATGAGTATTTCAAGCAGAGAGGAAGAAAGAAAGAAATGCCATGAAAAAATGTAGGAAATACACGAAAATCTTTGGGGGGTCAGCCAAACTGCAAAATGCCACTTAGCAGGAAAGTTCAAAGAGATAAGAAAAGAGCCGTGATACATAAAACAAAGGGAACAGAAAGTTCCAGAAGGAAGATCTGATCATTAGCGGTAAGCACAGCAGGGAGGTCATGCAAGGCTGCAGCTCTCCCGTGGTTATCTGGTGTTGATGCCCTCTCTCTGCTCTTCGCTCTTTGCCTCTGGGCCCTGAGGTTAAGGGTGTTAGTTTTATTTCTAGCTTCACTAGCCAGTGATTTTCACACTGCTTGCCATACACGTGTCTCTTTGTTAGGTACAAGGGGAATACAAAAGTGTCAGGAAACATAGGACAGGATTTCAACATTTTTTAAATCTACTCTGTGAGAGAAATCGTATATACTTAGGAACAGGTGGATGGTCATGAAGCGGTGTATCTAAAAGCGCAGAGTGCAGCCACATTCCTGATGCTCATATAGTCAGTGTGTTAAGACACTTGTAGGCTGGAATCCAACAAGTCCACGTACATTCTAACAATCAATTGTCAGAGATAATAATGCATAATCTACAGGCAGATGATAACACTGTTCTTATAATTCTAACAACGGTGACCCTAATTTAGGATCAGTGCTTAACTCAGTTATGTCTTCTCTCTCCTTCGCAAGTCAGTTTCTTCATGCATGCTTCTCTGCATGTTCTATAATTTGGTGTATACAGGAATGAATGAGGCATGGATTACAAAAGGGATCTATAGATTTAAGCTGGGAAGCATGAGCAGCTAACTTAGCAAGAAAAGAGGACATGGGGGATGCTGGCAAAAGGAGCAGCGTGGAGCAGAGCTGGACTCTTCTGAAACATGTGACCCATTCTGACCTCACTGAGCAGGAAGACTGCTCCTCTGACCTGAAACTAGATATGCAGTAGCAACCAAATCGGGTCACCCCTCCCAGTTATGGAGGCTTTCCCATTAGTAACAAGAGCCAGAGATTGTTTTCATTTCATTGCTAGAAGCAGAAAGCTATTCTCTGAAAGAAGTCAGGGCTACAAGGCAAATCCATAGAGCTGGTGCAGGAGATATAGAGGCTGAGCAGGAGTGACCATCTGTTCCGCTGTCCTTTGAGGTAGTCTCTGAAGAAAGTGTCACAGTGTAGTGAACAACTGTATCAAATCGTCTTAGGGTCCCTTCATGTGCTAATCTTTTAATTAGCTTTAATAATCTAAGAGTCGTACAGAGATGACTAGCCTAAAGATGAGATTATTCTTGCAAGCTTTTCTCAGGGTTTTTAATAATAACTCTTGAATAATAATTCCAGTAATGCAATGACATGCTTCTGGCAAACTGTGTGACCTGATATCACCATTGGTATTTATAAATGTTTATAAGAGACAAATAGTTCATCAACTTTACTGATCATTGCAGGTAAGTACTATATGTTTCCTTCTCAAAAACTTGTCATGCCACTCCAACAGACAATATTTTAACCATTCTTTAAAGAACAAAATTTGAAAAAAAACGAAAACCAAAACAAAAGAACAAAATTTGCACACAGTAATTACCCAACTCTGGATTATGACAGGGCCATTGACCTGGTATATTTTCTGGATACCAATAGCCATCATAAAATATCTGACAAAGCATGTGAAACAGACATGTTCACTCTGGCCCAAAGTTCTGAAGACCCGGGTCAAGATTGGGCATCCTCATTTGTTTGGACCTCTTAGAGGGAAGTCCTTTGTAATTGGAGTATGCCCCAGAGCAAGAACAAATAACATGAGCTACAATAGACTCTTTCTTACAGTTGTTGAAAAAAAAAGCCAAATCATATCCCAAGGAAATCACAGACTTCAGTTTGCCAGACTTGTGGACATCAGAAGACAGACTGCAGTGTTGTGTCCTCATGCTTCCAATGGCTACACTTCAGCTAGATTTCTCTCAGTTCTGTCACATCCCCAGAGTAGCACACTTCTTCCTCCAGGGTACCTGGATACCAGGGACTGCCTGGGAGACCTGATCTATATGCTACTCAGCAGTCACACGCCATGAATCCTCCTTCCTATGGCACCTGTAGGAAGGGGATCCCTCTCTGCCTCATGGACCAGAACTCTCATCAGAACCCTCATCATGTTGTCATCTATGGCATTAACAATTTTTAAATTAATCTCTTATCCCATAGTACAATCCACCTCAGTAATCCCTCTGAGACTCAAGACAAATACTATACATTGAGGACCAGAAGCTATGCAGATTTCAAAGGCAAACACAATGTGAGCTAAGTCATTGAAAACAACCCTAACATCAATTTATACCTATGATGTTATTAGTCTCCTACATTACATTTACAGGAAAAGACATAATTTGAAACAGGAGCAGTGTATCCCAAAGGTAATTTTCCTCACAGCAGGTGTGGATGCATCTCATTGTGTCAGAGGACAGTATGATGGAGTCAGTTTTCTTTCTATCATGTGGGTTCCAGGTATTGAATTCATGTCTTCAGGCTTGGAATCAGACATCTTTACCCTCTGATGCATCTCAGTGACTCTTAACTTGTCTCTTAATTTTAACTTGCCAATTAGTCTACTTTCTTGGTTTCTCATCACAGACAAAGTGATGTGACACACGTCTGCCAAAACAATCAGAGGCAGCTACAGTCACTGTGGACATCACTCAACAGAAGTTAACAATTCTGACTCAGTGTTACTGAATAAGAAGAATATTACTCTGATTTGTTCTAAGCGATCCATGTTTTTACCTCAGAAATTTTCCAGTCTACCAATCCAGTGCTGGTACTATCATACAGTGCACCACCACAACACAACTTTTTACACAGGTACTAGGGGTTGAACTCAGGTCCTCATGCTTGTCAGGCAAGCGGTTGATGAACTGAGCCATCTCTCTAAGCCCAACTCTTCATGATTCATAACCTCTTGCTTTCCAGAAAAATGGACCCTAACTGAAATTACTCATTATTTTCATGCTATCTGTTGACATGGACTGTTTTGAACAAATCACTGTGACCAAATCTTACTTTATTCAATGACATTGAGTCAAAAGTGTTAACCATTGATAAGTAAGTACCATGGTGACTGTACCTGCCTGATCGTTTGGATAGATGTATATCAGTTCACTTTGTCTTGTACTGAGGAATCAAGAATGTCACCTTCTAGGAATGCCCAGGGCCAGCTTCTCTTGCTGGACCCAGGGGACAGGTCGTACAATTCTTGCTGCTTCCAGCAAGCACTGGTCATGATTGGCAGTACTGTAGAAAGAAGCAGCTGGCTAGGAGAGAGAAGGGAAGGCAAGAATGATATCAATAGCATCCATGGGGATTTATTTTAAAGCCTGCCATCTTGTCAACATTGTTTCAATACGACAGCTGAGCCTTTCACCAAGTATTGAACATTTGACCCCATTTGGCTTGTCACTTTAAGCTGTGCCTTATTCTAAATGGAAGGGCTGACCCTCTGAGAAGACAGTCTGAATCTGAGTTTGGTTCGTCACCAAGTTCAAGATGATTATCTGAAGTTTGTTTGAACCTCGAGGGAGAATAAAATTGAACTGAAAAAAAAATCTCACCCGAGCAAATTTCTCTAGTGATTTTTGGCCTTTCAGCTTCTGCTTAGAAACATGAAAGCAGCTTTTGTCCTCCAGCCATTTGGGACTAGACTGCAGATTCTCCACGTATCATATGCCGTTCCAGTGAGAACTGAACAGGGGAAAAAAAGTCAATTATGTTTTGAAACAAGAAGTAGGATTCAAGAGTTTAATATTAGACTTAAACATTGTTTCCCTGTGTTTCTTAAACTGATAGTCACACTCAACAGTTCATGCATGTCAACTCTTACAAATTAAGTTTTGTTAATAAAACTTCAACAGCTAAAACAAACAAAATTAATAGTTTCAGAAATAGTCAATGGGTGACAGTTAGGGGAGTACACTGTTTCTGCAGAGTACCCAAGTTTGGATACCAGCACCCATGTCTGATGGCTCCTAACTGCCTTTAACTCCAGCTCCAGAGGATCTGACACCTTCTTCTGGACTCCATGTGCATTATACTCATCTGTGTATTTATCTACACAGGCATTCTCATATATATATGAGAATATATATATATATATATGAGAATATATATGTATATATATATATATATATTTAAAAACAAAACACAACTCTAAAAAAAGAGAAACAAATCTTAGAACAATGGCTTCCAAAGTATAAGTCCCAGGATCAGTAGCATCACTTGAAATTAAGAACTCCTAATTCTTTAGCCTCCTCCTAGGCCTACTGAGATTGAAACTCTGGAGGGTAGGACCCAGCAATGTATGCTAGAAAAGCCCTTTAGGACAATCTGCCACACGGTGAGAACCAACATCATAGAGCATTTACACTCTGTGTGCCTCAGTATTTTTTCCCCACATTGACACAAACTAGAGTCACCTGGAAAGAGGGAACTTCAATTAAAGAACAGCTTCTTTAAAACTGGTCTGTGGGCATGTTGGTGGGTGGGGCATTTTCTCAATCTCTGTTTGATGTAGGAGGACTCAGCCCACTGTGGGTGCCATCATCCCTAGGCAGGTGCCCATGGGTTGTGTGAAAAGGGATATGAGCAAGCCAGTAAGCATCTTTCCTCCTAGTTCTTGCCTCTGCTCCTCCTTGAATTCCTGTCCTGATGTTCCTCAATGATGGTCTGTGGTCAGTATGTGGAAGTCAAATAACACCTCTCCCCCATCCCAAAAATGGTCAATATGAATGATACTTGTAAATTTTGGCTCTTATCCTTAACCAAGAAGTTATCAATCTCTCTGAACTTCAGTTTTCTTATCTTATCTTGCAATGTCTCCCTCACATGCATAAACTAAAGATCATGTAACCTCTAAAACATCATGATACCTTTTCCAAACATAGTAATAATTTCCATCACACTAAAGCACACGGTATATGTATAATGCACACAGTTATCCTACACACTAGCTTTCATCATGTTTGCCAACATCCTTTCTGTACATGTAGTTATTTTACAAACTAGCTTTGCTCATGTTTGCCAACATCCTTTCTAAAAGCATAAGGGAATATTGAAAACAATAATTATAGGAATACTGTGATAACCTACTCAGGGATTATTTTACTGAAATCATTGTTTATTATCTAAATGTTTACAAGAAAGGAAATTTGTCATTTTGAATCACTGTTCTTTGACCATATTACCACTCCAGGAGCCTGGATTTTAAAAATTCTTAACAATTTTAAGACAATTCTTAAAGCACAATTATTTTATTCATAGTGATAAAAGTGAAATTCTCAATTTTGAGTTTGGAGGTTACACAAGTTGTGCAGTCCTCATCATCAAGTTCTTGCCTTCATAAATGGAGAAACATTACCATTCTTTGAATTGCCAACAACCAGGCATGGTAAACTACTAGTTCCAGGATAGCTGTAGAGTTTGAACTAGTATTGAGCTAGTGAGAGTGGCACTTATGAGCCCAAATGTGTTAACTTAGATGTAATATTTCATCTGAACTTTGTAGACACTTTTTTTCCTCAGTATTTATCTGGTGGTAACACGCAGCTTTCTGTCTAGGTCAATAGCAAAACAGAAGTCGACTCATGGGTTCATTGGTTTACTCCAGTTGTCTCTGTAGAACATCATGATGAAAGTTTTTTAATGTTTGTATTTAATTTAAAAATTTAATTTTACCTTTATTGTGAGCTCTCTCTCTCTCTCTCTCTCTCTCTCATTTTCTCCCTGTGAATGTATATATAAGAACATGAGTGTCACAAAGTTTTTGTCCACTGAACCATCTTACTGGTTTATCTCTGTATTTAGATTGGTGGTTCTAAATACATACATACACACATATACATATATATATATTTCAACTTAATTGAATGCCTCTATTAGTAAAATGAGGAGGCATCAAATATTTTGAGTAAGGAATACTAATTTTGAGTAAAGAATACTAATTTTAATGTGGAAGAAGAAGGAAGCAGGATCTATGCTACATAGCAGATTATGTATGTCTATTTTGTGAATGTGGAAATGCATACGATGTTGACTCTGAAAGTTGTATTTTCAAAATACTTAGAAGAAAGTTACATTGGAATAACTACTTGCTGGGGAAGGTTAATTGAAGAAAACTACCCATATAAATTAGAGTTAGTTGTTTGTTTTGTTTTTGTTTGTTTTTCTTTTTTTTGTTTCTCAAGACAAAATTTCTCTGAGTAGCCCTTGCTATCCTAGGACTCATCTATAGACCAGGCTGTCTGGAACTCAAAGAGATCCACCTGCCTCTGCCTCCTGGATGCTGGGATTTAAGGTGTGGGCTACCATCTCTAGGCTTGAGGTAGTTTTAAAGTATACTGATTCTATTTCTTTGTCATTTACAAATCATGCTGTTTCTTTCACTGAAGAACTGAGTTTCTTCCTGAATACCAGCCTGTGCTGCCCACTTTCTTGTATCTTCATTAGGAAACTGAAAATTCTAAGATAAAGTGCTAGAAACTCTTTTAAATTCCCTGTCAAAGGAAAAACAATCCCTGTAATTAGTATCTAGTAATTATGTCTTCCCAGTCCCTCATAAACACCAACTTTCATAGGAAAATAACACAGTAGATGCTTTGATTGTTTTAGTTCTCTACAAACAGGCATTTACTTTCTTCAAAGGAAAAAGAACATGTTTTTCTCCCTAAAGGTGACTCATTAAATGTAGGAGTAATCAAAGAACCCAACTCTGGAAGAAAAGGCCGTGGTGTGATTTGGCCCAATTAATGAGTACATGCATCTGTTCTATACCATATGACATGGCTCATGCTAGGACAGGTCATCATAAATATGCCCATAAGAAGGAGGGTATGAAACTGCATCAAGCTGGTGGTAGTGCATGCTTTTATAAAGCCATTCAATTCTGTGTTATTTTCTTAGATATAACTTTAGTGTTATATTTTTATTTGTGCATGTGTTCATGTGTATGAGGGATAACATGCATGTATGTGGAGGTCAAATGTCTACATTGGGTGCCTTGCTCAGTCAATTACTTCTCTATTATATGATATAGAGATACATATATTTTTCTCTCTCTCTCTCTCTCTCTCTCTCTCTGTGTGTGTGTGTGTGTGTGTGTGTGTGTGTAGTTGGACTTTCCTTTGGGCCAACAGCTCACAAATAACAACATGGTGACTCATTATTAAATACAAAAGCTTGCCTTAGTTTTGACTTTTTTCAAATTATCTCATAACTTAATTAACTGGTTTCTATTAATCTACATTCTCTCACATGGTTCAGTTACCTTTCCTCTGTCTCATATGTCCATATGTTATTTCTCACGTGTCCCCTCTTCCTCTCTTTGCCTAGGAGTCCTGTCTATCTTTCCTGCCAAGCTGCTGGCTGCTCAGCTTTTTATTACACCAATCACGGTAACACATCTTCACACAGTGTACAAATATTCCAATATATATGTATATGCATATTACACATGCATGTGTGTGTGTTTGTGTATATGTGGGGTGTATGTGCATGTGTATGTATGCATACATGTGAAAAAGCAAGACTGATGTCATGTGTATTCATCTTTAACACTTCACCTTAATTTTTGAGACAATGTCTCCCACTGAGCCCAGAGCTTTCTGATTTGACCTTACTGACTGGCCAGAGATCTTTGGGGGTCACCTGTCTCAGCTTTCCCAGCATTGGGGTTGGCTTTACACCATTACACTTAGACATTTTATGTACATGTGTGGATAATAGAAAAGTAAGTCCTCATACTTTCCTGGCAAGTATCTTACCTACTGAGCCATCTCACCAGTGTATGTTCTTAGGAGTTCTGAAAGCAGATTGGTCATCTCCTGTTGAAGATTTGGCTCCATGCTTGATATTCAACCCTTTCCCCCGTGTCTTGATATTATACCTCTACCGATACCTCCAAGACTTGAGGAAAATAAAATGTTCATAGTGCTTTGCGAAATTTCCAATACTTCCTTGTTTACCTGTCCAAAGAAAGATGCTGACATGCAGTAGTGAAATGTTTTCTTTGCTCTTATTCTTCACAGCAGTTCAGTATTGTTCTTGCTGTTTTTAGCAACAGCCTTGCCTTGTTCGTAATTATTTATTCTAGACTTCTTAAGAATTCAAAAACAGTTTCTCATTTCACTTTGCCTCTGAATGATTGTTCTGCTGGTTTACAGTTTCTTTTCCACTTAAGTCAATGCTCTTCCCAATGCCACTTGCACGTGCACTGGACAGTGAGGTACTTGAAGGGTTAAAAAACCTAAAGAGACTGATTCCAGTGTAAGGAAAGCCTCTCTGGATGTTTTATTCTTTTCACTACTTAGTAGTTATATCGTCTTCTCCCAGAATGGAATTGTCTAACCTTTCATTGAAAGACAGTTGATTTTTTTAAAAAAATAAGAAACTCTATTAGTCTTTGACATTAATGTGTGGTATCTCACACAACTAGTTTAGTCTTTAATGTCTGCATGCTTTCTAGTTTACTTTCAGTATTGTGAACACAGAGGCAAAGATTTTGGCTTTCATGAGCTACTATGAAACACAGCAAGTCACCGTAGAGTGCACACACGGTTCTGAAAGGCTTATACTTTCCTAAAATTGTTGTTCTGAGAAAGGTTCTGTTCATACGATGTGGGAGCTTCATACTGAATTTTTTCCATGAATTCCTGAAATTCTTGGCATTTCCCATCACTAATGTGCACTTGGTGTCTTTAGGTGAGACACTGTGATAGTTTTTGCCACCAGATGTCTTGATATCTTCCACTTCAGCTTTTCTCTTGGTAAGAGTTCAAGTTCTCAGCTGAACTCAGAACCAGGTGAAGAGATAATTGCCACCATAGGCATTTAATAGTTCTCCAAAGCCCCTTGTTTTGCTCAGTGACCTCTCTCTTCCTGGTTGTCTTCAGAAACTGTCATTATGTTTCTTGTGCTTCTACTCTGAAAAAAAAAAAGAGATGTTGCTTGTCAAGTTCAAATCCCTTGTCTAAACTTTAAAAGTGGCAATCTTTATGTGGCCATTTCCCCCCAGAAACCAGACCATTAGAGAACATAAGGAAATGATCAGTTAAAAAAAAAACAAACAATAACAAAACTAGGGTCAAATTTTAAAAAGATTTTTGAGCCAATAAACCAAAAACAGGAAATTTAAGTAAAAGAATGTTTTTCAATTTAGAAAAACAGGCTCATATTATAGATCTAGAGAAATTCCTCTTCAAATAGCGCAAAGGCTGTAAAATAGATAATTAGTTCTCTACTCTAAAAATGATTGATGAGTGAAACAACAGAGTAATCCTGGGAAAAACCCAATTGTTTCCATTACAGCCCAGCTTTGCTGTGATGAGCCAACTCACTCTCCAGCAGCCAAAGGGCTATTAACTTATGGGGAATTCTGAAGTGTCCTAAATACCAGATTCTGTGGACAGCACATACTACACATTAAGTGAAATTTCAAAAGCCCAACATACAACCTTCAGATCTTCCCACGAGGCAATGATAATTGACAGAATTAGTGAGAGTATCGGATTACACCCAGCAATTTTCATCACGGCTAGAGCATGCCACTAACCATGAGTCTCATTGTAATAGAGGCCCTCTTAGAAGGAAGGCAGGCTCTTGATTTATTGAAACTAATCTTGAAATCGTGGTACCATACCTGCTGACTACTGTAGAAATAATTTACAAACATTAATTGCAGGAAAGAGTGGAGCCATTTGCTTCAAAGAGCCCATCAGCAAGCTGTCCTTCCCGTTTTATCAGTAGGCAAAGCTGAGAGCAAATAACAGATGGACGTGTCCCTTGGTGGCGGCACCGAGCACTCATGAAATATAGCACAATCTTCCTCCAGTGTGTTATGCTTTTAACAGTGGAAGATCAGAGGCAGGAGACTGCGGCCCAGGATGAATGACTCTGCGTGATGAAACATCCCTTTCTTCTGGGAAGATTCCTATAGCAGATTGAGCTCAGGCCATTGATCTCAGAAGCCTGATACAGTGTCATTACCAAAATGCATCTGGAATTGTCTCAGCAAAAGGGACAAACCTCAGAAGACCAAGGTGAATCTGAGACCTGTTCTGCACTCTTAATAGGTGGTTAAATTCTGGTTCCTTGAATAAGCATCAAAGACATCACAAAACCACAGACAAGGCGGCCACACTCAGCTGTATTTGTTCCTCATTTATAACCTGTCAAACGTGCCTCATCATGGTAGCTACAATGTGTGTGTGTATGTGTGTGTGTGTGTGTGTGTGTGTGTGTGTGTGTGTGTGTATGTACGGGGCTGCATCTTAGATGTCTGAGCATGTGACTACAGTCACTCCTGCATCTGTTGTGTGTAATCACATTGAAAGAAAGAAGGTGATTGCTAGAGTCTGGGTAGCTTGGTGGAGAGAATACTGTTTTCCTAATGGAAAAATCTATCAGCCCAATATCAGTGACTATTATTACACAGCTTTTAGGCAGCCCGATAGGAAGTGGCTCTCCATTCCACTAGATCTTTTATTCATGCATAGTTCATTATCACTTTTTATAGTAGTGGTTATTAATGTTTTCCAGTCATCATGGTTTCCATCCTTCTGTCCTTTCATTTTTTTAAAATTCTGCTTCATTTTTTAAACTTTGAACAGCACTGTATAGCTTATTAAGGTTGAAAAATCCAAGTGTCCCAACTTCCTTTAACGAGCAATGGCTATCTGCCCCTTCCTCTTGTCTTATTCATCTTTCTGTTTGTCCTTTGCTAAGGGGAAAATCACTCTTTAATATCCATGCATTGTTCTTAATTTTACCCATATGCATTCATTCATCAGTTTATCCCCTTAATGACTGTAGAGCTTTTTTCTTAAATGAATTCTCTCATTGACTTGCATTTAGTTGTTACAATGGAAAAAAGAGCATTATTTCTAAACCTGAATAATCATAAAGCTACTAACCCTTCTATCAATGCAAAATTCCTTCAAAGATTAGTCTGTTTCTTGCCATTTTTCTTCCTCTCTTTATGGGAGTGTCACTTTCTTCTTGGACACTAACATTTTCCTCTGAATGCATCCTGCTCCTGCCTATTGACTGCAGTTGTGATGGTGTTAAACCATCTGGCACTGGAATACCTTTCCCACCCTGGTATTCCGGTCTTGGCAGGATGCAGGGTGTCATGGATAAGCACAAACAGATCCCATGCACTGCTTTTCTCCACTTAGACAGTGAGGTCACAGGCACACAGTCTTGGCTTGGCAGTGAGATGGCTCCATCTGGGGATAGAAAATAAATTATCCAGAGAAACACATTAGAATCCATGGGAGCTGGAAGCAGGTTGATGGCACTAGGTGAAGAATTTATGGTGCTTTAAATACAGAGTTTCCTGTTGTCTGACTTACCTTTGTTCTCATCTACCTCTTTTCTAACTTCTACATAGTTCTGTGAGCTAACACTTCTGCTACGATTTACCCCTTTCTCTTAATTATGCCATGTTTGGTTTAACTTCTTTTGCTTTACACTCCTCTCTGATGCAAATATTGGTAGGTGGGTTGTGCATCTACGTATTGAAGCCTTAGGAAAAACGGTGTGAGTTGTGAGTGCGAGGAACTGACTTCCAGGAAGGGGAGAGATTCACAGACACTTCATCATTCTCTGTGGACACATCTCCAGAAACCATGCATGTGGTGGGGAAGGGGAAAAGTCTCTGAAATTCAAGGCTCCTATGGACTTAAATACCTATTTAAGCAAAGTTGTCACTGTCATTAAACAAATTAAAGCTGTATAGAGTTCCAGAGGGATATTCTGAGAACAATGAGCAATTGAAAAGAGGGTAAATAAGTTCATCTCAAAGTTCATCAGTGTGGCAAAGACCAAACTTCAGGAATGCTAACAGTGCTAGGAATCGCCAATCTCTCCCCTGCTTTAAATTTCCGCATAGTTAAAAGTCTTTCTCAGAGATTAATGTTAGTGTTGACATCGACATCACTGCTGTTAATAACCTGCTGGTTCTCTCACATAAAAATGACAATGACTACAAATGTGAGGGATCCTGAACATCAGAATCAGATCCCATGAGTGATCCCAGAAACAGAGACTGCTTTGAATGCATGGCCCTTCTCCCGGTTGCTATGCCAGGCTTCCTGACTCTGAGAAGCCAACAGCATGTATTTCTTTCCACCTTTGTCAGGTGAGGCCATGTGGACAACTTCTCATGAAAGAAAGATTTCAAAGCTACAAATCGAAAATCACTTGTCCTCTTTTGCTGGAGAGTTCACTGGAAAACATTTGTAAGTTTATATCTCTTCTTGGGAGCATCAAAATGTACACTCTGCTTTTTTGATGGGTCTATTTTCTTACTCAAAGGCTGTGTTCCATCTCTTAGGGAGTTCTGGTTTCAATGGGAAATGGCTTGGACACTTGGTACCCAGCTGATTTTGCTGCTTTGAGTTGCAGTGGAAACTTCAGAAAGTAGCATCTACCTACATGAGGTGAGTTACTGCATGATAGCAACTATACTCTGGCCCACTGTCTCTCTCTGCTGGAATACCAAGAGTTGAAGAGTTAATTTCCAGACTCACATGCTAGTTACTATGGGGCCACCTGCTGGCACACCTGACCTTATGTGAACTATATCTCCTGATATTTAGGCAGAAATAAATCTTTGCACCCACATTTCTTAATTGAGTGTTTTATTACAGCAATGGAGAAGTAAATTAATGTATGGGCCAGCTGTGGGAGGGAAAATAAGCTCTTCCTGAAACTGTTCCACATCTACCCCATTACCTTCAGGCTTTTAACTAGTGGGCAGAATCCAACATGTCAAAGAGAGTCACTAGCATTGTAAAAGCTAGCTGGAGAGCCTTATCTTTCATGACAAGACTGGGAGCTATGTATAAGAATAATAGTGATTTCTAAGCACAGTTGACCTTGGGCATATCTCAGTATCAGACTTTACAAAGAGGCTAGTCTTTTTGAGACGCTGCAATGGAAGCATTAGCCAGAGTGGTGGGAAGGAGTCTGGTCATGGCTTTGTTCTTGACTAGAGGCTAGATTTAATGGCATCTTTGGATAAGAAACCGAGTCCCCAGCAGTCCTTCAGAAGAGAATATGTCCTCTAACGTGAATAACATTTAAACTACCTTCCCCTTATTTGATTCCAAGAGGTCTGGCAGATGTCTTTAGCCAAGGTCTTGGGAAGTGCATTGCTGAAGAGAGGGGCATGGGTTGGATAGGATTTGAATCTCTGTTCTTATTATCCTACTGGTAGATGTTTCTGTTGAAGTGGCTTCCCTGATGGCGTGGAGGATGAGACCATTCCAGAGTAGCAGATGTCAACTAGCACTACCTATAGGGTAGCAACACAATTGTTATGGTCACCACAAGCATCCACAGGGCAAGCCCTTGTTCCTTCAAGTCTGATATGCAGAGATCTATGGTGGTCATCAGACCCTTCACTGAAAGAAGTGATGGCGCTACAGTCCTTGCTGTTCCTGTTATAGAAAACACTCCACCCCACTCGCCCCTGGGAAGCATAGGTCTTCCTCAGGTCACTATGACAGGGCCCTCTCACTCCAATTCCCAGATGTGAGTTACACCCATAAGAAGAGTTCTTTGATATTGAATTCAGCAATAATAGCACTATGTGTGCAGTTAATCTTCCCCCCGGGCCTTAGGAGAAGGATCTTTGGGTATTTCTAGCACTGCAGATAAATAGCCCTTAATGTGGCTGGCCTATTCTTTGTCCTGGATTTATGCACAATGGATGTGGCATGCTGTCCTTTTGGAGAAAACATTTTAAATAGCCGATGCTCCTTTACACCAATGATCAGTTAAGCATCATGCACAGAGATATTGAATTCTAAGGGTAATATGCTTTTAGGGGTCAACATTCACATAAACATGTTCAAGTACCAAATGTTATTGTTTTGACTTTGTGACCAAAATAGACTGCTTACTTTTCGGGTCATGCACCTAAAATACATCCTAGATCTGGCTACACAGATGGGTTGCTCTCTGTGTGAACAGAATGCAACAGGATGCTAACAAAATGCAATGGAACTGTAAGACTCAAGATAGTGAAAATACATTGAGTCCATGTGACCTAGGAGGGAGGTGACCCGAGATCTGGGGTATTGTTAAACTACGATTCTAAACTACCCTGATTTCAGCCTCCCTGAAAAATTTCACTGTCTATACTGATCAGAATAATGAATTGTCCTTGGGATTCTTAATTGAATTTTGATCTCAGTTCACCTCCAGGTAGCTGAGTCTTATGATTATTGTTATGACTTCATAACTCAAATGGGTCTCTTAAGCAATTGGTAGAATTTCCATGTGGGTTCCTGAAACATGGAGAGAGCCGCTGTCTCCATCTTCTAAAGGACAGAAACTAAAGCAAATCATTCTTATAGGCAAATCAAAGCTGAAAACTGTGGTTTAGAGCTTGCGATCCTGAGTTGCTGACTCTTCACACATCTCTATGCCAGGCATTCAGTGTGTGAGTGAAGCTCCAGGGTGGAGGACTTGCCTAGCACATGACAAACCCTGAACCTCCACCCCTCCCTGAACAACAGGTGTGAGTGAAGCTCCAGGGTGGAGGACTTGCCTAGCACATGACAAACCCTGAACCTCCACCCCTCCCTGAACAACAGGTGTGAGTGAAGCTCCAGGGTGGAGGACTTGCCTAGCACATGACAAACCCTGAACCTCCACCCCTCCCTGAACAACAGGTGTGAGTGAAGCTCCAGGGTGGAGGACTTGCCTAGCACATGACAAACCCTGAACCTCCACCCCTCCCTGAACAACAGGTGTGAGTGAAGCTCCAGGGTGGAGGACTTGCCTAGCACATGACAAACCTTGAACCTCCACCCCTCCCTGAACAACAGGTGTGAGTGAAGCTCCAGGGTGGAGGACTTGCCTAGCACATGACAAACCCTGAACCTCCACCCCTCCCTGAACAACAGGTGTGAGTGAAGCTCCAGGGTGGAGGACTTGCCTAGCACATGACAAACCCTGAACCTCCACCCCTCCCTGAACAACAGGTGTGAGTGAAGCTCCAGGGTGGAGGACTTGCCTAGCACATGACAAACCCTGAACGTCCACCCCTCCCTGAACAACAGGTGTGAACAATCCATCAAACACCCGGTGTAAAAGAACATGCACAAGTTTTAAAGATGTAGAGATACTGAACAATTATAAAGTGAGTATCAAGTGTCCACTGAACAAATTTTTACTCATTATCATTCAAGGCCAAGATTCACATGCTGTGTATGGGAGGCCAGTGAGGAAGGCAGGCCATTTTCTTTGGCAGTGCAGATGCTTTGATGGTACACAATAGATGCTCTTCAAGATAATTCTATGAGCTTGTGCTACAGAGAACCTATCGTAAGGTTTTAATTACTTTGATAAGAGAACATGACCAAAAACAACTTTCAGAGGAAAGGATTTATTTGGCTAACATTTCTATTTTATAGTCTATCATCAAAGGAAGCAAGGACAGGAACTCAAGCAGAACAGGAACCCGGAGGCTGGGGCTAAAGCAGAGGCTATGGACAGGTGCTGCTTACTGGCTTGCTGCTCATGGCTTGCTCAGCCTGCTTCCTTATATGATACAGTACAACCTGGGCAGGAGTGGCACCAACCACACCAATTATTAGTAAAGAAAAAACCGCACAGAACTGACTGCTAGCAATCGGATGTTGGCATTTTCTCAACTGAGATCCTTTGTACCAGATAACTATAGCTTGAGTCAGATGGACAAAGCAAATGAACCACAAAAACCAAACCAGGAAAGCATCCCTGTACTCTGTTGTTGTTGTTGGGTATATATGTACTGGAGTTTTGGAGGAAGGAACAGGGCTTTTGGGAAAATCCTTTCATTTGCAGATAAATCTTTCAGGCAGAGGCAGGCATTACCAAAGCATATAGAGGAAGTCAAGGCATCATCAGGGAGTGTCTGTGGGCAGAATAACAACAGCCTTCCTGAAATGAAAAGGATGGGAGTAAAAATGTGAGAGGAAGGAATGGTAGCTGGTCAAACTTCAGTGGCTACCCTATCTTTAGGACAATGAAGAGTCAAGTTCACGGTTTTAATCAAGGAGCTGTGGTTACTTACTTAAATTTTTCACTGGTTGCAGTAGGAGTGTGCCATAAGAATGGTAAGATAAGATGCCAAGTGTGTCATTAATCCAAATAAGTTTATTGTATGGGTGCAGCAACCTGGAGGGCTATGGAATACCTAGGAGTACAGATGAGCTGGTGGTGACTGATTGGTAGTAGGCAAGAAGCAATAAAAAAAGTGAAGTAGTGTGTGTTTGTTTTGTGGCTTGCACAGCACCATATATCTATGATCTCTATCATCTATCTATCTATCTATCTATCTATCTATCTATCTATCCATCTATCTGTCTGTCTGTCTATCATCTATTTATCTATAACTGGCCCTTCTACCATTTATCTGTACTCTTTCACCTATCTTTCTTCTATTCTATCTATCTATAATCATCTATCTCTATCTATCTACCTACTATATATTTATCATCATCTAGTGAATAAAAAATGGTGACCAATAATCTTGGTCCTGTATTTAAGAGACCTGAAATATTTTGTGAAGATGTTGAACAAGAAATTGTATGTAAGAGTAAAGGATGAACATGTTTAATAATGAAATGAATGTGGAGCTTTTGCTCTATCCATAGGTTCACCAGTTACATTAATAAACTACTGGAGTCTGTACACATAAATAAATCCTGTGATGCAGAGAAAAGACTATAAGAAATGAGCCTGTTATAGCAGATAAGCTAATGTTTTTCAGGAAAAATACACTTAGCAAATATTCATGGGGCATGATGACCTTAAAGACATTACAAGACACTCCATAACTCTAGATCCTTTACTGGAAGCCAGGTTGGTCCTATTGACTCTAGGTAAGACATCATTCACCACATGCTAACAATCCTTAAAGCCCACCCAATATCCCTAGACTGGACACCCTCCCATGGGCTCCATATTCCAGGCTACATTGCCAGCAGAAGATGTCTGATGACGCCAGGCCAATTCTAGGGACCCATGAGAAAACACTGCCCATAGCCAGATAACACCATCTAAAGCTGGCACAACTGCCCCCAAATGTACCTCCATCCAGAATTCCATATCCAAGCACACAACCTCAGCAAAAGACTTTGCTGTACTGGAGGCCATGTTATACTAGGAATCCCAGAGACCAAGCAAGTATCTAGAATCCCAGAGGCCACAGAGATACATGAAACTTTATAGGCAACATTGGTACCCCAAATCCCAGTCTTGCAGGTTGCAAAACCCCACTGGGAGACAGCCTACTGGACCAGAAGGCTCACTAGTCACAAGAATCCCTGGCTACTTAAGCCAGAAGATTATAGAAGAAATAAAAGCCAAGGAACAAAATACCCATTCAACAAAAACAAATTTGAGAAGCAACACCTACATCTATAATCAACCCAAACCCAGATGTCTAAATGTCATTGTAGGAACACAATCAACAGCAGAAAGGACAATCCAGCACTACCAGAACTTAGCTATCCTATAAAAGCAAGACCCGAACAATCCAATGCATCAGAAGCACAATCAACCAATCTTAAACCAAATTCATGAATATGATAGAGGTCCTTAAAGAGGAAATGAAAACAATTCCTTAGAGAAATTGAGGAAAAGACAAAAAATTGGAGGAAATCAATAAATCCCTTAAAGAATGCAAAGAAAGCCAAGAAAAAACAAACATATAGGTGAAGGAAATCATTCAATACCTAAAAATAGAAATAGAAGTAAACAAAAACAAAAACAAACAGAATTCTGGAAATGAAAAATCTGGGTAAGCAAACAGGAACTATAGATGAAAGTATCACTAGCAGAATGCCAGACATGGAAGAGATAGTCTCAGGTGTTGCAGATACAATACAAGAAATAGGTTCATTGGTAAAAAAAAAATAACATAAAACATCCAGGAAACTACAAAAACACCATACCTAAGAATAATAGGAGTAGAAGAAGAAAAATCCTAGCTCAAAGGCCCAGAAAATATATTCACCCAAATCATAGAAGAAACGTTTCTCAAATTAAATAAGAACACACCTATAAATGTACAATAAGCTTACAGAACACCAAAAAGATTTGACCAGAAAAATGTTCCCACCCAACTCAATAATCAAAATATTAAACATATAGGACAAACAAAGAATATTAAAAGTTGCACAGGAGAAAGGCCAAATAACATATAAAGACAGACCTGTTATAATTGCACCTGAATTCTCTAAAAATAAGAAGGTCCTGGAGAGATGCCTTGCAGACTTTAACAGACCACAGATACCAGCCTATACTACTATACCCCACACCATAAATAAAGAAAACAAGATATTTCATGACAATGTCAAATTTAAAGACTATCTACACATTCAGCCCTACAGAAGGTCCTAAAAGGAAAACTCTAAGTCAAGAAGATCAATTATAACCTTGGAAAAAGCAGACAATAAATAACCTCACATCAGCAAAACCCAAAGAAGGGAAACACACACATTCACACACACACTCACATTCACACACATGCACACACTCATATTCACACATATGCACACACACTACCACCACAAACAACAAGATACAGGAATTAACAATCATTGGTCATTAATATCTCTCAATATCAATGTACCAAATTCCCCCAATAAAAAGACAAAGGCTAACATAATGAATATGAAAATATGATCCATCCTTCTTCTGCATGCAATACGCACACCTCAAAATCAAATATACACATTACCTCAGAGTAAAGGGTTGGAAAAAATTTTCAAGCAAATAGACCTATGAAGAAAGCTGGTGTTTAGCTAATCTAATACCTAATAAAACGGACTTACAGCCAAAATTAATCAAAAAAGATGGAGAAGAACGTTTTATAGTCATCAAGGAAAAAATCCACCAAGAAGACTTTGCAATTCTTAGTATCTATACTCCAAATGCAAGGGCACCCACATTTGCACAAGGAATATTACTGAAGCTTAAATCCCATGCATCTAATCTCACATATTAATTGTGGGAGACTTCAGTGCCTCATTCTCACCAATGGACAAGTCATCCAGACAAAAACTAAACAGAGAAATAATAGAGTTAAGAGACATTATGACTCAAATGAACCTAACAGATATTTATAGAACATTTCACCCCAAAACAAAATACCTTTTTCTCAACACCTCATGGAACATTCTCCAAAGTTGACTGTGTACTCAGTCACAAAGGAAGTCTCAACAGATACAAGAAAATTGAAACAACCTCCTCTAACTTTTCAGCTCACCATGTATTAAAGCTGGATTTCAACAAGAGAAACAGAAGAAATATTTATTGCAAACGCATGGAAACTGAGCAACCCAATACTGAATTAACACTGGGTCAGGAAGAAATTAAAACTTCGTAGAATTAAATGAAAATGAACCCACAACATACCCAAACTTATGGAACAAAATGAGAGCTGTGCTAAGAGGAAAGTTCATAGCACCGAATGCCTCCATTAAGAATTTGGAGAGATCTCAGATTAGTTACCTGACAGCATTTCTAAAAGTTCTAGAACAAAATAAAGCAATCATACCTGAGAGGAGTAGAAGGCAGGAAATAAACTGGGGGTTGAAATCAATAAAACAGAAACAAAGAGAACAATACAAAGAGTAAATGCAACAAAGAGTTGGTTCTTTGAGGAAATCAACAAGACAGAAAAACTCTTACCAAACTAACTAAAAGGTGAGAGAGAATATCAAATTAACAGAACCAGAAATGAAAAAGGGGCATAACAACGGAAACTGAGTAAATCCTAAGAATCATCAGGTCATACTTCAAAAATCTGCACTCCACAAAATTGGAAAATCTAAAAGAAACGGACAATTTTCTCAATAGACACCACTAACCAAAGTTAAATCAATATCAGATAAACAACTTAAATAGACCTATAACTCCCAAGGAAATAGAAGCAGTTATTAAAATCTTCCAACCAAAAAATTCTAGGTCCAGATGGGTTTAGCACAGAATTCTAACAGATTTTCAAAAAAAGGTAATACCAATACTCCTCAAATTGTTCCACAAAATAGAAGCAGAAGGAACATTCCTAATTCATTTTAAGAGTCCCCAGTTACCCTGATTCCCAAATTGTACAAAGACTCAACAAAGAAAGAGAATTACAGATCAGTTTCCTTCATAAATATTGATGCAGATATACTAAATAAAATACCCACAAACCAAACCCAAGAACACATTAAAAGATGAGCAAGTAGGTTTCATTCCAGAGATGCAGAGATGTTTCAACATATGAAAATCTGTCAATATAATCCACTATATAAACAAACTGAAAGAAAAAAGCCACACCATCATCTCTTTGGGAAAGCCTTTGGCAAAATCCAACATTATAAAAGTCTTGGAGTGGTCAGGGATACAAGGGGCATGCATACAGCAAGTCAATTCCCAACATCATCAAATTGAATGGAGAGAAACTCAAAGCAATTCCACTAAAATCAGGGACAAGATAAGGCTGTCTAATCCCTTCATTTCTATTCATTATAGTACTTGAAGTTTTAGTTAAAGCAATAAGACAGATAATAGAGATCAATGAAGACAAAAATTGAAAGGAAAAGGACAAAGTATTGCTATTTGCAGATGCTATGATAGCATACATAAGTGACCACAAAAATTCTATCATGGAATTCCTATAGTTGAAAAACATTTTCAATGATGTAGCTAGATAGAAACCTAACTAAAAAAATAGTAGCCCTCCTATACACAAATGATAAACGGGCAGGAAAGGAAATCAGGGAAACAATACCCTTCACAACAGCCACAAATAATATAAATATCTTGGTATAATTCTAACTATACAAGTGAAAGACCTGTATGACAAAACTTTAAGTCTTTGAATAAAGAAATTGAAGAAGATATCAGAAGATGGAAAGGATGCTCATGGATACATAGGATTAACATAGTAAAAATGGCCATATTAACAAAAAAATCTGCAGATAATTGACAGATAATTATGGTTATGGTTTTCCTTAGTTATGATAAAAGAGAAGTTATATATAAAACTTTAGACTCACAAAGATAGGATAGATAATAGAATAATAGAATTTCCCATCAAAATTCTAGCACAATACTTTGCAGAACTTTAAAGAACAATACTGAAGTTCATATGGAAAGATGAAAATTCAGGATAAGTACAGCACTCTTGTACAATAAAAGAACTTCCAGAGGTATCACCATCCCTGTTTCAAGTTTATTACAAAGCTGTAGTAATAAAAAATCCACAAACCATTGGCATAAAAACAGACAGGTTGATCAATGGAACCAAACAGAAGACTCAGGCATAAGTTCACATGCCTGTGGATAACTGATTTTTGACAAAGAAGGCAGAAACATACAATGAACAAAAACAAAGTATCTTCAACAAATGGTGTTGGCCAAATTGGATAGCTGCATGTAGAAGAATGCAAATAGATTCTTATCACCCTGCTCAAAACTCAAGCACAAGTGGATCAGATTTTAATATAAAACCAGGTACACTGAACCTAACAGAAGAGAAAATGGGCAAGAACCTTGAATGCACTGGCACAGGAGACAACTTCCTGAATAGAATACCAGTCATGCAGGCAGTATGATCAACAATTAACAAATGGTACTTCATACAACTGAAAAGCTTCTGTAAGACAAGACACCTGAAAGGGACAAAATGGCAGCCTACAGAATGGGAATCGATCCTCAGCATCTCCACATGTGATGGAGGGCTGATTTCAAATATACAAAGAACTCAAGAAGCTCCCATTATAGGGTACAGATTTAAACAGAATTCTCAATGGAGGAAACTCAAATTGGTGAGAAACACTTAAAGAAATGCTCTAAATCCTTAGTTATCAGGGAAATAAAAATTAGAATAACTCTGAGATTCCATCTTGGACCCCTCAGAATCACCAAAATCAATAACATGAGGGAGAGTTAATCCTGGCAGGATGTGGAACAAGGGGAACACTCCTCCATTGCCGGTGGGAGTACAAACTTGAACAGCTACTGTGGAAATCAATATGGCTGTTTATCAGAAAATGGGAAATTGGCCTACCTCAAGACACAGCTATACCACTCTTGAGCATATACCCAAATGATATTCTACCATACCACAAGACACTTGCTCAACTATGTTCATAGCAGCTTTATTCATAATAGGACTAGGAAATAACCTAGATGTCCCTTAAATGAAGAATGGATAAAGAAAATGTGGCACATTACACAATGTAGCATTAGTCACCTATTAAAAACAATGACATCATAAAATTTGCTGGCAAATTTACAGAACTAGAGAATATCATCCTGACTGAGTTAAGTCAGACCCAGAAAGACAAGCATGTACTCACTTATAAGTGGACATCAGCTGTAAAGTAAAGGAAAACCATGCTACGATCCACAGGCCCAGAGAAGCTAAGTATTAAGGAAGGCTTGGGGGGGACTCACGGATCTCATTGTGAAGGGCAAATAGAATAGGCATTACAAGTGGATGGAGGGAAAGGTTGAGATGCGAGGGTGGGCATGGGAATAGGAGGGATCAGGTGGAGAAGGATGGAGGAAGACAGTGCTGGGAAAGAAAACCGGAACCAGGGGCAGCTCTGGAATGATTAGAAAACCTGGTGCAATGGGAACCCTCAGGAATCTATGGGGTGACCCTATCTAAGAATCCTATCAATTGGAGATTCAAAACCTTGACCAACATTCTCCTGTAACAAGGCAAGACTTACATTAAAGGGATTGGGGCACCAGCTGAGCCATATAACCTCTGAGTTAAAATTTGTCCTGCCAGCAAGATGTGCTGAGACAAAGGTGGTACGGAAATTGTGGGAGTGTTCAACCAAAGACTGGTCTGTTGATGATGGTTTTTCTCGTCCTGCCAGGTCCCATTGTTTCAGCCCCAAATAAGCACACGGAGACTTATACTAGTTATAAACCTATTGGCTGATGGCTAGGGCTTTTCATTGGCTAGCTCTGTCTTAATTATTAACACATTTCTATTAATCTAAGTATTTCCACGTGGTCTTATCTTACCAGAGAAGGGTCCCGACCTATTACTCCTTTGTTGGCCTACATTTCCTAGCCCTGCCTGTACTTCCTGCCTGGCCAATCAGCCAATCAGTGTTTTATTCACCAACCAATAAGAGAAACATATATACAGAAGGACTTCCCCCATCATCTATTTTCTGTTTAAATAAAAAGAAGGGTTTAACTTTAACATAGTAAAATTACATATAACAAAACAAAAATCAAGTAAGAACTACAGTTAACAATATTAAGTCCATTAACACTTGACAAAATTTAAAGAAAATAGTCTATTATCTATCCTATCTTTGTGAGTCTAAAGTTTTATATATAACTTATCTTTTATCATAACTGAGGAAAACCATAACCATAATTATCTGTCTTCAACTCCATCAAAGACCACAGAAGGATAACATATAAACTGTAGAGACATCTCACTGCCTGGAGAGTCACCCAAAGCTCTTCTGTAATGTTGGGGCATTCATCTTTAGCCCATAGGCCTAATGTATCTGGCAGACATTCAGTGAGTCAGGAAATTTTAAACTGCCTGCCTGTATTGGCAGTTTGTCAGTTATTTTTCTGCATCTTGCAGAACGTCTGGCAGACTCTTCTGTGAAGAAGGAACCCTTCAGGACTGTCCTACTTTCCTGTGGGTCCTGTATATCTAGTTTATACAGCATACAGTCAAATAGTTCAGGCAAGAGCAGTTTCTGGCCCAAATGATTAATCTTGTCTCATTGACAGCAACTCCATAACGAGTATCTTAAATGCCCATCTTCCTCTCTGAAATAATTGGTGCCTACATTTCCTGGAATTCTCATCTCCTAGCCCCGTCTATACTTCCTGCTTTGCCAATCATCCAATCAGTGTTTTATTCATCAACCAATAAGAGAGACATATATACATAAGCACATCCCCCTATCACTGGTCCAGTTTGAGACCCATACTATGAGAGGCAGCTCAGCCCTGACACAGCTTTGAGGTCTAGGACCAGGAATGGACAGCCCAGAGACCTAGGATAGAACCAAATATGATTGGAAAAAAAGAAGAAAGTCAATGAGATGATTCCGAATGATATTCTGCTATACTCATATATTGTTGCCTAGCCCTATTGTCATCAGAGAGGCTTCGTCTAACAGCTGATGGAAACAAATGCAGAGACCCATAGCCAAACATTAGGCAGACCTTGGTGAATCCTGTGGAAGAGGAGGAGGAAGGATTATGGGAGCCAGAGAGACCATGGATCAACTAACTTGGGCTCACAGAGACTGAACCAACAACCACGGAGCCTGCATGGAACTGACCTAGGCCCTCTGCTTATGTGACAGTTGCGCAGCTCGGTCTTCTTGTAGAGCTCCTAACGGTGGGAGCAGGGGCTGTTTCAGACTCTGTTACCTGCTCTTGGAACCCTTCCCTCCTACTGGGTTACCTCGTACAGCCTTAATAGGACAGGAGGTGCCTAGTCTCACTGCAACTTGATATGCCATGGCTGGCTGATGTACCTAGGTGGCCTGCTTTTTTCTGAAGAGAAAGAACTGGATGAGGGTTGGGGGTGGGGAGCTGGGAGGGCTGGGAGGAGAGGAGGGAGGGGAACTGTGATCAGGCTGGGAAAAAATAGTTAATTAATAAAAAAGACATTATGAGGCTAATAGAAAAGAGAGCACACTTTAGGAGTTTTCCTTTCTTAAGAGCTTGGTCTATAGTAACCAAAAAAAAAAAAAAAAAAAAAAAAAGCAAAACAAAACGCACCATCCCACAAATCTCCAGAGAGCACAAATCTACTTGTGCTTGACTGGATCTCTCTGTCTCCTAAAATCTTGGGTATTCAATCGGGTCACTGAAATAACATGTAAAGTTTTTTTTTTTCAGGTGACATTCTGACAATTTCTCCTTCAGTCTCGCGTTCACATTTGTGTGTATAGAGCCACCAAATGGCTTTGCTTAAGTGCCTCACCTGGGAATATGCTCCCCCAGGAGCCTGGAAAGGATGCAAGGGATTCTTAGTTAAATTTACGAATATCTCCTGGGTCAGTGGTTCATGAGAGGGTGCATTTTTCTTTAAAACACACTTTCCTTCCTAAAGTAAAAATAGAGAGTACAGAGAGTTTAACACGCTTTTGTGATTAAAGGAAAAAAACACGAAAATTTAAACACAAACTCTTTGTTATTGGTTGACTTAAAAGGTGAATGCCGAACACAAAAATAAGCCAAAGGCTTTTGTATCTCAGAATAAAAATATGCATTTCCCAACTAGACCACTTGGGGGCAGCATAACGCAGAGCTAGCTTTTCACTCATCCCTCCCGTCTCCTCCCTCGGTTATGAAGATCCCCACAAAGCAAGAACTTGGGTTGTACCATTTCTGTGAACAGAGCCTTTGTCACCTGCTGTCCTATTTCCCCTTTGTTATGTTCTTTTCTCTTGCTTTTTTGGGGGGCTCCCTCATGGGTTAAGAGTTGTGAAACTTCTAGTAGCCTAATTAGTAAGCTCAGAAACGAAGTTAAAGCTGGCCCGGTGCCCTTTCTTGCTCAACCACACGGGCACGCTCAGTATTTGTAGTTATTTACATTTGGCATCCAACTGTCTCCATGAGCTGCATTGCTTTTCCCCCTGTATGAATACCGAGGCTATTAAATTAAACAGGTTAATGTGGCTACAACGTCTAACCCCCCACCATCCCCACAGCTATAGTAAATCTGCCACCTGTTTATTTCCATAAAAATTCAATTACAGCACCGGCAGTTATTCCTCTTATGTGAGCAATTAACTTCAAGCAGTTTCCAGCTAAAGAGAAAGGCCAGACTGGCCGGCCCTTCTTTCTTTATTTTTGAATCCTTGAGCCCTCGGTTGTTTCTTTTGTTAGGCGACTATGCACTGTCAAACCAATGAAAAATGAAACAAATAAACTAGACTACAGGGAACTCTCACTTCAACGAAGAGACCGAAATGGGAAAATCACCTAACAACCGTCTTCTCTTGCCTCCCCTGTCCACCTAGCACGGAAGCCTGGAGGATAACGGACATGAGCAGCCTGCTGTGTTGCCGGGAGCACAGACTCCCTACCTCTTTTAGTAATTTACAAACGTGAAGAAGGGGTTGCTTTTCTTTTTGTTTTGTTTTGTTTTAGTTTGTTTTCGAGACAGGGTTTCTCTGTGTAACAGCCCTGACTGTCCTGGAGCTCATTCTGTAGACCAGGCTGGCCTCAAACTCACGGAAATCTGGATGCTGGCATTAAGGCAAGCCGCACTACCACCCGGCAATGAAGGAGTTGCTTTAAACAGTGTTCTTTTTCCTTCTTTAACTTTGTAGAAAAGGCAACCATGCAGGTAAACCTTGGCCAAATGCCACAGCATCCTGGCTGAAGCCACAAGGCAATTATGGAAAGATAAAAACCAGGATGGTCTGCGCACTCCAGCAGCTGATAGAGCGAATGTCGAGAAACAGGTGCGTTTCTTTGTCTCTCTGAGACGAGCTGGTCTTTAGTTCCAGGCTGTGGGCAGCAAATACTGTCGTTTTCCTTTTATTTGTTTCTACTTCTTAAATGTCGGCTTCTCTCTGTCATATCTACTTTCTATCTCACAGTCCATGACTAAAAACAAACGGGCCAAATCTCCAATCTTCCATCTGATTGTTCCCTGCAGAATCTAGTAACAGCACCTTCTCCTGTGGCCCTTGCTTCCTTTCACAATCAGTGATTGCTGATTTTCTTTGAAGAAGTGAGAGTGTCACTCTGTATTGTATACAATATTATTTATGCGTGTATGGACCATCTACTACTATTATTTTGTTAAATGGACACGGTAGTGAACTGCCCCTAAGCTCTTACATTTATGCACTTAGTTAATACACCTATCAATCCACATAAGGGAAAGTTTTTTTTCTTTTTTGGTGAAAGAAAAAAATAGGTGATTTGGTGGTGACTGACACAGAGATTCTAGAACTGGTCAACATGCAGAAAACGAGGGACTGGAGGGCTCAGCTCTAAATGGGACACTTTAATCACCCTGTCATTACTTACGCACGGGCCCTTTCTCCCACCCAAGGCTAAGGGATCATCACAGAAGAAGGAACAGGGAGATTACATGCTCCACTGTAGAGAGCATCTACAGCAAACAGTCTTTGCAGTGTGTGACAGGGTCCTCTTACACATGGAACCACAGAGGCAGGGACTCCATGCTCATGGCTGACACAGTCAGCCAGCAAAAATCCCAGCATGGATGAGGGGGCCATGGTCATGAAGCCCACCCACTGAAGAGCTTTTGGCAATTGCTGGTGTGTGGCAGAACCAGAGTCAGCTTTCTTCAGGAATGCGATCCCAGAGAGTTCATTCATGCTGTAGTGAAGTGCCTTACACCATGCGCACACCAGCAGCACCCAGGGACTCAACGTGGTGGAAAACAAAGTGTGTGAAGCCGGGAGGACAAAATGGGATGAGGCAGAGATTGGAGGAGAGGGGTTAGGGGTAGATTTGATCAAATTTTATGGAATTCTCAATAAAAATGTAATTTAGCCAAAGAGTCAATTGGACTCATATGATCATTAAACCATTCCCTTGTTTCAGATTATGCAAATTAGCTCTCAATTTATTATGGATAAACTCAGAAAATCAGAGAAAAACCCACCACACACTAAGCTAATTTAAGGAGGTAAGAGAGCCCAAGGAAACTCTGGGTCCCAGAACAAGGGCAGGTGGGTACCAGGCTCTGGCTTCACTTCCAAGTTGTCACAAGCCCAGTTGGGCTCTGAGCAGCACTGCAGTGCTGCTGGGCATCATGTCACATGCCAGCCATTCTCAAAATACAGGGATTAAGTGAGTATAAAAATAGCCCCATCCTTTCTTCCTGTGTGTAAAGGTGCTCCGTGTCTGCGCACCAGCATTCAGAGGCCACTGGGGTAGAAAAAAGTGCACTAAAGTGGTCTTTGAAGGCAGCCTGTCATCAGGAAATGATATGGCCTAATTGAGTTTAATCTTCTTTTAGATGGCTGCTCAAAGGAAGGCCTCCGTTAGAAGTTCCAAAGGGCATGTATAAATCCTCCCAGGCGAGTGTCCCTATGGTGGGCTAAAGTATGGCAGTGGGTGAGGAGGAGGGGAATCCGGAATCTGTGTTTCATCTCAATAGGGCTGATGAGGCTTTAATGAGGAAGGGTCAACATTCCCTGGCCCCAAGACCATATCCTCGACTGTGAAATGGACTCAAGACCATGGTCTTGAAAATTGTGTGTTTCCCATCTTCAAATGTTCTCATGAGGCCTTTTACTTTTCAGTTCAAAACAGACACTAACATGGTTTTCAGTGTTTATTTTTCATCTTCGAATTTTGGGCAGATGCCTAATTTTCATAGCTTTCTTACCTACTGATGAGTTTCTGGATTCCTGTGTCTGCCAAAACCAAGCAAATGTGCAGCCTGGTGCTTTGAAGTCTGAGTTAAAGCAAAACTAAATGGTCCATGTTTATCCTATCAATTAAAGGCATTGCTTACATCCTCCTCACTGATGGTTTTCATTTAGGCAGCATTCTGCACAGTCCTCAGGAAATGAACAACAGACACCGAGCCAGGGGAATGGGTGTTATTATACAAAGAAATGTAGAAAAGTGTGGGAAAATGTAACCGGGTTCCAGCACTAAGCTCCGTGAACCAACATGACTTCAGCACCAACTGAGGAATGTCTTTGTCAAAGTAAATCTGCAGAAAAGCATTGAATAAAATGGCCCAAAATAGAAGTTTGATTTAGAACATCCATTAGAGAAATTGAGCTACTTGATCCAAGGGCTGTGCTATGATGGATGCTTTTAATTCTCTGAAACTCATCCCTCTGATTAGAATGCGCACAGTTCATGTTAACCAGAGCTGGTCAAGGGAATACTATGAATAGCACCATGCTAAGCAGAGCTTCAGATAGAGATGGTTTTAAAAGAGCACTCGTTAAGAGTTTCTCTGTGAGGATGGTGTGATGGGTCATTGTATAGAGGTCACCCAACATGATGAGCTGAGTTTAATCCCAGGATCTACATGTCAGAAGAAGAGAATCAGCTCTTGAAAGTTGGCCTCTGATCGCCAATGAGCTCAAGTGCACACATTTATAAACCAACATACACAAATGTACAAAATAATTTCCAAAGTTTTCCTTTGGGTTTATAGTGTTTCTAAGTCAAACTCATAAACACTGTCAATTGAAATGAAATGAACAGGAGATAACTGAGCCCTCAAAGTCTCCCCCATCACTATGCTCATCCACTCTCTCTGGTAGGGGTTAAAATATACCTTTGTGGTGTTCACCTTCCATTGAAGCTAGTTCAGGACCCATGAAAGTGATTTGCCTCAGAAGGCAGCTGACGCTATTTCTTGAGAAATCCCACTAGGTCTGTTAGTCGTTGGTTTAAGTGACTTACATTGCCCAACTGGCACCAGCAGATTTGACTTAAATGACTTGGGGAGAACAGCTGTGTTTGCACGTTTGGCCGACTTCACGGAGCTTGCTCTCTAAATTCACGGGTCTGACTCCAGCACTGTGTCCTGGTAAGAAAATTATTACACAGTCATATCTTATTTAGTGGATTTCAGTTCTATAGGCATCATTGATGCTTATAAAGTCACTTTCCCAGAGGTTCAAATTTCAAATACTTCTCTGTAGCTGTGATAGGGAAAATGCAACAAAAATAAGCTCACCTGAATGATCCATTGTCCCATAGAAAGTTGCTCTTTCCCCCCAATTTGATTTTCCACATCGCTAATTTTATTCATCCATCTATCTCTATCAAGGCAGAGAATGCCTGTCTAGCTACTCAAATGTTAATGACCTTTTAACTTGATTTATTGAATATTCTATATTTTGTAGAGAATGGGAATGGAGACTTCTGTGGACATCTGTAGAAGAAAAATTGCCCTGGAAAATTGTTTGATTTTTTAAAATAAAACTCTCTCTATCATATATATATACATATATATATGTATATATGTGTGTGTATGAATGTATGTATAGCCAGTTATTAGATGACTAAACTAACAGAAGTATAGTGGGATGGGGGAGGACCACAGACATTATACCAAAGAGAGGAACAGTAGTTTTGTGTTCTACAACTTGTAATGTGAGTACTTACAAATACATTGGAATATGTGTTTTCTGGATTTGATGAATAACTATATGAGAACAGCCCTGAAAGCTCCTAACACAAACCAATAAGGAAACAGAAGTGTAATTATCTGATTAGATCAGTATCTATTATATGTCTTTATTTATGTATCATACCTGACCTATAACTGTGCCTGATTATGATTAATATATGTGAATAAAAGGTTGTTTTTAATGTTTAGGAAGATGAATATGTTAGTTGATTTGATCATTATGTACTATTCATTTATGTGGAATGATCACACTGAGTCAATAAACTTGTGTACCTATATTTATACAAATATATATGTATAAAACAGCCAGTGGTAATCTCTACTCACTTTAAAATATGTGCACGGAGAGCAGATGTTGAAATTTGAGTTTCTGAGTCTCATGTCACTTAACCTGTTATCTTTCAGGTATGCTGAATATTTTACAAATGGGAGTACATCATTCTTTCTTTGCTGAAGAGTAATACTCCACTGTTTTTTTAAAATCACAATTCCTTATACATTCATCCATTGATTGACATTCATATTGATTCTTCTATCAGCAATGATCATGAGAAGGCAAGCACGATAGTTCATGCCCTAACTGAGATGTGGAGTGGCGAGTCAGGAGTATTCAGTTGGAAAACTTTGAGGCCAGCTTGGGTTCCCAAATGAACACCACTTCCAAACACAAGGCAAGCATGAATCAGTCTCTTCTCAAAGTGCCGATAGCAGTATAAGCAGTGACTTTTTGGATAAGACCATAAAAACACAAAAAATAAGGGCAAAATAAAATAAACAAAAACACGAAGAAAAAGAGGTAACCCGCAGAAGTTTTTTTCCAAATAATTCATCAGTGAAATGACAAGTATTTAGTATAATGAAATTTAATTTCATTTTCCAGTAGGTAAAAATAACCCAGTGTTACAGAAAATAGTCTAAAGCCTGAAGTGGAGAGTGGAGGAAATCACTTCAAGTGGAATAGTGAGCTAAGGACAAGGATTCATTCTTTGGGTGTCAGGGCCATCACTCTTTAGAAACATGTCCAAAAGGTTTCCTAGCTTCCATGATTCAGAGCTCCTTACAGAGATAGAAAAGCTCTAGCTAGAGGAAAATGTTCCATCACAAAATAATTGAGTGATTGTTTATTAATTGTAGCTATGTAACATACAAACCTGGACAGGTATTGATAGATGGCTATTGTGGGGAGATTAAAATCTTAGTGAGAAACTTATGGAAGGAAAAGCTTATTTGTCCTAGGTTTGAAGACAGAGTCCATCATGAAGAGGAAGGCATAACAGCAGGCACTTGAGGAAGCTGGTCAGTCACACTGAATATGTAATCAGGAAGCAAGGAGAGATGAGTGTTGGGATTTCTGTCTCCTTCCCTTTTTAATTAGTCTAGGTCCCCAACCTATGCAATTGTGTAGCCTACATTCAAGGTGGGTATACTTTCTGGAACCTTCCCCAGAGAAATACCCATAGATGTATTCTGTGTATCCCCTAGTTGACTTGAAACCCAGGCAAGTTGATAAAGAAATTTGACCATCATTGTGGCATCATGAGATTAGCTCCAATATAGTCAAACCATAATAATCATACTGAGAAAATGCTCATCGGCATTTACATTTTAAGCCATTTTTTTAATCCTTGACTAGGGTGATCACAACACTGGGTCCTGCTAGACTCTAGCAGCTAGGGAAATGAAATAAAAAATACGAAGGAACATTATATACAGACCCCAGGATAGTGGGAACTATCCCTGATGTGGGCATTAAATGGAGAAGAAAGGCATGATTAAGGCAGATTATCTAGGAAACAGTGTTGTTGCCAATCAGAGGTTTTTCAGCTCAAGTTTTGTCATACCCATGGGAAAAGTCGAGAGATCCAGGTGCTCTGGGACTTCTCTAGGTCTGTGGAAGACAAATGGCAACACAGCTAACCTCTCCTAGAACCAAAAAAATTCTATACCTCAAGAGTCTCCTGCCTGATTAAAATGAAAAGTGTTATGGTTGATGATAAAAATGTTAAGGGGATTAAAGTAAATTTGTAAATGTTCTCCAGGCACTGGTCACAAATGTCTGGACAGGCTGAGTTCATATGCCATGCCTATGGACTGTGTAGTCCATCCTCACCCATTTGCAGTCCTGGCTCTTTAGCTAAGATGAGCAGAAACTCCCTTATGGTAAACTGTTGCCTAAATTACTCCTATTGCTTGCCTTTAAAATCCAATTTTAGCTATGACAGCAAAATTTTTCTTTATTTTTATTTACATATACATAGAATAAGTTCTATTTCTCTGGCCTCTGATTGCAAGGCTTATAAAACATACTGTAAGGAAGCTATATTTGGTCATAGACTTATAAACTGTATTCATCATTCATAATTTAATTTTCTCACTAAATTTGTAATAATTAACCATTGGTCTATTCCTTCTCAGCTGGTCTTTATTTAAGTGACCAGTATCTGGGTCAGTTTTTTTGCTACTCAGGACGGTTGCTCCTAGTCTGCTTTACTTTTCTCTGAATGATTATGTAAAAATAAATACAGACAGCCCATGAGAGAGATTGCATCCCTCCTATAACATCCACACTCCTGCATCCCAATTTTATTCAAGGCAGTAATACACCATTGGCTAGGAGATATTGGTGTCTTTAAAATCTTATTAGAGGGCAATATCTGTTACATACAGACTGACCCCCAACTTATATATATTTAAGATGTTTAATAGAAGGAAGGTGATATGTATTCATTAGAAATTCAACTTGGATTTAGGTGAGTGGCATGTGATACATTATTCTCCTAGAATACTAGGCAGGGCCAGAGAGTAGCTGCCACAACACCACCAAGGCTAATGGCTGATATGCAATGTGCTGTGTCACTAAGCTATCATTGTGTTTGGTGGGTTAGGTGTTTTAAATGCATTTTCATCTTATGAGATTCAAACATATGATGACTTTACTGGTATGCACTAATGTAATCCATATGTATATGAATATGTGGTCTTGTTGTACAGGAGTCTTATGCTGCATTGGAATCATCTAACTTTGGAGATGTTAAATATCATATCTATTTCAGCAGATGAGGCATTTTTCAGGACTCATAATACAAGATCAAAGTTCAGGTTTGCCTGGGAGCAGAATGTAATCTGTGGAGCTGAATTAGAGTTTTCACTAGTGTGAAGGAGAATAGTGGACATCAACATTTATAGGGTTTGAATTTACAAAGATGATTATAAGGGAGGGGCTGAAATGAATGCTTAATAGAGAAAAGTGCTTGCTGAATTGATCTGAAGCCCCGAGTTCAAATCTTCAGTGTATAAGTAAAGAGCCCATCATGGCCATGATTGCAAATGCAACCCAAGTGCTGGGATCAGCAGGGGGGTGTGAGTAATAGAGATAGAAAAGAGGGTAGGGCTTGCTGGCAGCTGGTAACTATGGTTTCAGTGAGAAACCTGCTCCCAAAGGAACAAAGAGAAGCATGGTGGACCAGGGTACTCTGTGCTCCTCTGGCCCCCACAGACGTGTATGTATTAATATTAATACATGCACTCACTCACACACACACACACACACACACACACACACACAAACATACTATACAAAATGAGTATTGAAGTTTGCTTGTTGTGTTCATATTTGGGAAGATATTTGCTCCTAGTATGTGGGGATTTATTACTTCTGTCATCTATTGTTTCTGATCTGCTGGACGTGCATTCATTGACAAACACTTCTTCCTTTTTATTAAGTCATTCCTTGCCACCTCTAAGCCCACATGGTTGAGAAAGGTTGATTCTAATTCCCAGTGCCAGGGGTGAGTAACACCAACTCGACAAACAGAATCCCAGCAACCAGGATTTGTACCACGAGTCTGTTAAAATTAATACGATTGAGGGGTGCCAACACCAAGAGGATAATTTGTCTCTTTTCAGTGGGGTGGAAAGGGCCTATCTGGAATGAAGTCAACACAATGGTCACTGGAACAGAAAGACAGAGCATGACCACATCCTCTGCCCTACTTTGCAGCATATGTTTGAAGCTGCTACCACATCTGAAATTTTCAATTACATTAAACAGTAAATCCTTTTCTTTGCTTAAATCTAGTAGAGCTGGTATCCTGCTATTGTAATAGGAAAGATTATAAAATATGGTGCTCATTGAATGGCCCTCTCTTGTGTGCTATGCTGGAGCATATAAATGGGAATAAATTGAGATTAGAAGTAGAATCAGGAGAGCGAGGGAGAATTTAACCCAGTATTTTTTATTTTACATTTAAATGCCATCATGTTAAATGTGCTTCAGAGTTAATGTTTGATATCTGTTCTGACCTATTTCAGGGACTTAGAGGGCAAAAACTTAATTTTCCACTTCACTAGACCTAAGAAGGGCACAAAGAGAGTGCTTTTCCTAAGAGAGACACCATGGCTGAACTTTGACTCACCTGTTATCGGATACAGATTAAAATAGAACAAAGATTGCAAAGCTAGGAGGAAATGCTGGGCTCTCTTCAGAACAGGCTCATTCCTACAGGTGGCATTTTTAACCCTTCACAGGGTTCTGTAGTGATGTGCAAACTGGTACCCAGCACAATGGGTTGTTGCCGGAGTCACTGTTCAATAGAACTTCACAGGTCTCTCTGTATCTTACCATTCTAATGCTTGGTTCCATGATGGTAAATAGGTCAGGTCAGCAGAACCAAGGGTCCTCTTATCAGATGCTATTATGTCCTACTCTGTAGTTCTCTGACTTCTCCTCCTCTTCCCAAGTGAGCTCGCTGCTCTCTAGACTTTCGTGGAATTGGTGGGTTCTGCTTAGCTCAGACTTGATGGTTTATAAGCAGATGATCGTGAGACTTGATCTCACTAAATCTATTGGTACTTTGATTGCCATTCTAGTTTTCAGTTTTTGTGACTGAGAAATAAATACTGTGCTTACATAAGAAAAAATGAGCAGAATAAAACAAAACTCATAAGTCATGACATAGAGAAATCCTTGGTTTATACAAGCAGCGTTCTTGAAACTAGAAAGCTGTCGTTAGCCTTCTTTGTCACTTGGAGGTGTTACTAGATAAAATTCATTTTTGCCTCATTCTGGTTTTTAGAAGGATTTAATTCATGTAGGTGTATGCCCAAGGTACTTGGCTTTTTTTCTGGAGGCCACTTTTAGAATCTAGAGGGTTTTTTTTTATCTGTAATTCTCCCATATATAGCTGTCACCCAAGGTAGCTCACCACACTATTGCTGCCTTCTTTAAAACCAGCACCAAGTCTTTCATACCAATCTGTAGAAAAGGAATTTTCTCAGTGTCCTTATGCAAGTGACATCCCAGCAATTCAGTTTGTAATGGTAGCAAACAGTCAAGTGGTCAGAAGCAAGACACTCAGTAAACAAAGGATAATCTAGAGCTTAACACCAATAGTTATAGATCATGGACCTAGAATTCTGCCTTCTTCAGTTAACATTTACTAAAGAGTGACTCATTGGTGGGTCCTTCCATTGGTTATTTATAAGTCTATGTTCACTTGAGGCTCCTGTTCAATCTACAGGATTCAAGTTGCAGAGACTAATTCATACCATCTGAGGAAATACATAAAAATTTGACTTTGGGGAAAATTTTGGATTTTAGACAACAATACAGTGAGGATGGGGAAGCATTCTCCTCTCCTAAGCCTTTGACACAGTGAGTGAAAGCTTTTCAGGAATGGGAAGTTATGACCATTATAGAGCGTGTGGTTATTTATTTTATTTCTCTAACCTATGACAACATGAATGAACTTCTCCATAGTACAATGTCTTACTATTTATTATTTTTATTCAGTTTAGCCTTCATATTTTGTAAAAAGTTATTACCACATAAAAATACACATTGAATCAATTAATAAAAGCATACTAGATTTTTGTCTTCCAAGTTTTAACTGTTTATTTGGAATAAGCATGCAATCTTGCCAGTCATAATGAAAAATTTCTAGTACTATGATAATTTACCTAGATTCTTGGTTATTGGTTTATCTATTCATCGTCATTAGAAACAATTTAGAAATATAGAAAAGAAAGTTGAATATGTCTATGAATTGTAAAAAAACTAGAGTAGTTACTAAATTTAATCATCTGATAAAGGCAGTATTCAAAAGGAAACTCTAAAATAAATAGGAGAATCTCATACATTAAACACGGCAAACCATATAGAAATAAATAAACCTACCACATAGATTAAGAAAATAAAACTAAGTGGATAGCTTCTTGATTATCTGTGGGACCTCATGTTCACTCTCTCACCAGCTGGAAAAGGGAGCAACAGGTTTCTCCAGTGGACTGTCACTGGACATATTAACCATCCCCCAGGGAAGGCATCGTAACCTCGAGTAGTTGGCCAACACAGAACAGACTTCATGGTTTTGGGCGTGGGGTGGGGTGGTGTGAGGCTTTTGACTTTTTTGTTTCATTGAGTTTTTATTATTGTTTTTGAAGGAGAGAGGAAAGAGAGAGGGGAAAGAGAGCAAGGGAGAGAGAACATATGAAGGTGCGGGGATGTGGGGATGATCTGGAATTCTTTACTTGCCCGTACTCTCTGGGTTTTGGACTTAAACTAGGGATGCTTGTGAAAGAGACTGAAGAGGTCAAACTCCATCAGGGGTTTTGGTCCGTGCATCTGATAGCTTGCTAATTCTCCTACCAGTAGTGACTGTTGGTGTGAACTGGAGTAATGAAGTTTTGATGAAAACATGTTGTCTGAAAAAAATTCAATACATTTAAAAGAAAATACATAAATCTACAGTTTTGGATTCTGATTGGACTGAGGGTGAAGCTGAGAAACTCGATTGCTGCATCATAGATATGCATGTGGTCAACTCAGACGAGGAAGCTTTGACAGAATGATGGATATTTAACTAGGAGAAGATGATTCTAACAGATGTGGAAGGGATAAGGAGAGAGGATATTCATAACATGTGACACACTGGAAGCACTTTCTCACAAGAGATAAGTTAAATTTATTTGATGCACTTTCAAGGGGACTAAGGAGAAAAATTGGGAGCAGGCTGGAAGCTTCAGGTTGAGAAATGGGAGCTGAATATGAAGAAGATGTGAACAATACAAAATGACCAGGGCACATTCGGCTGACTCGAGAGGCCCAGGGCTGTGTCACATAGCTACTTGTGAAGGGTGAAGAGAGGGAATATTACTGTTTCGTTTAGGAGTTTGCTCACTTGCTTCTGAGGATGCTCCAATTTTATAACTTCCAGTAAAACCAATTTCATGTTTTAGTTTTTTCTTCTGCTCCATGAGATAATCTTTCTGGATATCTTAGGATATGAAGGGACACATTGGTGGTAGATGTGTGTTGAGGAATTATCAGCTGTGTTACTAGATCTGCTTGATTTTTTTAAACAAGTTAGTTTCTGATGCCATTCATTCCTCATCTAGAATGAACTTGTGTTTGATGTTACTATTAGTGACTCTCTGGGACTTGCTTATTTTTATTTTTCTGTAGGTTGCTGCATAAATAAGAACCAGCATGCTCTGTGAGAATCATTAGACCACATGTCATAGCGTGCACACTGTAACTACAGCATCAGTGTTGGTAATTTTATTTATTCTTAATACATTTGAAGATGTTACCAATAGTAGACAAATAAAAATTTACCACAAACTTTAGAAATTATGTTCTAGTTCAGACTTTTAAAATTGCGATGGTTTTTGCAGTCTCTGGAAGGTAGTTTAGACTTCCAGGAATAAATCTGAGTTATGCAGAAAGGGTATGGGCTATTGACTTGATAACTCATCATTAATATTCCTTCCTAGGCTTAAGTTATGTTAACGACATTTCAAGGACTTGGGAGCCCTATGTGGCTAATAGATTCTTCATTTCATAATGCTGGCCTACCTAAGAGTTCTAAATGCATAACTTTATACATGGCACACAGTCTTCCAGGGATTGCCATGTGAGTCATTCCTCTCTCTAATTCCTCTAATTCTGTCTCTCCCCTCTCCTTCCCCTTCCATTCCCCTCCTCTCCCCTCCTCTTGTCTCCTCTTCTTTCCTCTCTTCTCTGCCTCTGTGTCTCTTCCTCCTTTCTTCCCTTCCTCCCTCTTTTCCATCCTCCCTTCCTACTTCCTTCCCTCCCTCTTTCCCCTCTCCCTCTGAAGCCATGCATTTAAAAATGCTTTAGATGTGACAAAGTTCCTGCTCCTGTTTGGTGAGAAGACTTACTCCTTGGATGAAAAAGGGACAGCCATATCATACCACTTGGACATACAACTTATTTCTCAAATATGTATTTGGAACATAGTGTACAGGCTCAGTGTGGTAGTTGATAAACTTTGTGAAATAATCCTAGTCCTGTTGTTAACTTTGATCTCATACTCAGCTACAATGGTTATTTTCCTGGTATAGGCTATACTGTAAATCTTTAATTAAGTTGACATCTTACTATAATAAGATTGTAAGGCTAAGTTTACAGCATACATTTTAAAATCTCTACATTTTGGAAGCTATGATAATCTCTTTTCTTTAACACCTAATTCCAGGACCTTAAAAGTAGTCAATAGTCAATGCACGTTGAAATATTCACCAGAGCCAAGAGCAGTCTAACATAGTATACTCAGTCAAAAAATATCATCATGTGTTTTGCATTTCTCTGGGAGAATACAGAGGCATACCAAAAGTCATAAGCACTAAAATATAAGAAAATACATTATCTACCAGATTGTGCTACTCTAAAAATTAGAAAAAATATACCCTGGTAGTAGCTGGATTTGTGTGGAGTTTTTGGAGTTATATTTAATGAAGTCATACACTCAAGAAATAAAAATGTGTTCTGTCCATATTTAATTTGTACAATAAATAGAAAATGATTTAAAACATTTTAATCAACAGTGAGTATTTTATTTAGACATGGATGATAGTAGAGGATAGCACTAATATGCACACATATTTAAGTGCATAAAATGCACCTGAGTTCATTTTTCTGAAGTTTCACTCGTATAATATCACTTGGCAGTGCTTTAGTTTGGCTGAGGCTGAATTGAAGTAAATTGAAAGGTAATGATAGAACACTGTCCAACCAACTGGGAAAATACAATAAGAGAAAATGCTATTATGTGTCTTATTCAATCATCTTTAGTTGGAAAAGGATACAGAAATAATGCCAGCCAATTTGAAGGAGTTTAATACATTGTTATTGCAAATACCAGTCATGATAAACTAATAATAACAATAGACCAAAAGAGGCAAAAATAAAATATTCTATTTGAGAAAGGCACATAACATATAGCATCTAAATTACAATGTTTTGGAAAATAACAATGAATAAATAGGCAATATGTAAAATTAGGAGACACAAATATAAAAATAGAGCTTTAAAGATTACATGTTTAAAATAAATTCTAGGAACAGTTGGCTACAGAGAAATAGTAAAACCAAATAAAAATTAAATTAACAGGTACATGAGGTTAGCATAGCTATCAAATTGAGATCAATAGAGACAGCAGATTAATAGAGAAAATTAGAGTACTCTGATGAAAATATATGAATTTATCATCTCTGAAGGTAAAAGGGGGACCTCCTCTGTTTGCATCTGTAAGTGAAATAGCTTTCCAAAATTCCTAGGGACATCACTGCTCGTGCTAGAATTATATGACTCTGCTTGGGCGACCAAGAACCAGAGACTGGATAGCCCAGAGACTTAGTGTAAAACCAAATTCTACTAGTCTAAAGAAGAAAAAAAGTAACAATAAAATAACCCCTAATGATGTTCTACTATACTCACAGATCAGTGCCTTATTCAGTCATCATCAGAGAAGCTTCCTCCTGCAGCAGATGGGAACAGATGCAGAGACTCACTGACAGACATTATGCAGAGAGGGAGACCTTGGAACACTCAGCCCTAAATGGGAAGTCTCCACCAATTCCCTCCCCTCAGAGTTCAGCGATCCTCACTGAAGAGGAAGGAGAAGAAGTGGGAGCCAGAGGGGATGGAGGACACAGGGAACACAAGGTCCTCTAAATCAGCACATGAACTCATGAAGACTGAAGTAATCCCAGGGCCTGCACAGGTCTGCACCAGGCTAAATAAAATAAAACAGACAAGTTCTGCACAATGTCACTTATAGGACATATCCACAATAGTAAAATTCATTGAGAAAAAGTAGATTAGCATTTAAGAGAAGTAAGAAAAAATGGAAAGCTGTTGCTTGGTAGCTCTAAAGGTTTCTTCTTAGGGATATTAAAATATGTCAGAAATTGATATCCCTGATGAATGTACGCCACTGTGAATGTAATTAATGCCACCAAATTGTACATTAAACAGACTGAAATGGTGAATTTTAAAAGAAGATATTAAACTGTGACACTAAAATTTAGGACATTAATAATGAGGAAGATGGAAAGAGAAAATTGAAGACAGAATATATTTTGTCCCTTTTAAGGAGGGCAGAGATATTAAATTTTGGAATAAGTGGGAAACAGTTACGTGAGGATGGGTTAAAACTGTAAAGATAACTACTGGAAGAACAGAGACATGTGTTCTGATTTCAAAAGTAACAGAAGAGAAAGCCGGATAGGGAATAGAGTCTGGAGATTTCCAAAGGCTGTTGTTTAGGGGCGTAAAGTAGTTAGGACTTGGGAAGGAGGTAGAGCCCTGCATGCTGCCTGCACCATGTGGGCATATATTCCAGGAATTTCCATACCAGGTGTTTGCCTTTAGACCTGTGAGTTGCCACCCCTTCAGGAGGGTCCAATAACCCTTTCATGGTGGACTCACATATCAAATATCCTGCATATTGGATATTTACATTGTAACTCAACATAGCACAATTGGAGTTATTAAGTAGCACTAAAATAATTCTATGGTGGGTCATTTTCACACAAGCAACTGTGCCAAACGAAGGGTAGCTACATGAGGAAAGTTGAGAACCCCTGCACTAGACATTTGCAGTAGGGAGGAATTGGCAAGTGACTGAAGGCTTAAGAGGAAGGAAAGAGCCAGTCACCCTGGTGTGTGTGTGTGTGTGTGTGTGTGTGTGTGTGCACGCGAGCGCGCACGTGCTCACGCATGTATGTATGGGTATGTGTACAGGTACATATGTGTGCATGCAGCACTGACTTCAGCAGCAGTTGTCTGAGCACTTCCTGCCTGTTCGGGCAGTGTGTTTGCAGGGTTACCATGGTTGCACTGGGCACATCACAGTACTGCGGGCGGGGCGGCAGGTGCTTCAGCAGGCCTGTCCACTCGCCCGCACTCGGCCTGCTCCTCAGCCCGCACTCGGCCGGCTCCTCTGTCCAGCTGCCATTGCTGTTTGTGACATCTGCAGGTAACCTGGGCCTCAGGGTTTCTGCTCTAGCAGCAGGAAAATGGTCTATGGATGTCTGTGAAGCACATTTGGCAATGGTCCCAAGTCATAGAAGCATTGTGGTCTCAGGAACTCTGTCTGGGCAGGGCAGTGGGCTTGCTGATGGAGAGGGCATTTCTGCAGCTTGGCGCTGGCACGGTGGAGACCAGTGCAATGAAACTCAACATTTTTCCTCTTGGCTGCTCCATCCTTCCGGCCATTTTGTAATTAAATCTTTGTACTAAATTTTCTAAACAAAGCAGTAGTTGAACTTTTTGCTTTCCTGAGTGGGCAGTGAATGATGCATGCTGGAAAAGCAGTACTGTAGATGGAAGTGAGCTCTCCCTTCATCGTTCTATGCATGTTGGCTCAAAAATCTCCTCTAACTGTGTAGATTTTCTTATTAAAAAGACCTGCAAGCAAATAAAAACATTACACACCCAAGTTAACCAGACCCAAAGTCAAATTTAATTTGAGTATCATTTAATTTTAATATGACATATGCAGAATAAATTATCACTGATTTACTACAGGCATAAAATGCGAATCAAGTACAAAATAAAATATATCTCAAATCAAATCATCAAATCGAGAGAGATAAATTTTGCACATTGTTACACTGATATATTAAAATATACTATCTTCTTGGGATTAACTTTTGTTGTATTTGCTTGTTTGAAACAGGGTTTCACTCTTAGCTCATTCTGTCTTGGCACTCTCTACAGAGTCCAGACTAACCTGGAGCTAGTGGTAATCCTCCTGTTTCAGCTTCCTAAGTGCTGGGATTCATGGTACGGTATACCATGCCTGGGTTCTAGAATACAGTTAGGTGAGTATCAGTAACAATGTGACTTAATATCAAAACCACTCAATTAATTTCTTTTCTGCTGAAAATTCAATTTTGGTATGTCTAGAGAAAAAAGTATAATTATACTTTTAGACTAGACTCTCTGCCCTCGGCTACCTTAATGGGTTTCAAGTCAAACTTGTTAATTTGTGCAACCCATCATAGTGAATCCATTAGCAGGCGTTGTGTTTGCTGGTTGTATTTGAACTTTGAGAGTTTATTTCTCCACTGAGTTGCATGAGTTTGCAGCAGCATCCATTAGGCAGTTTTAGACATTGTCGGTATAATTACAGAGACAGATAATAGGCGAAGACAAAATAGCAGTATAGGAGAGAAGATCAGCCTCCTGGAACATTCCCTCAGGTGAAACAGGTGACACACTGAGAGAAGGTTGGAGAGTTCTTTAGCATGTCCTGATGAGGACTAAAGATTTACTGAGGAGGGTTTTGAAGCTCCCAGTGGGATTAGAGCTATGCAGGCTACTACATATTAAATCAGGCACTAGAAACTGAGAATATACACATATAGATGACTCACTGGAAGGTGGTTTCTGTTGCTCCTTTCCTTGTGTGTGTTATTGTGTCCCATAAGCACAGGAGTCTGTAGGCATCATAACTCAATAAGCTTAGTGTGAACCCTGCATGGATGCTATCTGCCTCCACTCCCCGTTTCTGTCCTTAACTGTGCAGCCTTGTAGACAATAATCTCCCTGAACCTTAGTACCCCCTTCTGTAAGTACTAATAGATAATGCATGCATGTGATCAGGTCCATGGCAGTACCAGACTCCCTCCAAGCAAGACTAGAGCACATTAATGTTTTTGAAGTACCAGGAGAACAAAAGAGTAAATATGATCTGTTGTCCTAATATGGATTCTGGAAGGCCATTGTAGACATCATGCTACAAAAACTAGGATCTCTCTGGATCTCTACCCCCACACCCCCTCCCCTCCCCGTGTGTGTGTGTGTGTGTTTGTGTGTGTGTGTGCGTGTGCATGTATGCATGAACATATGCAGGCCAGTGGTTAACACTGTGTACCTTCCTCACTGAGCCTTGGAATTTTGATTCACATAGAACAGTTAATCAGTTGTCCCAGGGACCCTTCAGTTCCAGTCCTCCCAGCTCTGGGATTACAGACACAAGATGACACAGTTTAGGGTTCTTGACGGGGCTTATTTTCTCTGGCAATTAAAAAGGCAGGAGAATTCTTATACACACCAGATAGCAGCAGAGATATCTCAAACACAACAGACAACAGCAGACAGAATCACCAGTTGAGACAGACATTTATTATTAAAAACTCAGGCATGCAGTTGACAAAGAAACAGACCCTCTGCAAAGTGAAGGGATGGGGGCGGGAGCAGGAATCCAGGTGGGGATGGGGTCTCAGGAAGCCAAGAACTCTAGTCTCCTCTCAGGGGGTGGTTTTTTGAGACTCCGAAGAGTTTTCCTCTCCTAATTTCTTATTGATCAGGTTGAAGAAATATCAGATAGCTGATTGGACCTCAACTGTTGCATAATGTGTCCTGAGCTGGCCTTGAACTTGTTAGCAGGCAGTATGCTAATGGGAGACAGAAGCTTGCAAGGCCTTTGTGTTAAGCTGTCAGGCTCCAATCAGAGAGAGAGAGAGAGAGAGAGATGAAATTAGCCATCTTGGAAGTTCCCTGCCTTTAGCATCTAGACATGGCTACTCTCCCCATCCACCTGTCCCCTACCAGAGAGTCAAACTCCTAAGTGCTGAGGAGTCTGAACTTGAGTCTTTGTGCCTGAACGGCGAGCCTTTTACCAAGTGGGTCATCTCCCCAAGCCCAGGTCTGTGCTTTTGATTGAACATTTTGATTTTTAAATCATAATTTCAAAGTTATAAACATCTGGAATAAAAAGATTAGAAGACTGAGCATAAAGCTGTGCTGTAAAGTAGGAAGGGTGGATGAGCCAGGGCAATGTCCCTGTGAGGAGGAGGGGATGGAGCAGGGATGCAGGCTGTGTTGAGAGGAGGACCAAGAATGCTTCCAGGCATCTCTGAGGAGCCCTTCCATGTTAGCTGCCAATTTGAGGAAGAAACTGTATGATTTGTGTTCTCTGGGAGGCAAAATTCCATAATGGCTCCTGAATGGAATGTCCATAGGAGTTTATACAAAGTGTTTGTATTTTCAGGCAGAAAAACACCTCACAACAACAATAACAATAGCACAATCCCCTTGCAACTGTGTTCCAAAGTTGTGAAGGACCCAGTTAGTGTAGAGGACAATAGAGAAATTACATCCTGACTTAATAAAGCATGGGTCATCCAAAAAGAATGCTGACAAACCACAGGCCACTAAGATAAGGGTCAAACATCAAGACCATAGTAGTCCTACAGGGCACTTTAGTTTCTATACAATATTATTTTATGATTTTATGTTCCGTTTTATTTGTTGAGAGCAAGGTCCCCAGTGTCTGCTGGCTTCAAACTCTCCATGTAGATAAAGGTAACTTTGAACCTCTGCTTTTCCGGCCTCTATCTCCCCAGTCCTGGGGTTCCAGCATGTTTTATCATGCTCAGTTTATGCAATCCTGGGGATCAAACCAAGGGCTTTAGGCATGCTAGACAAGCACTCTGTCAATCGAGCTACATCTCTAGCTTCAGAATTCCAAGGTGTACTTTTACAGAAATCAGTAAGGAAAATAGATTTATTTTTTTACTTTGTTCATATCAGAGAAAGAAGGATTCCTGATTCCTCCCTGCCTTTCCTATAGGGATCTGACAGTTTTATAGAAAAGATGATACAAAAGCCAGGAAACATGCAAATGTCAGTGTAACCATGAGGCGGACCAACCAATGGCACTGGGGTAGACACGGAGAACCTGAGAAACAGGCTGGCTCTATTCTCTGTTGCAGATACAGGTTTTGTTGAAGTGTGAGTCCAAGAAAAGGGACTGTTAAAGCTGAAGGAGAAAAGAACGTTTTGTGAAACGTAGGATCCCACACACCCCTGGCCTGGCAGGGTTCTGTACAAGTCACTTCCTTCTGTGGATGAAGAGAGATCCTTTTGTAACCTTTCTCTGAGAATAAGCCCCTGCTCCCTAACTCCAGCATTCCTCGTAAACACACTAATTTTGTAAGTGAAAAAGAATGGTGATACCCCAATAGTGGACAAGATGGGAACAATCACCTCTCTTTAGAATCTCTCCTCTCATGCCAGTGCTCCGGCATAAATCACGACCCTACAGTGGGCTCTGGGCATCAGGGAGGCTGCTAATGCGGTACAGAAACAAGAAAGAACTACCTTTGTCAGACAGAATGGACTGATGTGGCCTTTGTTACCATGGTCTCACTCTGGACTTCTCTTGATTACCCTAAACTTGTGATGTCCATCCAAAGAATTCATCTGAAACACAGAGCCTAATGTAGAAGTTGGACAGAGTTTGTTACACAACCAAATGGACTACTCTCAGGAGGTGAGAGCTTGACTTGACTGAAGGGATTTCTGGTAGGAAAACACTCATATGACCAGAAGAGATCTTTGCACCAGCCTTCATTTATAAGCAGGCCTTATACTATTTGTAATGTCTCCAGAGCAGACTGCTTTCCTGAGGGGCACTTCCATGTCCAAGTGATTGACAGGCTCATTTGGGTCGAGTGTTACAGGAGGGCCAATGGCATGTCCTTGCTGTTTATCAGGAAGCTGCGTGCTCTACAGCAATTGTAAAAGGTTTAATGCTCCTGAAACCTGATTTAGATAGTTATCAACTAATGGCCTCTGGGCAGTTAGGAATGTCCATCATGTCTCCTCCCAGGGACAGAGATATGACTCAGGCCCCATTTTTGTGACCAGTAATTAGAATCATGAAGCTCTCGTCTTTGTTTTTATAAGCTGCTGAATATGAGGAAAAGATCTAGCCAGAAAAATCTCCCAATTCTGTTAAGTTCTGACTAGCTACTTAAAAGTCACTAGAAACTTCTAGGCAATATCAGTTTCCCTGGAACCTATAAGAAACACCCCTGCCTCTCCTGCTTCTGCTGTGGCTCCAAGGCTTGGCTCTGGAAACCTGACTAGGCAGCTGGGCACTGAAGAAATGACAGCCACACAGAGACACAGGAAGAAAGCTGGGGACAGGTGTGTGTTCTGACCGTAAGCCACACTTCCATGGCTGCAACCTAGAAACTCAGGGTACTCGTTAGGTACAGCACAGCAGGCAGACTTAACCCGGTCTTGGTAGGAAGTGCCTATAGGCCAGCAGGCTGGAAAGATAGAGATTTAGTTGCCAGTTTTTGTTTATTTGTTTGTTTGTTTGTTTGTACACTGATGTACTTGGACCAGAGCAAAAAGGCTTTGCCAATTTCCCAACGGTCTGAGGCCTTGGTCCTCTTCACTGATGCTCCCAGATCAGCTTTACACATTCCCCCAGCACTTCCTCAGGGCTTCCTCTGCTCCCTCTGCTATGCTAGCTGATGCCATGTTTCAAAAATTTTGTCATGGACCACTAGGACAAAGATGAGGAGCAGACACAGAATAATAATGGCTATGCCTCACTGCTACTGTTGGGAAATTATTTGAGCTCTGTGTCTCAATTCATGAGATATCCACCCTCCAGAAAGCTTTCCAACCCCATGAAACTGAACTACAAGGAGAAAGCCTGTCCATGCTTCCTACAAGGTATGTCAGACAGAAATGGGGATCGACTTCAGTGGAGAACCTGGGCTTAGCCTGCATGAGACCTGGAATGCCAAGCTTAGCACAATAAATATGAATTAATAAATAAAAATGAAAGGACGCTCAGAAGATACAATGGGTCTATAGTGGGGACTGTTAGAAGAACACACACCTGCCAGTCACACTCATAAAAGACCATTTCAAATCTGGTACAAACAAAGTCATTGCAAGCACCTTGTGCATCATGCTCCTAAGCAATGCATAGTGAACCGTGGATGTGCAATGAAAGCAGTGGGGTCTTCTCCCAGGGTCCCTGCTCTGTGGTTCCTCTTCTCATCCTCAGAGCATCCTTCCCCTGGCAGTGGAAGGCCGAGGTAGAACTTCATACCACATATGAGCTTTGTAAATTCCTAGTCCCTAGTTCAAATGCATTTGAAGCATTAGCTATTCCCCTACTGCATGTTATTTGTATTTCTATTGTGTCTCTCAATTATATTCTCCTCTCTCCCCATCCTTTACTACAGGGGTGATTCCTGAGAGTTGTCTAGTTTCGGAGGCTCTGTGTTTAATGTGGATATCCTTAATCCCAAGTCTCCCACTGGGCGATGTACATGCTGGGTGAAGCTCACAAGGGGGATCATTGTAAATCACCTTTGGCAGAAGGAGTCTCACTGTGCTGAGAACTGAGCTCGAAAGTTATTCCTCATTGCAGAGCAAGATAGCGTGTCCTTTTTGCCATTAAATGTTCCCTTGCCAGCAGCAGCTAGGAGATGTTATCCTGTAAACATTTCCCATCCAATATCTCCTGGACAGCAAATTTTCTGTGTGTCTCCAGCTAAACACCCAATATAGAAGTGATGGCATTTCTCAGAGGCATTTCTTTCGTGAAGATCAAGGATGCTATTTTTGTCTTGCTTGTCCCTTAAGATAAGTTAAATATTGTCCTACCACCCAGAATCTGTTACTTGCCATTGTCCTCAATTTTTAACAGTTATGAGTGCATCGGAAGTGCTTGGCTCTCAGTCACTGAAGATGTTAAATTTCCTTGTTGAGGAAAGATGATCACAAAAGAATCAAGCTTAGCCATCAGACACCAATTTTGATTACCTTTCTACAAGCAGTTAGAATGTTATTTTCTAAGCTGCAGAGCAATTAATGACTAGATCTGCAGGAAGTATTTAATTGAGTATTGATTTAAGGCCAAACTCTTGTTTGGCTGAGGAATTGCATTGTAATTAATGGACTTTAACTGGACTTTAATTTTTCTACACTGGGCTTGACTTTCAAGAATTGTGATTGCAGTCCTCAAGTTATTCATAGAGGGAGCTGTGTGCTTTTCTGTTTGCCTTGTAAAGTTTTGAGTGAATTTGTGTGGGGGTGCTGTGGGGTTGGGAGTGGGACTACATATGCAGGCAGAGGCTAGAAGTCAACATAGGGATTTGTTTTTCAGGTGTTCGGTTCTTTTTCTGGCTGACCTGGGATTTGCCAAGTAAGCTAGGAAGGCTGATTAGGGATCTGCCTGTCTCTACCTCCACAGTTCTGGGATTACAAATGTGCACCATGTGACAAGCTTGTGTGTGTGTGTGTGTGTGTGTGTGTGTGTGTGTGTGTGTGTAAGGCTCAAACTCAAGGCCTCAAAATCAAGGCTCAGCCTTTGGATGGATCTTAGTAGAATCAACAGACTGACTTCTGAGTATTTCAGGGGAAAATCCAAAGTCTGCTGCCTTGTAAATGCCCCATAAATGTTTCCATTAACATGTTTACAAGTGGTTAATATATTGGTCTATACAATTTTAATACAGGCTATTAATGGCCGTGAAATGGTTACTGAAAAGCACTACATTTCATTTTCCCTTGGAGCCCAGTGGATAAGGTAGGATTCTCATTTGTGTGGGAAGGGACAGCATTGTGGATTGGAAGATAGAGGCCAGGGAAAAGTCCTGTCATGTGTAGTGACATCCAGTGACTGATTAGTCTCCACAGGATGGCAACAATATATGAGTTTGTAATTTTCAAACTATGCATCTGGCCACTGTCTGTATGTTACCTAAACTCAAAGCCCTTCTACATTTAAGATGATGACGGAAATTATTTTTATCAGTTTTTAGTATTCAGTTAAGTGTGTTTCATATATAGAGCGCCTTGGGGATCTTTAGGGATACAAAGATGAGCAAGGCATACTGAGAAGCGGCAGTCTCCACCTGAGTGGCAGCCATGGTTTAACAGAAACACTGCTGATGCAGCTCAGCCATGAGGCAATGTGGACTGCGCGGTGCAGTAAGAGTCACTTACCAATTAACGGTGCTTACAAAACTTCAGAAAATTACCAAGCAGCTCATCTTCATTGTCCTACTTTTCAGTCTTTAACCTTTCCCCAGCTGCAATTTTCAGCTAAATCACGTTAATTTTAAATCATATCCCTGTTACCTAGCACTTGCTGTGGCAGATTCAATGGAGTAAAAGTTCTGAGCTCTTTTAGCTCATGTTGCTAGTTTAACTGCGCAGACTACCTATTTGTTTCTGCAGTGGTGTGGTTTGGGAATTTCTTCTAATCCCAGCAGCAATTTTGGATTTGGCAGGTGGTACTTCCCTCTCTAAGAGTGGAACAGCCACTCTATGTCAGCTCCCAGGGGACCTGGCACATCAGGGAAAAAGCAATGTACTCCTTGCAGCTAGGGCTACACTGGCTGAATTTTAAAACACTTCAATGAATTCAAGACTCCAGTACTTTCTTAATGTGTATAGAGCCTGGAGCATAACTAGTTGAATCTCTTAGGAAGTAGATGTTCAGGCTTAACCATTCCGTGTTTAGACATGAATCACCCAGTGACGTCTACAACACTATGTTTCTTCAAATCAGGTGATACAAAGAAAAATGAGGGAGTGGGATGCAGATTTATCTATATTTCAGGTCCGCAAGGCTACCTGCTTCATAAAACAGCATAAACATTTACCATGCTTCTATTTATAGCCATCGTGGTCACTGACCACTAAATACCTGCTCTGGGGGAACTTGTTTGGGCGGATGAAGAGGCATCACTGAACTCGTTGCGAGCATTTTATTTGTTTTATACTGACCACTGATAATTGGTATTTAAGACTGGCAGAATTAGTTCATTTGGGGATTTTTCTTTACATGCTCATTTTTCTTTAGACATTACTGGAAATTTGTGTATATCCCAAGCTCTTTTGAAGATGGTTTTTTATGTGACTCAACTTGATTTTCCTCTGTGTTACTGAAAAAAAGTACTTAAAATAGGGTGTGTGGCATATACCTTAGCACTTGGGCGGTGGAGGCAAAAAGGAACAGAAGTTTAAGACCAACCTCTACTAACATAGTAAATTTGATGCCAGTCTGGAAAATGTATCATTCTGGCCCAATAAACATACAAACAAAAACCATTGTATTAAATACTATTTTATCAGCATGCCATTTTAGTAAAACTGAGCTTTTCATTTCATAGTAAAAGATTTTCACCATGAACACCAACAACTACTGAAGGTATAAATAATGTTTATCTAATTAGTACGCCTAATATCTAATTAGTATAAAATAACTTATTAATCTCTGTAGTTTAGTAGCAGAGGACCTGCAATCTGCACTTCTTTATATATTCTTAATCATTCTGTGACTAAGAAGCAAGTCCCAGGGTGTGGGGCTTTCACAAGCTCATGGGATGATGGCTTTGTCTGGGAAAGGAAGTGGGTATGTAGGCCTGGCTTCTGGGCACAACCAGGACAAAAGAAAAGAAAGAGAAGGTGTCTTTTTCAATGGATGGGTTAATACATGTGAGATGGGAGAGTAGTCAGCCCTGGGCTGTTGACCAGATGACCCAGTAGCTTTTTGTTAGCCACCTCTGTTTCTTGGTTTTCATTGCAGACTGGCGAGAGAGTCAAGGATATATTTGTGAGTAACAATAGCAGTAACACTGGAGAGGATCACTTTTGAACACTTCCTGTGGAGGCCAGAGATGTAAACATTGAAGACTCCCCTCTCTTCTGCCTCAGAAGCTGTAGCATTAACATACACACTGTATCAGCACCCCTTTCAAAGATCAGCTCACATAAGCTTAAATGAGATAAGAAAATGAGGTGATGTAATTGATTGAACATACACATACAGAACTCTTTCAACAGTCTTGATAAATTTAAAAATTTTTGTGAATGTGAGTAATTCTTGGTATTACTTTTTGATTACTTTGCTCAGTGTTAGAGGCAATAAGTCAGAGAGCAACTTGAGAAGGCAAGGATATTACCTGCATGATGGTTTTGTTCCGTTAAATGCTGTGGTTTACCAAAATATTGTGGCATGGAGAAATTATACAGGTTACTCATCAAATGTGTATTTCGTTTCTCTAATCAAAGACTCTCAACCTTAATTATTCTTCAGACATTTATAAGAGGCAGAGTGTAAGCCTAGTTACTGACCAAATGAGAGGAAATATTGTTTGCTGTTTTAGTAATAAGCATCCAATGGATTTGCAGGAGTGGTTAAATGGACAGTTCATTATTGTTAGGACAGATTTTAGGAGACAATTGCCACCATTCAGTAGAATTTATTTGAGTTTCATAGTGGGGAACAGAGAAAATAAAAGAAAGAAATTCCTAGTGAGGTAAAAATACTAACAACGATACCAAAATGCAAGCTCCAAAACTCACAATGTTTCTAGTTCTTAAAAGCAATATGAGATTATGAATTATAGGGATAACTCAGGAGCAGATGTAAAGCACAGTATGTCCCATTCCCAAGACATAAATCATCACAATGCCCCACAATGTAAATGCTCAGGGTACTTTCCTTGAGTTACCACCACCATAATAACATGCAATGGAAGAATGGAATCCATATATATGCTAATTAAAAAACAGCAACACATAGTAGCTATTTCATAAACCATAAAGCATTCAGCGCCTGTCTGGTTGGAAACCAAAGAGTTTCTGCTTTGCCTTTACAGGTGCAATCTGACTGCAAAAGCAATGTGTGTGAAGCAGATTGCTGAACGCTCACTTACAAGTCCTTGCTGTTTAACTGGGTGCTCTAATGTGATGAAAGGGAAAGGCAGCTTGGATGGGAACGACTCTTTTAAATCTTGTTGATGAGTTTGAAGAAGGATATTGACAACCTGACAACCGGCATCTTTGCTTTTCAAATCACTTTCATGAGTATAAAGGCCATAAAGATTATTTTGTAGTCATTGATCAAGGCGACATATCTGGATAGTTGGAATGATTGGCTCTAAATTTGGTGGTACCTTTTCTTTTTTTTTAAAAAATTTCCCTGCTCATCTGCAAGGTGAAATCCATAATGGAAAGTAGTCATGAGACTTATAAATCATTCTTGAAGTAGCTCCAAAAGCAGCCCTGCAAACTGTCATTGTTTTTTGGTGTCTAAGCATGAAAGCCGTGTGGTGATATTTTGTTTATGATCTAACAAAGCTTGCCTGAAGATTAGAATGCAGAACTAAGCTACTAGTTAACCACATACCTAAGCCACTAGTTAGCCATAAAGGACAGGCAGTGGAGGCCATACCTTAAGTCACAACACTTGGGAGACAGAGACATATGGGCTACCCTGGGCTACATGAGAGTGCATAAGTCTAAAGAACAATCAGTCTAAAAGAGAAACAGAGCTAATTCCAGCATTAGAGAGGAATATAAGGTGGGAGAGACAGGAGCAGTCTAGGCAGAAGGCAGTCTGTGGTTTGGTGGAGAACATTGCTATCTGAGGAATAGCACAGTTTGGAGATACAGTCTGAGGACAGGTTCACCCTTCTGTCTGAGCATTGGTAGAGGTGAGGACTCTCTAGAGGATGGATGATTTGCCTCTCTGATCTTCAGCTTTAACCCCAATATCTATGTCTGGGTTTTTCTCATTACCAACTAGAATTTGTGCTACAATGCTGTATAACTGTATAGGACAGAGTATCATGTCCACTATCAAGGGTTATGTTTGATAAATTGCTGTGACAAAAACATGTCCAATCAGTTCTCATTTGTTACAGTTCTCTCTTGGAATGTCAAATTTGTTTTATCTTTCCTTCAGTAATGTTCACTCCTTACAGATAGTAAACCAGATTTATATTGCACTCTTTTGGTTCCCATAGATGCAAGAGTTTCTAAGTAGTATGTCTAAATTATTTTTGGTTCTGTAACTTTGCAGATAATACCATTTACATCCTAATGTCTTAAGTATCCATGCTGATCCCATGTCCTCTCTTGCCACTAGATTAGGAGAAATGGAAAATGGGTCAAGACACTATGCTCAGAAATGCTATTTGGCAAGGCCTTTGTTTCTTTATCTATTATCAAGTCTGTTATGACCCAGATCCTAATGCTAAGGGCTTTATGGACTAAGTGCTTTAGGTCGATTTTTTTTTCCTGTCCATAGCAATCTTCCCTAGGAAAATCACTATTATAAGCATAAGAATCCCTGATGGTGTGGAAAAGATTGCATCATGCTAATGGTCTGTCTTGGAGGCCACAATTGCAGAGGCAGTCTCCATAAGATGAGAGCATCTTGTGTCCTATTTGTGTTACAGAATTTCTGGAGGTTGAAAAACATACAGTGTCATCTCTTTATCGAAAATCACCCACAACTCAGGTGCATAAGAAATGTTCTAAGGGAGAACTGGAGGGTGCAGATGAGAAAATACTTATATTTAGTCAGAACATTTTAATTGACACTCACCTTTGATAATAGACATAACTCCTTTCTCAGATCAGATGGAGCTGGAGTGGAGACTATTTGAGTTAGAGACAGAAGTATCTTCTTTGGGTTCTTACCCTTTCAGGAGCCCTATTTTAAATCCAGCCTAGTCCTTTAAATTTAACCAACTTGCCTCATTCTCATGTCCTTTCAATATTCCCATCAATCTTACTTTGGTCTAAATATTGCTCCATTCAGAGTAGAGTTTTAATGCTACTGTGGTGGCTTTGTAATATACCAGTTTGACGGGTATAAACAATGGTCTTAAAACTGCCAAGTATGTTTCAAGTTGGGTGAGGTCAAGAGGGGTTCTTGCAGGTGACTTAGACAATGGGGGTGGAGCAGGGCCATCTGATAGTTATGAGTGCTGCTGGGACCTTGCCTCATGCTGGGCCTGGCACCTGCTTCTCTAATGCAACCTTGGTATTAATTTGGAAACAGAAATGGCTCAAGAACAGAATCAAAATAATCTCTGTTTCAGCTTTTTATTCTGAAATTATGTCCTTGGTTTGACTAAATGTAAATGTCATAAATAATACTGTTCTCAGTATCAGAGTAGAAGAAGAGGCCACATCAGACAAAGGGGAAGCATTCATACAAATAACCATCTGTAGACACTTATCGTCATTTACCCATAGATGTGCAGCTCTGGGTGAGCAAGTGTTTGCTATCATCAAAACTTGTGCTGAGGTTGGGGTACTGCTCAGTGGTTGAATGCTTGCTTACAATGCTCAAGGTTGTGTGTTCTATCGACAGCCCTTTGAAACCAAAAAGGTACAACCAAACAATACCAAACTAAACAAACAAACAAACAAACAAAATTGTAGACTGAAATTATGAATTTAACAGTCTCAGAATGGAGCCCAGGATAACCTCACATCAGTTATACAGCTGGAATAAGAAACACCACAGCTGCAAATATAAATATCATTTATATTCCCAAGTATTGAGAGTACCAATGATAGGCATACACCACCCAGTCCTGGAAAGTATGTTCTTGTATATGCTATGATGGCTTACTACACTTACTTTAAAGAACAGCAGAGCCAAAACTATTGTCACAATATTGTGACCACAGAAATTTTTGTCCTGGCTAATTAGACTCGCTGTTTCCTGAACAAGAATACAGGGAGAATACAAGAATTCTTGTTAGCCATATACTCTACATTTAAGAATTTACATATCATAAAATTTACATCAAACCCCAAAATGAAATTGCTCAGTACCTTTGACACCCTTTATGGATATGCAATTGTGCAGAATGGCAACAAACAAACTAACTAAAAAATGATATCTATATTTACAGCTATGGTCTTACAAGGTAATAGTTCTTTTTATTCCAGATGTTATATTATAAATATACTTCTTTTTACAAGGTGATACATTTTCTGCCTTTTTGTGCTCATGACTGGATTCAGTGTTCAAAACAGCCCCTAATTACAGTATTAATGTGCTGTGCTGGGAATGGACACATTCAGGTTGTGGTATGCCTTAGAGAGAAGATACATATGCCAGCAAAGAACTGTTCAGGCAGCAGGAACAATGCTTTGGGCAGGAATTTTGGCGGGGGGAAGTGTTTAGATAGGATTTCTCTGTGACTTTGGAGGCTGTCCTGGAACTAGGTCTTGTAGACCAGGCTGGTCTCAAACTCACAGAGATCCGCCTGCCTCTGCCTTCTGAGTGCTGGGATTAAAGTCGTGAGCCACCACATTCGGCTGGGAACAATGCCTTGGGCAGTAAATTTATCATGAAAGTATAAATGATGTTTATTAAAGAAGGAATTTTTAAAAAGAAATGTGTAGAACACAGAAGTTTGTGAGTTGAATGGTTTATCCTTGAAGAAGTCATGTTTACAAATGGTTTCCTGCCCTGCGCACAGAGGGAAATGTCTCTAGAACAGCTCTTCATGAAATGATCATGAAGCAGAAGTGTTCTATATTGCTGACAGGGTTGCTGATTGGTGAAACTTCAAAGATGGAAGGATATGGAGGGCTAGGGAGACGGCTTAGTGGCTAAGAACACTGCTGCTCCTGCAAAGCCCAGGATGGGTTTCTGTCATTGACATGTGCCTCACAACCACGCAAAACACCAGCTCCTGGGGAATCCCACATCTTCTGACCTCTGTCAGCACTTTATGCATAGAACGTACCAACACACATGCCGGCAATGCACTCATGAAATCTAACAGTGTTTCTCAGATGTAGGGATTTGCTTCCCACCACATCTGTGCAGGATTGGCTATTTTGGCATATGCAGAGAAACAGTGGTCCAGGAGAATAACAGTGAATTACTATAAATTGAAAGAGATGGAGACTGCAGTCTGGGTGGCATCTCATCAAATACATCTGTGCTCCCTGGGATATGGCTACTGACCTTTGTAAACGCCACAAGAAACAGTGTAATTTCGGATGAAAAAGCAAATAATGTGCTTTGTTCCTACTTTATGAATTGATTTAACTCCTGATCTGAAGTTGTAACCAGACTTGTGTGTGTGTGTGTGTGTGTGTGTGCGTATGCATGTGCATTAGTGTGTGCATATTTTCGTGGATGTTCTTGTATATGCATGAATAGGCCAGGCACTGATGTCTGGTGTCTTCCTCTGCAGGGTTCTCTGGCAGGTGGAGATGGGAAAGGGCCAGTCCAGCTGGTCTCTCGGGATGGTGAGTGTCGACCACTCAGACCCTCCCCATTGCTAGTCATGAGGAGAACCATACTGAGTTGGGAGACTTGTATTGAAGCGGCATCTTGATTTATTCCAGCAGGCAGGAACTTATATAGGGGTGAGGTAGGGGATGGGAATCTTAAGATGGGGTAAGGTGACATGAGGAGTAAGGTAGTTAGGTAGGTGGCAGTCTTATGTCAGGCCTTTCTGAGGTTACAGGCCAGAGACAGGTCGCTAAAATCTAGCCAGGCTCAGGAGGTTATACTGGAACTTGCATCCAAGACGTTTTAGGTCCAACATTCCTGTAATTTTCTCCATCTTATTTTTTTCAGACAAGGTCTTTCTCTAAACCCAGAACTCACTAATTGTGCTATACTGTCTGACCATTAAGCCTCAGGGATCTTGTTTCTCTTACTCTAATTCTGAGGTTATGGGCATGCCTCCAGCTTTTATATGGATGTTGGGTTTTGGACTTGGGTTATTACTTTATGGTCTGAGTCATTTCTTCAGCACTATTTCCTTTTTGGTCTTTGTAAATATTTTTTTTCTGAGACATCCTTCTGTGTACCACAGGTTGGCATGAAACCTATCATGTAGACAAAAACGACCTTGAACTTCTGATCTTCCTGTGTCTATTTTTAGAGTGCTAGGTTACAGGTATGCACAGATATACCCACCTTATGTGTATTTGGGGACTGTTTCACTTAGGGTTCCTATTGGTGTGATGAAACACCATGACCAAAAGCAAGGCAGGGAGGAGAGTGTTTATTTGGCTAACATGTCTACATCATAGTCCATTACGGAAGGAAGTCAAGACAGGAACTCAGCACTCAGCAGGGCTTGAAACTGTAGGCAGGAACTGATGCAGAGACAGGTTGTGTGGGGTATCTCTTATTGCCTTGCTCATCATGGCTTGCTCAACCCGTTTTCTGATAGAACTGAAAATCACTGCCCAAGGAGGTGCTGGCTCTTCTGGAGGTGGTATTGGCTCTTCTGGAGGCATTTTTTTTTCATTTAAAGGTACCCGTTTTCAGATAACTCTAGCGTATATTGACATAAAACTAGTCAGCACAGGGACTGAACTCAGGGCTTCACGTATGCTAGGAAAGTACTCCATCAATTGAATTACACACCCAGGACTAATCTTAAAACCTTTGACCATGCTTTTATTCTACAGAACAACTCTCTTTTCTATTACACTGGTTATATGAACTTGTTTGGGTTCACTCTATAGGACATATCCACTAGATGCCTTGGTGAGGAACATGACAGATGATGAGAAATCAATCCACGAGAATAATGTGGCTTTCTCACTTAGTTAAATTTACAGCTATCCAGCAGTATGGGCTATTCTGAGACATGCCTTTTGAGGTTAAGGACAAGTTACTTGTATATGATCTATCCAACCACAAAAAAAGAAACAATATCTTTGACAGCTTTGAACTTTGAAAGCAGTGTGTAACTCATAGTATGCTTCTCTGATCTACTACTTATGACTAAGAGCTTAATTGTTGCCTGAGAATTATAGGACACTTCATAACCTCCATGATTTCTGTTCCTTAATTCAGCAATCTCTGCCTCACTTTCATTTCCTGGTGCCACTACTCCCACCAAAAGATTTAGGAAGTTTTAATACAAGTCAGACTCATCTGTGTTAGGGTTAACGAGCATCTCTTTGTTCTTCATCCTCTGTCCTCAACTATAAGGTTTGGCAACATTCAGTCTTGTTTGCAAATCCCTTTAAGTACAGGTGTGTTCCTATGAAAACGAGGTGATTCATTATTCCTTTCACGTAGATTATAGGTACTGCAAAGCCATCTTTACTGATTAGCAGGAAATATATCCAACACATTAGCTATCAGACCAAAACGATTTGCCAGATGCAGTTTTTCTTTATAATACGGAAGGATTTCTTTTCTTTGTTTTCAATGCTGACGTTTCTAAAATTACTTAGATGTTTAAATGCTTTATGCTTTTGCCAATTTAAACGTTTGGTGCAACTTAAGAGGATTGAACTCAATGATGTCTAAAGTTCATTTATCCTAAATTCAGTCATTTTCATGCTTGAGATCTCCTCCTTCATATGTACTGGAAAATAACAGTATAGTGCTACTGGGTGTCTGCCAGTAAAATTCAGACACAGGCACTGGATTCTTGTTCCTATCTAACTTGAAACCTACAATTCATTATGTAAAAATCACATTGATGAATGGTATTTTGACTACTGTTATACTTTTATTTTACCATAATTTTATTATTACCACTAATTTATAGTAGGGAATTGTTTTTTATGTTGAGTTACTGAGGTTTATTTTATAATAAAACATTTAATAAAGGTCTTATGTAGTTGATAGTGGTCAAAGTTGGAAGCTATGGGATTTGCATATATATCAAAATTGAAATATACACTATTTCTTATTTAACTGTAATTATTCCACATGCAGTGATTCTTTTGTGTGTACAAGCCCATGCATGAGCGTGTATGTAAATGGTGTATAAGTATGTGTCTGCATGTAGATTTGAGGCTGCGCACACACATGTGAAGCCCAGAGGTGAATGGTTACTCTTCTGCTCTTTCTCTGTCTTCCTTATTCCTTGCAGAGAGAGTCTCTTACTCCATTTGCAGCTAATTTTGTGGTCAGCAACTCCTATCAGTTCCTGTCTCTTTACCAACATGTGACTACATCCAACCTTTTTGTTTGTTTGTTAAACTTAGGTATTGGGATCTGAACTGAGACCCTCACACCACGCTTGCACAGTGAGCTGAGGCATCTCTCTAAATCCCTAGTTGCAGACTTATGAATAGTATAAGTTGACTAGCTACAGTACACCTTAACCAGCATGTTTAAAGTCTCCCTCTGCTTTCTGGGAAAAAGTTGGTCTCTTTGGGGTTACAGATCTATGCCTCAAACCCAGCAATTTTACAAAATAGATCAGAAGATAGTCATGTGGTAATCTGATTTGCCTGGAATCAAACTGCTCACAAGTTACTGCTTTGCCCGAGTGTAGCAAATACACTTGACTACTATTTTCTGCATACCTACTGGGCTTAAACACTGCAACTCTGAAACATTCCTCAAGTGTGTCACCCCTTTACCCATCTATGTTTTTACTTGCTAGCATTTTGGCTGGTAATTGGTATGCAAAGGAAATATACGTATGTTTATTGTATGAATTCCTGCACCTGTTCTACTCTGCCTGTCTCTTTCTGCAGATTACATGAAGAACAATACAAAATACTTCTTTTTTCAATAGAAATTGGCCAGATTATTTAGCACCTAAAAGCTAATAGCCTGAAATAAAAGGGCGCATCAGTGATGAGAATAAAAAGGGATGTGCATTTCAACAGATTTGTGTGCCTCTCTGCTTGCGTGGATTCCAATCTGTAATAGCTTCTACTTGGCTTGTGTACTGAAAGAAAATTAATGAAATGTTTAATAATTGAGTTCATGTGTTTCAGAGGAAGTAGGCGAAGTTTACTCACATTGAAAAGATAAGAAGCACTAGCTAAGGACTCTCAGCTCTCACTGTGTGCTCTAAGGGCACAGTACCCTTCTATAGCTATTCATTTCCCTCCCTGGACATGAGACCTAATGTTCTATGGCACATTTATCATGCAACAGAATGATTTATATGCCTACATATTAGAATTCTCCTGCTTCAAAGATGATACAACAACTGAATGCCAAGTTATGTGCTTGGGGTGGAAGTGGAAACAAATAGTAAAAATCCTGATATGATACTAATTATTATATGACTCAAAAACAACAGACGGCAAGGACCGGAGATGAGTTAAAAATAGAGAAAACATAAGAAACTCTTAAAGTCATTTTTTGTGAATTTCTTAGGCTACCTGTAATTCTCGTTATAAATCAGTATTTTCTAATCTCTCTCCTGATGCAGTTCTGACAGTAACTGTGCCGAATAATAATTTTCTTCCTCATATACAGAGAAATGGAGAAGGAATAAATAGACCTAGATAATTGCATTGGCCTTCCCCACCACTTCAGTAGTGTGCTAGCATTTCAAGTAATTCCCCCTTTGTCTCTCACAGAAAAATCATTTCATGATTTATTATACTGGATTAAAGGGTGCAGATACTCGGGGAGTTAATACATGACTGAAGGGTAATCAGGCATAAAGGATGCCAGAACAGTGGGTGTGCTTCGATTTCTCCGAAGCTCTTAAATTTACTTCTTAGACTACTTTCCCATAAAATAACCAGAAGATAAAAACATACATGATTTACATAAACTATAGATAATGGCTGTTTATCTCTACATTCTAGAATTAAGAAAGCCTGTGGTCCTGTGGAAAACCCTCTTTTTAAGGTTTCAGTTTCATCAGATAATCATTTGTCAAATGGCTTCTGGAATGTGCAACTTCTTTCAGTGCTATTAGTTGTCATTGAAGGTGACAGCCAGAGGTTTTGGCAGAATTCTCACAATAACACAGAAAAATGCCATCAAAATGAACCTCTAATTTTCTTCTTTGTATTGCTCAGGAAATGCATAAAATCAAAGTTTATTTTACTTTTCAGTTCTCTGCTTGCCCAAAGGAAAAGATGAGCTTCAGTCTGTGTTAGAAATGGAGGCTGATTTCTCCTTTCTTTGTATAGTTCCTTTCTAGGCAAGAAGCTGGCTGCCAGTGGATGGCCTTTGTCATTAAATAAGAGGAAGGTGAGGACTTTGCAAACTTTAAATTGCAAAGAGCTAAAAAAAAGTTTAAATTTTTAAAGTATTTCACATGAAGACTTGGAGCTTTCACTATACACCCCAAAATAAATGAGATATTTAAATATTTAATGGTTCCAGTAGAAGGTTTCCACCAACTTGACTCTCCTAACAGCAAGAGCTATCAACACTTTTCAATTTAGGACTCTTTGTAATGGGAATAAGAAAATCAGCTCTTCTAGAAGATTTTCTTGCTTAATGAAGTCAGATAATTTATCCTAAGAGTTGTAGATAATGTGTTTGCTTCATACTCATTCCTTGGCATTATTTATATGCTTACTTAAAGCATAATCTCAAAAATAATTTCAAAATATTAAGACCTAAGACCCAGACATATTGTCGTAAAATGTCACCTGGACAACAGAAACATTGTTTCTTCCACCTTAATCTGTTCTCAAAGTATAGTTTTTAAAACTGCTAAAAAACTTTATATTTTGCAAGTTGAGTGAATGTAAATAAAGGATTCAGTTAACTCATTAATGTAGATCATTAAGAAGATATAACTGGTTAAAAATTTATAGGTAAGATAGAAGTCTTTGTAGTCACATAGAGACAGGAGTCTTGAGGTAAGGTTAACCTAATGAAAAAATGAATCATGTGCATGAGATGTTTGTGGCGATAGCTTTTGTGTAACAAAATGAGTTCTAGTATGATTCAAGAAGGCCACAGCATTTCCTGGGTGGGTTAAGTTGGCTCTCACTGTGATGGTGCTAGGACTGAAAAGGGAAGGGAGGGAGTTGTCGGACCCTCAGGAAACTGCTGTTAAAATTTGCGCTATTTCACCTAAAAAAAGAATTGGTATTTGTTTCCTTAAGTCATGCACTATTTAAATATAGGTAGATTTGCAATAAAAGATTGTCATAAATAAATCTATGTACTCTAAATATTATCGAGTTTGATTATAGATGTAAAAAGTATTTATATTGATTGGTTTAATGAAGTTTTGTTTATCGGAATTCAACTGGTTGCTTTTGAGACAATTGATGAGCAACTCTATTATTGATGCTACCTCTATTTAGGTTCTACAAATAGTGAAAGATATGTAGTCCTTATTGGATTTAAGTAGATACACAGATGTAATCTGCTACAATATGCGTTCTCATGTTAACTCACTGCTGGCAGATTGATATTTGAGGAAAAAAAGAATGATTCTCCATGTGAAATGATCTGACAGTTTTGTTTTTGGTTACAGCACTTGGTTGCTAACTGCTGATAAGCAGGTATTGCCAGGCAGCCATTTTTAGAAACAGAATTGACGTGAAGGATAAAAATTCTCAAATAGCATAGATGTTACATCAGTAAAGAGTACATAAGAAATGTATACATTAAGCTAGCAAAAGGGGAAGAATTTAAACAATTTTATTTTTACATCTATAGAAAAACAAATGGAGTGCAGCAAGGTTTATTCTGCTAGACACTTCTGTGGTGGTAAAATGTAACAATATTTTTGTTATATGGCTTATTTTTAGTAGAGCAGAATGTTCTGGCTAATATTTTGAGTATTGATATTGTGTTAAATTTCTTGACACTCTATTTAATTTTTCAGAATGGGGAATTGTTATTCCTGTGATGCTAACTTTGTTTCTGTGGTGAGAATAAATAAGAAAGCAGAAGCCCCTAGAAGGGAAATAAAACAATAAAGAGAGGAAAATGAGTGCTGTTTATAGATATGATATAAGAAAATTTGCATATGAAAGCTAAACTTTGATTCTTTTATGTTCAAATGCCTCATAGGCTGCACTTTGCTTTCACATAAACTAGAGCTGTGCTGTGTTGTAACTACCAAGGGAAAGTATGAAGACAGTCACACCAATGCTAGGTTAGTGTTACACCACATTCTATGAGTCCAGCATCGATCTTTTCTTTATTTCCACCAATACCACTGACCGTGGTGATAACCTTAGTCTTCTGCACTTTCAAATGAATGAAGCCAAGACACAGGGAATGGAAAGCATTATTTGACCCAAATTAGTACCATAGGTCCAGATTTCAGAGTCATGGAAACACACAGTCATTCTCCTTGGCCTTGCCCTAAGATTCATTGATTAAGCTTCACAAATCCTTATGTGAACACCTCTCAGCAAACAGGAAAGACCTGTGATGCTTCCAGCCCCAGGATTTTTTGGAGGAGAGGGATATCTCTTTCTGAAATTCAGTGAACTAAGATTTCTCTTGATTCTGTTTTCTGTTCCTTTTTTTGCTTGGACACCTGGTCCAAGTTGTTTTGTGTTTTACCATGACCTGGTCAGGCTCTGTTGGACTGATAGTGTCAAGCACATTTTTACTGTTTCAAATGAGGGGCATCTGGAGTTCCTCATGGTCCATTTACTCAAAACATTGATTATTTTAATGTGAGCGTAGTTCATGGGCACATAATATACACTAGGCACACGGGAATATAAAAACCAGAAAGGGACTTCTCCTTGGTGATAAATATCATATAGTCACAATGTTACAATAGTCCCTCTTCCTCTCTGTTCCTCTTCCTACATCTGTTCTCTCTGTCTGCTTTTAAAATGAGTTGTGCATGCATTCAAACTAGCATGCAATAATATATGTACATATGTATGTATATAAATACCTTGATTAGGATCTAGGATGGCATGTAAGGTAGCATCAATCTCATTATATGGGAAGGACAATTCAATTCCGGTTGTCTTTCCACTATTGCTTATATTCTTAGTTGGGGTCGTCCTTGTAGCTCTCTGGACATTTCCCTAGTGCCAGATTTTTCTTTAAACCTATAATGGCCCCATCTATTATGGTATCTCTATTCTTGTTCTCCTCTAGTCTTACTCAAACTTCCTGCTCCCTAAAGTCTTCCTCTACCTCCCCTTCTTTCATTCTCTTTCTCCTAGCTCCCTCTTCCCTCCTCCATGCTCCCAATTTGTTCAGGAGATCTTGTCCCTTTCCCCTTTTCCAGGGGACCATGTATGTCTTTCTTAGAGCTCTCCTTGTTTCCTAGCTTCTCTGGTGGTGTGGAATGTAGGGTGATAATCCTTTGCTCTATGTCTACTATACACATATGAGTACATACTATGTTGGTCTTTTTGTGACTGGGTTACTTCACTCAGGATGGTTTCTTTTAGTTCCATCCATTTGCCTGCAAATTTCAAGATTCTATTGTTTTTTCTGCTTAGTACTACTCTATTGTGTAAATGAACTACATTTTCTTTATTCATTTTTCATTTGAGGGGCATCTAGGTTGCTTCCAGGTTTTGGATATTACAAATAATGCTGATATGATCATAGTTGAATAGATGTCCTTGTTGTATGAATATGCTTTCTTTGGGTACATGCCTAAGAGTGGAATTTCTGGATCTTGAGGTAGACTGATTCCCATTTTCCTGAGGAACTGCCATACTGATGATCAAAGTGGCTGTACAAGTTTGAACTCCCACTAAGAGTAGAGGAATGTTCCCATTTCTCCACATCCTCACCAACATAAACTGTCATTGGTGTTTTTGATTTTAGCTATTCTGACAGGAGCAAGATAGTATCTCAGGGTTGTTTTGGTTTCCATTTCACTGATGGCTAAGGATGTTGAATACTTTCCTAAGTGTCTTTCAGCCATTTTAGATGCCTCTATTAAGAATTCTCTATTGAGGTATGTGCACCACTTTTTAATTGGATTGTTTGGTGTTTTGGTGACTAAATTCTTCAGTTCTTTGTATATTTTGGAAATCATCCTCTGTCAGATGTGGGGTTGATGAATATCTTTTCCCATTCTAAAGGCTGCCGTTTTGTCTTGTTTACTGTGTTCTTTGCCTTACATAAGCTTCTCAGTTTCAGGATGTCCTATTTATTAATTGTTGATTGCAGTGTCTGTGCTACTGGTGTTATCCCCAGGAAGCTGTCTCCTGTACCAATTCATTCAAGGGTACCTCCCATTTTCTCTTGTAAGAGCTTCAGTGTGGCTGGATTTATATTGAAGTGTTTGATCCATTTGGACTGAAGTTTGTGCATGGTGATAGATATGGATCTATCTGAAGTCTTTTACATGTCAGCATCCAGTTATGCCAGAACCATTTGTTGAAGATTTTTTATTTTTTCAAATGTATAATTTTAGTTTCTTTGTCAAAAATCAGGTTCTTGTAGGTGTGCGGGTTAATATTGGGGATTTCAGTTCGATTCCATTGATCTCACCTGTCTGTTTTTGTGCCAACATCAAGCTGTTTTTAGTACTATAACTATATAATAGAGCTTGAAGTCAGGGATGGTGATGCCTCCAGAAGTTCCTTTACTGCACAGCGCTGTTTTGGCTATACTGGGTCTTTTGTTTTTCCATATAAAGTTGAGTATTGTTCTTTCAAGGTCTGTGAAGAATTGTGCTGGTATTTTGATGGGGATTACATTACATCTGTAGATTGCTTTCAGTAAGATTGCCATTTTTACTATGTTGATCCTATCAAGAACATGGGGGATCTTTCCATTTTATGGTGTCTTCTTTAATTTCTTTCTTTAAAATTCAAAGTTCTTGTTATACAGGTCTTTCACTTGTTTGGTTAGTGTTACCACAAGATAATTTATCTTGTTTGTGGCTATTGAAAAGGGTGGTGTTTCTCTCACTTCATTCTTAGCCCATTTATCATCTGTGTATACTAGGGCTACTAATTTTTTTCAGTTAATCTTGTATCCTGATACGTTACTGAAGGTGTTTATCAGCTATAGGAGTTCCCTGGTAGAATTTTGGGGGTCACTTATGTAAACTATCATATAATCTTCAAATAGTGAAAGTCTGACTTCTTTCTTTCCAATTTGTATCACCTTGATATCTTTTGTTGTCTTATTGCTCTAGCTAGAGCTTCAAGTACAATATTGAAGAGATAGGGATAGAGTGGGAAGTTTTGTCTTGGTCCTGATTTTAGAGGAATCAATGCTAAATTTCTCTCCATTTAGTTTGATGTTGGCTGCTGGTTTGCTGTATATAGCTTTTATTATATTTATGCATGTTCCTGTTATTCCTGATCTCCCCAAGACCTTTATCACATAGGGGTGTTAGATATTGTCAAAAGCTTTTTCAGTATCTAATGAGATGATCATGTGGTTTTTCTTTTTGTGTTTGTTTATATGATGGATTATATATGTTGAACCATCCCTGCATCCCTGGGATGAAGCCTACTTGATCATGGTGGATGATTTTTCTGATATGTTCTTGGATCGATTTGCCAGTATTTTATTGAGTACATTTGCATCAATGTTCATGAGGGAGATTGGTCTGTAGTTATCTTTCTTAGTTGAGTCTTTGTGTGGTTTGGGTACCAAGGTAATTGTAGCCTTGTAAAAAGAGTTTGGCAATGACCCTTCTGCTTCTACTGTGTGTAATATTTTGAGGAGTGTTGATATTTATTAGGGTGTCTTTGAATTTCTGTTAGAATACTGTACTGAAACCATATGGTTGGGAGACTTTTGATGACTGCTTCTATTTTGTGAGGGGTTATAGGTCTGTCTAAATTACATATCTGTTCTTGATTTAATTTTGGTAAGTGATATCTATCAAGAAAATTGTATGTTTCTTTTATATTTTCAATTTTGTGGATTATTAGTTTTCAAAGTATGACCTGGTGATTATCTGGATTTCCTCAGTGTCCATTGTTATGTCCCCCTTTTCATTTCTGATTTTGTTAATTAGCATGCTCTTTCTCTCTCTGCCTTTTGGTTAGTTTGGATAAAGGTTTGCTATCTTGTTGATCTTCTCAAAGAACCAACTCTTTGTTTTATTGATTTTTGTATTGTTTTCTTTGTTTCTACTTTATTAATTTCAGTACTCAATTTGATTATTTGCTGGCATCTACTCCTCTAGTGTGAGTTTGCTTCCTTTTTCTAGAACTTTCAGGTGTACTGTTAGTTCGCTAGTGTGACTATTCTCTAATTTCTTCATATGGGCACTCAGTGCTATGAACTTTCCTCTTAGCACTGCTTTTAAATTGTCCCTAAAGTTTGAGTATGCTGTGTCTTCATTTTCATTGAATTCTAGGAAGCCTTTAATTTCTTTTTTTATTTCTTCCTTCACCCAGGAATTGTGTAATTGCATTTTGTTCAATTTGTAGGGTTTCTGCCTTTTGTGTTGTTAAATTCTGTCTTTAAACCATGGTGATATGATAAGATACAGGGGGTTATTCCATTTTTTTTGTATTTTTTCAGGTTTGCTATGTTGCTGAGTATGTGGTCGATTTCAGGGAAGGTTCCATGTGGTGCTGAGAAGAAGGTATATTCTTTTGTATTCAGATGGAATGTTCCATAGATGTCTTTAAACCCAACTGCATCATAACTTCTCTTTAGTTCTTTTGTTTCTTTGTTAAGTTTCTGTCGGGTGGTCCTGCCTAGTGGTGAGAGTGTGGCGTCGAAATCTCCCAATATAAGTGTGTGAAATTTTATGTGTGATTTGAGTTTTAGCATTTTTTCTTTTACAAATGTGGGTGCCTTTGTATTTGGTGCAAAAATGTTCACAATTCATCCTTATGGATTTTTCCTGTGATGAATATGAAATGACCTTCTTATCTTTTTAGATTGATTTTAGTTTGAAGTCTAATTTTTCTATATTAGGATAACTAAACCAGCTTGTTTCTTGTGTCCATTTTTTTTGTCTTTTTGAGACAGGGTTTCTCTGTATTGTTTTGGAGGCTGTCTTGGAACTAGCTCTGTAGACCACGCTGGCTTCGAACTCACAGAGATCCTCCTGCCTCTGCCTCCCAAGTTCTGGGATTAAAGGTGTGTGCCACCAACATCTGGCTCTTGGGTCCATTTTATTGGAAAGTCTTTTCCAAACCCTTTACTCTGAGGTAGCATCTGTTTTTGAAGTTGAGGTGTGTTCCTTGTATGCAGAAGGATGGATTCTGTCTTCCTAACCATTCTTTTAGCCTGCGTCTTTTTATAGGTGAGTTGAGACCACTAATATTGAGGGATGTTAATGACCATTGATTGTTCATTCTTGTTGATTTTGGATTTGTTGTTGGTGGAAGTATTGTGTGTGGATTTACCCCTTTCATGGTTTTTAACTTTTGGTAATATGGGATTATCTATTGCCTATGTTTTTGTGAGTTTAGTTAACATCCTTAGGTTTGAGCTTTCCTTCCAGTACTTTCTGTATGACTTGATTAATGAATATGTCTTGTTTAAATCCGGTTTTGTCCTGGAATGTCTTGTTTTCTCCATATACATTGATTGAAAACTTTCCTAGGTATAGTAGTCTGGGTTGGCATCCATTGTCTCTTTGTGTTTGTAGAATATCTATCCAGAACATTCTGGTTTTCAGAATTTCCATTACAAAGTTAGGAGTAATTCTATTAGGTCTGCTTTTATATGTTACTTGGCCTTTTTCCTTTGCTGATCTTAATATGTTTTCTTTATTCTGTATGTTTGGGGTTTTGATTATTATGTGGTGGGGGTACTTTTTGTTGTTGTCCACTCTATTTGGTGTTCTGTAAGCTTCTTGTACTTTCATTGGCATCTCTTTTTAGGTTGGTAAAGTTGTCCTCTATGAGGTGGATTTCTTCACCTTCTTTGATACCTATTATTCTTATTTTGGTCTTTTCACTATTTCTCATACTTCCTGGATATTTTGTGTTAGGGATTTGTTGGACTTAAGATTTTATTTGGTCAATGAATCTATTTTTCTTAATATATCTTCAATGCCTGTGATTCTTTCTTCCATCTCTTGTATTCTGTTGGTTATGTTTGCATCTGTAGTTCCTGATTGTTTACCTGGTTTTTCTAATTCCAGCATTCCCTTAGACTATGATTTTTTTAATTGTCTCTATTTCAGCTTTCAAGCCTTGAACTCTTTGAATTGTTTCCTTCATTTGTTTGTTTTTTTCTTGGTTTTCCTTGCTTTCTTTAAGAGATTTGTATATTTCTTACATTTTTTTTGGTTTGTCTTTTCCTTCATTTCTTGAATTTTTGTTTCTTTCTTCCATTTTTAAAAGAGTTTTCTCATTTCCTCTTTTAGGGTCTCTATCATATTCATAAAGGTGTTTTTAAGGTCATTCTCATCTGCTTAATCTGTGTTGAGATGTTCAGGTCTTGTTGGTCTAGTGTCTCTAGACTCTGGAGGTGTCATATTTGTTTTTCTGTTGTTGAATGTGTTCTTATATTGTCATTTTTCCATCCCGTGTCATCCAGTGGATACAGGTGGGGCCTCTTCTTCTCCTAGTGGGTAAGGGTTCAAGGTCTTCTTCTGGTGGTGCAAACAGGTCCAGTACTCTAATGGCTCTCAAGGTGAGTGCAGACGAGGCTGAGACACTCCCTCTCCCAGTTGGTGGAGGGCGGACAAGCACCACGATGTCAACAGATTCTGGATGACTTGGTCCCCTGGGGGCCAGATGACCTGTATGCAGTACCCATGTCAGGAGATCTCCTCTTTATTCTTTTTATTTAAAGACGTATTTTTTAGTGTGTATGTATGGCATGGCATGCAAATCGAAGTACAGATATGGAGGTCAGAGGACCACTTTTAGGAGTTGGCTCTCTCCTTCCATTATATTGGTTATAGAGTTGAAACTCCAATTGGCAGGCTTGAGAGCAAGTACCTTTTCCTGCTGAGCCATCTTTTTGTCCAGTTGAAATGAATTCTTAACAAAATGATTTAACTTTTTAAGAATAATCTTGATCATGCCCTTAAAATAGCCTTTATATGTAAGCTAACCTATCAGAATAATCTCTCCTGATGGGAATAATAGGTGTCAGACATGGTCCACCCAGAGTCACTTGCATGGCTGCCTTGCTTCTGAGAGCAAAAGACTGTGAACATTGCTCTCACAGCCTCAAATGACCAAGATGCTTTTCCAGTCAAAATCTCTATATGAAACGGCAGTAGGACAATGAGAAAAACGACATTCCTGAGGAGAAGCAATGCCAGCCCAACTCAAAACATTATAGAGGGAGAACTGAAAGATATGGAGCTCATCCATCTTGGGATAAGTTTATATTTAAAAATCAACTTGTTTTCATTCTATATAATTACTCTATATGATAGTTATGTAAACTTAGCAGAAAAATGACTTCTCATGTATGCATAAAATTTTAAATATTATCATAATCATTACTTCAAGAGATTTGGGGTACCTAGAATGTGTGCATCATGTTTTATTATGATATATATTCAAAATAATGTACATTTCAGATATTTAAAATATACAGTTGAACAGACTTTATTATATTCATATCTGTCTTTATAAGCATTGCTGTCTTCTAAATTAAATTTATACCTTAAGATGAACCCTACATCATGGGACAGTCACTTGCAACTTCTCCCAGGCCCACTCTAAGGCACTAGTTTCTACTCTCTTCATGCATGTGTTTGCTTCATTTGGACATTTCATGGAAATGAATCATGTAACATTTGGCCTTCTCTGACTGGATTTATTTATAGTATGAAATGTCATGATTTACTCATGTCATGGCCTGTATTGCTTTAACATGCTTTTATATTGTTGAAAGATATTTAATGTTGTAGCTCTATTTTGCTTGTCACTAAGTTGATGGGAATTTCTGTTATGTTTTAGTTCTTGGTGCTGAGAACATTCATACACAGGGTTTTCTGTATACATACATTTTTAACTTCTCTTGGATGTATACTTAGGAATGTTCAACTTGCTAGTCACGTTTTAGAGTCTGAATATTTTCAAATGGCTTTTTACTGTAATCATTTTTCCTTAAGACACCAGAATGATATGTGATGCCTGCAATTTTTCCATTCCCTCATCAATGCTTGTTATCATCTGTACTTTACCTAAAATCTTAAGCTGACATTCTATGTACTAATAAGTGGGATGAAAATAGTTTTGAATTTTATTTACCTTGATCCTAATGAAGCTAAACATATTCACAAATGTTTCTGAGGTACTTGCCTATCTTTTTGTAAATAGATCTATTAAGATCTATTTTTACCATGCTTAAATTTGATTGTTGTTTTCTACTATGTCTTATGAGATCTGTCTATATTCTAAATACAATATTCCAGTTAGTTATATGACTTCACTTTTCCCCTTTTGTGGATTGTTCCAGTAATCTGACTCCAGTTGTAATGTTTGAGTCCCAATAGGTTTTAAGCCCCATTCTGATATCTTCTTCTGTCTCATAACTGAGGCAGTGGTAAGAAAGCCTTAATTCACTGGGTCTTATGTAAGTCTGATTCCCATTTTTTCTGAGGGATCTCCATAATGAGTTCCAAAGTGGCTGTACGAGTTGGCACTCCCACCAACAGTGGAGGAGTGTTCCCATTTCTCCACATCCTCTCCAGCATAAGCTGTCATTAGTGTTTTTGATCTTAGCCATTCTGACAGGAGTAAGATGGTATCTCAGAGTTGTTTTGATTTGCAGTTCCCTGATGGCTACGGATGTAGAGCACTTTCTCAAGTGCCTCTCAGTCATTTTAGACTCCTCTATTGAGAATTCTCTATTTAGTTCTGTAGCCCACTTTTTAATTGGATCCTTTGGTGTTTTGGAGACTTGCTTCTTGAGTTCTTTGTAAATTTTGGAGATCAGCCTTTTGCCAGATGTGGGGTAAGTGAATACATTTTCCCATTCGGTCGGATGCCTTTTTGTCCTGTTGACTGTTTCCTTTGCCTTCCAGAAGCTTCTCAGTTTCAGGAGGTCCCATTTATTAATTGTTGACCTCAGTGTCTGTGCTGTCTCTTGTACCAATTCGTTCAAGAGTACCTTCTACTTTCTCTTCTAAGAGGTTCAGTGTGACTGGATTTATGTTGAGGTCTTTGATCTATTTGGAGTTAAGTTTTGTGCATGGTGACAGACATTGATCTGTACTCATTTTTCTACATGCCAGCATCCAGTAATGTCAGCACCATTTGTTGAAGATGCTTTCTTTTTTCCATTGTATAATTTTAGCTTCTTTGTTGAAGATCAGATGTTCATACATGTATGGATTAATATCAGTGTGTTCAATTCGATTCCACTGGTCTACATTTCTATTTTTGTGCCAATACCAAGCTCTTAGGCATATATTCAAAAGATGCATATTCATACAACAAGGGCATCTGTTCCACTATATTCATGGCAACATTATTTGTAATAGCTAGAACCTGGAAGCAACCTAGATGCCCCTCAACTGAAGAATGGATAGAGAAAATGTGGTACATTTACACAATGGAGTACTATTCAGCAGAAAAAAAACAACAGAATCCTGAAATTTGCAGGCAAATGGATGGCACTAGAAGAAACCATCCGAGTGAGGTAACCCAGTCACACTAAGACAAACATGCTATGTGCTCTCTCATATATGGATTTTAGACATAGATCAGGGGAATGCCAGCCTACAATCACATGACCAGTGAGTCTGGGAAACAGAACCTTCAACAATGACTGATGGAAGCAGAGGCATACACCTATAGCTAAACACTGAGCTGAACTCAAGGAATCCAGTGACAGAAAGGGAAGATTGATGAGCAAAGGATTTAAGACTGGGCTGGTTTAACCCCCAAGAACAGCTGACCTGAACAAAGGTAGCTCTTGAATCTCAGACTGATGCCTGGGAATCCAGCATGGGACTGATCAAGACCCCCTGAATGTGGGTGTGAGTGAGGAGGCCTAGGAAATCTATTGGGCATTGGGTAGTAGATCAGTATCTATCCCTGGCCTACAAATGGACTTTGGACTCCCATCCCACAATGAGAGATGCACTCTCACCCTGGACTCTTGCGGGAGGGTCTAGACCCTGCCCTGGATGAAATGATAGGGAAAAGGAGGGGATATTGGGAGGGGGAATTGGTGGGAGGACTTGGGAGGAAGGGAGGAAAGAGAGAGAGACCTGCGATTGACATGTAAAGTAAAGTAACCTTTTTTCTAATGTAAATGTAAAAATAAAAAATAAATAAAAATAAATATAAAAAGAAAGCCTTGATTCTCCTACTTTTGCTATGTGGGCAAAGTTCAAAGTGTGCGCAGGTACCCTGAGCCCAGTATCATGGGGGTGAAGTCTGAAGTATGCACACATACCCCACCCCAGCCACATGGGGCATCATACAAGCAGTCTCCTCTCTGGCTATCTGTGGTCATTATAGTGCTTTCTTGGCAGATGCCTTTCTAACTGGAAAACTCACTACATGATGGGATGCCTTCTGTAATCTCCTGGTGTATATGTAGTGCCCTCAATCTAGACATTTGGGCCACTGTGGATAATGGATAGTCTATAAAGCAGCAGCACCAAAGGAATACAGAAACACATGCCAAAGCATAAATTTGATCCAATTCTTTACACTGAAGACAAACTTACTCAAAAAAGACCAGTGATCTAAATGAATTAGCTACAACTATAAAAATATTCAAAACAATAATCAAAAACAATAGAGGCAAATTAATGTCTAAATTCATACTTTTTGAATGAGACAAAAAACAAAAACTACAAAAGAAAATCAACAATAAGTCAGATTTAATAAAAATTTAAAATTTGTAATGTCAAAGTGTATACACAAGAAATTGGAAAGAAAACCCAAGACATAAGAAAATTTATTTGAAAATCATATATGTGATAAGGAATTCATATATAAATTATAGAAAGAAATACCACTATTCAGTAACAAAAAGATAAACAACACAATCAAAAGTAGACAGAAGTGCCAGGTGTAGGGGCTCATGCTTTTGATTCTAGCCATGGGTAGGTGAGGTAGAGGCAGGTGGATCTCCATGAGCGAAAGGCCAGCCTGCTCTGTATAGTGAGTTTCAAGCCAGCCATGGCTACGTAGTGAGAGTCTGCCTCAATATATAAATAAATTGTAGTAAAATTAATATAAATGTAGACATGAATAGACAGAGGTTTATATGATACCTTAGTAATTTAACCTTTAGAGAATTGAAAATGTACTTGTATATTGATATTGATAGTCATTACCTTTTATATTTAAATATTTTTCACATAATACATTTTAATCATATTCTTTCACCTCCCTCACATCCTTCCAGACCCTTCCCACCTCCCTGTTCACTCAACTCCATGTTCTCTGTAAAAAAAAAATAAACAAAAATGAAACAGGAAATTAAGATAGAGTAAGACCAAAAAAAAAAAAAACCAAATCAGAATGACACAACCCCCCCCGCCAAAAAGCAAAAACGAAAACAAAACCCAAATGTAAACTATGGAGTTTGTTTTGTGCTGCTCAGCTACTCTTGAGCATGGAGCCTATTCTGGAGTATGGCTGATGCTCCCAGTCACACCCCATTGGAGAAAACTGATTTCTCTTTCCCAGCAAGCATCAATTCCAAATAGCTCTTTGGTTAGGAGTGGGACCCTAGTTCAACCTTGCTTTCTCAGTGCTGTGACTTTGTCTACTTTGAGCCTGTGCAGGTTCTGTGTGCCGCCGTAGTGTCTGTGAATTCATATGTGTATCATTCCTGTCGAGTCCGGAAGACATTTTTTCCTGGAGTCATCCGCCACATTTGCTTCTTACCATCTTTCTGCTTCCTCTTTTGCATGCATCCCCGAGGCCTTAATGTGAGGAATGTGTTGAAGACATGCCGATTGAGCCTGGATGCTTCCAATTCTTATTCTCTGCACATTGTTTAGCTGTGGGTCTCTGTGTATATTACCATCCACTGAATGAAAAAACAAAAACTCCTCTGATGAGAGTTGAGAGATACATTGATTTCTGAGTATAACAGCATGTGATTGAGAGTCATTTTATTGTTATGTTCCTTTAGTAATGATTAAAAGGTAGAACCCAGTATTTATGAACAGATGATTGGATACATGAAGTGGAGAAAACAACGTAGCGTTTTTTTCAGCCATAAAATCATTGAAATTCTTATTTATGCTACAACCAAGTGGAGCCTGAGAAACACGCTAACTGAAATAAGCCAGGCATGAAAAGACAAAGTGTGCACAATGTACTTCAATGAATATTTACAGTAGAAAACTCAGAGATGTACACTAGGTGACACAATGCCAGGGTGAGAACGGAATGGGGGCCATTTAAAATTTTTTCCTTTAATTTTTTAGTCTTTGAGACACACTTGCTCTTAGCTATTATTTTTTTAGTTTTAAATTAATACTTACCAGACTTCTTATGTTTTTTGAATGAAAACACAACTAGTATCATCCTTAAGAGTATTTTAATAGCTCTTGAGTTGACAATGTTACAAAAACTTACTTCTTATAAATTAGAAAATGTCATGAAAAGATGGTCCTTACTTGCAGATTTTCTAATGACCATGGCCTTACATAATTCTTAAAATATTTTAGGAGACCAGTTGTCTATCAATGTAAGAATATTTTCTGGGATTTTCTTTCCTGGTTAAATGCACATTTCAAAGGTAGAAATAGTTCATGTTTTTGTGAAATTAAAACAGAGAAACATCCATGAAAATATGTTTATTTCTAGATTGATGGTTACCTATAAACTGCAAAGAAGCATGTTTCCACAGGGAAAAAATCAGAACAATAAATATTTTAAGTTACATTGTTTTTACAACAGGTTCTCTACCACAATGTTCACATACATCAATTTTGAAATAATTGTTTTCCCAAATACATATTTTTGTGGCTTAAAGTAAAGAGTGTCATAGATCATTCCATTCCATGTGCTTTCAACATGTATGTTTTAAAGCACAGTTTTACGGCAGATGCTAAAGCCCTTGAGAAGTGGGGTTTCCAATGGAAAGTCTGACCGGCTGCTCACTGCAGGGACACAGGCAGGCACTATTATGATAAATGGGTCTGTAGGAGACATGATACAGAGCCACAGGTAATTAATGGCAGATGTAAAATAAAACACAGGCAACCATCCCACTGAGAGCATGATGCAATGGGAGAAATCTCTAATAAAACACAAAGAATGTCTATTTAGCAAAGAACAGTGAGGAAAGACTTGTAAAATAAATCAAAAGCTGGAGCTATAACTTTAAGCAGCCATTGCACATTGCCTTATAATTAGGAGTTTTAGAGAAACATCATAAAATTCATCTTTAGCTGCACAAAATTGCTCTATATGGTAGAATGTGAAGGCAATGAAATATGAACTCAAGCACTCAAGCCAGCTAATGCCATCCAGTGTGTTTTAGTTGTAAAATCTACTTGAATGCAGTCCAAGAATATGGCTTTATGCTGTAAAAATAGGAATGTAACATATATGATTAGAACACGGAATCACACTGTTATATCACTTCTTTCTAAATGTCATGACAAGCACACACATACACACACACACACACACACGACGACAGACAGATTCATACATACATACATACATACATACATACATACATACATACATAGAGAGAGAGAGGTATTAAAGATCAAGAATTCTCCAAAATTTTAGCCAATACTTTTCTTAATCTTTGAATATTACAGAAACCCCCAGTTATTTAATTTTTCTTTTTCTGAAACTGAATGACTTCCACCATGTTACTGAAAATCACTTTAACTTCATCTTCTCACGGTCTTCAAGTCGACTATTATTTTCCAAGAAAATTCACTGTTTGTGAGTCTATGTTATTCTTTTATATAATAAATACATTCTACAGATTTCTTTCTATAACAGACTGCCTGAGGATTGATACAGTTATTGTAAAGGTGTGGGGTGGGTAAGCAGAGAAAGAGAAAATGATTATGACTGATTATTGACATAAAACTTTGAAGAGATTAGCATCAATTCTGTCTTGCTTCATGGCTTTAGGCTGACAAATTATTAATCCTGAATGCTAGATGTGAAGACTGAGTCCCCAAGAGTTTGAGTGACGTTCTCATAGTGTGCGTTCTAATAGTGAAGTCACTGGAGGGAGCTATGATAGATATCAGCCATCTATAGCCCCTGTAATTCTGAAATGAACAAAATTCTTGCTCGAATGAAAGAACTTCTTCACTGCTTTATAAGAACAGATTTGGGCTGAATGATGGAGATGAATTTGCTTCTGTTGGGAATACCTAAGCAGACATTGCCATGGTTTCCCAAACAGCATTAGACAGAAAATCAACTTCGTTATTTTCTAATTACTTATTCGAAGATAGCATTAACCTAATAGAGTTGTATATGCCCTTTTCTTCCAGCTAAACTTTTAGCAATGCCTACCACACTTTTGAAATTAGCACTTCTTCTTTACTTGTATGACCCAGGAAAGTTTTTTTTCCTTTGGAAATGATTTTGAATCAAATTCTCTATGGTCAGAAAAAAAAAAGTGACAGGAGCAAAGAATGAATATTTAACCTTGGATCTAAAAAGCACTTCTGTAACTGTAAGTGAGAATATGTTTTAATTCTGCTTTTTGACTAAGCAACTGATATTATCTTCTTCCAATTTCCAGGTTATTGAGTTTATAATTTTATAGCTGGGTTATAATAATAATTGAAATTTTCATATTTTTTTCTAAAATATAAAGTGGAAGGCTGATGGTCTGGTAGTTTTATGTTCTATTTAAATTGTATTTCTGGTCTGGTGCAGAAGTAAGGGAGATCCATTAATATTCTAAAAAGTTGAGCATACTAATTTATGGATATGAACAAATATAATTATACTATTACCATTGACTTTCCTTTGTTGTCACTCTGATGTTTTGATAGTCATGTGAAGTGAAGGCTACAGAAAACAAAACCTGGCTACACAGAACGCATGCTGTAAACACACAGCCACAGTAAATTCTAACATTATACACACAGCAAAAGAACAAAATACAAACAGATGGTCTAGGCTGTCAGCCTTATATATTTCCCACATATGAGAAAATTAGCTCCAATGGAATAACTTCAACAAAAATTTACAAGGTATCTTTTGTCTGAGTTTTTATATGACCTCTGTGGTAAGAAAGTCTCCCATATCCACGTTTAAATTATTTAGATTCTATATCTCTACGTTTTGATTTCTTTATACCAGTGAGCTTTCACTAAAATATTCATTCAGTCAACAAGCTATGCCCAAATCATAAAATTGGGCCCCAAACATGTAATAATTTGTATTTAAAGTATTTATGAAACATTTTCTTTTGTATTGTTCCTGAAAACAGATTCTACAATAATATTTCCTATTTATTTGTTTGTTTTAATTGTTAGCTATTGTTAGAGATTTTAACTTTATCAAACTCAACTTGTAACATTTATTTTAAAATTGATTAATCCAACAACTTGAAAATATCAAGATATCTTTCATGTATTTCTTGATCATTATTAATTTAACTTGACTATTTTGATTGTTTAAATATGGAAGATATAACACCACCCACTCTTTTAGATTTTGTAGATAATTTTTGAACTATCGCTATGGAAGAAATCATCTAAATCTCTTATGATTTTATGTAATAAACTATGTTGGTTATTTATGTGTTACTATTATCTAAACAACAAACAAGACCAACTTGAGCACTCAAAGTATGAGAGAATATATCATAGTAAGGATTGGGTGATGGTAGGTCTGGGTTTGAGGTAGTTACATTTTAGTGGACAGAGAAGCAGAAATCTGGGACTCACTGGGGCATGGCTATAAAGCCCAAGACTAAACCCCCTTCCTTTATAACCCACTTCTTCCTGATAGGCCCCACCCCTTAAATGTTTGATAACCTCTGAAACAATGCCTCTAACTGGGTTGGTTCCACATGACCTCACAAAAGAGAGGAGGAATATTCCACATTTAAATTACAACAAAAATTTGTAAATTATTGTAAGATTAACAAAATATGAGTACTCTCTTAAGCCTCAAAATAGACAAAAATTTTAGACATTGTATTTCAGATTCTATTTCAAATGAGACATACTTGTATAACCTGAGCTAATTGTCCTATATATTTAAAATGAAATCAATAGCTTAATTGTATTGATTATTTTTAAGATTAAAAATTATTATGTATATGTGTGTATATTTGTGTAAGTGTATGCCAAGTGTGTTCAGGTATTCATGAATTACGAAGGGGGGGGGGACTCCAGACTTAGAGGTGGAGTTACAGACAGCTGTGAGTCATCCTGTATAGGTGTTGGAAAAAACTTGAGTTTTCTGTAAGAGTTGTCTCTCGAGCCCTAATTCTACTCTAAATTAGTTTTCCAATGACAAAATAAAGGATATGAGTTAGAAAATGTGTAACTAAACTTAATATAGTTATTTATACTATTCTCATTTGTTTCGTATTTTTATATTCATTTCTATGCCTTCTGCTGGCACCAAGCCAATTAATACAAATAAAATGGTTGGAATTAATATTTTATAATGGCTCAAGTTTCTTGGTTTTAGACTTGGTTCCAAGACCCAGTTAAATATTTGTGTTATGAGCCCAGTTTCTGAGCAGGTACGTGAAGTGTGGGCTTGAATACCTGTATAATCACACCAGAGTGACAGCTTAGGTCAGAATGGCTGTTACTGGAGAACAGCAGTCTATGTTGAAAGAATTTAGGGTCCATAAGAACTTAAAATAAAGGGATTTTAAATAAACTTTCAATTCAGTGCATGAATGTTTTTTGCATTACTTCAAAGACTCCTGGATCTCACGTTTGCTCTTAAGCTCCTTTGGCCATTAACATTATTTGAAGGATGTAATTAAAACCCTATATGTTTCAAGAAATCTCCTTTTAAGTCAGATTACAACAAGAGATTTGTATTCTAGATCTATGCAACAGAACTCTTTATTGCTCAAGTGAAGGGTAATTGTTTTTTTTCAAGCTATTTATATTTTACTTTCTTTTCTAGCTAACATTTTATATATTACAACCAATTGCTAATTATATTTTAAAAATAACTCTCAACATGAGTGATGGTTGTATTTTAATTTTCTGTCAACTGTTTTGTAAATGTGGTGTTTGAGAAAAGTCCATACATTGGCTATCATTATAGTTACTTCAGGTTGAATATTCCAACTTTAGCCGCCGAGTCTGCTGCCTGTTGTCATGCTGCCATTGCTATTATGAATCCCAACATAATCCCAAATACACTCTCTCTTCTGTAAGTTTACTTGTCATGGTATTCTACCACAGTGATAGAAAAGTAACTAATACATAGGGGGGGAAATGGCGTATCCAAACAATGCAGTTTTAATTGAAACGGTTCTTAGAGATAATTTAGCAGCATGCCTGCAACTATTGTTCTGTAACTACAGCTAACAGACTTTTTATAAGCAACCATCTTCCCCTCTTAAATGCCCCAAGCGAATACTTTGAGTAAGTCCTATGCATATCAATATATAAAGTTTTAAATGTGAGCAACTGTTCTCTTCTTGCTTGTTAATTCATATGATTCAAACCTTTCTACCATGTTATTTTAACAGCACCCCTTGTAGAGAAACCATCTCCCAATGGTATGTTGAGGAGAATTAAACAAGAGATTATAAAACAATTAGAAGCAGCTCAGGATATCTATTTCTTTGTTCTAATATGGCAAGTAATATTACCAAAATTAATATTAAAACTTTTATCACTTGTCATTTCTAGCAATTTAATCTTTGAAACTATTTTAAAATTTAGATGACCTTTAGTTGAATGAGGGACTTTGGTCTACATTATCTAATCTGTTTGACCAATGATGACTTTAATTCATAAATTTGTTCTTGATATGTATTATAAGTTTCAGTCTCAGCTACTGTTGCCTGTCTCACTGATAATGTTGTGAAGCTTCTATTTTATCTGATAATGAACTTTTGTTCTAGTTATTCAATTTTTCTATTATTAGAAATAAATTTGACACATTTAACCTTTGTTAGGATGATATGTTTTAAAAGCTCCCAATTTACTCAACATTTAAGTTAGTTTGAAAATAACACATCCTTAAAACTCCAAAAAAACTTGTTTTCAGACACATTAGGATTCAGTCTGAATTCCACATACTTTTGAAGACTGTGTAATAATGGCTATCTCAGACCAGTTTCTATATCACCCCGTGACAAGAAACATCATCTTCAATGCATTAACCCTCTGAAAATTTGATAACCATTTTAAAAAAGAGACTTACTTCTTTTTACTTTATATGTTTTAGTGTTTGCTTTAATGTAAGTATGTGTGGCGTGTATGTGTCTTAGTGACTGCAAAGTCAAAAGGGTCAATAGATCTGTGGAAATGAACTTGTGGCTGGTTCTGAGCCAACATGTGGGTGCTGGGAACTGAATTCTGGCTCTCTGCTAGAGGAGCAAGGACATTTAACTTCTGAGTCATCTCTCTAGCCTTACATTAGCCGATTTTTACTTTAGCATAAAGCATAGAGTTCAATTCAGCTGACATTCGTAGAAACTCGTGGACTAGTGCAGGGATTGATTTAAATCTTGTGTAGTTCTCACATGAACACCTTTGCACAGATGTTTGCCTGACATCAAAATTTCGTGTGTCAAAAAACTTGAATTCCAAGCTATGAACACTTCTTACATATGTTTCATCACTGTTTAATTAGGTTGGCCTGTGGGCATGTCTATGGGGGATTGTCTTAAGTACTTGTTAATTGATGTAGGAAGATACAACCCACTGTGGACAGCACCCTTTTCTAGGCAAGGAAAGATAGGGATGAGCACTTGTAAGCATGCATGCATTTATCTTTCTCTATTCTTGACTGTGGTTATAATATGATTAGTGGTCTCCAGCTCCTCCCACTGTAACTTTCCCTTTAGGGATAAATTATAACCTGAAATTGGAAGCTGAATGAGTCTTTTCTCTCCTAAGTTGCTTTCTTCCTGAGAATTTTATCATGGCAACAGAAATGAAAAATAAGAAACAGCTTTAAAACCTCTCCAGGCTAGGTGATGGTGGTACATGTCTCTAATCCCAGTACCCAGGAAGCAGAGGCAGACAGATATCTGTGAGTTCAAGGCCAGTTTGGTCTACAGAGGTAATTCTGGGATAGCCAGCACTGTTACACAGAGAAACCCTGTCTTGAAAAACAAAATACAAACAAACAAATTCTTCGCTGTGATAACATTGATTTTGATTTCTCCTAAGGGGAAAAATGTCTAAACTACTCCACTTTCATTTTTCAAAAGATGCAAGGTGTAACAGAAATATTTGATTTAAAACCATACAAGTTGAACTTTCAAAGAATCTGAGGAATCTAAGTGAACATAATATCTAGTTTCCTGTGCAATAAAATTTTGCTAGGAAAGTTTACCTCTGATATCACCTACCCATACTGAATAGCATGTATGGAAGACTAGAAGTATTTCTCTGCAATTTCTGTTTTATATATGTTATTTTAGCACTCCTCCTTTTGGCACCTTTGCCAATGTTCCAATTACTTTCTACTGACTTGAAATATAAAGTAACCTACTCATCTTGTGGAATACGTGACCATATTATATGCTGTTTTTATTTATTATAAGACTTGACATAATTTAAAACGTTAAGAAAGAAGAACAAACCTTTAATTATGATTAGACAACATGCATACAGGTGGTATTTACTAAACCTGCTGGTATTCTGGGCAGAATAGAAACTCTCAGCTTCAGAGACTTTTAAGATTAGGGTCATAATAAAAATTTATAGCTTTATTTTGTGGTTATTTGGGCTTTGAATTAGAGAGGTATTAAATGGGACAAGTTATCACTGTTTAGATGCTTTTCTGAGCATAGGAGTTTTATTTGTGGATAGATTAGCAATAAAAACCAATCTATAAACAGCTCTCCACATCTAAGTTTTGAATTTTATTCTTTTTTCCTACATAAAAAGCTTATTTTTTTAAAATTCATGTAATGACAAACGTGGTATACAAAAAAATAACATCCTTGGCTAAACATAGAAAATTGCATTACCTGCTTCAGAGACTTCTTATACACAACAGTGAATTTTTTAACTGTGAAATTATGAAGGTTTCATGTCAATCAGGATATACCAGTTATAAATTTGAACACCAAAGCATAAAATGCCAAAATGCTTGGAAATCATACTGATTACATTTCCCATGGAAAACCACCCAATTTAATATTTCATGAGCAGCTCCTGAACATGTACCTGCACCTTTTTTATTTATTGCCCTTGAAGTTCTCAGGCTGAAAATATTGCATAGTTGCTTAGTTGATAACATGCTTGTTAGAAGTATGGGGAACTAGCTGTGAGAGTATAACATCAGAATTTGAGGTCTTTCATAATTTAAATTCTTCTTACAAAACATTCCTGCTCATGCATGCAAATGGGCTAATGGCACAGCTATAATTATTAACCCAGTGTCACCTCCAGAATGCTACACCAAGAGATTATTTTCTATGATTATAGTCTTGGGTTTTCAGTTAGATGTACTACTTTTGAACATAATGTCATTTTTTTCTGTTAGCAAAACACAGATTTTTCTAAAATGAATTAACTCCGTGGTTGATTGCCTCCTAACTCCACAGTCTCTCAGCCGAGACTGTTGTCATTGCCTAAGTACAATGCACTGCTCCAGGTCTTGCCCCAGTAAGTCGCTGACATATCTTTACATGCTTTTTTCTCCATCAGTTCGTCGGACGGATCTCTCATTCCTCATCGATCCCTTCACACAGTCAGCCTTGCGAGTCTGAATTCAATGAGCAGGACTTCTGTGCTGAAGAAACATCTACCCTGCATCATTCTCTCTGCTTGTGGAGCAGTCCTATTTAATGGGATAGCATCATGAGAGGGGCACTAGTAAAATTGGCTATAATTTGTAAATAATTTATTCCATATTAATGTATTATACATCATTGGAATTTGGACCTACATCCTTTTGCACATGTATAAAAGGATGCTTTGCAGGCATATTTTGTGTTTGCATGTATGTGAGTACACCTGTGGGTGCAGTTGCATGTGCACATATGTGGAGGCCTAAGGATGGCATGGATACCTTCCTTGATCTCCATCTTATATGAGACAATGTCCCTTGCTGCATCTTAAGCGGCTGTTGGAGATCATCTGGGTAGCCATCTTGCTCCACAGATTCCCTGCTTTTGTCTCCCCAGGGCTGGGCCACCCACCCAACCTGTACAGAGCTGGCAAATCAAGCTCCTGTTCTTAGGCACGTGCATCAAGCACTGTACCTACTAGCCACCAAGCAGCCCCCAGTCCTTTTGCTCTGTAAAACATAGGTGCATCTGATAAGATATGTCTTGTTGGCATCTCTCTTCATATATGGACATCTACATCATTTGTCTGTATTGTAATCACTTCATTTGAAGCTTTTTAGAGTGGTTGCTGTTAGCATCCAGGTGTGAGAGCTAGGAGCAAATGTTTCCTTTTCATTCTTTGCTCTATTCAACTTTGGTTCTGCTTGTGTTCCTTGGGTTTCTCTTTCTACTGTATTACTGTATTTACCCCTTCATTGACCATCAGAATCAAAGTCCTTAAGGGATGGGGATGTTTTGAAGGGTGACTATTCTCTCTCACCTCACCTCCACAGCCACAGGGTTCTCCTTTTCAAATATTCCTGTGCACTCAGAACACATCTCCCCTTCTACCTTGAAACTTTTTCTTCCAAAGATTTCCATGGCAACTGTACTACTTCCATCAAATTTTTGTCCAAATGTTACTTTCTTTATCATGTCTCCCCAAGAACCTTTGTAATCTGAATCCATGACTGACCTCATAACTCCTTCTCCCATTCTGGTTTTCACTATTAAATTTATCCTTTAGTGTATTATATAACTATCATTCATAATGTCAACACCTGATTTCCATCCTTGATGTTTAGCATAATCATGAACCCCAGTACAATCTCTTAATCGCCTGGAAAGAAATCTTGATAGGAACCGTGTGGATGTTGTTGACTGCAAATGCCAGGGAGGGGTTTTCTTAGCTGGTTTCATCAAGGTAGGTGGGACAACTCACCCTGGATGTGGGCAGGAGCATTTCCCTGAACTAAATGGAAAGGGAAGAATGGGCTGAGCAGCTAGCATGAATGTGTTCCTTCTCTGTCTACTTTAGACTGTGTGTGTGACCACTGGCTTCATGTTTCTGCTGCCCCAATTTCCCATATGTAAGGCCCATGTCTCAGGAGTCACTTTCAACGGGAACTTTTACCACAGGAACAGAAATGGAAACTAAGCTACCTCTGTGCTTACCCAGCTACAGTGTTAAGGCCACAAAGGTTGGCCTTTTGTGTATTTTACTTACTGGGATATCCCGGGTTCTCTAAACAATGCTAACTATAAATAGCATGGTCACTAAGGAAGTATTGAGTTGGTACAAACCCCTCAAAAGTAATTAACATGCAATACCTTAATTTTCCTTCACATAATTCCTAGATTCCAATGAATCACAAATAAATCAAGAAACTGTCATGATTAGAAAATTTAAGAATCAAATAGAAATAGAAAGCATGTAGACTAGATGCATTAACCCAGAAAAATTAAAAATACAAAATGAAACCAGATAATTAATTCTCTCAATTGCAAGGACACTGGATTTTTTGGGTATCAAGACAGCTGCATAGTATCTTAAGACAGACAGATCAGAAACAGACCCAAATGAATACTAACAATTGATTTTCATAAAAAAACTGTAAAATAAACTTCTTGGGAAGAAAGTTAGCATCATCAATGAATGGTGCTAGAATAATATGATAATAATAAGCAACTAGTGAGCTATACCTTAAACCATATATAAAAATTAACTAAGAATGAACCACAGATCTGCAAATACAAAGCATTTTAAAGGGTGCTTATGGGAGTTATCATGGCCATCTTGAGCTAGACAAACATTTCTTAGCTGTGATTTCAAAGACCAGATCCATAAAATGGAATTGAGCTTCCTCAAAATTAGAACTAGTAGGTTTTTGTTGTTATTGTTTATCTATTTGTGACAGAGTGCATCACTGAGGATTGAGGCTCTCAGATTAGTCTAAAACTGACTGGTGACCCACCTATTTTTACCTCCCCAGTGCTGGGATAACAAGCATGCTCATTGAGTCCAGCATTTTGCATGGTCCTGTGGATCAAAGCCAGGAGTTCATGCTTGGGCAGCCAATACTTGCTCTTTCCTCATTTTCTTTAAGAATTGTGAGGTTCTTTCTGTTTTAGTACTCTTACTGCAATATACCTTGCATGTGTGTGTATTTTCTCTTAATTTCATTTGCATTTGATTCTTAATCTTTTTCACTCACTTTTCTGTGTCTTGTACTACTTTGATGCTTACAAAGTGTATTTTCCCTTACCCAAAATACAATCTTAGCATAAGTATGCTGTTTTAGGATAAAGATTCATTCCTGAATTAGTTGATGATTTCAACAAAATTTAATGAAGTACAATGAACAGAGACATAAGCATTTGGAGAATACCAAAATCTATCTGCTTTACAATGTACTTTAGGCTATACACTTATAATTTTACTGCAGAAGAAGTAATTTCAAGAAAAAGTATTTAAAATAAAATTTAGAAACACCCTAAATACCAACAATAGTAAATCTACTTCTCCCAAAAGGATTAAAAATTTTTAATTATGAAAAGGCTGTGAGTATTACAAGTCAAAGAATAGTGATGATTAAAAGGTATTAAGAAATGTTTGATAGCATTACTCAGATTAAAAGGGAGTTCTAAACATAGTTAGAGAACTCTTGTTAAGACTTTATTTAGAAAGATAACTGGAATACTGTGCCCTGAGACTAGCATTTGATGTTGTCCCCCGACCTCCACGTATGTGCTCATACATGCGTATATACCCCTCCCAACACACACACTTGCACCCTCACTGGCACACATGCACATGTACGTACATACATAAATGGAAATTGGGGAAACATGTTGAATCCACCTGTTTCTGCCTCTCGATGTCTCTAATAGCAGAAGTGTGTTGTTGTGCACAGCTTTAGTGTGGGTTCTGAGGACTCAAACCCATGTCCTCATGTTTGCCTAGCAAGCACTTTACCGACTGAGCTATCTCCTTAGTCAGACTCTGATTTTTCATTCTAGTTTCATACATTCCACATCTATCTGCATTGTGTCTTGCAATGCAAAGTAATATTTTTTAAATGTTATACTCAAAAGTAGAACTTTGTACTTGTTTTAATTTTAATATGTAGTTCACATCCGTGGGTACAATATATTTACCCATATTTGACAATCTCTTATCGTTATTTTGTTCTTTTATTCTAATCACTACAATGTAAGAACAATGCAGGTTTCCACTGGGGTAAAGTGTGTTTCTGTCTCTTGTGGCTTTAAAATTTTACACATTGTAAACAGGATATTTTCTAAGTACAAAGGAAAATGTCTGTGGATCCATGCTTCTACCGCTTTTTTGTAAATCACAGATTGTAAGAGAAACCTCACAGCTACAAACAACAAAAGGAGATTAGAGCCAGACCCAGAATTTTGTCTGTGGATTTTCATCTACTGTTTAAGTATTTTGGGGTAATGCCTTAAATAAAAATGAAAGAATTTCATGATGCAGGAGAAGTCTGAAGTTACTTGGAGGTGATCATATACATCTTGTTACATTAAATCCATCAACTGTCTTGTGTCCTTAAACGTAGACTATGAGAGGAGGAAATTCAGTTTTACTATGAACCAAGAATCAAGATTCTTTCCAAGTAGTTTAGCCTATTAAATGTACCTATTATAGGGTTGGCTTTCTTATAAAGTAATGTTCTTTTTCGTTTCTGAAATGACATTGCACACACTCAAACAAGTCATGGAGAACTTCTGGCTAGATGAGTTATGGTAATTAAGTACAATTATATCCCTTTTGTTTGGGGTGCATGGAGCACATCCCTACAGCCTTTAAACCTGAATCAAACTTGACAAAGAACTTTAATCAAGTGAAAAGTGGACAGACATCTCCAACGGTGCATTCTTTCTTCTAAAATGCTGTGTGTTCCCTGAGCTCTTTCTCTGGTTGTGGCAGGAGAATATTTAGTGAGGCATTTCCTTTCCAGGAATGTCACAGATGGCTTCTGGACCCCTATCCCCTTCTCTGTGTCTCCATGAACCATGAGAACTTTTTTCTTCAGTTCATTTCTCAGGAGAGATGAGCTGGATATAGCTCAGCTGTGAGCACTTCTGTGAGGTGAATGTTGAACACGCAGCACCAAAATGAAAAACAAATCAAACAAAGCAAAACAAAATGCCCAGAAAGGCAACTACCTAATATATCCAGTTCTAGAACAAAAGGATGAGGCCTTTTTTACTCAGAGTCTACAGTCCTGATATTAAACCCATATATCACTGAAACAAAGTCAGTGTACCATAAAACCATCATCATGTTTTTCTATAGTAAGTAGGGGTGCTTTCAAAGCTCTGTAATCAGTTGGTTTGGAGTTTTTAAGAATTTTGTGTTCTAGAATTTGAAATTCTTTTAAGCAGATGGCATTTGAGCTTAGCCATCAAGTGGCTCACTTGTTCTGAGATACACTGGGAGTTTTTAACTCCAGTTTTTGTTCTCAGAGACCACTCATGGGTGTAGAATGTTCAATTTAATCTCTGTTCTAAATCCAATAAGCCTTGGGGATAAAGACAATTCAGCCATATTGTCTTAAAGCTGTTTTTCAGGGAAAATATATAGCATTGGAGTGTCTAAAATGTGTTTCCTACAAATTTAATGGCCATGTTATTGTAGCTGAACACTATAAGAAGGAGAAAGATTGAATCCCATTTCAAATGGGCATATATAATCAGGATGAAACATTTGGCAATGTAAGCTTGGTGTTTTAAAATGTGAAGAAAATATAAGGTAGGGCCAATTCAATTGCCATAGCCGGGACAGTAAGCTAAGTGTTTAACCTAAATGTGGGACTTGAAACTTTATGCACAAAGTAACTGCTCTGTTAGGAACCCTTTAATAGGCTCAATATAAAGTTGCCAGCAAAATAGAGAACATGATTTCCTGACCTTGAGAAATTTGCAATTTGATGGATCTTCCAACCTTCTGAAGTTATGCAGTCCAAATAATTCAGCATGTTTGTCTTAAAAAATAAAGCCGTAAACATAGCAGCTCCTTGAAATGGTGATTTCTTTCCAACACAGATCAAGGCAGCTGCTGTAAATTTAGAGGAAAAGGAAATGGCTTGGTCCTCTGTAAACCGCAATTGATTTGAATAACTGACCTTGCAGTTAAGTAGTTCCATCACACCCCTCACCAGCCACAGAAAGTGGGAGAAAGGACCCTGAACCTTGCCTAACCAGCACAATAGCATTGACCCTGTAGACAGGGATGGTGTGGATGAGCCAGCCCTAAGGGCGTGAGGGGGCACGGCTGGTACCACGGTCACTTGTCTGAGGTATGATGGTGGGAGTGAGGGAGAGATGCCCTTCCCCCTTGTGGGCCCTGCATCTGGACAGCACAGAGGAGCTCACCCTGCTGATGAGGACACAGATGAGCTGAGAACGTGAGCATGGGAGACCTAACCCCACCCCTCATCTGCCATTTGGCTGCATGCGTGAGGGGGAGAGATGCCCGGTGGGAGAGCTGACCATGAGGTCTTAAGAGTGGACGAGCTGTCCCTGCCCCCCACCAGTCGCAACCCTTAGGGAGAACAGGCCCTGCCCCTCACCTGGGCAGCATAACAGAGCCAATCTAAAGGTGTGGGTGAGACAGCCCTGAAGTTGTGAAGTTGGGAGAACTATCCATAATACTCTACTCGTCTGTCATGTGGTAGCGTGGGTAGGGAGAGGTGTCTCCCTTGTCCCTCCCCCTTACCACCTGTGACAGACAAGGGAGAGGACCCTCCCCTTACCATCCTCAGCACTCAGGAAGGTGGGCCCTGTACCTTCCCTGGGCAGCACAGCAGACTGACTGTGTGAATGGAGGTGTGGGCGAGCCAGCCCTGCTGTGAGCATGGGAGAGCTGTCCTCATCACTCGTTTGTCATGTGGCAGCATGGAAAGGGAAGATATCTCTCCAGGGGCAGGCGAGCCCTCCTCATCAGCTACAGCACTCAGGAGAGCGGCCCCTACACCCTCACAGTACAGGACAGAACTGACCTTGAAGGCATAGGTGTGGGAGAGCTGACCCTGAGGATGTGAAAGTGAGAGAACTGGTCCACCCCTTGCACATAGCTGCAAGGGGTGAACCAGCCAGGGCAATGCTAGAAAGCTCACCCTGGTGGTGAGGACAAGGGAGAGCTGGCAGTCTAACCAACCCTGCAAGTACTCAGGTCTAGAGCCAGGATTAAGTGTTGGCCCACCCCATCTTGTGATTTGCTGGAGCACAGATGATTGAAAGGGTGGGAGAGGTCAGTCCTACACACCCAGGGCTGTAGGATCTCCACCACACTGGGCAGCAACAGGATATCCAGGAAGAGTTCCAATGAGGCCCAATGTCCTCAGTGGTGTAGCAGAGACCAGGGGCCTCAAACCAGATCAGTGTTTCTTTGCAGTGAAGCCTGCATGTAAAAATGTGTGGGATACAGAGGTTTAATGCATAACTCACTGTATCATACTTCAGTTTCCATAATGGGATTTTTTTCCATTTCTCCTGTTTTTTTTTCTTTCTCTTAAGTCTTACTTTGTTTCATTCTGGGTGCATGGGTAGGATTGGGAGACTCAGATGTGTAAGACACAAAGAATAAATAGAAAGGAAAAAAGAAGTTCTGTCAAATCAGTATTTAAGTGGCCTTGCTTTGTTTATAGAAATTTGCTTTCCTTAATGCCTGTTATCTACACAGAATTATCAAAGTATAAGAGGCCTAGAAGGTCAACATACGACATACTTACATTGCTTTTGGTTGTGTGATAAGTAAAGAAATATAAAATTTACTGACTTAGAATCAGTAATCCCTGACACACTTCCTCCCCTGCCTTGTACTCCTATCAATCCTCCATTTAACATTCCTCTTCCATTGTGTCCCTTTCCTCGTTATAGCACCTGTATTTCTCCCCATCAGAAATTGCCCTTTACTGCTTTCCTGCCTTCTAGGTTCAACAGTTTAAGCATATATACCTAAAGAGTCAAGTCTGACATCCATGAGTAGGAGTGAGAAAATGAGGTTTGTATTTCTGGGTTGCCTTACTCAGAATAATTATTTCCAGCTCCATCCTTCTTTCCCCCCTACACATTTCATTTTTCTTTGCTGTTGAAGAACGTTCCATTGTGTATGTGTACAGCAGTTTCAGTGTCCACTCATCAGTTATTAGACGCCCTAGGCTGGTTCCATTGCCTGGCTTTCAAGCATGAAATAGGAATGAACATGAATGAGCAAGTATAATTTCTGTACAGCATGGAGTCTGTTGGCACTATTTTCAAGAGTGGCTATGGTCATTTGGATGAGTTGTCACTTGGTCCTTGGCTCCTGTTTGGGAAGGGTTAGGAGATGTGGCCTTTTAGGGGGATGTGTGTCACTGGCTGAAAGCTTGAGGTTTAAGAATCTCAGGTCACCTTCAGTTCACTCTTTAACGCTTGCTTCTGGTTGGAGATTTGAGCTCTCAGCTGTTCCTGCTGCCATGCCTTCATTCTGTCGTTGTGGATCCTAATCCCCTGGAATTGGAAGCCAAATTGAACACTTTCTTTTATAAGTGCCTTGGTTATGGCATTTGATCACAGTAATAGAAAAGTAACTAGCACAGTGATATAGCTTGATCGTGTGGTAAAACTATTTTTAGCATTTTGAGAAACTGCATACTAGTTTTCTTCATGACTGCACCAGTTCTCACTCCCACCAACTGTGAATAAATATCCCTTTTCCCACATCCACACTAGCATTTATTGTCATGTTTTTAGTCTAGTCATTCTGACTAAAGACATTTAAAATGTAGAAACCACACACACACACACAACTGTGCTTTGGCTCATTGTTAATCTCTTATCTGGTTATCTGTTTAGTCAAATTAAAGATTTCCACAAATCTTTGTAATGTGTTGTTTTAATTTCGAATATAATATTTTTGAAAAGTACATTTGTTAGCAGACAGCGGGGTAAGACTCTAGAACAGAACTCATCATGGGGGTTTACATGCTGGGTGATCATTTGAGCCTCCATCTCGGCTCTTTCCCACATTCAATCCCTTTCTCTGCCTCTCCAACGACAAGCTAGGGAGTAACATTACTGGTCTCCAGTATGGTCTGATCAATGGAAAACCCAACCCTCACAGCAGACTATAAGGGTATAGAGGGATAACTGCATGCCCTTGGACTGACATTCACAACTGGAATGACATTTCTTTCTTGTAGCATTTCCCTACTCCCCATGCCTTGCCATAGAAACATGAAAACACCGCTGGGCTCCTGTGCAGCCTGTGATGATTTCTCTGAGGACTGCCCCATGTAATTGTTTATGGGCACATTGTTAAAGCCTTCTGGGATTATCCTAAGTAGAGCTTAGTTTATTTCTATTCTACCCACACAAGAAAGTTTTCAGGAATGCTTATGAAAGTTTTTCAACATTCATATGCAAATAATGGCCAGGCAGTGGTGGCACACGCCTTTAATGCCAGCACTTGGGAGGCAGTTGCAGGGAGATCTCTGTGAGTTCATAGCCACCTTGGTCTGCATATCTGGTTCTTGGACAGTAAAGGCTATACAGAGAAACTCTGTCTCAAAAAATCAAAAAGGAAAAAGTTTCAAATAATGTTTAGTATAATTTTAGAATTTTAGAAAATACTGATTAATATCCATCCACTGATTCCATCCCCCTCTTCCACCTCCTCCCTTAGTTTGATACAGGATCTTGCTATACAGACAAGGCTGACTTGGTTATCTTCTGACTTCTGTGCCCCAAAGGCTAGGATTGCAGGCATTTATTATGATGTCCAGCTTCATTATCTTTGAACATTCATGTCAAGCTTAGATTTCAGTTGTGAGGATATGGAAGACATCAAACCTTAAATACTGACTCTAAATTGAATGTTCTGAGTTCTAATGAAGTTGATACTACAATCGTCTGATAGGTAAACATAAGGTGAGCAAGGAATTGCCAAAATAAATATTTCCCAGAATGGGTTTCAGTCTTAGCACACTGGAAACATTCCATAAACTATGCAATGCATTCCCGTCAAACAATATTTTCAAGGAGACAATGGGATACCAGTAACTTCTGCCTGTCTGAGCTCTCACTTCACGAAGGAAAATATGGCCAGAATCCTCAAAGAGATGAGAAAACATCTTTTTTTTCCTTCTCTTTTACTGTTGCATCAAAACATAAAACTTCTCCAAGAGATTGCAACTTGACGTGATAATTTTAAGAGCTACTTGAGAAGAAATAATAACCCCTTCAAGACTGTATTTTACTCTAAGGAGCTTTTATTTTTATTTTCTCAAATGAATGATGTAAAGACAAAAGAATTTGTCATCCAGTAAAAGATTTTCCCTCCTGCCTGTCTCTTTGCTACAAGTGCATTTATCAGAAAGAATGTCATGCTCGTGTATTACATGAAGCAGTGTCTTACAGTGGGAGATGCCCACAAATATCAAAATTAATGAACAGAATATGTCAATTTCAAAATGCTATCTCACGGTAATTTTCAGACAAATAAAATCAGGTTTACTTTCTAAAACTTAAAAAATGAGAAGCTAATCCCTGCTGTTGCAGCCTTGACCACTGATAATAAAATCTGTATCTTAACAACGTGTTTTAGGGGGTGTTTGTCTATGCATAAGCCACACAGATTAGCAGAATTATTATTCCCATCAGACTCCTATTTTGGGAGTGTTATCTGTCCTTGAGTTGGGCTGTATAAATCAAACTATACTTGTGATCTTGAAGTAAGCACTGTGCACATTCATCTTTTTTGTTACTTGGTATTTTCTTAATGTCTGTGAAGGAGTCCCTATACATCATATGCACTGCTTATGGCTGCCTTGGACTTGTTTTCTAGTTCTTTCTCACAATAAACTTTTAACCCTGAATCAGGACTAATATATTTGGATCACTGATGGTACCACACACTTCTTTAGGATTCCCTCAACCTGTGGGAGGGAATTTTACACGTGCCCTGTTTGTTGATGGATCCCGGTGATTAACGCTATTTCGTTACATGTGCTGAATTCTCTGATTATAGTAGTCCCGGGGAGCATAAGAATATTTGTATTTAGCTGTAGAAACATGAAATTTTAGTCTTGAAAGAGAGCTGTCCTGTACTTAGTTCTCCATACAAGCACATATCCGTCTTCCAATAAATAACACTGTGGGTTTTCTCTTGGTGGGTATGTGTGGCAAGACTTGCAGTGAATTTCTAAAAATTCATAGACTTTCACCTATACATATTGGGCAGATGAATATATAGGTACATACACATATGCATGCATTCATATATATATATATAAATCCTTATGTACTGTAATACATTATAATTTTTTGCTCATGAATTAAGAAAAGCTGAAAATTAATTTTCCTTATTAATTACTTTTGATGAGGAAAATTTGCTAATAACAACACCATGAAAAACCATTATAATCTGGACTACAAAGTACATAGAATATTAGATATGCTAAGCACATTTTATTTTGAATAGTAAAAGTTTAAAAATAGATTTTATAAAAATTCTTTCAGGTAATTTTTATGTAATCTTCACTCTTATCAATGTAACTACCAGCGACTTAAATCTTTTTTAATTATTTGAAGCAAAATGTCTTAATATGATTTTTAAATATTTTTAGCATATAAGTTTTAAGTATAAAGTTTTTTATTTATAATATATTGTGAAACAAACTCCCTCTGAATTCTATTTTGAAAATTTCTCTTTAATATTTATAGCCTGCAATGACTTTGAATAACTGGAGATCAGAAAGTGGAACGTGGGTGGGTAGGGGATGTATAACCAACATTATTTTTAAGCAGATAAACAAACAGATCCATAACCTTACTAAGTTTACAATATAAATTTAAAAAGCACCACACACACACACCTGTCAGAAATTTAGTTTCATCTACTTGCGTCATTTTAGCATGAATGCAGAGTCCGTGTGAAATAAGTGGCGTTGGAAATCAGAGCTCCATTGCCCACAATATTAGAACTGAGAGAACTAATTATTTTTTTCTGTAGTCGCTTAAGGTAGGTGACAGACTGTTCTTAATTTGAAGAAAACATAAATGTAAGCTAATACATGATGATAATGCTGAGAATGAACATGATGAGGAGATTTGGGGAAAATTTCTGAAGTCTGTTGTCCAGCTTCCTTTGAATCCTGTTCACACTCATGGATTCTACAAGTTAGTTTTCTGCAGGCATCACCTGCAGTTCAATTCTGCTCATGAACTTGAGCTGAAGCATAAAATAAAAACTAAAGTATTTTTCAACCTGTGGGTAATGAACTCTTTGGGGGTTGAACAACCTTTACAAAAGGGTTACCTAGGACCATCAGAAAACACAGATATTTACAATATGATTCATAACAGTGGCAAAACCACAGTTATGAAATAGCAATGAAAACAATTGTATGGTTGTGGGTTACCACAATGTGAGAGATTGTATTAAAGAGTCATGGCATTAGGAAACACTGGATAAGGGCTGGTGAGAGGTTTGCTCTGTAAACATGAGGACCTGAGTTCAAATCCCCAGAACTCAAAACACAAAACAAAAAAAGCCAGAGGAAACATAGCTGTCTGCAGTCTCAGAGCAGGAGAACCAGAGAGCTCCCTAGCCAGCCAGACTAGCTGAATAAGTGAGTTTGCAGTTCAGTGAGAGACTATGTCTCAAAAAATTAGGTCGGAGAACACTTGAGGAAGACAGCTTGTGCATAGGTGTGTGTGCACACATACTAATATGTAAACATACAAAGGAACACATACATATAAAGTCAAAAATACATGAAAATTAGGAAGTTGAATGTTAGCCAAATGACATTATACAGATAAGTGTGAGTGACATACAATAGGAATATATGTTCTCTATTTTATCAGATTTTCCACAGGTGAGAAAATGTTTCTTTTTCATTTAATCACACTATAAGGTTCTTGCCCGTTTGTTTTGTTAATTTATATATGATTCCCCAATAGCAGTAACTGTGAAAGGATAGTGATAATTCTGTGGGTTATTGCCTGTGTGTGGTTGTATTAACAAAGGGGATCTTACTCTTGAGAAACTGTGTAAATGGTGTGTACACACACATTCATGTAATAACACCCTTTTGCAGGAACAAGGGAATGGAATCAGCTAGATGTCCACCATCAAACTAGTAGATAATAAAAATGTTTCTTATATATGCAATGGGATTTTATTCACTCATATAAAAAGTGAATTTCTGAAAATGGGTGGAAAACATGGTATTGGAAAATAAGCTTTCAGCGAAATGACCTAGGTTCAGGAAGAAAAATAGACTGTGTTCTCTCTCATGTGTGGGTCTTAGCCTCCAACTTGCATGCAGGTGGTTGTAAATATGGTAAAAACCAAGAAACTAGAAGGGAGTCCATGCCACTGAAGAAGAAAGTTTAAGGAAGGACTTGGGGGAAGCACTAGAACTAAATTGAAAGAAGGAAAACTAGGGGTGGTTAGTAGAGTGGAGGAAGGTAGCAAGGAAATGGGGGTGAGGAACCAACCAAAAAGACATATGTATGAAAATTCCATATAGAAATCTGTTACTTTGTATGATAATTTTTAAAGTTGTAGGAAAAAGTGAAAAAATAATCTTATTTCTGCACTTTGACATATTAAAATGTTAAAATTATATTTATTTTATAGGCATTGTTTTATAGTTATTTAACATTATTGAGACATGGTGACTGCTACTAAGACAGATGAAAATGAGTTACTATGGTTAACTCTTGATTAACTTAATGATTAATTTATTATTCTCTCAAAATGACACACAGATGTCTTCTCATTTGTTACTTTGTGCATCCCACACTGTGAAATTCCTCTGCTCATTTATTTGGGAAGCCAATAAGTAACTATTTGGGATTTCAATGAATATGAGATAAAACTATTATGAAGTAAATATTTACTCAGCAAATGCCTGTAGTGGCATCTTGTTTCACCAGTGGACTTGTGGTGGTGGCCACATCCTAGGGGTGTGGTTTCAAGTGTGCAGATGTGACCCTTATAAGGAAGAGGAGGGGTTGGCTCATTCTCTCAGAGGTAGTTGGTATTCCAGAAGGGCAGAGACTGCATCTTCAGGAGCAGGAAGACCATGGAGGCTATTTACCATTGAGTAAGCGCTTCTCTAATAAATACCTGTTAACCATTTATCTGGGTCTTGTGGACTCTTTTAAACTCACCTTGAAGCACCATTAAAAAGTGACCACACACAGGGTTTGGATCAATGATTCAGAGGTTAAGTACTAGTTCACCCACATCTGAAAACTCACAGTTTCCAGTTACTCAGCTCAAGAAAATCCAATAGAAAATTTAGTGCCATCTCTGGCTTCTACAAACACACACACATGCATGTGTTTATACAGACACACATGCTTGTACATAAAAGTCTTTGTTTCGAAGAGTGAATATACACTTAAATGTGATTATATACAAATCATTTAAAATAACAGCCCCCTTCAAATATAAGTCTATAATATTTTTTCACTCTAAATTAGTGTGCTACATTTTCAGAGCAATACAGTATTTAACACAGGCACAGGATTCAACACTCCTACCTCTTGTACACTGGTGAGACTCATAGACATAGATACAATCACAGTCATTTTTTGTGTGTATTTTTTTCTGAAGTAACATACTGAAGTTTAAGATAAAATAAATAATTTAATCTCGTCTCCATTGGTTTGTATACATTATTATTTCACCAAAGCAACCCCTTCACTGTGGAATGGCCAATGGCATCAGTATTGGATGACCTTCTTTTCATAGAGAAGCATAGCAAGGTATCCTTAAACCCTGAGGCTGCCTTCTCATATTTGATATTTGCCTGTTAGAGGGCCAGCTGTTCCTTTTGGATATGGCTCTATCACACACATGGATATTTACATATTTAAGAATGCTGAATTCATTCTTAATTATTAGAATAGGATTTAATATAATCTTTGGTGATTTTCAGTGGCAGAATTTAAAACATTTGTCATTATCATCTTCAGTCATATCTTTAATACTCCTAAAAGGGAATCCTCCATAGTAATATTGGTGTGTGTGTGTATGATGGTGTGCATGTATGAGGGTGTGTGTGTACATAATGTGTGTGTATACATGCTTGTCATGAATACTTGTGGATAAGTGTGCATGAAAGAGTGTGTACACACCTGCGGAGACCAGGGGTCTTCTTCAATCTCTATTCCCTTAGCTGCTCTCCACTTCATTTTCTGAGATACTGTCTCCCAGTATACCTCAGTTCAAAGATTTGGTTAGTCTGCCTGGCCAACAAGCTTCAAAGGTCAGCCTGTCATGTCTCCCAGTGCTGGGAATATAAATGCATGCCCCTGTACCTGTCTTTTTATATGGGCACTGGGGAGCCAAACTCATGACTTTTAGTTTGCACAGTGAACACTTTAGTAACTGTTCCCTCTCCCCATCCTCAAGAAAACTTCTGATTGTTTTCACATGCCATAGAGAATAAATAAATAGAAAAAGGACATGTGAATTACTAGATAACACACATCTATATCATTTGAAGCAAGGCATGGCTTTTGTAATAACTCAATGAAACTTAACGATGAAGTTTACATCTTAAATATCTGGAACAAGATCTTTTTATACAACAGAATTTATAAATTTCTTGAGGAGCAATAAACTTTTTGATAAGATGCTTAAACAAATATGAATTCTAAGGAGCTAAAACCTGTGTTAGGAAACTCCTCACCCCCTAGTTGATTTTCAATTCACTGAGACACATTAAATATCTTTCAACATGCTTTGTTTGTTTTATATGTAGGTTAACAAGGACTTGAATAATTCTCTTACCCGAGAAAATGATCCTACCCAAAATCTATATTTGAATCAATCTAGTAGCATTGTTTTGGGTTTAAATTGTACTGAAGAAAACACAAAGGAGCCAAGTCAACAGAAGAATGGCTCAATGCTAAGGGCTCAGAATTCAAAACTAATAAAAATTATTATTGACAACTTTAAGTTTAATGCATCTAGTGAAATCATACCTCTTGGCCCCATTGGTGAAGTGGTTAGGGCAGATTGTTTATCAACTCATCACTTTCAATAGTGCCTTCATCAATTGATATGGATAATTAGTTTAAATTTTAATGAGAGGACTACTAACAATATGTAAAATGCATGTAATCAGCATACAAACAATTTAGCAAGTTTTTTTCATGTGTAAGTTTGTCATATCCTTCTACTGAAAATTAACCTTTTCTTCATTGTCATACAGACGTATTTTAAAAATAAGTGTTAAAAAAAGAAACAATTCAAGGGTGATCCATGAAAATAGTTTTTAGAAAGGGATTAATACATGTAGGGCTATATTTTTATTAAGTTTTTCCTGGGAAAAAGAGACAACATCCCACTGCACTGAAATTATGTTTTAAAGAATGGATATTTCATTCAAATATTCCACCTGGAATAAAAAGTGAACTAGGCTAATGTCAGTATTATCTAAACTTTACACTTTCTAGTCAAATCATAGGAAAAGACTTCACTGCCAGCTTTCTGTCTAAAAAGAGGTTTAAAATCTATACACTGCACTTTGGAAGTTGCATTTCTATTTGTCATTAATACAGGAGGTTATTTTATATGCTGACAAAACCAATACATGACCTCTATAGGTGACATACACCCTTATTTTAAGCCCACTACCATCTTTACTGGACACGGTTTCTCAGAATGACATGATTCTCCACAGGCCCCTTGGCCAGGGGACCTTCTGGGTATTTGCACTGGTTTGAAACAATAATGAGCTCTCTCTGAGGCCAACACTGAACTTATCTGTCATTCTGACAAGTTAAAAGAAATCTACTGGAAATGTTGGTGGCAAGAACATGAAATGGACTTGTTGAGATATAAGATATCCAAAAGGAGATACATTTAAAGACATCCCATTAATCAAACTGACAAGGGAAAAGCCCAAACAGAAAAAGACTACAGATGTCTTACTAAAGCCTGGCTCATTACTTTCCTTTTTTCTTTCTTTCTCTATATTACCTTTTGGAACATTTCTTGAGTCTGAAGGCAGCAGCTGTCAAGAAAATGGCTTAAATCCTGGCAATTACCATAGAAAGCAACTTATTTCAGAAATGTAAATATGTTAAAAACTTTCAATCTTACCTTTGAGAGTCTAGTTTTTGCTCTCATTCAGGATTAAAAATACCACAACATCAAATATTAGAGTGGAGACCCGAAGACAAGTAGTCTGATTTTTTAATGATCTCAACTGCTTTGCATGGGTGCCAGAAAAGGTTTTTAAGATTACTTCATTTTTATTTTATGCGCATGTGTGCACAGGTGCTAACTGAGGCCAGAAGAGGGAGTTGCACCCCTAGATCTGAAGTTACAGGCTGCAGAACTGTCTCTCCATACCCAAGAAGAAATGTTAATGAAAGTGATGGCTCTAACACTAACATTAATTAAAATCCAAATATTCTATGATCTTTAAAATACTTATTTGTTTTATTTTCACCCATTCTTTAGCTAACAGATAACACATTTTTTAAAATATTTTCCACTTATTGAGTCTTTAAACATCCTGCCTACTTTTATCCTGTCTTGATTGCAATCAAAATACTATATCTCATCACTCGTGGAAATTAGTTTCAAAAGTTCTGTAGTCCTAATTTTGATAGACCAGAGAATCTGTTAATGACTTCATAAGACTAGTTTGATGCAATGGAAATACAAATTCAAATTACATTGGAGTCAGCACTCTTTGAGCTAAGTCAAGTTAAAGTGAGAACAGCAAGAGGGGCATAACTCAAACTGCTTTGCCAATTCCAGGTATCACTTCTTTGTCAGTGACTTCTGCTCTTGAGGAATAATGAAGGAAGAATGAAGGAGGGTAGTACTTGTTGGGTCTGCTCTGGTATTACTCTTGTCTGAATCTAATAGACTCCCAGGTGTTTCCCATTTGTTTTGAAAATGTTCCCATTCCTCCTTCACATAGAGTCAGTCTCAACTTCTATGCCTGAGTGTTTGGGTTTCCTCTGTCACCGTTCCACGTCTGCCCTTTCATCTCAATAGGGACTATACTTGGTCAAAGGGCATATCCTTTCTTTCTCCTGATAAAATTCAGTGTTGAAATTCTCCTAAACCTATGGCTCATGTTCTGCTCTAATCCATCATGAATCCAGACCCTCTACCCACTTCAATTTCTAAAGAATGATCCAGACACTAGGATAATGATCATTTTCAAACTATCATGGAAACTACCACAGTTGCTAGTGGACCTCTTCACATACTTTCCATAGGTCTAAGTTTAGGAAGTAGGAAGGCACATTATTTAAGAGTAGTGAACCCACATAGAATCTCCTTACAAATAAATCACCTAATTTCTAGTCATATTTGTAAACCACAAATTCACCACTGTTAATAAGAAAACAGAACTAAGTTTTTCATATCAAGTTTAAAAGCCCAATTGTTGCTTTCAAATCTTAAATTGAACTACGGTTTTGATTTAAAATAGCTGAAACATAGACTAATGAGGTTTCGCATAAATTCTGATAATGGATAGATGAAAGGAAAGAAATGTTAGTGATACAAATTATGCATTTCCATTCACCTCTGGCAGTTTAACATATATCTCAATGTAGTAAAAAGGCATTGATTCTCACTGATGGAGGCAACCTTCTCCATTAGGCCTCACACTATTACAGATACAAAACTCTTCACTGATCCTTGGCTACATATGTCCAGCTTTTCCGAGACCAAGTTGGTTTCTGTTGAAGCATCTGAATGTGGTATACTGTCCAATTCTGCCTCAGCCAAGCATATATCCTTGAGGAAAACGAGAGTGCAGATTTGATATCCTTGATTTTTTCTTTTAAAGTGCATTTACATTTTACATTTTCTACCAGTAGCATTCATGTATCCTTTGCAGAATTCAAAATGTTGCAAGGGGAGACAAATACCACTCTAGCTTCTAGAATCTTCTAGATTTGCATACTTGGAAGTGGCAATGCTCCGTTAGCTTTCCAGGGCATGAGAACCATTTGTTTTTAGGACAGTGGCTGTAGCAAAGCTGTAGAAAGTCTATAGAACTTGAGAACTATTTACATAGGCAGGAGGTCGCCATATTGCCCATGGGTAGTGATCAAGTATGTGGTCACAGTGTAAAGAAGTTCTCTGGTGGACAAGGTGAACCTGACAGCCAAGATACAGCAGTTTCTTCCTTAATGTATGCAAGGGAAGGGCCAAGCTACAGTTGTCTAAACGCAAGGAAGCTGTTTTAGAGGGCAGACCCATTGCAAATGAAACTGGAGATAATTGGTACTACTGTTAGCAGTATAAACGAATCAAGTTGTTGAAGAATTTAAGACAATTTGCATAACCTTGCATAATGTGCTGTGGTTGAAAATTTGCAAATGCTCTAATTATAAGAATGTGTTACTTAGTATCTTACTTATGGTTACTATTGCTGTGATGAAACACCATGACCAATAGTAACTTGGGAAGGAAGGGTTTATTTCACTCACAGCTCTATAAAACAGTTTATTATCAAAATCAGTGTCGGCAGGAACTCAAGCAAGGTAGAAACCTGGATGTAGGACTTGAAGCAGAAGCCATGGAGGGGTGCTGTTCCCTGGCTTGCTCTCCATAGCTCTGAGCTCATTTATTTCCAGGATAATATTTTTATTGATTATTTGGGAAATTCACACAATGTACCAGATTATACTCACTTTCTAGTCCTCCAAGGTCCACCCCAGAATTCTTGTGACTTCCCCCCAAAAAAGAAGAAAAAATCATACCAAGTCCACTTTGTGCTGCCCCTGTACCTACTGAAGCATGGTCAAACTCCCAGTGCAGTGGCCAATCTCTTGAAGAAAACTGCCTCCTTCCCTATCCCACTCCACCAAAAGCTATCAACTATGAAGAGCTACATTTCAACATCCCTGTCTCAGTTTTTAAGAGTCCTCTTTAATGACTTCCTGTCTACACTCTTTCTTTTTGCAGAGGGTGGGGAAGTTGTTAGAAAAGCCTTCTGTGTCTCTCATTCTCAACTATAACTCAGCAGTCATCATCAATACCACTGCAAAAGAAGATTACATGCAATTACAGTCAGCAGCAGCACAGATCACGGACTTCTACATGGTTTTTGGCAACAGCATGGATCATAGACATCCACATGGCCTCCAGTGGCAGCCTTGACTATGGACTTCAGCATGGCTTCCAGTGGCATCCAGACCACAGACACAATCTAGGCCCTCAATGGCAGCACTGGCCATGGACATCAACTACACCCTGGGCCACAGTAGGACCACAGTCACCAACTTGGCCATCACAGCCCATGGGCATCAGTATGACTTTAGGTGGCAGCACAGAACAGGACAGGGAGAACATCCATATACAATGAGCTACATTTTCCCAGTAAGTCACTAATTGAGAAAGCCCTCCAGGCTTGCCTGCAAACCAATCTCATGGAGGCATTTTCTGAGGCCTCCTCTGCTCTGATGATTGTAGCTTGTGTCAGCTTGACATAAAACTAGCCAAAACACTTAGTCTTTGCTATAGACTTTTTGTTATTATTATTATTATTATTTAAATATAGACAAAGAAGAGCCTGTAGGCCCAGTCAATAAGGCACCTGCTATTCAAGCAGGAGGCCCTGAATTCAGATTCCCAGCATTGACATAAAAGCCCGATCCAGTGGCCCAAGCATGAATTTCAGGCCTAGGAAGGCACAGGCAGGAGGATCACTGGGTTTTGCTGAATGGCTCCTACTTAGTGAGAGACCTTGGGTCAAAAACTAATATGAAGACCAATTGAGGAAGATAGCTGAGCTCAATCTCTGTCCTTCACATACTGAATACACTCAGCCACACACAGGCAAACACAAACAAATTAACATAGCATATATACGCACACAGCTCAAACACAAAAATCTCTGTAGCAAAGTGAATAATTAAATACAACAAAAGAGGCCTCATTGGATTGTATTTGGATCTCAGAGAAAAACCTGAAAAGAAAATTTTTTGACTGTTATTATGAAACAAAGACTCAACTAAAAAGCCAGCCATGGTTGCACACACCTTTAAAAACAGCATTTGAGAAAAGAGGCAGGTGAATTTCTGTGAGTTAGAGCTCAGCATAATCTACGTAGTGAATTCCAGGATGAATCTCTGAGTGGATATGTGATCCTAAGGTAAGTGGAGAGAGAGATATTTATATAGAAAATGCAAACTATTGCATTTTAACTTCATTCTCTAAACATTTCAATTTGATATCATAATTGTAACTTTTTAAACTGCTTATCCTTTAACTTTTTTGTTTGTATATTTTAATTTTTCGATTTCAAATCTAAATGATCTATTCCTTAGTATCATAGCATTTCAAATTTATCTGAATATTTACTTTGTTTGTGTGTTTTATTATCTTTAGAACTTTGGAGGGCCTGTTACAATTTCCATTAATCTTTTCAGTTTTAAGAATTCCTTTAAGCATTTCTTCAGTATTAAAATATTTATTATTATTCTGTGTGTGTGTTGGGGGGGTGGGTGGGTGGGTGTGGGTGTACTCTGGTGATCATATGGAAGTCAGAGTACAATTTATAAGCAATGATTGCCCTTCTTTTGTAGCATGCAGGGATTGAACTCATGTCACTAGGCTTGTCTAGACCTACTTAAGTCCCTCAGAACCCATTCATTCCTAAAGGATATCTTCGCTGAGTATGGCATTATTGTTTGGCATGTTGGTGTTTTGCTGCCAATTTGCTGTTGTTTTCCCTAGTACTTTGATTTTAGGAGCCTGTTCTTAACGAGGGATGTCCTTCTGTATATTTGTTTCTCTTATTGGTTGATGTATAAAACACTGTTTGGCCAATAGAGGCAGGAAAATAGGCAGGACTAGGAGATGAGGAGAATTCTGGGAAAGGTAGGCAGAGAGAGACCTCGAAGAGATCCCATGTAGCTGCCAAATAAGTAACAGGTCCAGGCATTCTCCAGTAAACCAAGACCACATGGAAATACAGAGATTTATAGAAATGGGTTAATAATTAAGCCACAGCTAGCCAATTAGAGGCCCTAGTCATTGACCAATAATTTTATAATTAATATAGCATCTGTATGCTTATTTGGGACTGAAGGGTGGCAGGACCAGGCTGGAAAAGAAAACTACAGTTACATGTTCTCTCTTAGCCTGCCACATTTCTGCTGAGAAGTCTGCAAATTGTTGTATGACTCCATTCTCTGTGATATTTTTCTTATCTCTTGCTGCTTAAATGTTTTCCCTTTGTTTTTCATTTTTGACAGGTTGGTATGTTACAATAAATTTTTCATTGGTTTGTATTTGATGGGAGATCACTGTGCTTATTGGACCTAGATGTTGACTTCCTTTTCAGACTAGAGAATTTTCATCTAATATCTCTCTAAAAATCAGTTTTGGCCCTTATTTCTCTTTATGGTCACCTTCTCTAATTTCTAATTTCTCTCACTTCCTCCTCTTGCCCCCCTTTCTTGCCTCTCTGTTTGTAATCAAAACAGAAGCTTTGCATATGCTAGGCAAACATTCTACTACTGGTTATGTTATGTAATTCATGCAATCATTTTGTTCATTCTTTTCCCTTTTCTCCTCTTCCAGTTGAGTGATTTCAGGTGTTCTGTCTACAATTTGACTTTCTTCAACTTGGTACAACTTTTGAAAGTTTTCTTGACAGTGTACTGGGTCCTTACATTCTCTGTCTCTAGGATTGCTGTTCTTAAAAACTGTTTCCATTTCTCTCACTGGCTTATCTGTTCATGTACTATTTTCCAATTTCCATATTTTTTGTTGGCATATATATGAACTTTAAAAATGTTATCCTGAATTATTTTACTCATCTGCTATACATTTTTGGGGATTCCATTGTTAGAGCTTTGTTAGATTCTTATGAAGACCTAATGATTTCTTGAATATTTGTTATCTATCTTGTGTCTTGAGGGTGATATTTTTGCATTTCCAGAGAAAACTAAACTACTTTTTCTGGCTTTTGTATGTATGTTTTTGTAGTAGTAAACCTTAAGAGTTTCTTCTAGCTTATGACTGTGACTGGGTCAGCTAGCAATGTCTTTAAAACCAGAGTTATTTTCAAGTTCTCCAGATGATTGGACTACTTACCTCTCTTTTTTTACATTCAGGTGAGACAGTTATTTTGATTTTTTTCTTTTATGTGGCAAGAATACTAGTGGATTTTGTGTGTATTGGGGGGCGTTAACTATTGAATGGAAATCACATGTTTCTTGACAAAATGTACCATTGTTTGTACTATCAGTTGAAGAGGGTTAAATGGATTATAATTCACAGATAGAACGTGATTGCTAGAATAAAATCCTTTCCTGCAGTAGTAGAGAATGAGCTCAGAGTCTGGGGTGAGTATAGGTTTATATCTGAGCATGGCAGAATTGTTGTCTATGTGCTGACCTTACTCACCAGCTGCTCGTGTTTCTTCTTCTAATGGTGGGCTTTGAGGAGCCAAATAATGCTGTTTAAAATTCAAGGGGTGACATAACTGATGTCTGCTCAATGTTGTAGTTTCCTGTGGGGTTCTTTCTTCTCCCTGGGCAGGGCCTAGAGGTGGTTTGAGGAGACAGTGATTTATTTTTTCTTTCTTTTTTTTGGGGGGGGGCTGGGCATTTTTCCCCAATATGTGTTTTTATTTAAATTAGAAACATGAATGATTCACATGTCAATCCCAGCTCCCTCTCCCACACCTCCTCCCTTGTACCTCCACCATCCCCCTCTGCTCTAACCAATCCCCACATCATACCCCAGGGAGGGTGAGGCCCTTTTTGGGGGTACCTCCAAAGTCTGTCATTTCATCCAGGGTAGGACCTTGGCACTTCCCCATGTGTCCAGGCTGAGAGAACATCCCTCTATTTGGAATGGGCACTTAAAGATCATTCATACACTATAGTAAACACTGATCTACTACCCAAGGTCCCAGTGATTTCTGTGGCCTCCTCACTGATACTACATTCATGGAGTCTGTATCAGTCCCTGTTGGCCTCTCATCCATCAGTCTGGGATTCAAGAGCTCCCCCTTATCCTGTCAGCTGTCTTTGTGGGTTTCACCAGCATGGTCTTGACCCATTTGCTCATCACTCCTCCATCTCTGTCACTAGGTTCCAGGAGTTCAGTTCAGTGTTTAGCTGTGTGTATCTGTCTCTGCTTCAATCAGCCACTGGATGAAGGTTCTAGGATGGCATATAAGGTAGTCATCAACCTTATCATCTAGGAGGGCCTATTAATGTAGTCTCCCCACTATTGCTTAGTTTGCAAGTTGGTGTGATCCTTGTAGGTCTCTGGAGATCTCACTAGTGTCAGCTCTGTCCTCAAGCATGTAATGACTCGCTCTATTATGGTATTCTGCCCTCCTCTATTCTTACCTTGACTCAACCTTCCTGCTCCCCCATGCCTTCTTCTCCCCTCCTCTTATTCCCTTCTCTTTTTCCTGGTTCCCTCTATCCTCCCCCGATGTTCCCAATCTGCTCAGGAGATCTTGGCTCATTACACTTCTCTGGGGTATCATGCATCTCTTTTGGGAACCTCCCTGTATTCCAGAATCACTGGCACTGGGATAGTAGGCTGTCACTCCCCTGATCCATATCTAAAATCCATATATGAGTGAGTACATACTATGTTTGTCTTTTTTGTCTGGGTTAGCTCACTCAGGATGGTTTCTTCTAGTGCCATCCATTTGCCTGAAAATTTCAAGATACCATTGTTTTTCTTTTTCCACTGAGTAGTACTCCGTTTTGTAAATGTACCACATTTTCTCTATCCACTCCAGTTGTGGAGCATATAGGTTGATTCCAAGATCTATCTATTACATATAATGCTGCTATGAACATAGTGGAACAGACATCCATGTTGTGTGAATGGGCATCTTTTGGGTATATGCCTAAGAGTGGAATTGCTGGCTCTTGTGGTAGACTGAGTCACATTTTCCTGAGGAATCTCCATACTGATTTCCATAGTTGCTGTACAAGTTGGCACTCCCACCAGCACTGGAGCAATGTTCCCCTTTCTCCACATCCTCTCCAGCACAAACTGTCATTGGTGTTTTTGATTTTAGCCATTCTGACAAGAGTGAGATGGTATCTCAGAGTTGCTTTGATTTGCATTTCCTTAATGGCTAATGATGTTGAACACTTTCTCAAGTATCTCTCAGCCATTTTATTCTCTTCTATTGAGAATTCTCTATTTAGTTTAGTCCCCCACTTTTTAATTGGATCCTTTGGTGTTTTGGAGACTTGCTTGTTGAGTTTGTAAATTTTGGAGATCATCCCTCTGTCAGATGTGGAGTTAGTGAATATCTTTTCCCAATCTGTGGGCTGCCTTTTTGTCTGGTTGACTGTGTCCTTTGCCTTATAGAATCTTCTCAGCTTCAGGAAGTCCCATTTGTTAATTTTTGATCTCAGTGTTTTTGCTACTGGTGCTATGTTCAGGAAGCGGTCTCCTGTACCAGTTCTTTCAAGGATACCTCCCACTTTCTCTTCTAACAGGTTCAGTGTGGCTGGATTTATGTTGAGGTCTTTGATCCATTTGGACTTAAGTTTTGTGCATGGCGATAAACATGGATCGATCCGCATTCTTCTACATGCCAGTCTCCAATTATGCCAGCACCATTTGTTGAAGATGCTTTCTTTATTCCATTGTATATTTTTAGCTTCTTTGTCAAAGATCAGATGTTCGTACGTGTGTGGGTTAATACCCGGGTTTTCAATTCGATTCCATTGGTCTACCTGTCTATTTTTGTGTCAATACCAAGCTGTTTTCAGGAACTATAGCTCTATAATAGAGCTTGAAGTCAGGGATGGTGGTGCCTCCAGATGTTGCTTTGTTGAGCAGGGTTGTCTTGGCTATCCTGGGTTTTTTGTTGTTCCATATAAAGTTGAGAATTGCTCTTTTAAGGTCTGAGAAGAATTGTGCTGGTATTTTGATGGGGATTGCTTCTATTGCATGGAATATTTGAGGAGAATTGGTATAACCTGTACTTTGAATTTCTGATAAAATTCTGCACTGAAGCCTTCTGTCCCTGGGCTTTTTTGGTTGGGAGACTTTTGATGACTGCTTCTATTTCCTTACGTATTATAGGACTATTTAAATTGCTTATCTGTCCTGGATTTAATTTTGATAAGTGATATTTATCCAGAAAGTTGTCCATCTCCTTTTAATTTTCAAATTTTGTGGAGTACAACTTTTCAAAATATGACCTGATTATTCTCTGGATTTCCTCCCTGTCCATTGTTATGTCTCCCTGTTCATTTCTGATTTTGTTAATTTGCATGTTCATCCTGTACCGTTTGGTAAGTTTGGATAAAGGTTTGTCTATCTTGTTGTTTTTCTCAAAGAACCAACTCTTTGTTACCTTGATTCTTTGTATCATCGTTTTCCTAGCTTCTACTTTATTGATTTCAGCCCTCAATTTAATTATTTCTTGGTGTCTGCTCCTCTGGGGTGAGTTTGCTTCCTGTTGTTCTAGAGCTTTCAGATGTTCTGTTAATTCTCTATTGTGACTATTCTCCAGTTTCTTCATGTGGGCACTTAGTGCTATGTACTTCCCTCTTAACACTACTTTCAAAGTGTCCCATAAGTTGGGTATGTTGTGTTTTCATTCTCATTGAATTCTAGGAAGTCTTTAATTTCTTTTTTGACCCAGGAGTGGTGCAATTGTGTATTATTCAATTTCCATGAGTTTGAAGGTTTTCTGAGATTTGTGTTTTTATTGAATTCTAACTTTAAGGCATGATGGTCTGATAAGATACATGGAGTTATTCCATTTTTTTGTACCTGTTGAGGTTTGCTATGTTGCCAAGTATGTGGTCGATTTTTGAGAAGGTTCTGTGTGGAACTGAGAAGAAGGTATACTCTTTTGTGTTTGGATGGAATGTTCTATAGGTGTCTGTTAAACCAAATTGGGTCATAACTTCTATTAGGTCCTTTGTATACATGTTAGTTTCTGTCTTGCGGGCCTGTCTAGTGGTGAGAGTGGGGTGTTGAAGTGTCCCACTACAAGTGTGTGAGGTTTTATATGTGCTTTGAGTTTTAGCAATGTTTCTTTTACAACCGTGGATGCCTTTGTATTTGGGGCATATATATTCAGAATTTAGACTTCATCTTGGTTGATTTCTCCTGTGATGAGTATGAAGTGAACTCCTTCATCTCTTTTGATTGATTTTAGTTTAAAGTCTAATTTGTTAGATATTAGGATTGCTACCCCTGCTTATTTCTTGGGTCCATTTGATTGGAATATCTTTTCCCAACCCTTTACTGTGAAATAACATCTGTCTTTGAAGCTGAGTTGTGTTTCTTGTATGCAGCAGAAGGATGGATTCTGTCTTCGAATCAATTCTGTTAACCTGCATTTTTTATGGGTGAGTTAAGACCATTAATATTGAGGGAAATTAATGACCATTGACTGATCATTCTTCCTTGATATGGAATGATTGTTGTTGGTGGAATCATGTGTAGAATTCCACCACTTTTTCTTTTACCTGTTGGTAAAGTGGGATTATCTATTGCCTATGTTTTTCTGGTTGTAGTTAACTTCCTTGGGTTGGAGTTTTCCTTCCAGAATTTTCTGTAGGATTGGGTTAGTGGATATGTATTGTTTAAATCTGGTTTTGTCATGAATTATCTTGTTTTCTAAATCTATATTGATTGAAAGCTTTGCTGGGTATAGCAGTCTTGGCTGGCATCTGTGATCTCTTAGTGTTGGTAGAATATCTATCCAGGATCTTCTGGCTTTCAGAGTTTCCATGGAGAAGTCAGGTGTAATTCTGACAGGTTTGCCTTTATATGTAACTTGGACATTTTCCCTAGCTGCTATTAATATTTTTCTTTATTCTGTATGTTTGGGGTCTTGATTATTATGTGTCGAGGGGATTTTTTGGGGGGTGGTCCACACTTTTTGGTGTTCTGTAAGCTTCTTGCACCTTCATTGGCATGTCTTTCTTTAGGTTGGGAAAGTTTTCTTCTACTATTTTGTTGAATATGTTTTCTGGCCCTTTGAATGGGTTTCTTCACCTTCTTATATACCTATTATTCTTAAGTTTGGTCTTTTCAAGGTGTCGCATATTTCTTGGATATTTTGTGTTAGGGATTTGTTGGACCTAAAATTTTCTATGGTCAATGAATCTAATTCTCCTAGTGTATCTTCAACACCTGAGATTCTTTCTTCCATCTCTTGTATTCTGTTGGTTATGCTTGCATCTGTAGTACTGACCATTTTCCCAGCTTTTCTATTTCCAGCATTCCTTCAGACAGTGTTTTTTTTCATTGTTTCTATTTCTGATTTCAGCCCTTGCACTGTCTGAATTCTTTCTTGCAATTTTTGCTTTATCTTTTGCTCCATTTCTTGCATTTTTTGGATTGTTTTTTCTTTCATCTCTTTAACGGATTTCCTCATATCCTTTTTGAGGGCCTCTATCATTTACATGAAGCTGTTTTATTAATGTCATTGTCTTCTAGTTCATTTGTGTTGGGGTGTTCCAGTGTTGCTGGTGTAGGGTCTCTGGACTCTTGGCAGTGTCATGTTGGTTTTTCTGTTGCTCCGTGTGTTTTTATATTGTCTCCTTCCCATCCCTTCTTGCAGTGGGTTCCAGAGGGTGCCTTTTTTCTCTCCTGGTGGGTGTGGGACCAGGGTTCCCTTCTGGTGGATATAGGCAAGTCCACTGTTCTGGTAGCTCTCCACTTCCTGGTCTCGTGGGTGGAGAAATGGACTAAAATGGGTGCTTTGGATCCCACTGGGATGGATGGGAGCCCCAGTGGTATACCCGAGGCACAGGAGTGTGGCCTGGAGACAGCCCTGATAGTCTTAGTCACATGGGTGGAGCAGGAGACTAGGATCCTGTGGTGAGTTTGCTCCTTCCTCTGGAATGGAAGCCACTGTGGCAGTCTCCCAGCACTGGCAGCCTGTCTAGTCCTAGTTCTGTGGGTGGAGCAGGAAACTATGGTACCTTGGCTCCTGCCGCTGTCAGGATGGGAGCATCAGTGTCAGAGCCCAGGCCCAGGCATGTGGTTTGGAAATGGGCCCTGGTTTACCTGGACCCATAGGTGGGGCTGGAGACTAGGGAGCATTGACTCCAGCAGCTGGGATGGAAGATGGCAGCAGTAAACTCCAAGCACAGGCAGCTCAAGGCATTGGTTTCTACTTTACTCCTAAGTGTGACATTGTTAACATCTTCTTGTTCTTCGGATTTACTGTGGAGGTCTTCTGGCTTTCCTCAGATTATGGAGTAGATTGGAAGTTGACTTTCTTGGGATTCAACCCACGCAGTACTCCCACCTCTTCTGAGAGTAATTATGTCAACTTTGGATGGGATGTGCTGTTGACTTGAATGTCCAACACAGTGTCACTGCTGGCAGACCAAAAGGTCTTTCTCTAAAGTCAGTTGATTGCATTCTGTCAGTTCTGACTCCATGCTTTGTTCTGTCTGGTTTTAGGTTGACATTTATTTTATTTTATTGGTAGATTGTCCATTTTTCCGTGTGATTAGAATGGAATGAGTTTCCCCAGAAGTGTCTTATAATACCAGGGAACTAATATTTGGGCCTTCTTCATTTGTTCCTCAGTATGATAAATGGCCTCTGCAGAGTTATCTGTGGCACCATAGCCTTGTGGAAGATATAAAAGGATGGTATGGTTTAGTGTAACTGGCTCTTACCATGTTGGCTCTGATTTTTATATATGGCCACAAAAAGTCCACTCTCGTTCCAAAATTTGAGATTTTTGTCAAGACTCCACAGTCTGAAAATAGTTGCTATTTGATATTTTAGTTGCAGAGAACTAAAATTTTGGCTGTCCTGTTCAGCTGTGTTTATGATTTCGCAACTATTTTATTTTCATCATATGAAGAATTGAATAATTGTTAAAGTTATAATCAGAAATCTTGAAGTCGTAAAAATAACCAAGCATAAATTTTACATATAAAAGCAAAATTGCTTTAAACAAAACCAACAAAAGTAGAATTGAGAGTAACACCAACCTAAAAAATCCTAGCAGAAGACTGAATAAATACAGTTTGAAGAAACAAGCAGAAATTACTCATCATGTACTCCAGATGGACAAGTGACTTGGAATTACAGGTGAGAAAACAAATGACAGAGGTGAGCTGTAAGACATCAGTAGTCACATACACAGATTCTGCAAGGGAAAATAGAGGAGGTAGGGAAGTTATAGCACATCCTATGACACTGGTAAGAACTTTCCACTATGATGTGTATTATTAACTAACTTTGATTTTTTTTGAGCTCCTTGCTAGTTCTTATGGTCTGGAAGTTTGCTACTTAACAAGTTGTAATGGTTCCAGTATACTGGAAGTAAAATCAGAGAAATTTCAGTCCTTTTACATGAATAAATGAGTATTTTTGAAAGTAGACATATTGTATTATGGGATAAATAAATGGACTCAGTTTTAATATATTTATCAACATTCTAGCACATAATGGGAGTCAGCAGTGGATTCTAAATTATCCCCAATATGTTTGACAACACCACTATTTTATAAGATTAAATAAATCTCATAGAATAAATCATTATGCACTTAGATTCACAACTACTAGATTTAGCCCAAATGAAATTCCTGAAAGAAATACAGGGTTACAGATCATGAATAGGAATAAAGGAACAGTCTACTGTCTAGGAAGATTTGAGTTAGAAATCTAGGCCTTAGTAACTACTTTTCTTCTCAGAATTTGAGTTATGATTATGGACTTCTCTCCACATAATTCCATATTGATGCTGTGTCAGAAGGTTGTAATTATTTCAAAGGATGCAAGATAACATTTACAGGACACTGGATTCTGTGGTGTTGGCAACAACTCATACTATGGACCTGCATTATTAATGTAGGATCAACTGGGACAAATGTTTCTTTAAGACAGAGTAAAGCCAGGCTGTTATGGGATTCCTGTCTGGGTCCCATTGCCACTTCAGATGCCCCAAATAACACAGAGAGACTCTATTAGTTACAATGCTGTTGGCCAATGTCCAGGGTTTCTCATTGGTTAGCTCAGTCTTAAGTATTAACCCATAACTACTAAAACATATATTTCTATAATGTCTTATCTTACCAGGAATGCCTGACTCATGCGTCCTCTTCTCCTGGTATCACATGGCATCTCTCTACTTTTGACTACATTTCTCAGAATCCTCTTCAACTCCTAGTCCCACCTATGTTGCTTCCCTATTGGCCAACAGCACTTTATTTATCAACCAATAAGACGAACATATACACAGAAAGACTTCTCCCATCACCAGGCGTTGGTGGAGCACTCCTTTAATCACAGCCCTCGGAAGGAAGAGGCAGGTGGATCTCTGCGAGTTTGAGGCCAGCCTGGTCTACGGAGCGAGTGCCAGTATAGACTTCAAAGCTACACAGAGAAACCCTGTCTGGGAAAAAGGCAGAGTAAAAGATTTCAGCTACATATGGATGACATTGTGCATGGGGATGGGGTTAGAATGCTGGTGATTACCACACTGAATGCTCTACTTCTCTTTCTTGCTCTTGTCTTTTAACGACTGAAAGCAGCAATAATTTATACCACACAAAACCCCTCCCACTCATTCCTATTATTGACCTGACTAGCTTGTAACTTATAAGAGAAATCAGTCTACAAGATTAGATACTTGAGATTTATGATTTGATTAAACACAAACATGATTGATTAATAGTTCTTTCTTTAAGAAAAAAGAGAAATTAGGAGGCCATCACTGGTGGACAGTGTGGTATAAATACAATGGAATAGTGGGTTTGGGAAACAATTATGCCCATGTTTGGCTCCATGAGTTACGATAACGTGAGTATTTAGACTCTTAAACTTGTCCGAGGTTTTATCCCACCCTCTTATGATGACAATGACTTCATGGTAACTCTTTTCAGTGAATTTCAGTCTGAAAAACAAGATTTATGATGTAAAGAATTATTATAATATCTGTAGGAAAAATAACTTCTGTTACTACTTAGCTCTGGTAGGATGGTAGATAAGTCATTTAATTTCCCTTTTTTCTGAATTGTCTTTATATAAGATGGAAACTGTTATGCTCATTAGCTTAGCTTGCAATGTAAACAAAAACTCTTACTGCTGGCTGGTATCCCTATCAATTCCTACTTCTGTATTTCTTTGTATTAAAATCCGACAAACAGTTCTTTTTGGATTGATGCTTAACTAGTCATTATCTTTGCTGACTGCAGCGGTGATTGAGTTTTGGACTCTCCTCTATTTAGCACAAAGTGGATAATATTCATCTCAAGTGCAGATTAGTTCATAATTAAAACCACTTATTTACTCCCAAACATCTGCATGTAGTATATGAGAACAGGGCTGTTTTTAGAACCTGGTCATAGAGGATTTATATGAGTCATATAGCATGAAAGTTCCTGCACAGCTCAATATCCTAGCTAGCATCTCCTCTTGCTGAAGGAGCACATAGGAGTATCTGACACTTCAGATTCCATGGTCAGCATGTGGAACTCATATCCCTGAAATCTCTTGTTGTTCTTTCATTCAGATACATGGTTCTAAAGGTACTGGGGTTTTGGAACAGTGTTTACATATGTTGGATTTGCTGGTTAAGAGATACTTTTGTAACATTAAGTGGCACAAAGAAATCTGAAGCTATTTAGGAACAAAGGGGCATATGTAAATATTTATGAGGGGATAAACTGTTGAAACTGATGATGAATCTGGGAAAGAAAATACAAGAGAGCAAGGGATGGTGGGGAGGTTTACACATAAACAATAGGAAAAAATAAAATGGTGTTTCTTTTACCAAAATAAGAAGAATAAGTAGCTCCAGAGAAGCACATTAGGATTGTTCATAAAAATGCAAATTGTTTATTCAACTTGGCCTGTGTTCGAAAAATGAAAATCATAAGAGTAAGATATCATTTCACACCAGGTGATCTGGAAAAAGTCCGAAGGACTTTGAAATAACAGCCATGCTCTTGGTATGTAGGAAAGTCATTCACTGCAGGACAGGAGCACAGGGAAGAAACCATTAGTGCCTAAGGCTACGTATTAATTAAGAGATGGCAAGTTTGGTGTAACAGCACTTCTGAATTAACAATGAAATATCACAAACCGAAGTCAAGATTAAATATCTTCAATGTCACATTATTTGTAGGTGTAGAACTCCTAGAAGTGATGTACAATAACTTTTATTAGAGAAGTAAGTGAATAAATGGTATCAATATGAATTCAGCAAAAGAAGCAGTCCAAACAAATCGACTTTTTGAAAGATTTTGAGTAAATAAATAATAATACTGAGCTATATAACAAGCCTAAAGCATCCAAATACACTGTGTAACACTTGTTATCTTTTGAGTACACACAGGAGAAAAAATTCACTTAAAAACAGGTTCTCAAGGGTGACCATGGTGAGTGAACTGGATGGAGCCCCAATACAGAAGCAAAGAAAAACCTTGAGTGTCCGATGATGGGCTATGGAGGCCTGCATGATCCAAGTTCTCACGTGTCTTTGGATTCAGAAATTTAATAGTGAAATATCCATGAATTTGGTCTCTCCCATATATGGATTAGACTTAAGAACACAACTGTAAGAAATATTTGCTTTATTTTGTCAAAGGTAGCTACCCTGACAAAGGCCATAATTCCACAAGTCCTCTCAACATTTAATCTCTTGTAAAACTTTTATGCAAAAATTTAATTTCCCTCACCTGGTAAGATGTTTATTTATATAACTCTCTGTCCCCATTTCCTGGAATTTGGTGACCAGGGTAGTAGACCCTTTCTCTCCGTCTTTAATTTTCTTTGCACAGTTTTTTTTTATCTATCTACTATGTCAATTGACAGTTTAAATTTAAAAAATTCTCATGTTACTATGTCCTATCATACATTTATGTCCATGTCATTTCTGGTATTTTAATCCTGTTTTCTAATTTATTTATTTTTTATTACTTTAATTTTAAATAGCTTGCTTCACATGTCAATCCTAGTTCCCTCTCCCTCCCCTCCTCCCACACCCCCACCATCCCCTCCAGCCTCCCACCCTATCCCCACTTCCTTCCACATAGGGGATATCTAGAGTCTGTCATTTCACTCAGGGCAGGGTCCAGGCACTCCCCTAAGAGTCCAGGCTGAAGTCTATTTGTATGCCAGAGATAAACACTGATCTACTGCCTAGGGCCCCATAGGTAGCCCAGGCCTCCTCACTGACTCTCACACTCAGGGGGTCTGGATCAGTCCCATGCTGGCAAAACCAGCAGAGACAGGTGATCTGAACAGGGGAGAGCTCTTGGATCCCAGACTGACAGTGAGGAGGCCAGTATGGGACTGATCTGGACCCCCCAAATGTGAGTGTCAGCGAGAAGGCATGGGAAACCTATGGGGCCCTGAGCTGTGGATCAGTGTCTATCCCTGATATACAAACAGTCTTCGTGTGCCTATAGCACAAAGAGGGATGCTCTCTCAGCCTGGACTCTTAGGGGAGTGCCTGGACCCTACCCAGAGTAAAATGACAGACTCTGATATCCCCTATGTGGAAGGATTTGGCAATAGGGTGGGAGGGTGGGGGGAAAGGGGAGTGGGGGAGGAGGGGAGGGAGAGGGAACTGGGATTGACATGTAAAACAAGCTATTTAAAATAAAAAAAATTGAAAAAAAAGAAAAAAAATAAAAAAAGAAAGAAAAAAAAGCAAATCTCGTTTAATTAAGCTGGAAACTACTGCAGGAGTTGTCCTTTCCTTCCTGTCCTCTATATTTATCAAGGCAGTGTCAATTTCAGCAGCTGAAGTGGCTTTTGTGGCCATTTGTACTATCTTTAAGTAGGTCCAAGCCAAAGACCGCGATTTAAATGGTAAAGATGAAACGTTGTACTTATTTTGGGATAAAAAGTTAGGAAAAAGGCATTTGTTCATGGATATGAATGCAAACCCTCAGGAGTCTTTGTTTGTAATTTTATTGAAATTATGGAGACTAGAGATCACCATTTTCAGGGATGGGCAGAAGGTGTGAATGTCCTTTTAGGTCCACTTCAGAAATGGCTTCTGCCAAGGACACCATTAAGAACAACTTTCTGCTTAATTCTTTCAATTGTCAGCAAGCATGGTGCAGCTTCTTGGTACACTACAGAAAAGGAAAAACAGTTTGGGTGGAGGACTTTAGTTTAGACTGCTGTGTGCTAGCAGGTGGGCCAGAGATTTTATCCATGTACTTGCTGACTGTCCAGTTTATTTTCTTCCTGACAGTAAATATTTGTAATACAATGTGTGAAATGTGGAGCAATCCTTTTCTGTTTCTTCAGAGAAAAAATGTCTCAAGACAATGACAGTGCATTTCTGTGTCATTTGAGGATCGATGTCTGCAAAACTGAATATAGGTTAATAGCAGTGGGAATTTCTACTTCAAGTAGAGGCAATGCTGAAATACCAACCAATTTTATCCTGCATTGATACTGAACTCTGAATTTTTTAAAAGTTAGAATGAATTTATTACAACTTAGAACTTTCAAATGAAGATAAGTCAGGAAGTAAAAACAAGGTAAAGCAAATCATAATCTGTGTTAGCATGTCTTCCCTTTCTACCTGATTACAATGAAAGTATTTGACATAGCATACAGGCTGAAAGGAAAAGTAATGAGAAAGAGGGGTAGAAAAAAAAACAGAAGACACACAGCAAACTTAAAGAATTGCGAGGAGGAAACAACAGAGCTCTGTTTATTTCCTTGTGTTTTGGCCTTGAGGGAGTCAAGAACTGAAATTTGAAATTCCTTCTCAAGTTCAGACAATGTGTTGTATGACGATTTCTGAACAACTGGTAACTCATCAATTCTTACTCATGTCAGCATATGCATCATAATTCTTTTCCATATGTTTTGTTTATTTTTAGATGCAAGTTGTATCAAGGAATAGAGTCTGTGTTCTATGTTAGAACAGCGAATTCCCCAGAAAATTAACAACAGGGCATTTTAGCCTGCCCACTGAAATCCTGGAAAAACAACCCAAGCTCTCGTTTCTGCAAAGCCAGAAACACAACTTTTGAAGGGAAGTGTTTGCATCTTGCTTTTTTCACAGCAAATGCTAAGGAGCACATGAAAATGACAAGAGCCGCTTGCTTCTTTGAAACTGCTTTCTCTTTGGTGTCTGAAGTCCAGGAAGTACACTATCTGTCTCTCTTCCTCTACAAGGAGTTCTCAAAGCTCCATTTCCAAGCACGATGGGTTTCAAGAATTTTAGCCTGCACTTTTATGTGGCAGCTTCAAGAAATTGTTATCTGTGCTTTAAATGGATTAACCAAGCATTCATCTTAAATCTATAGTGTTCACTCATTTTTGACTTTTGAGTGTTTATGCATTTTGGAGTGTTTGAGGAAATAAGAAAAATAGGACCTTTGTGGTTCCTGAGTTCTGAAGGAATATTCAAATAATGCACATGGTAACTTTAGTCTGGGAAGCCAGATGTAACCTTCCTTTCCATCCCAGAGCAGTGAGGGTCAGAGGCTTCACTGAGGGGAGGACACATTTGATCTAAGATCAAGGCTAATAGGTGAGACAGAGCAGAGTACCCCAGAAGAAAGGAAGGAAGGAAGGAAGGAAGGGAGGAAGGAAGGAAGGAAGGAAGGAAGGAAGGAAGGAAGACGATGTCCATGCCAATGTCTCCATAAGCCTCCATCAGTCCTTTGTCTGGCATGAATGGTGGGGGAGTGATGACAGGGGAGAGGAGACTGGAATGCTCACTGCGAATTTCACCTTCCCTCCATAGGACCAGAAACACAAGGACAATGAAGAGCCCCTCATCCTGCAGGAGAGTAGCCATGTCTGTCTTCCTCAAATCTTTTTTCATTCTTTTTTTCATGCTGTGTTTTGTTCTCTGCTAAAGATGCTATGTAATCTCAACATCACAGATTTCAGGAGCATTGTTTATATAGACTCCCTGCAACTCTACAATCTATTGTTTTGTCTGTCTCCCATTCTCTTTTCTTTACTTTCCAACCCACAACAAAGCACTCAATACTACTCAAGTTATGCCTGGGGTAATGTAATGTTTTTCTTCTTTCATCATGTCTGCCTTCAGTCTAAAAGCTAAAGAGCAGAGCTGTCTTCTAAATGCATGATTTTCACTATTTTGTCCATTTACGTGTTTCCCCATACTAAAATTTAGAGGGGTATCTTCTAAAACAAGAAATGACTACACAGTACTTATCATAGCGGCTAAGCATAGAAGCAATGGAACCAAGGAGACCCAAGCTAAATTTTCTTTCTTCTCTGTCAGTAAATGGCTACAGAAAATTGGGTAAGTTACTTTTCTCTCTGAGAATGAGAAAAAAGAACTCGAACGGATCAATAAGCAATAAAGAAACTGAAATAGGCACTCAAGTTTTCCTCTTGCAAAAGACTACCTAGTCTGGAAAGTTTTATGTCTGAGTTCTTCCAAACATTAAAAGACCCACAATTGTCTATCTTTTATCAATGAACTTGATGCAAAAACTTAAATATGTAAGTAACCAAATGAAATTAGCAACATATTAAAACATATTGTGAAAATGGAGGTTCCATCAGGAAGTCTAAGATTCTTTATTATTTTATTATGTTTGATTTTGTTTATGTGCATGAGTGTGTGCATGTGTACATATGAACATATGCGTGAGCGTGCTCTCAACAGTTAGGAGAGGATGCCACATATCCCGGAAGTAGAGTTTCAGGGAGCCGGAAGCTTATGGGTGCTGAGGACCAAACTGGGTTCTCCAAAAATGCAGCAATTGCTCTTACTGAGCCATTCCACCTGCCACCTGAGAATGTTGTCATAAAACTGATTAATGTTTTTAATATTGTTAATTAGGCAAATAAGAAAAGTCATATAATAATTTCAACCAATGTGCAACAGCATTTGTTAAAACTAGATATTTTTATTTAAAATGAAATGTATGTTAATAGTGGGAATGTATGGCCTAGAAATGTTAGTTTTATGTGCCAAATATTAATAAATACTATGTTCATTTCCTTTGAAACAGGGGCAATTACTAAAATACCCAATATCTCATCTTAAGGAATTTTAAATTTTAAAGAATATTGATCAGTTGTGGCACAGGATAACAGCACAAAGAGATGTAAGCTGATAAATAGTATGAACATCTACTTAGAAAAAGGAAAACAGCAAAAAAAATGAGGTGCTAATAGTCACCAGCCCTGCTCATTACCTCCAAAAGGATAAACAGCAACAAGAAAGAAGAAAAATGTAAAATACTGCTTTCAGAAACAAAGTGGAGAACGTAGGGATTTAAAGCTGTACAACTGGTGACCTGACAGCATGGGGAGGCATTCCTGCTCCCATGCCAGCGCACAGCCACTGCTGGGTGATTCCCAGAGCAGACAGTGTTCATGAAACAATCACACTATGGATCTGGGCATGCTCAGAACATGTACTCCACTACAAGGAAGACAAGAGATATCACTGAAGAAAAGCTTGACATGTTTGCAGGGGAAAAGAAAATCGATGAACTTGTCAAGCAAAGCAATATTATGCTGTGACTTTGAACTTGGGTGAGACAAATTAAACATCGTGTGGATTTTCTTATAGGAGCTGCTAAAGATCAGAACCCCACAGGGCCATTGAGTGGATGAAGGGGACATATGGTTGGAGGTCGACAGCAGGGCAATGGATGGTTCTTACTGCTTGATTATTTATCTTGTTTAAAAGAAAATAAATACAGTTCATATGCATTATTTTTGTAACCACATCCCTGACTGCTATAGGAAAGAAGTAGGTGAACTTTCCAATATAGGCATGAAATATTGATGAAATGTCATTAAAAATTCCATAACATTAGATGCTTCTGGGGAAAGGAAGACTGAGTGGGAGAAGAGAATGCAGAAAATCTAACCAGAATACATTAAAACTTTGAAACAAATGCTGAAGTCTAGGCCCAGTAGAGTAGGCTTTTAATTCTATCCACCAGGAGGCTGAAGCATGACCATCAGAGGTTCAAGGCCAGCCTGAACTATGTCAGTACAATTCAGTTTCAAAACAAACAGTAAAAACATTTCCTGGGTGTACAGCTCTGTAGTAGTACACTTGACTGATATGTGCAAGGCTAGTTCACTTGAATTGCCAGCACTGACAAAGGAAATGTTGCCTTATGATATTCAAAAAGTATTGGCTATAATAAAAGAATGAAGCAATATAGCTATGGAATACAGTATGAATTAGTATAGAGAAAAATTCATTAGAAATGCACACATATGTTCAGGTTCCTATGTGCCATGTAGGGAAATTAAAAACCTGCAGCATAAAGATACCAGTTCACTAAATATTATATTCATTTAAAAAAGCCCCCAAATCTTTTTAAGATGTTTACAAGGGCCAAACATGGCCCCAAATGCTAAAAGAACAAATTAATAAATAGTCAGAACTATCCTACTTGATCTTAAGAATAATTAAAGCTATGAAAATCAAGACTAAGAACTCACCCGTAGACATAGACCACCAATGGAATAAAGTAGAAAACCATTGTATAGGCCCCAAAGTTCGTTCGTGAAAGGGCTGGTACTACTTCTTAGGATGAATAAAAAGGAAATTCAACAAATGATGTTGGAACAGGGGCTGGTGAGCTTAAAGGTAGACCTTTGGAAGTCAGAATTCTAAATCTGGAAGAAAAATTCTTCATGACTTTAGTGCCCAGAAATTGTTTCTAAATACATTAAAAATTAAAACTTTAAGAATAGGTTGATAAGTTCAATTGAACTAAATTTTGAATTTTTGGTACATTCAAAGGTAATGTGATTGATATTTAGAACTGACAAGAATTACTATTTTACAAAGAACACATTTTATAAAAATTTACAAACAAACATATTCATACAAACATAATTTTGTTTTGTGTGTGTTTGTTATATGCAACCCTGGGCCTTAAACATCTCAAATATTTCTCTGACTACTGAGGTATATCTCCAACCATTTTTAAAATTACTTAAGTAGTTAGAAAGATGCAACTGGGTAACTTAGTGATATCTTTAAACCCTTAAAGTCCCAACGAACATTACCAGACAGTGCCAGTACCAATGATAGTGCAGAGTATTGTGGACACATCAAGTTCCTTGTGAACATATGAATGACTTTCACATTCTCCTTTGAGACTCCAGCAAGAAAGCCAAGAGGCATCTTGTGCCTGAGAAAAGTCAGACATTTAAAACTTCCAAACAACGTTTTCACCCACAAGGCTGCTCATAGCTATACCATTTTTCCTGTTAGAAACATAGCAAAAAAACTTGAATAACTCAACATAATAAATCAAGTGACATATAAGAGTGAAATGAATAAATTAGGGATATACACGCACATGCACACACATATTTTTTGAGAGAAAAACATTAAAGAGATCCAAAGAAAATAATACAATTTTTGGAACTTTCATAAATATTAAATAATGTTGCATATTGTTCATTAATACAAATATATATGGTACACTGAACCAGTGTATAAAGAAAACGGCTCTAAGAGAATTTATCCCTGGGAAATCTGGGAATACTATGATCATCAAAATAGGTTGGTTTCACACAAGTGGATTCAAAGATGAGGGTTTTTAAAAGGGAACTCATTTGGAAGATGGGCAGGGAGGGACAGGGCAGGGAGACAGAGTAGAGGTGGGAAAACCCTAGGGTACAGTGTTCAGCTGGAATCTTTAGCCTGCACTTTCAGGAGCATGGATTTGGGATTACAAATCACATAACATTACCAAGCTGGTCATCTATTGTAGCCTCTGAGTCACTGATGTTTCTGATTGAGTAACTTACAAGCAGAGGGACTTTTGGATAAGGACAGTTCTCTAGAAAGTGGTACAGCTTCTGGCAAAAATCACAGCACTTCTCTGGGTGGGGTTTAGCAATAGTGCCTACTATCATAGTATCCTCTACAGTCTTTGCTTGGGCAATTCAAATTCTCCTGCTTCTCCCATTTGGAACATTACTTTCATGTCCATCCTATTAAGAATTATTGCAACTGAAATACCTGTCAGTAATAGTTGGAGTCAGTCTTGGATCAGTTTATAATGCTTTTCTTTCATCCATCATGCTTATCTGTGTTTTCAGGACCATATTGATTACTTAAAAGAAGATTGGTGGCCTGGAATACTTGAACTCCTGCAATTTTTTAGACTGTGTGAGTGTAAAAGTACAAACTCTACTTTGTTTGAAGACAGAAGTCTGTTTTATTCAAAGATCAGGAGAATATGCCCATCCAACATCACAGGAATCCTTATATTTTGCTTATAAGAGAAATTATTCTGGATTGTTACTGAGATCTAGAGCAAGATCTAAGCTTTCTTAGAACATCTTTCACTTTTATGATTAAAATGTGTGTCTCAACTCCAGCTTAAACTTCCCTTCAGCAGGAATTGATGCCTAGATATTTTTAATGCTACCAAGAAGTCTTTCAGATTCATGATTAAAAAAGCATTTTATCTTGATAGAGGCAGCCATTATGGGGTTAGGGAGAAACCTGGCACTGGAGAAGTTCTCAGGAATCCACAAGGATGCCCCCAGCTAAGGCAACTAGCAATAGTGGAGAGGGTGTCTGAATGGGCCTTTCCCTTTAATTAGATTAGTGACTACCCTAATTGTTATCATAAAACCTACATACAGTGACTGATGGAGCTGGTGCAGTGACCCATGGCCCAGTATTGAGCTGAGCCTGTGGAGTTCATTTGAAGAGAGGATGAGGGATCATATGAAAAAGGAGGGGTCAGGAGCATGATAGGGAAAACCACAGAGATAACTCACCTGATCTAGTGGAAGCTCAGCTCATGGACTATCTGGGGAACCTGCAAGGGAATGAACTAGGCCCTCTGAATGTGGTTTGATCTGTTGAAGAGGGGGTGTGGGCAGTGGCACCAGGACCTATCCCCAAGTACATGAGGTGACTTTTTGGAGCCCGTTCTCTATGGTGGGATACCGTGCTCAGCCTTGATACATGGGGGAGGAGCTTGGTCCTGTCTCAACTTGGTATGCTAGACTTTATTGATTCCCCAGGGAAGGCCTTACTTCCTCTGAAGAATGGATGGGGTTTGAGGGGGAAGCAGGGTGCAGGAGAAGGGGAGGAAGGGAGAACTGAGGTTGGAATATAAAATTAAAGGTAATTTTTTTAAACAATAAGCAATCTGAGCATCTTACATTCTCTCAGCAAAACATGGCCCTTGGCAATAGGGCTTACAACTTTCTGTCATTGCAATAGCTTGTCAATTTCCTTGTACTTATGCCCTGTCTTAGCTCATCTTGTATAATGGATGAAGATTATACAGAGATCATGACAAGTATCAATACTATAAAATGATAGATATTATCAACCCTACTATCCAGTAGATATTATCACTGACATTTGATTGAGGAGTTATGGAACTTGAGATTCATATCTAAAGAGTTGGCTTCCTCTGAGCCTCTCTAGTATCACTTATTTGAGGTCAGCTCTTAAGGAACACTGGAATTCCTGCATCATTGACTTACTGAGGATGAGCTCTTAGGATAAGTAATGGGCACAAGGGGAAAATTAGGGCCAAGAAGCTACACAAGGAATTGATGCCTTTTGACAATGAGTTTTAGACTGTCTCTGTTGGGAATCTAAAGCATGATTGGTTCCAACTTGAGAAACCCTATGTTAGTCAGTCATTGACTCTGGCTTGTTTTTGTCTTCCATGGAGTCATGATCAAGATAAAGAATTATTTAATTAATTAGCCTAAATGAACTATCAGCTGCCTGGTATTTAAAAATATTCTTACCATGTTGCATGTTATAGCATTTTAAAATAGCTTGAAGTAGTGATAAGAAGGGTGTATAATATAAGTTTATCTAATCTGATTAACATGTAAGATTCTATTAATTATGTCCAAATAGCTAAATTGTATAATCGAAGATAAAATAGAACTCATCCATTCAGATAATGTAATTAATTTCAGTTTATTAATTTGCTATGTGTGTGTTCATGTTCATGTGTAGGCAGACATATACTCATATGTGCACATAGGCCATAGACTGGCCTTTGGTTATCTTTATCAAACTTTCTCCACAGTTTTTCTTGTGATGAAGTCACTCATTGCACTTGAACTTGCTGATGTGCCTAGGCTTGCTGGCCAATAAGCCCACGGGATCTTTCCATCTCTATCTCCTCAGTGCTCTGCTGGGTTTACAATTATACTACCAAGCCTATGTTTTTCTATTGACTTTGGAGACTGAACTCCAATCTTCATTGTTGCAAGGTACTCAGTTTACCCTCTCAACTATTTCTTTAGCCCAAGAAATACATATTATGTGGATGGGTCTTCTAACAACATGTGTTCTAGAATACAATTCTGAACAAGATCTCCAATAACAAAACGAAGAAAATTTCAAAGACATTGAGATAATTTGCATCCTTACTATAATGCAAAGGATGAAAAGTTTCCATTTTTAATCTCACCTGGTCAGTGAATCCCAGGGATCCACTCATCTTTTCTACCTAAGCATTCAGATTACCAGTCCATGCCACAATACCTAGGTTTTATTTATTTTCTTTACTGCGTTGTATGGATTTAGCTCAAGTCCTTGAGTTTCTAAGTCATAGATCTTACTAACTAAGCTGTCTTGCCAGCTCTATAAATACATTCATTTGAAATCATTATATGAAGAGTATGAAAAACCTGGGAAGAGTGAACTCAAATGACTCATGTTAGAGCAAAAACAGGGTTATTTTTTATTATGGCTAGGAGTTAGCTTTCTACAATGCTTACATATTAGCTTACTGCTGTCTCAGGGGCAAGCCTCCAGTAGCACAGGGCTTCAATAGGAATCCACGGAGTAGGCGAGGCTAGACTTTTCTATCTGAGCAGGGCTAGTGAAAATGGCACTCACAAACTCTCTTGATGATTTCCTTCTTTATTCTGTTGTTTCTTTATTCTCTCTCCATTCTCTCATCTTTTTTCACAGGCAATACAAAAGTCAAAATGGTTACATTCCATTTGTCAAGTGAATGGCTATAGGTCAAACACATTTTTCATCTCCCTCACATGATTAAACATTACAGGTGAAAAACAAATTATTCCAAGAACTCACATACATTCATACCCAAGCAACTTGTTATAGATTAACTATGTGGGCGAGCAAGGTGTTCTTGTCATGTCTTTTACTGGTAGGCCAATCACTTTATTACTTATCTTGATACGTAATCTTTCTTATAAATAATCTTAAAGGAATCATAAGCTTAAATTCTTATATAGAAAAAAATCAGTCAGCTCTACTTTAAATCTTTAGGGTACATAATCCATTCAGTAATAGTTTTTTTTAGGCCGGGCGTTGGTGGCACACGCCTTTAATCCCAGCACTTGGGAGGCAGAGGCAGGCAGATCTCTGTGAGTTCGAGGCCAGCCTGGTCTACAAGAGCTAGTTCCAGGACAGCCTCCAAAGCCACAGAGAAACCCTGTCTCGAAAAACCAAAAAAAACATAATTTTTTTAAATATCAAGAGATTGAGGGCAGAAATGGGTAAATGGAAGTTATCATCACCTTTGGTCATCAACCAAATCTAACAAAAAGAGTACATCAGCCAGTAATAATTAGGCTGCTCTCTTCTAATTTCTTGACCTTCAAGAGTTCTGCATTCAACTATGTGCCTTTCTAAAACTTTAGATTGTCTTCTTTGGTTTTTCACCTCAAAGTTATTTAACAAAATCACCTTCAGTCTAACTTTGTTATTTTCAAATCTTTGTTTCAGCTGTGATACACTCTGAGACCTGAGAACACATTTCCCCAACATTAAGGCTAAAGGAATTTAAACTAGCTTGACTACTGGGACTCAATTTTTAATTCATAACTTGAGCTCCAATCCATGCAGCTTCTTGGGTGAAACTTGCAGACTCTGGTTGTGAAACATATCCTTGCATTTATTTTTATTCATCAAAACTCTGTATAAACTATCATTATTATCAAATTAGACAGGATAGCTTAGGGAGAAATCATCTTCTTGACAATCCACAGGTAAAAATGCCCAGTAGAATGGGATGTTTCCAAGAGATAAGAACACTATGTTACAGGCAGTGGAGATCTCCCCATGTCCATTCGCATCATGCCAGATACCAAAGAAAGAGAGCTGTGGCAAACATGTAAAGGCATAGCACAATCAAAAGACGTACCAATGTCTCCAGTCTTGAGGCATTACTTAAATGAGATTTGCCCAATACAGGATGTGTTGGGAAAGTCCTGTGTCAATAAAGCACTGCTGGCCAATAGGAATCTAGATAGGTGGGACTAGGAGTCCATGAGGACTCTGGGAAGGAGAAACACAGAGATTCAAGATGTAACGCCACGGGGTAGGAAGCCCGGAACTATTCTCCAGTAAGAGAAATACTTAGATTAACAATTATGTGGTAATTACTTAAGTCAGAGCTAGCCAGTAAGAAACAAGCAAGGCCAACAGCTTCATAATTAATATAGCCTCCTGTGTGTTTATTTGGGACTGATGCGGCTCTAGAAACAGGCTGGTGGGAAGGCTTCTCTCAAGGAAAAGGCTTCTCTTTACAAGGATGCCCTTCTAATGGGCTGACACCTAGAACTTCATTTGCAACTCACTGTCCCTGTGGCATGGTCAATGTCATTAGCTTAGTAGAAATCCATCACCTAATGGTTTCTTATACAGTAATGATTTTTTCTCACTACATTAGAGGCTAGTGGTCTAAGACAGAGGTACCAATTGGATTAGCTGCATCTTGATGCCTGCCTCCTTGATTTGTAGATAGCATCTTCAGTCTTTATGTCATCTCTTCTCGCTGCATCATGGTACATTTTTTTTCGTATTGGAATACCAGTCAAATGTTAAGGCCCTTTGTACCACTTCATTTTAACTTAATCATCTCCTTTCTTCTAGTATGGTCATAATATATGACAGAGAGACCAGGACTTTGATATATGGTCTAAGGAAGGCAATGAAATTCAACCAATGGCATCCCACTACTTTATTATCTATGACTTTTCTAGTATTGAAACTTGGTTTTCTGAAGACCACGTGTTGTCTTTTCAAGGACATTTTTCATTTTGGAACTGAAAATGAATGGATGCAATTCCAATTTAGTTATCATGTTTCCTTTCACATTATAAGGGAATCATCTTTGAATATTCAAATTGAAATATTGAAATGAGTAGATGGCACAACCTTGTTTTTCCTTGACACAATTAAATGAGAAAATAATGTCCAGCGCTAGTTTGTGTCTTTGCAAATTTGGAACAGGATTATTTCTACAAGAATTTAAGCAGTGTGAACCAAACAGGGTATATCTGTATTTAAATGTGAGCTTCCATTTAATTAGAAACTGAATGAGAAGAAAATGTATTTCCTCCGTATTAATAAAATATTAGTCAGTGCAAATTTGAATGTTATTTTTCTAAATTGCATATTTTCAAAGCTTGGATTAACTGAGATCTGTTCCCCTTAAAACCTCAGGGGCCTATCTTTGAAGAGAGTCCTTGGTATGGCAATGAAGGGAGTTGTGGGTTTTGATTAGTAAGAAATATGAATCTCAAGGGGAACACTTTTATTGGCAAATGAAAAACTTTCAAAATCCAACTTTAATTTCCAGCTATGCATTTCAGTCATGGAATGCTTATAATGATAAGGATAAAGATAAAGGAAAGTGGTCAAGGAATGGATTCCAAAATGAACTCTTGAACCCAAGCAGAACCTGAAAGCAGAATAAAATGTTAAACAAAAGCTGCAGCAATAATAGGTACAAGAATATTTGTAGATTACAAAGATTCACCACATATACACTGAATGTCTGTTCCTCTCCTATGGCATTTGATGTAGCAGACCTATTTTTTAATTCTCATCTTGTGAATTTGGAAATTACAGTTCGTGCTTATTCACTTAATCTTTGTCCCGTTCTTTGAAAGCAGAAGACAGATGACCTGGTTTCTCTTCAGTAAGAAGAGCAGGCTCATTGGAATGATAAAGACATCTTTGTAATCAAAACTCCCTGAGTATAAGTGACAATGGTGTGACTGGGGTGATATATGAGACCACTGACAGTGGGTTCAAGATCTAACACTAATGCACAAACTGACTTAGTGGAGCTCATTCTATACGGAGAGATACCTTTCCCAGCTTAGACATAGGGATGGGTGCCTTGGTCCTTCCTCAATGAGATGATGGGACAGACTTAGAATTTCTAGGGGAGGCCTTACCCTCTGAGGAGCAGATGGGACATGGAGTGGGGGGATGGGAGAATGAGAGGAGAGGAGGGAGGGGGAACTGGGATTGGAATGTAAGAAAGAAAGAAAGAAATGAAGGAAGGAAGGGATGAAGGAAAAGAAAGCAATAAGGATACCAAAAAGGGAAAATGAGAAAAGCCCCTAGTCTTTTGAATTGTAGCATCAATAATGAGAACAGACTCCCACATGTCTCTACTCAAGTACTGATGATAACATGAAGTAAGTGACAGTAGTGGAAACTAAACCCTCCAGCACTGAGACAAGAGGATGATGCTGAACACACAGATGAAATATGGGAACTACTGAATGAACATGGAGCCTGTATATGACCTCTTAATGAACCCATTATTTTGTACAATTAATGCATGTTAGATATGTCCAGAGAGGCTGTAACATATTGAGTATATTCTTACGCAGATTAAATTGGCCGGTGGAGAATATGAAGCAAGTGAATGGTGACCATCTTGACATCTTGACATCTTTGAGATCCTGGGAGAAGAAAGAGGAGGGAAATGGAAAAAGAAATGCTAGAAAAAGAGACAAAGGCAATTGATGACTGCAGTGTTAAATAGCATTGTTCTGGAACAGTACTCCATACAATTAAGCTATAGCATAAATTATTAGCATTTTAGGTGGTAATTAGTGGTGTGGTAATATTTCTTTGCAGAAACATAATTGTTCACTAGGAAAAATAGAATAAATCAATGGAAAAGCTATTAGAAATTATATGCAATTTTATTAAGGTGATTTATTACAAAATGGTGAAAGTAACTTTCCTGTCACCAATAAATGAAAGAGGGAGAAGGAGAGGGAAAGACACTCAGACATAATTTTGATGTGAGTACCAGTTAAACCTAACTATATAGTAAGGACCCTGGAAGTCACCTGAGAACCTGAGAAATGTGCATGTGGTTTGGAGTATGGGATATGGACTAGTAGTTATGTATTTCTAAATGTCTCAAATAAAAGACATTGTAAACTTCCCCTCCTCCCTTGTCTAATGACATATATATATATATATATATATATATATATATGTATATAATCCTAACCATGTGGACACTGGTTTTGAAAAGAAGCACTGATTTTTAAATGTGTTTAGCTTTGAAACAGTGTTTTTTAAAAAGTTTGAAAAATTATATTTATTAGAAAACTTGGTAGTATTATACGGTGGGGAGCCATGTGTGTCATTGTAACAGGAGTGCTGATGTTCGTCTAGGGGATTTCTGAGTTGGTTTTCTGGCACTGGCAAAGAATTGAAGGTCATGGAAAGACAGACCAAGTCCTAGAGAGTGGAAAAACTTCATCCCGCAGCAATGAGAAAGGCTCAACGGTGAAGTGCCTAAATAGATGCCCGCTTGGGTAACTTATAGAGGCCCTGGGTTCTCCCCTTTCCCCTGGTGTTCCTGTTGAGAAACCCCTAACAATGCCTTCCCTGACAAGAAGCAGCCATCTGCCCACTTTTCTTCTGTTTTGTCAACCTCCCCATCACCTCAGTATGCTTGGGCTGTGAGGAGACAACGTTGTTCTCTTCTTCGTCCACCTGTGCTCAGGTTCTGGGGTGGAAACTTTGGCATCAAGGTTTCCTCTCAAGTGCTTTAACCTGATGAAACATCTTGCTGCCACAAACAACTGTAGTTTTAGGGTTGGGTTTTATGTTTCTGTCTATGACCTCACCAAAATGTAAGCGTCCAAAGAAAATCTAAGACAGCTAGCTGACTTCTCATCAGATATCTCTATTAGAAGAGAGTGCCAGGGGATCAGGATGTAATTTGAAACAAAGAGTATCATTTAACTTAGTATTTGCTTTTAATCACTTATTTAAATACTTTTCTGAAATGGGAAAAAACAAATTCTCAATCAAAGGAAATTTGAAAGTAAAGGAGGCTTTTTGTCTGGATATTGGTTTCTATTATTTAGAGAACTAGCTAAGACAGTGAGAGACTCAGGTTTCAGTCAAGTGTCCTGCAAACAGAGAGAAGCAAGCTACATATTTATTTGATGCTTTACGTAGATTTCTTTAAAATCTTTCGATACAATAATTCCTTTTGAAGGTATTGTTTTTTTCTTGCAAATCAAGCACAACATTCAAGTAGCTTTGAAGAGATAGTTTTTCAGGAGCCATTAATATTTTTTAAGTACAATGAATATAAAAGTATTAAATACAGCTTTTGAATCAAGTATTTTAGTCTATGAGAGGATCACTGCTTTCTGTCACATATTTTTAGAGATGAAGGCTGATAACTTGATGCACTGAGACTCTGCCCTGCCAATTTCCATAGGTTTTTTCAACAGATTTTGAACTGTCTCCTGCTTCAAGATGGTTTATTCTTTCTACAAAGGAGCCAGATAAGAAGGTCTGTATTCTGTGAGTGTCCCGCCTAACTGACAAGAAAAGACCCAGGATTACTTTGACTCTGTTGACATTTAAGGGAAGTCAAACCTACTCATCCTGGCAAGGTTGAAAGTTGATGTTTAATGTGTTAAAGTGCAGACACAGGGCTCACACTCCAGAGAGCTTGAGGCCGGGAGATAAACATGGAGTGGAAGTGGCAGGAGAGAGCCAAAGGTCACTTAGAACTTTCATTTTTGCTATGGCCATCTGGGAACAAAATCAGTCATATCGACGGTGAGACGATACAGTCCATTGTTGCTTTAAACTCACACAGCTTGAATGGCTCCCAGAAAGAGCCCTGGTAAGCCAGATATACCCCATGCCAGGACACCAGTCAGAAAAAGAGCACTAAGAACCTGAGAATAATAAACCCTGTATCAGAGTTTTTCAAGGACTTCGTGGCTATACTACCAGGCTATTGTAAAATTGAATGATTTTTAGATCATTTAATTAAGTTAAAATTAAAAGATAATGTATATTAAACAGGTAAACCCATACATGGAAAACATTTACATTTGAAAATAGTAGTTAGAAAATTTAGTTATGCTATACTTTCCAACATCTCTAGATGTTGTTGTAGCTTGGCTGGGGACATTTGGTGTTGTACATAAATATCCAGGTTATAATGTTCACTATGGTCCTAATAGGAGTCATAAATTGACTCTGGAATGGAAAGACTTTTCTTTGAGAAGAATGGGGCCAGGAGTGAACTTTCAGGAGTGCCCAAAGCCAGCTCATGGCAGCCCCCACACCCAATGACCACTGTGCAGACCCATGCAGCAGCAGGGGCTTACAGATCTTAACATCTGCAGCTCCATCATCCCCAGGCAGTCCCTCTACTGACACCTCTACTGGAATCAACTGGGAGGAGGAAGACAATTTTGCAACCACAGCCTCTCAGATGGCCAGCTTCCTCCCTGACTGCCCTCAAGCCATTGCATTCTGTTTGTATTCTCTCTCTTGTTCTGTCTAAACTAAGGCCTGGGATTCACCATCTCAGTCCTTGTACCTAGCTCCGGAGGGTAGCAAAGAAGCCCTGTGGTTCCTATTGATGAAGTTCAAATGACAAATGTGGAGATTTTTCCAGAAGAACAAAAATGTTCAGATTTGCTCAGTGGCTGTTAATACAGCATGCAATTTTAAGTCACTGTAGAGAGACCCTTTTTCTGCTTCAAGAAATTACAATTAAAGAAACAGTCATGCTGATGCGCTTAACACTTGAGTGAAGAGTTTGCCTTATCAGTGTTGCTCTAGCCCAGATCATTCTGGAAAACGGTATTAGGGTATCAGAGCCAACTTCTCTCCTTACATCCTGTTTCAGGGATTATTATAATCTACTTTGCATGTACCAGGGACCGCTGAAACCCTGAGCAAGGGCAGAGCAGCTGATATTTACTTCTCAACCATTTATATAAGCTAAGATAAATTTGACAAACATATTTACAATAAGACTTTGTGGTTTGCATATTGATTATTTCATCACATATAAAATCAAAATGACCTAAATATAATGATATCTTTTTGCTATCATATGTGGCATGTTAAGCTTGCTAATGATACTAAATTGATGCTGGTTAAACTCTTCAGTTAGGCCAGAAAGATGAATCACCAGTGAAATGATTTCTATATGATCTGTCCTATTATCTTAAGTGCTACAAATTGAAATGAAGATGCCAGAGAAATGTGATATTGAAATTTCATAATCACAGTTGATGATGATGGAATAGAAATAATAAAACATACAATCATTTAGTTCTTAGAGCTAGTGTAAAACCAATCTATGGTTAAAAGACTGTACAAGAAAAGGATGTGCAAAATTATATTAAGTCTTAACTTTCAGTTTTGGTAGATGCAACCAAAAAGTGACAAGAATATAAATATTTTAATGTTGCAATATAGGAAAAGAAAATGAAACAGATTTTTTTGAGGTTGTGTCTCTTCATAGAAAAATGTTTTAATTTCTTGAACTTGATCCTTTTGGATATTTATAATGAATGTGCATTCCAAGTTCATATGCTTTTAATTACAATAAGTTTTAAACATGTTCAAACACTGGGGCTGGAGAGATTGCTCAGTGTCTACGGGAACTTTCTGCTCTTGTTAAGAACTCTGACTGAGTTCCTGGTATCCGCAAGCTAGCATACAGTCATAGCTAACTCAGTTTCAGAGGATTTGATGCCCCCTCTGTCCTCTGTAGATACTGCACGAAAGGGTGCATTTAGAAAAATGCAGGGAAAACATTATACATATAAAATAAAAATAATTAAGTCTTTGAAAAATTTTTGAATTTGCTTCAAATGAGATCAAGAAATTAATGTTTTATCAATAAGATTTCAGCATCAGTAACAAGACAACTGCGGAAAGCATCCTGACACGAACATTGATTGTTATGATTTTAGGGATTGTGCTCTGTCCTGGCCATTTTAAGTATCAGGGAAATCAGGGTCTACATAACTGACCAAGGAACACTAAATGTATGCTTTTGTGATCCATGGTCACTCATAGTTTGACTCCAGAATTGAGAGCTATGCCTTTGCTTTGACACTAGAGAGGGGGGATTTCAGTGCGTGTGTGTGGGAGAACAGAGAGATGCAATAGGTGCGGGATGGAAACGTCTCAAAGTGAAATTACTCCTGAAAGCTGACAGAGGGGAAGAACAGGTTGGCCTCTGCATTTCTCAGCTCAGTGGTTACAAGACTGGGAGTGTTATGTACTCAGTTATGGAGTAGCACAGTAGGACAAAAGAACGGTGAGCTTATGTTAAAATGAGTTTGAGGTGCAGGAAAAGGAATTGAAAAGATTTGTCAGTAGGAGGGAGACATTATAAACCAGAAGGAAACGTTACAAAATCAATAGCCATTTTCAAGTCATCAGTTTGTACTAACTGTCATTTGGCAGAACTTATAAAGAAGTAATACATTTTAGCTACACAAATTCAGTATTTTCAAGAGCCCAAAATGTGGAATTTTAGTCCAATAAATTTATAGTATGGGTATGAAGTTATGAATGTTGTGGTATTGTTGTGAATGATGTCTACAAACACAATGAAGCAAATTCACTATTTAGGAAATCTGTCAGTTCAGGCAAAGCATAGTTGTACCAAGCTCTAAGGACTGGAATTCTGAAATACAAGACTGCAGCTTCTGTGTACTGGATGGATAAGCACACCACCCTTGCGATGACTTTGCTAGCAGTAATGAGTGAGTGACTTTGAATTATACAAAGGTTAATTAACTGGTCATTCTTGATGAGAGTGCAACTCTGTTGTGGGTCATTTGTGAGACATGGTAAATGCATGGCGGATTGAACTTGACATTCCTCTCTCAGGCCTTCCTTTGTTTTGGTCACAGTTCTAAATATACTTCCTATTGTATTTTGACTGCTGCCATGTGAATGAATTAACCAAGTCTAAAACAGCTGGGTGAATATAGAGATTAGATAGGTTAATCTATTCAAAGGTGGACATTGCTAGAGAGACAGAGGATTGAAATGTTTCTGATGGGAAAAAGGATCCAAGGAGACACAACAGCTAATGCAAAGCAATTGGGCGTAGGAGAAGTTGCACAAAACGTGAGCCATTGACTGAAAAGAGAGGACAAACCGCCTGAAAATTCCTGGAGGACTTCTGTAAAGGATAAGAAAGCATCTATGACTCCTGCCAGGTAACCAGGTAGACAGACTGTAGGTCTCCACCTGTCCCTCTGTGTCCCCAGATCCAAGCCTTCAGTCTCACCCCCAGCTCTGCAACAGAACACTGGCTACAACCTTCCCTGTCTCTCTACCCCAATCTCTTGCGGGTCTAAGAGATCTTCCACTACTATCCTCTCTCCCCCAACTCTGTGCTTTCCTCTAGACCTCAACTCCAGAAGGCATCCCATGCAAATCCAAAGGGCACCCCTACCAGGGTACTGGGTAGGCTGTATGCAAATCTCCCCCTCTCCTTTTGTTCCTCCAGGTGCAGTCCCCATAATATCCTGCCAGCTCTGTAGTAGAACACTTCCCTTTCCTCTTTGACCCAACCTCAGTGCATCATAAAGATCTTCTGCAAACTTCCTTCTGCTACACCCATCCATTATTCTAGCCTCCAATCCCAGCAGGCCAGGGAATCAGGTAAATTAACTGGTCATCACTTCCTCTTCTGTTCCTCCAAATCTAAATCCCAGTCTCATCCCCAGCTCTGCAAGAGAACATCTGCTTCAGCCTTTCTTCTCCCCACCCTGGCCTCTTCTTCTGTAGTTCCCACAGACTTTCCTTTCCTAATCATTCAGCCAGCCACTCAGCTTTATTCCAGGTCCCCAATTCCAGAAGGTACTCTCTGCTGATTTACAAGCCACTCCTACAAGGTAACCATGTAAATTAACCAAAGATCTTCATCTCTCCCACTCTTGTCCCAGACATAATCCTTCAATATCACCCCCAGCTTCTCAACAGAACACTGGTTACAGTTTTCTCTGTCCCATGAACCCATCTCTTGGGGATCTTATAGATTTCTCCCTCCTAACTTCCCTCCCCACACTTGTTGCATTTACCTAGCCACAAAATCCTGCAGGCATCCCTGCTAACTCAAGGGCACTTCGGCCAGGGAAGCAGGTAGGCTGTTGGCAGATCTTCTGCTCTCCATAAGTCCTGATAGATCTAAAACCCCAATTTCATCCTCAGTGATATAGTAGACCTTTTATGGTAACCTATTTTCACTGTCTACACTTGTTCAAAGTTCTAAGAACACTATGAAAGCAGATTCTGGTTGGACAGTCTTCTCTCCTCCTTCCCATGAAACCATCCAGACTCCTAGCCTATCCCTTCTTGAATGTCAGTTTTCAATACCCAGAAACAAGTTCTACCTGGAATCCCCAGTGACCATGTATGTTAAGATGTCAGAAGAATTTCCTACCAGGCAACATACAGTCATCACACTCTCCTAAAGTCCAGAGAGGAAACAGAAACCAAGGAACAAAACACCCATTCAATCAAGACAAAACCGGAAATCAGCACCTGAAATAATGATTTTAGTCCTAAATCATTAGGTGGGAGCATAAAAATACAATCAGTCACAGCCAGCAATCCTACCACAGCAGGCTTTGAATATTCCAGCATAACTGAAGCACAAGAAAAAATTCCTTAAAACCACCTCTATGAAGGTGACAGAGGTCCTAAAAATGAAATGAATAAATCCCTTAAAGTTAGTCCAGAAAAAATATAAACAGTACAAGAAAACGAATTGACCATAAACTGAGGGAATGAAAAACTCAGGAATTCAAACAGGAAGTACAGGGGCAAGGTTTACCAACAGACTACAGGAGATGGAAGAAAGACATCTCAGGTCTTGCAGATACAATAGAAGAAGTGGATACATTGATCAAAGAAAGTGTTAACCTTGAAAAACTCCTGACAGAAAACATTCAAGAAATCTGGGACACCATGGATAAAAACAAATCAAAGAATAATAGGAGTAGAAGAAGCAGAAGAAAGTTCAGCTCAAAGTCCTATAAAATATTTTCAGCAAAAATAAAAGGTAAAAATTCCCCCAACCTAAGGAAAGGGATTCCTATCAAAGTCGAAGAAACACACAGAAGATCAGAAAGGTTGGACCAAAAAAGAAAGTTCCCAGGGCACATAACAAAACACTAAATACACAGAACAATGAAAGAATATTAAAAGTGGCAAGGAAAAAAGACCAAGAAACATATAAAGGCATGTCTATTAAAATTACACCTGACTTATGAATGGAGACTCTAAAAGCCAGAAGCTTCTGGACAGATGTGCTGCAGACCCTAAGAGACCACAGATGCCAGCCCTAACTACTATCCAGACAAATTTTCAAGCCATAGATGAAGAAAATAAGATATTCTTATGAGATCAAATTTAAACAATGTGTATCCCCAATTTTAACCCTACAGAAGGTGCTACAAGGAAAACTCCAACCTTTGAAGGTTAACTACAACCAAGAAAACATAGGAAATAATCTCAGACCAGCAAATTCAATTCAAAAGAAGGGAAGCACACACACACACACACACACACACACACACACACATGCACGCACAACCATTATCACCACTACCACAACCACCAACATTTACAAAAACAACAAAATAATAAAAACAATCATTGGACATTGATATCTCTCAATAACAATGGACTCATTTCCCAATAAAAACACACAAAACTAACACAATGGACATGAAAATGGTATCCATCATTTTGTTGCATCCAAGAAGCACAATTTACATCAAGGATAGACCTTAGTTCAGGGTAAAAGTTTGGAAAAAGATACTCCAAGAGAATGAGCCTAAGTAGCAAGCTGGTGTAACCACTTTATTGTCCAACAAAATAGACTTCAAACCAAAATTAACCAAAAGGAATGGGGAAGGACACTTCATACTCATCAAAGGAAAAATCTACCAAGATAACATTTCAGTTCTTAACATGTATGCCCCAAACACCAAGGTACCCATTTTCTGTAAAATAAATACACTATAGCATACTGACTTTCACATGCAAACAGTGGGAGACTGAAGTATCTCTCTCCAACCAATAGAAAAAAAAACAAACAGAAATGCTGGCACTAACAGACACCATAAACAAAATGGACATAATATATATTTAAAGAACATTTCATCTAAATACAAAAGAATGTACATTCTTCTTTGTACCTCATGGAACTTTTCCAAAATTCACCACATACTAGGACACAAAGCAAGTATCAACAGATTACAAGAAAATTGAAATAACTCACTATATCTCAACTGACTACCATAGTTTAAAGTTGTACATCAACAACAAAGGAAACAACTGAAAGCTTATACACTTGTTGAAACTCTCTATGGAATGAAAAATGGATCAACACAGAATTAAGAAAAAGATTATAGACTTTATGAATATAAAACATATCCAGGCTTATGGGACTTAATGAAAGTGGTTCTAAGAGGCAAGCTTATGCCATTAAGTGCCTACATGAAAAAGCTGGAGAGATCTCAATCTAGCAACTTAGCAGCACACCTGAAAGCTTTAGAACCAAAGGAAAAAATCACACTCGAAAGGAATAGATGGCAAGAAATAATCAAACTCAGGACTGATTTCAATAATATAGAAACAAAGAGAACAGTACAAAGAATAATGAAGCAAACAGTTAGTACTTTGAAAAGAAATCAATAAGATTGCTAAACTCTTGTCAAAATTAACTAAAATGTGGAGCAAATATGTATAAATTAACAAAATTAGAAGTGAAATGGGGGTCATAACAACAGACACCAAGGAAATCCAGAGCATCAAAAGGACATACTTAAAAAACCTGTACTCAACAAAGAAGGTACATTCTTTTGTATTTAGATGAAATGATATGTAATTAACAAATAGTTAATTTTCTTAATAAGTACTACTTGCCAAAAATTAGATCAAGATCAGATAACCAACTTAAATAAACCTATAGTGTCTAAGGAAGTAGAAGCAGTAATTAAAACTCTCTAAAATAAATAAATCCCAGTGGCAGATGGTTTCAGAACAGAATCCTAGCAGATTATCAAAGAAAAGCTAATACCAATGCTCCTCAAATTATTCTACACAATTAAAACAAAAATAACATTGCCAAATTCATTTTATAAGGTCACAGTCACCCTGATTTTCAAACCACCTAAATATCCAACAAGGAAAGAGAGGTCATGAAAGAACAATTTCCAGTTTTATCTGGAAAAACAAAGACCCATGATTTAGCTAAAATAATCCTGTACAATAAAAAAACTTCTGGAGGTTGCAATATTGCTGATTTTAAGTTGTACTACAAATCTATAGCAATAAAACGGCATAGTATTTGCATAAAAGTAGACACGTTGATCTGTGCAATCAAATTATAAACTTCGACATAAACCCATATGCCTATGGACACCTGAGTTTTGATAAAGAAGGCAGAAATACATGTTGTGGAAAAAATAAAACAGCATCTCTAACAAGTGGTGTTGATTCAACTAAATGGCTGCATGTAGAGGAACGCAAAATGATCCGTACTTGTGACCTTGCACAAACTCAACTCCAAATGTATCAAAGACCTCACAATAAAACTGTATATATTGGACTTTGATAGAAGAGAAGGTGGAGAATAACCTTTAACTCACTAACACAGGAGAAGACTTCTTGAACAACCTTAATGCAGGCATTAAGTTCAACAACTAATAAATTACCTCATGAAAGCGAAAAGCTTCTGTTAAGGTAAAGGACATCATCATATTGAGAAGGCAGCAACCTACAGAATGGATGAGTTTTTTCTACCTTTGTATCCAATGGAGGATTAACATCCAAAATATATAAAGAACTCAAGAACCTAATATCAAAACCCCAAAATCCAATGAAAATATGGGGTACAGATGCAAACAGAGAATTCTCAACAGAGGAAGTTTAAATGCCCGAGAAACACTTCAGATGTTCAACATCCTTAACATCAGGGAAATGCAACCCAAAACTTCTTTGAGATTCTATCTTACATCTGACAGCCTCTGCTGGTGAGGGTGTGGAGCAAGCCGAACACCCATTCATTACACATGGGGGTGCAAACTTGTGCAGCTACTATGGAAATCAATGTGGCATTTCCTCAGAAAGACAGGAATGGCTCTATATCAAGATCCAACTATACCATTCTTGGGCATATACCCACAAGACACTTCATCTTACCCCAGAAACACTTGTTCAACTATGCTTATTGCTGCTCTGTTCATAACAGTCAGAAATGGTGCCACTCAATAGAAGAACAGATAACAAAAATGTGGTGCGTTTACACAATGGTGTATTACTCAGCTCTTCAAAAAGTGACATCATGAAATTTGCAGAAAAATGGGTGGAATTAGAAAAAATAATTCTAAGTGAGGTAAGGTGTGTATTAACTTACATTTGCTTATGAACTGTTAAACAAATGATAGCTATGTTACAACCTGAAGATCCAGAGGGGTAGGTAGAGAGGAAGACACTAGGAAGGACAATTAAATCTTCCTAGAAGGGGGAAACAGAATAGATTTTATAGATGAGCTAAGGCTGGGGAGGGCAGAAATGATAAGATCAGGAGGAGAAGAAGACTGTAGATGGGTCTGAGAGATGGAATGTGGGGAGAAAAGCCAGATTTGTGGGACATTTGGAGAGTGACGTGGAAACTTCATGCAGTGGAAACTTCCTAAGATATATGAAGGCAATATGAAAGAAGTTTCTAAACAATGAGGGGACAGAGTCCCAACTGACCATCTTTTTTCACCATAGTCAGACATTATACAGAAAGAGACAGCTCTAAGTGGGATACCTCCGTCAAACCCCAGCCCTCAGGTCCTTTGCACATATTCTATAACTAGTATTTTTATGGGACTCATGAGTATGCGAACAAATGTGTCTCTCATTTTGCTAATTATCTTGGGACTTTTTTCTTCTGTTGGCTTGCTTTGTCCATCTTCAATGTGATAGTTTTTGGGTTATCTTATTGTATTTTATTTTATCATGCTTTGTTGTTCCCTCTTAGAAGCCTATTAGTTTTAGTGAGAGACAGAAAGGGAGTGAATCCAGATGGGAGAGGAGGTGGGAAGGAACGGGGACAACTAGAAGAAGGAGAAGCTATAATCAGGATATATGGTATGAGAAAAGAAAATGGGAAAAATAATGACTGCTTAAAAAAATACAGCAGACTATGTGAAGCATAGGGATGGTACAGACCATGGGAGTAACTCTGTTTAAGACAAGATGTGGTTGTCTTAAACAGGATGAAAAATGTTCAAGTATCCAGTGTGGATGGTATTTGCTAGAGATGAACACTGTTGGTCTGTCAAGAATTCTGTCAGCATACGATTTTTTTTCCTTTAGGTAAATGTTTCCATTCAGCAGGTGATGAACTAAGGAAGTAAATCTGTCCAGATGCGTTTGCTAATGCATGCCTCTCCACTCAGCTACCCCAGATAGTGAGGCTGGAGACCCACTATAGGCCAGGAGCTAAAAGCCAATCTGGATGACACAATGAGAATGTGTCTCCCAAAAAAACAGAATATAATGCAAATTCAGCTACTATAAAACACTACCACAAGTTATGCTAGTTCTCCTTGTAAATGTTTCTAACTGCATGTTTTAATAAATTAAAAATGTATGTCTTAGTTTGTAAAATCTCTAAAAAATAATTTTGGAAAACTAAAACATGTATTTTACTTTGGTCTGATTGTATAACTTAAAAATATACACTATCCTAAAATGTTCGATATATTTGGGATTTTTTAATCCTACCCAGGTAATTATGTCAAACTGTAGTAATTCTATAAATGCTGAAAATGTCCAGTCAGTTTAAAGTGACAAAGCAATACTGGACTGGTATCTGCTCTAACAAGGACTCTCTACATCCTTTTATTTACTGCCAGAGCTGAACACATATGTCTTTTATTTTAATATTCTCTTTTTCTGGCAATACTGTATGCGGCTAGGAAGCCAAGTCTGATAAATAAAGCATGTGCTTGTTGCATTAATATTTTCATGATTAGCTGTTTGGGAATTTATGGATCTACTGTAAGGAACTCATATTGAACTGGAGTACAGATCCCTTCCAGATAGGGCCAGGTGCCATGTGCTTTTGTAAATACAAGTAAATTGTCTTCATTGCCAAAATTTTTATTGCAACTATAAATAGTCATATTCCATTGTTTTATTAGTTCAAGGTTAATGCAAAGAAAGCAAAATATGGTTGCTTTATATAAATGTATGCTCTAGCAGTCCTGGGAATAGACAATGGCATTTCTTTATCTTATGTTTTGGTGAATATAGTTTTAGTGAAATGAGAGAAAATCAAAAATTTTTTAGTAATTTTCTTAAGTACTTCTTTGTATTTTCAAGTATCTCTCTCTCTCTCTCTCTCTCTCTCTCTCTCTCTCTCTCTCTCTCTCTCTCTCTTTCTCTCTCTCTAAGCCAGATCTATCTGCTCAATGATGATTTCTAGGACTTTGCTACTATCTGATGCGAGCTTATCTGACTGGTGCTGAGTCAAAAAGACAGTACATAGAGTTAACAACAGTATACCTTACTCCTTGTGTTTCTGATAATTTTGTGTTTCCCATGATTAATGAGTATGTATTTTAGTGCGGGAGAAAAATGTTCTTGTAATTTTTTAATGATATGACTCAAGGCTCTGGCAAAAATATGCTTTGGAAAACATAAATCATAATCTATTTTAAGTAAGTATTGAACATAATGTGTCAAACTATTATGCTCTTTGAATTTGATACCTGAATTAGTCAAATGAAATACTTTAAATATTTATTGGATGAAGATGGAATATGAGCAACGCCATGGATATAGGGGGAAAGGGAGGGTCTATGATAATTTATTAGAGAGAGAGAGACATCACTTACATGAGAAATTGAGAAGTGCTCTGTTCTCCGAACCTCGACCAGCATCCAAGAGAGAGCGGGGTCACCTCTTTTGTCCCTGGCTTCTCTTATGTACCTGTGACCACACATAAAAGGACATGGTCAGTGTTGCAGGTATGTGAGATCTCTCCCTACAATTGATTAGAATTAGTATTAAGGAAAACTGCTAAATGAGTCATACCGGACAGAACTCATGGTCATCATTCCCCCTAACATCAACCTTACATAGAAATGGGAGGAATGGAGAATGAAAACACCTTAATTAAAATAGTGTTTATAAAGGTTGAGGAGAGAGAGAGTGGCAAGATGGCTCAACAGTTAGCAGTACATGCTGTTCTCATAAGGAGCCCATGTTTGGCTCTCAGCATCCAAATGATGGCTTTGAACCATCTGGAATTTCACTTCCAAGGGATCCAGTGCCATATTCTGCCTTCTGTGGAAACTAGGAATTAATTCATGTAAACACACACACACACACACACACACACTCACACACTCACACACACACACACAGGCACAGCTGTCACAGATATAAAGTGAAAATGAATAAATCTATATGAAAAAGAATGAGAACAGTCTAAGGAGATGACTCAGTCAGTAAAGGCTTACTTACTGTGCAAGCACAAGGACTCAAGTCCACACATTTACCTAAATAGCCCAGTGCTCCAGAATGTAGCGTGAAGCCAACAGAGTGTATTCAAGGGTCTCAAGAATTTATTTAGGCGAAGGGTAGGGACAAACACTCACTGGTACAGATCCAATTAGATGCTGCTGATGATCTAATCTAGCTGTATTCTTCCAGTCGTCCTGCACAAGGGTAAAGGGCACCAACAGGAAGCCACCTGCTCGGCTCTCACCACCCAAGAGAGCCAGAGAGCAAAAGAGTGCTAGAGCCTTTTCCTAAGCTTTTAAGCTGTCACATAGGCAAGCAAGACCACACCTTAGGGCTTACTGTTCCCAAAAGTCATTGGATAAGCACGTCCAGAGTGTGCTTGCAACCCTAGAACTGGGAAGGCACAGAGGGGAATACCTGGGGATGGCTGGACAGTCAGTCTAGTCAATCTTACAAGAGGTAGGTTCAAGAAAAGAGCTTGTCAAACACTAAAGAGTGGTGCAGGAGGACATCAGAGATCTACCTTTGACCTACACGGGTATACACACACAAAAGTGCATGTACAGAACACATGAAACCCAACACATAGAATGAGAAGAGACTGCTGACCATATCCATGCCCTATTAGTTGAGTGACTAATCACATTATTTGTGTAGCATCTCAACATGAATTGAATACACTAGGTCAGTTAGAGATTGGAATATTTTGTAATGTTTAGTATTAATTTAAGGGCTAATAAAAGAGACAAGTAATTCTCAAATCTTGTTTAAACTCTGCCAATGGCAAGGTAAATACTTTAATAAAAATGTTCCTCTGAATTATGAAGAAATTTATACGGCAAATTTCATGACAAATGGTGGACACAGGAATCTATAAATGTCCTGCTTCATCCTGATCTTTTGCAACTATTTGCAATCTCCCAATTGCTAGAATAAATCTGGCACTTGAGTGCCTGTGAAGAAAGAGCACTCCACTAGATTTTCACAATATCATTGAAGGCACTAAGGTGCTAAGAATATGTCCTCAGGTTTAAGTTTATCCTTAACTGTCAGAAGGCAAATTTCAAATGTGTGGCATGAAAAGAGTCAACCGAAAAGCTCTCTCAGAAGCTACTGCAATGAGTCTGCTGTGGCATATTCCAATTAGGTATTAATCACAAAACAGTGTGTTGAGCCCTCCAACCAGGATGACATGAGAAGTCCTATTTCAAGCCTTCTATTAGCAGCTGTGGACATCTGTCCTATGTAGCAATTTACAATCGTTAATAGCTCCTTATATCATTAGTTTCTTCACTTGTAGAATTTCATTTCCTTTGTAAGAATTTATCTCTGCTGTACGTAAAGTAAGAAGGAAAGACATTTCTATTAAGTTTTCTTGTTAAATCAGCAAGAAATCTGGGAAAAACATTTTGACCTTACACATTTTTTTTCTCTTCAGAAGTATATTTAGCTGCCTGGTCTAAGGGTTTGTATTCATGGAGAAATTTTATTTGCACACAGTAAAATATTATTAGCACAAAACCGTTGATTAAGCATTTTGTAATAGCCAGCATTGTTCAAGGATTCTTATTTTCTGCATAAACAGTGAGAAATGGGGTGTGATATACTGGTGAGGTGTTCATCAGCTTCAGTTATAAGACTTTTGGTCTCAGCGTTAGAGGACATTCTTACAATGCAGTGTAGCCCATGATCAAATTCCCTGTAACAGTATATGGATTGACAATTGGCCCTTCTGAGGATTAGTCCATGAAAGTATTTGGTTTAGCATTTAACCAGTCTTCAAGGTAGTAAGTGTGATAGTCATTCTATATATCCATTTATCAGGTGGCTAGATTATCTTTTTCTCTACCATCTATTTATTATCTGTTTCTCTGTCTATCTTCTACCTATCATCTATCTATCTATCTATTATCTATTTATCTATAGTCTGTCTTATTGGTGTGTGTGTGTGTGTGTATGTGTGTGTGTGTGTGTGTGTGTGTGTGTGTGTGTGTGTGTGGCCAGAGATCATATCAGTATTTTTCCCTTAGGATGCCACACACCTTTATTTTTTTTCAGCAAGGGTTGGTCACAGACCTAGGACTTGCCAAGTTGGCTATGCTGGATGACCAGTGAGTGTCATGGGGTATCAGGTCCTTACTTCCCCTGCACTGTGATTACAAGCACACACCACCACACCTGGATTTTTAAAATGGGTTCTTGGAAGTACAATTCAATCCCCATTCTTCAAGAGAAACACTTTATCAACGGAGCTGTCTCCTGGTTTAAGACATATTGTTATGATGATGAGAGCATGGATCCTTGAATGCATTTCTAAGCACATTCTTTCTAAAAATGAGTAAGTTCACAACTTGTGGTGGAGGTTAGTGTTAATTAGAGAATCCAAGATAACAAGAAAAATGAGCATCTGAGTATAAATATGAGTGCCATCTTGACATGTTGATGAGGTTAGATGATGTGGAAAGACCTGTCTTAATTGTGGAAGGCATCATTTCTTGGACAGGGAATCCTGGACTCTGTGAAATGAAGCATGACCATGTGTTATTCATTCTGCTTTCTGACTGTTGGTGCTGTGTGATATTCAGGTGTGATGTTCAGGCTTCTGCTGCCTTGGCTTGTCCACTACGATGGATCTTGAACTTAAAGGCAGAATAGGCCTTTTTCCTTTCACTTACTTTATAATTGTTCTGTAACAGAAGCACAAAAGTAACAAAGATATAAGGTCATAGAAGCAGTCTGTGTCTGCCTTCAGATGTTACAGATGAGGATATCTCTTTTTCAGAATAGTGACTGACAATCAGAGCCTCTGGGTCTTGAAGCCTTGACCTTAATGTAGTTTCCTCAGCACTGTGCTCATCTACTGTCACACCGGTTGCATATATTTACTTTTAGTTGTACAACTTACGATGTCTGCTCATTCATTTTTAATGTGTGGTACAGTACATATTTTGTCAAATGTCTGGGGTTGCTCCATGGAATTGATCGACAAAGATTCCTCTTCAGGAGTCTCCAACTCCACTGGGGAAGTCAGGCTGAGGAAGCTTTGTGGCAAGCAACACTTTCACCAGAAAAAAATATTTTCTCACAACTGAAGGTCAGATTATACATGCTGAGGCTATAAAATAACATCTGTATATTAGTGTGTAACTCGGCAACTGAGAGTGATAATTACCTATGTAGCTATGACACAAAGAATATGTTGGTGTTTATGTTTTAGTACTGAGGAGAAATAAATGAATTGAGTAATTATATTTATCAGTATCTGAATTTTGTGATGCAGTCTGAAAAATATACTACCCAATCTAGTTCAATTTCATGCAGTGTTTCTCTTTAGAGAACTGTTTGGAAATATCATGATTTGTGTGAAAATTTACAGAAGCCTATGGGATGGGCCACGTCAAGGTATCCTCCCTTTGTAGGTAATTGACATAATTTTTGCTAGAAAGTATTGTCTGGAAAGAGATTTCAAAATTTCCTCTGCTTAGTGCACACAACACAAAGACTAGGTGTATTTGTTTTTAGAATTGACTTTAAAACGGCATTCTTCCATTGGTGATTCAGGTTCAACTGCTCATGGTTCAAGCATCCTGCAATGGTACCAGCAGACAAGAGAGAAAGTGCACTGTAGAGTAGCTAGTCAGCTGTGATCAGGCTTGAAAGACTTTGAGGGGAGTCATCTTTGTTTTAATTGGCAGCTTGTAAACCAGGTACTGAAAGCATAGGACTTTGGTTAATGGCCAAAAAAATGAGGTCTGAATCATATTTCTGGATTTGGGTATTCATTAATAACCAAATGAGTTTTATTAAAAAGCAAGCAGGGGTAAGTTAATAAGGTGTGTTTTTATGAATTAAGTAAGCCATTATGGTTATCACACTACCAATCATGTCAATCCAAACAGTAATTTAAAATGTATTTTTATTAGTTTTAGCTATCTCAAGGCTAACAGATCAAAATATAACTGCTAATGAAAAGATAGTTTGGGATCTAGAGTTGGCTTAGGCACTAAAGTGCTTGCCATGCAAGCATGAGGACCTGAGTCTTGATCCACAACACCCATGTGAATAGGTAGATATGCTGGTTCATGTCCAGGGCTTGGATCCATGAGGCGCTCTGGACAGTCAGCCTAGCTGAATTGGTGAGCTCTGGAGTTCAGTGAGATCTCTTGTCTCAAAAAGTAAGCTTATTATGATTGAAGAAAATGCCTAATGTTGACTTCTTGCCTCTACAAGAGCAGACACAGATACGTATTGACACCTGAATACAGGAGTGAATGTATATACACAGACACACAGACATACAGACCCCCATACCCCTACATATTATGTATTGCCTATGGTGTGTTATGCCATACTACAGAATAAAATTTTTGCAAGGAAAAAGTACTGATACCTGTACTTTGCACTGTCTATTAATAGTTATAGAGCTGCTAGAAGCACAGGTTTGAGGGTTGAACACTGGTTCCTCCAACTACCACCTCTGACATTGGGTTTTTATGTAGTGTCTTTTTGCAATAATAATCCACCTGTAATCATCATTACAGTGTCCCAGAAGGTTGAAAGACCTTTCTGTTGTTCATTTTTGATATTGTATTTTAGTTTTTATTTTTCTGCATGTGTTCCTGACTTGTATTATTATTATTTTCCCTAGGCTAATATTTTTATTCCTCCCATTCCTCCCAAGTTCACCCTCCCAGACTTGTGTCCTCACACTATAAAAAAGAAAAAAAAACACTCCAGGTTCAATTTGTGTTGCTCACATACTCAGTAGATTATGGCCAAACTACTAGTGGATAGGCCGTTAAAGTTAACCGAGTCCTTCCCCCAGAAGGACTTATACCAGAAGCCATCAACTGTGAAGAGTAACACTTCAGCATCTTTACCACAATTTTAGATGACTTTCATCAATAGCTTCCTGTCTGGATTTTTCCTTCCTTCCTTTCCTCCCTCCCTCCTTCTTTCCTTCCTTCCTTCCTTCCTTCATTCTTTCTCTGCTTCCTTACTTAACATTTTTATTTACTCTGGGGGAGATATTGAGGTCAAAGTACAATTTGTGGGCATTGACTCTCTTCTACCATGTCCTGGGCATCAAACTAAGGTCCTTGGACTGGGCAGCAGCCACTTTACTGCCTAAGCCATATCACCATCCCTGCTGTAAGATTTGTAGCAGTATCCAGGGCTAGAGATACAGCTCAGTAACTAAGAGCACTTGCTGCTTTTCTGGAGTCTTAGAGCTCAGTTCCTAGAACTCACACCACAACACTCAGAAAGGCCTTTAATTCCAGCTCAAAGGGATCTGACATCCTTTTCTGGCCTCCCCAGGTATTCACAAATATGTACATACACTCACACACACATAAATAATAAAACTAAAAGTTTAAAAAGTTGTTATCCTATACAAAACCTAACATATAGGGGAAAAGCAAGAATTTTCCATTGAAATTCTGTTTATTTTCTCCTGTGTCTGTGTCTATGTGAGTACTTGCTATATGTGTGGAGGCCTGCAGGGGCCAGAAGAGGGCATCAAATCCACTGGACATAGAGTTTAAGGTGCTCAGGAGCTGCAAGTGTGGGTGCTAGGAAAAGAACTCTAGTGTTTAGGAGGAACAGGAAACACTCTTAACAACAGAGCCATCTTTGTGCCCCACAGAATATATTTTAAGGATAGAAAAAGATAAACAATATTAATTTTAATGTAACAGGTGAAGTGTTAAAAATAACAAAGAGGAAAGCTGAAAAGAACATCCTCCCATTGAGAGGAGGATGCTGAGGTTGCACAAAAATGCAAGTCTATGACGTCTACATGCCTTAATTTACTTGGTTAAACCTTACAATGCACAATAAAAGATAATATACTCCCAATGCCACAAGAGAGAAGATTGAAGACATTAACATTCTTTTATTCTTGTATGTTTTCAGAACTCAAAATAATCAATAATGGACGAATCATGCAATGCAGTTAAATTAGCCAAACACGAATTTGCCAGTGCATGAAATCCCAGGCAGACTGAAAAGTGGGTCGAGGTTTATGCAACTGCTATGAAGGTTTTATGAGAATTCTTTAGGCAAGTTGGCTATTTAGATGTTTAGGAAAAGAAATTTAGTACTGTCTTTCATGTCTCATTTTTAACTTTTTTTTTAGTGAGGTATGAGTTTGACTTAGTATAAATAGTGTTCAAACAATCAATGTATTTGCATACTAATATTTTACCACTGCTTTTAAACTTTCTCTTCAGCAATGGGATAATATTCACAGGATTTTTCCTTTGAGGTAGTATCAGTTCTTTCAATATTTAGGCTAAGGGTTTTTTTGGCAGTCCTAGTTTCCATTTCCAGTTATTCCTTTACATATATTTGCTTTGCTTTCATACCTCATGGCAAATCCATAGACACTCTCACATGTAGAACTGAAGTTCATGCTTTCTGGGAAGTTTTTGCTTTATTTACTTTTAAGAAAGCTGGGTCCTAGCTCTGTGTGCTATTATTTCTCCCTTTTCCTTCACATTCCATTAAAGTTTGAGGACTATGGATTTATATGGTTAAGAAATTCCACCCCTAATAATCCCACGTTGATATGAAATATACACGCAAGCCAGTTAATTAGCTGTTATAAAACTCAGCATATTGGTCATACATGATGGCGTACAAGGCAGAAAGAAGCATGGAGTGTCTTCTGGAGAGATGAGAAGCCAGTGTGTACATGGGGAGTACACACAGAGTTGTGTTTTAAAACAATAGAAATCTATCAAGGTACATTTTCAGTTGCTGGACATCTTACCGGATTAGATGTTAAAATTAAAAAAGAGAAAATATACCAAGTTACAATAGTACCCAGCTATGGTAAATTTCAGATTTGAAGTCCATCAATCAATTTTGAAGTTGTTGCTTCTAAAGTGAATGAAAAGATACCAAGTCAGTGGAGGTGAAGATCTAGAAATCACACCATCCCCCTGGGGGTAACCAATGAAATGTCACCTCCTGGCATAGTCAAAACAAGAGGAGGGTATAATAGCTGGAACATACCAGGTTTTGCTTTTCTGGCTCGGTTATCCACATTCAAACTGCCACCACTTTTTAAAATCCTGTTGCCATACTGAATATCAAACAACACCTGGGAAAGCAGGCAACACACAGCAGCAGCTGTCTTTTTTGGCACAGAAGAGAGGAAGAAAGAAAAGATAACAGCGCAGAGCAGAACAGCTCTAAACCTGAGCCAAGCAGCCGCCACAAGCCCAAAGATGGCTGGGAAGCAGCATCGCCCTGTCCAAAGACGCAAGGAGATTTCAGCACAAACAGCGAGACTCAGTCAAATCCTGCACATAAAAACAATGGGAGGAGGGGAGGGAAAGGGAGAGGGACCTGGAACTGACCTGTGAAGCAACCTTGTTTCTTATCTAAATTTAAACTGAAAAATAAATAAAAAAATTAGTGAAACTCACTCTCCCACAAAAACTCGTCCAAGATATCACTACCCCTAAATTATTTGTGCATGCTAACCCACAACTTTCGTCCAACATTTTTCAGTTTAAGTTCTTCGAACTGGCAAAGCAACCCTCATGTAAGAGAGAACCCTACAGGGTCACTCATAGTTTCCAAGGTTTCTTTGTGATTGTCAACAGTTTTAAGTTGTCTGGTGGGACATTTTTGAACCTTACATCTGTGTGATTGCTAAAGTCATGTTCAGCGAAGGGCAAAACAAAGGCTCTGCACTGCGAATTTCAGATGCTATATGTGAAGCCAAAAGGAACATGATATAATAAATCTAAATATAGACATTACTGTCATAAGAATATATATGTGTCCATAACCACTCAAACATTTCCTATCTCATCTGAATGATATAACTACACTGACAACCACTAGGCAAATATAAATCAGGCAAAATCTACCCAAAACAAACTTACTGCTTCATAAACACAGAAAACTAACCTTTTTGCAAAATATGATGAAAATAATAATATATTGGCAAATGATTTAAATTCACCAGTGAGTAAAGGCTCGTATAGCTGTCTTTCAAGCAATAGTCTTTTGTAACATAAGAATCAACTGACAGAATTGCAAAGCAAAACTCTCAAATTGACAGCAAAATAGAATATGACATGTTTTTTCTTCAATAGGCCCATCAGCCAAATCTATAATATGCCTAGGAAATTAAAGAACAATTGTTGTCTGTACACCTTAGGTAGAAAAGAGCATGTTCTTCAGTAGTTATCTGTATAAACAGATTGTACAGTCATGGAAATATATGTATATTTCTATGAATTGAAACTATCATGTCATGCATGACTTAAAATTTAATGCAATAATTAAAAATAGATAGCTAGAATTTTCACTCAGTTAGAAATTTAAGAAGACAAACTTAAGTGATTTCTGGATATAGGGAAATCATTGAGAATTAATAAATTACATATGCTGGGCATTAAGATAGACTGTCACCATCTTCCATTGCTCTGGCAGAGCACTTGAGACGAGGCAACTTACAAAGAAATGGGGTTAATTTTGGCTCCTGGTTCTGGAGACTGGGAAGTCTACAAGGGTGTGGCTAGAGAGAGGGCTGTGTGCTCCTTTTAACTATGAAAGAAAATGGAATGATACAGAAGCTCATACCAATATAAAAGAGGGCTGAACATGAGGGATAGCTCATCGTTAGCCATTATAAAAACCATTACACCTGTCTGAACAAATATTCAATCTGTAGCAAATATGTATACTATTCAGCTTTTCCTTCGCAAGCACTCTACTATGCTGCATTGCATAAGAACCTTATAGGAGCTAAGCAATGTGTAGGCCTGGCGGTATTCCACAGGAACCTATGGTCAGGGACATCTGGATTTTACATAATTTTCTCATGTCATGGGAAGTTTGCTTTTACATTGATTCCTCTCCAACCATTTGACAATATACAAACAATTCTTTTCTCATGGGCCATACGGTACCCGGTGTTTGGCCCCATTGGCCCGTAGGCCCAGCTTTGTGAACACTTACTACAGAATTCTGCACTGATGCAAGAAACCCGGAAGGTGAAAGCATAGATGGCACCAGAAGAAAAAATTTAGAAGCAAATGGGGTGTCTCAGCGGGGCCAATATTTGTTAGAATGAACCAATCACTCATACCTTCAATCAGCATTGTCATTTCTCTGTTGTTGATACAGAATGCATGATATTAGAATACAAGTCAGTGGGGTGAACTTGATTGAAATACATTATATACGTACATCAAATTCTTCACTGACAAAATGAAGAAAAGTAACTTGGAAACATTTACATAACCTCACAGCTTCATTCATACATCCATGTAGATAGCAAACAAGTGAAGACTCATAGAAACTTGAGTATTGAAGGAATTTAAAGTACTATTGGTTACTGGAGAGATGGCTCAGCAGTTAAGACTGCTAACCGTACAACTATGAAGGCACATGTATTTCCACGTCCATTCAACAAGTCAGGTGTAGACTTACATGCTTTTAGGGGTCAGAGTCAGGAGGATTTCTGGGAACTTTGGCTTTCATCCTAGCTGAAAATACCGTGTCTAGGTTCAGAGAAAGACACTTATCCAAAGGTGTAATGCAGAAGAGTGATAGAAGAGATCACTAAACACCCTTTCCTGGACTCTGCACACACATGTGAAAATAAACCACATACACTGCATACACACATGATCATACAATTTTTTTCATTGCTAAAGTAGAATGTCTTAAAATCAGAAGAGAAAATTCAGGACCAATCTTGTGCTAAGAACACAACCCAATCTTAAAACGTTTTCACAGAGAGTTTACAACTCAAAAGCAGATGTTCTTCTACAAAATCAAAGCAGATGATCTCATCAAACAAGGGAGAAATCATGTAAAATTAAGTGATATAGATCGAATTTCCAGAAAGAAGGGATATAGTCAAAGGGGAAAATAAAAGTATTAGCTTGTTACATTGTTACCTTGTGAAACATTACAGATGAAGAATGCTGTTTGAGAGAATCTTCATTTTCTACTTGCAATACATCAAGGGCATCATGGTGGATATCATAATGGAGAACAGAAATCAAGTCACAGTTGATTTTATAGTCATGGATTGAATTGGTTGAGCAAAGCTGAATTATCAACCAAAACACTAAATATTATGGAAATCAGTATCTCCTGTCTAGATGGTGGCTTGCCTTCAGAGAGGAAATGCCAAATGTTACCATATCAGCATTTTTGTGTTGATGTTGCAATCCTAGATCAATAGCAGCCTGCTGCTTTCAACACTACTGAGCAAGCAACCACTCCAGACTCAGGTAACTTTATTCAGAAGAAACTCAGAAGCAAAAACATCTATACACTTGGAATGCACAGACTCCAAGGAGAAAGGAAAGAGCGGGAAACATGGCAATAAAAATTCACAAGGATAACATGCTGAAGAAAATTGATTCTTAAGGATTACAAATGGAATTTGCAAATGCAATTCTTAAATAGAGAAAAACACTTAATTAATTAATATGTTCATTCATTTATTTTCCCAGAGATGATTTCAGTCTAGCCCAGACTGCTCTGGAACTTACTTCAAAGACCTGGTAGGTCTCAAAACAGCTGTCATGTTCCTAATGCTTCAGCTTCCCAATTACAACCATAATCCATCATAGTAAGCACAAGGAAAAAGTTTTATAATTTAAACATAAATTGAAAAAATTATAAAAGAGACAGTAGTGTTGTGGAATATTAATTTAAGATGTATTATATTCGTTTATGCTGTGGAATGTTTGTTTAATGATACAAAGATGTGTTACATTTTTTTGTGGCATTTGTTTTATTCTGTGAAGCTGTGTTCCTTTGCCTGCCTAAAATGCCTGATTGATCTAATAAAGACCTGAATGACCAATAGCTAGGCAGGAGAAAGGATATGCAGGGCTGGCCTTCAGAGAGAATAAATAAGAGGAGAAATCTTGGCTCCAGAAAGGAGAAGAGAGAGGAGGGAGGAGCAGGAGCAGGAGAGGAGGGTGCCAGGAGCTAGCCACCAATCCACACAGACAGCCACAGAGTAAGAAGGAAAGAAAGACATATAGAATAAAGAAATGTAAAAAGCCCAGAGGCAAAATGGTTTTAAAGAGAAACCAGATAATTTAAGTTAGAAAAACTGGCTAGACACGAGCCCATATAAGGCTAGATATTCATAAGTAAAAGTAAGTCTTCATGTATTTATTTAGGAGATGGATGGTGAACCCCCAGAGTAAAAAACAAAACAGAACACCCACACAGTATTACTATTTTTCTCTGTGTCTTTCTTTTCTTTTCATTTCTTCTCTCTCTCTCCCTCCCTCCCTCCTTCCCTTCCTTCCTTCCTTTCTTTTATTCTTTTTAGAGAGGTTAGCAGGCACGAACACAGCAAAACTAATAAGTACCCAGTATAAAATAAATCCACAGAAACAAAACCTGTACTAGAACAAAATAGAGAGAATAAAAACAATCATGAGGATATATGCATGGCAAAATTGCCAAAAGCCAGTGGATAAATGTGGTTAGTATGATGATTAAACTTTGGAAAACAAACAGAATCAAGCAAGCTGTGGATTTCTAGAAGAAAAGTATATAAGAAATTGAATAAAAGTGATAAGATACTTTTATAAACAATAAACTTATTCTATATTATTCACCAAAGGAAAGGAACATGTATAGTGTTTGCGAAGGAAGCATTCTAAGCATGGGTGACAAGGCACTGAAGCAAAGCCAATTAAAGAGGGTGGATCTGAATTCACTTGAAACATAACTTTGCAGCTATCATTCGACTGATTCTTTAAAAAATGAAAATGGCATAGAGAACATATAAGAATGAAACAAAATGGTAGTAAGAACATTTATTTGTTTCATATACTTTGTGTGAATGCTTTGTACACAGCTGGCAAAGGTACACTGAGACTCAGCATCTTTCTTCATCTGATTTTGCCTTAGTACCTTCCCAGGTAACAACACTGAGAGCGGCCTGATGGTGAACACACCAAGCAGGGCTCACCAGCTTCTCTTACTGTTCTTGCACAAAACTTCCCCAAAGCCAAAATTGTATTTCATCTTTTGTTTAATAATGTAGTACAGTGATAATACTGTCAATAAAATAAAACAGGGCATTAACTATAGAAAGTTATTTTGATTAAGGTGTGAAAAATAATTTAATCTGGTGCCTGAGATATATCAAATGCACCATAATTATTTAGTTTTCTTTAAGACAGTTTGCCTACACATCACATTTAAATGAATAATTCAGTGATAACCAATGAGGATGATTTATCTGTCAAACTAACATTGACACAGCAAATTATATTCCTTCTATTGTTTCATTTCTATGAATCCATTTTTTATAATATGACCCTTAAAGTGACATTCTGGCCATCATCTTCATGCCTTTTCAAAAGTATGTCAAGACTTACATGGTTACAACCATGAAGTCAGTTCTGTCTCTGCTGTTTGTAGCTGCCAAAGTGAGATGTTTGTGTGATCTCTCCCTAGTCCACGGTGAACACAGCAGTCTCTGTGGTCACCTTAGCTTCCCTCTTTCTGTTTTAGACCTGGAAGTGTTTGGGGATTCCCTTGCCATGTACTATCTGAAGATATTCATGTCAGCCTTCCTGTCGTGTAAATGTCTATAGTGTGCATCCATTTAGAGGGCCTTCTCAAGTGAAAAGCAAATCTCAATTATTACAGTGAGACTAGGGATATAAGGAGGGTGAAGTGAAGCTCCAATGCCTAAAACGTAACCTCATCAAGTGACTTTAGTCACTTAAGTTCTTAGTCTGAAGGAAGCAAAGATCTGGAACCAGAACCCTCATATCTTAGTCAGCCAGGTTGCTGTACCCAGGACCTTATATAGGTATAGAGTAGTTATCCAGGAATGTTCCTAAAAATGCTTTAACAAAGTCACAACAAAAACAGCAACCAACATTATTTATCAGAAGAATTTTGCCTGCATAGACTCATTTATTTCTTACACTATTAAATATACCAATGTTATTATCTTCATTTTACTAAGAAGCAGAATCATAGAAAAATTAACCCAGTTCATACAGCTACCAATTAAGATCTTCCTTGATGATATATCCTTAGTTATAGAAAATCTCTCAAACATGCAGAAACACACATAGAAATATAAATTTGCACGTACAAATATATGATAATATGTTGCATTAAATAGGTAAAGAGAGACATATTTGATACTTAGCATGTAAGAAACTACTCTACTGGATAACTGCATTAGCAACTGAGTTTCATGTAAATAAATATATAAATAGTATATAATACATAAATAGTATAGTAATATATAATTACTTTAATAATGATGTTGTACTTAATATATGTGATATACTCGTATTTTTATTTAAGTGCATGTTTAAATTATACAGTGTAAAAATGCCTTTGACACATGAGGATTATGATAAAGCTAATATATAGCACATATGTATTGAGGTGGTATGAATAAGAATGTCCCCCCAACAAGCTCATATGTTTAATGCTTAGTCATCAAGGAGTGGCATTTTTTAGAAGGGTTCGTGGGTATGGCCTTGTTGGAGGAAGTAACTGGGGGAGGTGAGGGTGGAGGAGAATGGGGCTTTGAGGTATCAGAAGTCCAAGCCAGGCCCAGTGCTCCCTCTCTTCCTGATGCCTGTCGACATGGATATAGAATTACCAGCTACTTCTCCAGCACCCTGTCTGCCTGCATGCCACCATGCTCCCCACCATGATGTCAATGAACTAAACCAGCAATAGAACACTAAGACAGGTACTTTACATTTACATGGGTAAATTTTTAGGGAATTTTTTGATGTCTGAATTAAATTACTTTTCTGTCTTCCAACTGCTTTTTTACTTATAATTATTTTTCTGATCAAATATCAGACTTTATCCAAATATGTGAGTTTCCTAAAATATTTGTTAGCTTTATAAATTTGGGTTTTATTTAATTTAAGTTGTGAGCATTTATTTTGCTAATTTAAGTACAATGTTGTATGTTTCCTATATTTTCTAGATAAGATATACTTACTTAAATTTGAGAAGAAAAAATCTCTCCCAAAGCCATAAATGTTAGTGATGCAAGGATGCAATTTCAGAAGATAATGTTCTATATTTATAGTGCAGGTTCTTTGTCAATGTAACAGACTTACACAGATTTGAAGTATTTGCTCTGCTCTGTGAAGCAATTCTTCTACACAAGCTTTACATGTTGCTATGACTACAAATAGAGTATTGCATTTAAATTGTGACAGTGTAAGATTCATATGTTTGATCAGTATTTTAACTATTGTCAGAATCTGGAAATGATACTAAGTTTTACATTTATTATTCATTGTTGAAACTCAAGCCCCAGAAACTTGTATATGTTACACTAGTATTCTACCAGTGAGCTACATCCACATCTCTTACACATTACTTGTAGGGATATATTATTTATGATTTATTAAAGCTTGACTGAGGTAAGAACCTAGTGGCCAGCTGCTTTGCTTTTCTGATATTCAGTGTGAAGTTTAAACCTCAGTATCAGTCTCTGGGTCACTATTTTTTTGTGTTACAAATTGGTGGGGCTCCATCTTCTTCTTTTTTTCTTCTTGAGTGTCCAGCTTTAAGTTGAATATCAGAAAAGCAAAGCAACTGGCCACTAGTTTCTTACCTCAGCCTCAGGCTGAATGGGCTGATCCTGCCTCCACCAGCTCTCACCAAGCCTCAGACTGTAGCCTCTCCTCAGCATGGCTAGAGAATGAATGCCTCTACTGACTACTGAAGATCCTGCACCTATCTTTTATACCCATCTAGTGCTGGGATTAAAGCATGTGATTTGTAGCCAGAACTTGAGTTAAGCCATGCATGTTACCATTATGCAGACACTGAACAAAAATGATACAGTTTCACAGTTAACCCCGAATTTTTCTTTTCAGAATGCTGTAAACATTCCTTTGCCCCCAGACAGCAGGAAGTAAGGTTAAGAACATGACACTCACATTCCCAAGAGGTGGGGTGGGTTATGTTTGTCATTCAATGGGTTATGAATTGTTTAGGGAAATTGGATACAAAATGTTGTTGGTTACAGTCAGGAAGAAAGTTCAACAAAAGGTATTGGATTCAAGGTTGTTGTTTTTTAAAAAAGGATACAGGTATGATAGGATAAAAGGATAGATGATTGATCTACTCTTGAAAAGAAAAAAGGGAAGATATAGATATGATAAGATAAAATGCAGATTATTGAATCTACTTATAAAAAGTATAGTTATGATGAGATAAAAAGATTATTGCATATACTTTTTAAAAGCAACTATGAGTTCTAGGTATTTTATATTTGATTGAACTTTTGTATGTTGTATACAAGCATTGTATATTGGTACATATTTAAGATTAATTTCTTAAAACATACTGTACATGTGTTTCTAATCTAGTTCAAAGTATTGTACCCATAAAGCTCATTTATCAGTGATGCAAATTTCTAGTTCTTGAAAGTTATTATTACCAACTATATAAAATAATAAGGAAATGTAGGTGAGTAATTAGTCACTTATTATAATCCAATTTGTAATCACATTAGGTATGTTTTCAAAGACAAATACAGATATATTTTAGAAAGATAGGTCATCTTCAAACATCTCAGATATCTACAAAATATGACATTTAAAATATTTTAGTAACAGATATTTTATGACAATGAGGCATGTCTGCTCCTGGTAGCACCAATCTACTTAAGAGAGGATGGGCATTAAATAAACTCACATGGAGTTTACTTTCTTTGTGGAAAAAGTAAGCCACAGGGCAAGAAAATGCCCTTACCTTGACTGATGACAGTATGCTTTCGAAACTGGACAAGGAGGACACAAAAGAGAGTAACAGCAAAATCTCGCCAAGACAAGATGGGATAGCCCTTCAGAAAATTCTGTTTCACAGAAAATTATGTCAGAGATGCTAGGCCTATAGGCCAAAGGTGGATGCCCCAACTTTGCAGAGGAACCTTGCATGACTGTTCAGGAAGCCAGATGATTTTTTCATTTCTCACATTCTTCGGAATTTACTTGATTTTACTTCCTGTTTACTCAGTTAATATTATTTCCTTCTCGGGTCTCTGAGGGAGTTGAAGACTAGACAGTATAGTTATAGTTTTCATTGTTTACAAGACTCAGTAAAGAAACTCACTAAAGATGTGTAAAGTGTAAATGGTTAATTGTTTGAAACACATTTTGATAATGCAGATTAGAATAGAAATTACATTAGGTACAAGACTTTGAAGTCACCAATTTAGGATAGATAATAAAGTAGTTTCGCTGATTGTCGAATGCAAATGGACTAGACATTGTTGAAAAACTTATTGTCTATATATTGTATATACTTATTATATATAGCTTTTCTTATGTTAGTTATAACCTTCTTTTTGTTTAGAAAAAAAGGGGAATTGTAGTGATATATTATTCATGATTTAGTAAAGCTTGACAGAGGATTCAGAAAAGCAAAGTCAGCCACAAGTCTTAGAAGCCAGGCACATACCTTTAATACCAGCAGTCAAAGGCTAGGAAGTGGTGGTACATACCTTTAATCCCAGGACTCAGGATTAAGAGATAGGTCTCTCTGAGTTCAAGGCCACCCAGATCTACACAAGAGTGAATCAGTCTAAAAGAGAATTATAGCTCACACCTTTAGTCCCAACATTAGGGAAGTATATAAGACAGAAGCAAGGTCTCAGAGATGCATTCATTCTCCAACCCCACTGAGGCAGCAGTTTGGGCTTGGTGAAGAGCTCATGGATCAGCCCTTTCAGCCTGAGGTAGAGGTAAGAAACTAGTGGCCAGCTGATTTGCTTTTCTGATCTTCAACTTGAAGTTTGAACCTCAATATCAGTCTCTGGGTCATTTATTTTTCATGTTACGTTACTCCTCATAAACTTATTCAGGACTCACCAATTGAATCAAAAAATCTATGTCCTGATGTATTGTGGCTATTGGCTTGTCAATATTTTGTATTGATTCAAAGCCCAGCTAAATTGAATGCCCTGGATCCCCAAACTTAAAAGAAACAAGAGATATCTGAATTCATATTTAATAAATGAAAAACCTTTTTAAAAGTTACTTTCTAACATAGAGTCATTTCTTCAGCTCACCTTTCCTCTTCTTTTTGCTAATGAGTTTTCTATGCCTTGCTGCCTTTGAGCAAGTTAAAAATTGTATCAACTACAAAGAAGTTCACTTTTCTTGAACTTTTTCCTGGAATATTGAAGTGGCACCTCAAATGCACAAAGTACTTTTGAACACTGAGAGTTTATAAGTGTGTTGAAAATAAAGCCCTTTAATAAAAATGAGTTGGACAAGAGAAGATGCTGGCCATCCACCATACTGACTTCTGAGTAACAATGATTGCTGGAGTGATAGTTGCCAAGCCCAAGTGTCTATAATGATCACTCTGGATTCACAGAGGTCTGTTGGGTACCAAAGGATGCTGACTGGCATAGGAGTTAGGAGCCATATCTTAAGGAAGTGATTTTTTTAGATTAGTGTGTCTGGGAGGCAGTTTTGAAATTTTTCATTTTGTGAAAAATGTTAACAAAACCAAGAGACAATGGAAATCAATGAAAATATTCATCAAAATGTGCAGGGAGGCTGGTCAATGGCACAGTAAGTAAGAGCACTTGTTTTCAGAGGACCTGGGGCATGTTCTGCTAGGATGTCCACAGCCCAGTAACTCCAGTTCCAGAGAATTCAGTGCTTTCTTCTGGCCTCTGGGACATCAGGCACACAAGCAGTGCACACATACACATTCAGGCAAAGCAATACTCTTCTAGACTAGCACTGTTATGCTCTACAACTTCATTTATGCCAGAGAAGTACTTTAATATAACCTTCAAAATTTTACAACATCCCTGGTTTATAAAATTTTATAATTGATCTAATTACTCACTTATTACTTATAAATGGATCCAGTTTCTCATTTAAACTTATTAAGAAACTAGATACCAATGGCTTCCTGAGTTAAGCTTAGATGTCAGTGTTCAGTTTATGAATTCAGTTCTGTTTCTGAATTATTTCACTCCCCATTGGCAGGAATGCTGATGTTTTTCAGCTTTTGATGAAACAGGTAATTAAAACCTCAATGAGGACTTAGTAATAGTTCTTAGATACACAAGCCTCAATAAACCCAGTTAAAACTCGACACTAACTACACATTTCTGTAAGCTCAGGGCAGGTGAGATCTTAAATGGTATTATGATTTGACGGGAAATGTTTCCCACCCTAATATTATCTGCTGAACACTTACTCCCTTTACTCCCTTGTTTGTGGTCCACTTTTAGGAGGTTCTGGAGATGTTAGAGCCTGCTGGAGGAAGCAGGAGACTGAGGACCTGCCTTGAAAGTTGTACCCTGGCCTAGTCTCTTTATTTTTCTCTGTTTCTTGTCTGCTGTGAGATCCATTCCTTCACTGTCAGCCCTTGCTGTTACGATGTTTTGTCCCAGAATCTAGGTCCTTACAAATGTGTGAACTAAAATCTTTCAAAACATGAGCCCAAAGAAATTATTTCTCTCTTAGGTAGTTTCTGTTAAGTATTTTATCATAGTGAAGCGAAATGTAATGAGCAAAGGAGGTTTGGTCTAAAATTTGTATTTGGTTTACTCACCTTTACCAACCTGATTACTAACAGATTCATTAACAGATTGATATCCTAAGAGAGTGTGTTTATGATGAGTATCTAATAAAATACAAAACAGAACCATCGAAAACTTCATGATGTCTGAAGTCTTTTTGGCACATTTTCATTTGATGGGCATGGCATGTAAAAGTGACTTATGTATAACAAAGATACCTAGCAAATAAGCACCTAGTATCTGATTTTTCACTCTTCTGTGTGGCCTAATTCACACCCAATAATAAGATTGGCTTTTTCTGAACATTCCTCCTGTATTATTTCTAATAAAAATTCTCCAGTGCATCTGCTACGGATTTACATCCAAGAGATTGTCCTTTGGCAGAGTGGAGCTGAGCCGTATGTCTCTGTTTTATGGCCATCAGATTTGAGCTCCTGATGAAGGAGATTAAGCTTTACCCAGAATTAGAAAACATAGTCTATTTTGCTACCAAATCTTGGAATTGAGAATTACCTATCTCCATATAAGGGGAGGGTAGTTTACAAATACTACTACTTACTCTTTCAGTTAATATTATTTCACCCTATAATTTTTCTGTTTACAATAAGAGTAGAACTAGAAGAAAGATGATTTCATCAAAAAACAATTATTTCTTTATATAATAAAAAATCAATACACGTTCATATTCAGTATATTTTGAAACATTTATTTTGTACACTGAATCTTACAACTTATTTCAGAGACTTACATATGTCAGAATCTTTTACATAGAACTAATGTTTGCAATATATGAAAGAGCTCCTGCTTCTGAATTGTCTGTAGTCATTTTAATGAAGTGCTACATTAAATAGGAATGTACCTGTCTAAGGGATGTGGGAGAGAGTACGTCACCAGTAACATCGTATAGTAGGGGGAGCTGGTTAACTGCACCATTTCTCTTCACTGTAGATGAATTAGCAATCAGAATTAGACTTGAGAAACAGCTGAGAAACATGAATCCAGCTCCCCCGATGGTTTAGGAAGTACCAAAGCCAGTTGTGCATACATGACCTAAGGCTTAACCCCACAGGTAGACTGCAGAAGTCAATGCAGAGCAGAATGAAAACACTTCACCTGGATACTGCCTGCTTGTAGGTAAGGACCATGGTTGGTGTTGATGGAAAAAAGAAACAGAGTTATCAAAAACTGTACTTTATTTTTCCTTAATATGGTTTGCTTAATTATCTGTTTCTTGTTTACGGTCTCCTAGGGTCTTCTATGTGGCATCTCCATGTCTATTTACAGAAGTTGCAACATTTTCTTGTGCATGGATTGACTGCTGTTGATACTGATTAGATTATTGGGAAGGTTTTAATTAGATTTGACAGTAGTCAAGGTATTGAATGTTTCCTTGGTGGTTTATGTTTTTTTCAATGTTTTTTTATTAAGGAGTCCTTCCTTGCCCAACACTCTGAAATATTTCTTTTGTTATCAACTATTTATTTTACTTTTCATGTATATGTATGAATGTGTGTCTGTATTTGTATGTTACATGTTTGGGAGAGCTTACAGAGGTACCTTAGTTAGCATTTCCACTGCTATGATAAAGCACCATGATCGAAAAACAGGTTGGTGAGGAAAGAATTGATTTGGCTTACACATCCACATTGCTGTCCATCACTGAAGGAATTCAGGACAGGAACATAAGCAGGGGAGGGTCCTAGAGGCAGGAGATGATGCAGAGGCCATGGAAGGATGTTGCTTACTGGCTTGCTCAGTCTGCTTTTTTTTAAAGATATTTATTTATTTATTTATTTATTTATTTATTTATTTATTTATTTATTTAGCATGCAGTGTTCTGTCTGCATGTATCTCTGAAGGCCAGAAGAGGGCACCAGATCTCATTTCAGATGGTTCTGAGCCATCACGTGGTTCCTGCAAATTGAACTCAGGACCTCTGTAAAACCCGCTAGTGTTCTTAACCATGGAGCCATCATTCCAGGCCCTCAGTCTGTTTTCTTATAGAACTTAGGACCACCAGACCAAGGATGGCATCACCCACTGTACACTGGGCCTTCCCCCACTGGTCACGAGTTGAGAAAACGCCTTGCAACTGGATCTCATTGAAGCATTTTCTCAGCTGAGGTTCCTTCCTCTCTTATGACTCTAGTTTGTGTCAAGGTGATACAAAATAAGTCAGTACAAGAGACAAGATAGGGACATCAGATCCTCTGGAGTTGGTCTTACAGTTAATTGTAAGCTGTCATGTGGGTACTGAGAACCAAACCTGGGCCTTCTGAAAGGGCAGCAAATGCTCTTAAACTTGAGCCATCTATCCAGTCCCTGTGAAGACTTTTCTATAGCTTGAATATTAAGCTATAGAAATTAAATAAATAAAATTTATTTAAGATGAATCTTACTGCAGTTGACTGTGCACTCACAAGGACTCCTAGAGGCAGCCCCACTTTCAAAACGTACATCCCATAACATTTCATTCACCAGCTAATTATTGGCAAAGGGAAATGCTATTCTCTCATTTGCCCTGTGGGGTTGGCCTAATCCTCTGAGACCAAAATAATTTCAGTAATTGAGTCACCAACAGTATTAGATATCATAAGCAGGTATTTCCTCTATACAGACACTGTATTGGGAATTATATACTTTTTAACTCTTGTAATCTTCAACTTCACAAGGCCCTGCTATTAATGCCCCAGTTTTTAGAAGATAGAATTAGATTTCTGTAAACAGAAATGGGGAAATTGATGCAATATAACCCACCAAGAGTGCCTGCCATGACAGGCTGCATAATTGATAGAATAAAATAAGTATGCAATTATACTATCTATATTTGTCCAACAAATTTATTTAAAGCTGCTCACAATGGAGTTATGAATAATGACATAACTTTATTAGAGCAAGAAGGAGGGAAGGGAAGCTAAGGGAGTTTGCAAATTAAACAATATCTTCATTTTTTGAGTAAAAGTCTATATAGATCATGGTTTAAGTAAATTAGTAAGTATTTATCTATCCAAGAATAGAGTTTTAGATGAAGCAAATTTGAGGAGAAGGACAGACAGGAAATTCAGAAATTATTTTTTTCCTGTGCTCAGCAGGACAGGATATAATGACAAATAAAAGAGATGCAGTTGCTTTTTACATAAAGTAAAAATATCTAATTGTTGTTTATGAAAATGTTATGTACATACTTGATGAAAATTTGAACATTCCATTTACTATTCCATAAGTGTTTTCATTAAGATAGATGATTAATTGTCTCCATAACAGGTATTTTATTTCTACTTGAGTATATTAAAAATAATAGATCTATTGATCTTGAAACTCATCACTTTTCATTTCAGTTTCTTTGAAGCATTTAGAGATATCTCAAAAGCTGACTTGCAATGTCTTCAATTTACATTATGATATAGTTAGAGTTACCCTAGCACTCAACTTTGAAATAGACTCTGGTAAGTTTTCTAAATGAAAATTCTCAGTTAAAAACATCTTTAGTTAACACCAGTTCATTGATCAGTGGTTCTCAACCTCCATAATACTTCGACCCTTTAATATAGTTCCTTATTTCATGGCGATTCCAATCATAAGATTATTTCTGCTGCTTCTTCATACTTGTAATTTTGCTGTTATTATGAATCATAATGTGAATATGTTTGGAGATAGAAGTTTGTCAAAGGGGTCACCTCCACAGGTTGAGAGCAATTGCCATAGATGGTTCTATCACTTTTATGACTCCTTAATGCTACATAATATAACCCCACCAGTGTGTTGTGTGTGCGCGTGTGTTTGTGTTTGTGTCTCTGTGTGTGTCTTTCTTGCTCTTTTTCTTTCTGTGTATCTACCTTTCTTTTCACTTTTTCCCTCTTTTCCCATCACCCTCTTTCCCCTGCTCTTGCTTGTCTGTCTCTCTGCACTGAGATTCACATATTTACACACACACACACACACACACACACACACACATTTCCAAGTGACATAACTCTTTCATTTTCAATGTCTGTAGATTACAAGCTTGCATGGAAAATTAAATGGATGCTTGAAATTCCTCTGCGTTTCTCACTGCACTGTCCTTTTCAGACCCAAAGCAGTCCATCGGTCATCATACCAGAGTACTTTAAAAGAAAAATCCTTATGAAATAAGACAAACTGTCAGTGGGACTTTTTTGAAATGGAATCAAGGGCTGACCCCTAAGGACGGAGAGGCTTGATGTACTTCACTTTCAAAACGGCTTCTAGTAACAAACCCAGATAGCACTCTGAAGCTTTGTCCAGGACAGAAACGGCCCAAGTAACACATAGCACTACCACGGCTGCCTCATAGGTAGAAGTACTACATCTGGGCCTCCCCTTGGGACTTCCAAGGAGAACTCTCTAAAACAGAGTCAGGCTTTCTACCTGTGGTAGGAGGTCATCAGTAGACAGTCAGCAGGAAAGGGTCAGAAATACGCAATGGAATGATTAAGCTGTCCTTTCTGCTAATTTTATTTCCTCTCCCCCTATACTATTCTAGAATGGAAGAAGTAACCCTGGGAGCCTTCTTAGGTGTTAGGTTCCTTTGCAGGAAGCTGCTCAAAGGTGAGGGAGAGTAAGGTCAGGTGAAGTCAATATCCATAGCGTGAGATTGGGGGCTCAGAGGGTAAAGGTGAAGGGAGGGAAGCGGTTCTCAGCTTTAGGAGCCAGGCATCACAGTAACTGCAGCAATGATGGATGCTATTGCACGCTTTGTAAACTGCGGGCTGCACTCTTAAATACGAGTTATTCACATCTCATTATCCGCTGTTTATTGTTCCCATGGACACTTAATTCTAAGAGAAAATCTTGGTGGTTCACCTGACATCCTGCGAGTGATACTTTGAGAGGAAAATTTTAGTTTTGATTGACTGTACAAAAAACAAGGCTCTCATCTCAAAGGGAGTAAGAGAGCTTATTCTATAAATATTCTATAACCCAGAAACCCAAATTCTGGTTACCTCAAATACTATTCTCTAATGTGGTTAACAGTTGTATGAAGTATATTTAATGCACACACACACACACACACACACACACACACTAGAAAAAAGAATGTCCTAAGTCAGGGCACATTTCAAATATATCCTTGGGAACATGAGGGAGGCAGGTCACTGTATGCCAGGAAAATGTGGTGTAGTCCTCAGATACTATCTGATGGCATTCTTAGCCTTTGGGTTGGTGAAAGTTTTGGGTCTGTTTGTACATTCCAAAGGTTATTTGAGTTAAATAGTCATAGGCTGTTAAGTCACACACGGAAGTGTGCAGTGAATGGTTATTTAGGGCTGAGACAACAGAAGGTCTTTTGGGTCTAAACCTGCAGCCTTCAAGTTCTCTGTAACAACTGAAGTCAATTAACCTTGTCAGATGTTTAATCTGCATTATACTTTTTTCTGGGGAGTTTAGTTTATGTCTTTACCAAGAATTGGCTACACTACTAGAATATAATTATATACTCACAGGCAATACATTTTTTCTTTAAACTCCAGAGAGTAAAGATGTTTTCTGATGGCACACAAACAAATACACATGAAAGAAACTTCAAAGGAGGTGAATTTGTGTAAGAAATAAATGAATCAAGGGGTTCAGAAATAGACCAATGTGGAAAGTAAATGAAGTCCTAACAAAATGAGAAGATAAATACAGGACAAGTTGTGTATATGTGCTGATGGGAGATGTCATTCTGAAATCTGTCTCTTATTGGTTGTTGAATAACACACTGTTGGCCAACAGGGAAGCAAGATAGGTGAGACTAGGAGTCGAGGAGGATTCTGGGAAAGAGAAACACAGAGATTCATCATGTAGCCGCCATAAAAGTAAGAGGTCTGGACCCTTTTTCCTGTAAGAGAAATAATTAGATTAAGAATTATGAAGTAAATACTTAAGCCAGTAAGAAACCAAGAGATAGCCAGTAAGAAACCAATCAAACGGCCAACAGCTTCATAATTAATATATCCTCTTGTGTGTTCATTTGGGACTGATGCGGCTCTGGAACCAGGCTGGTGGGAAGGCTTCCCCCAACAATGTGTCATATGCGAGAAATTCAAGTTAAAGTGTAACATTTGTATTTATTTATTTTGTTGGTAAAATTGAACTGTCTCTAAACCTATGGAAGTTGCTTTATCTCATTGTTTCTATTGTTCAGAGGAATCCCCCACCTCTACATAAAGCTGAATAAGTGTCACCTAACATTTCTTAAATGGTAGAACAATGTTTTTTTGTTGTTGATCATGTTATCTTACAAACACATCTGAAATATGACTATTTTGATTGTCATTATAGTTCAATAGTTTATTTGTTCACAAAATCTAAAGTAGTATTGATATATTCAGCTCAGCTATCCATATGGAAATTTCCCTCTTTTATGTTGATATAAAGATGAGAACAGAATGTAAATATCCTTTATTGGGGGGCATGCATTGAACAAAGCTGCTGCTTAGGGGATGCTCCCTCTCCCCCATTCCCATCTCTTTAACACAGCTCATCTGTGGATTCCTCTGGTGCCTGAAAACTTGCCTTCTTTCCCAAGAATTTCACAAATTCTTCATTAAAACATGCAATTTATGGCATGCTTCTGAAAATGAAACTTTACTAGAATCAAGTTTTATAGTCACTGAGTGGTATTTCCCCCAGGCCCCGCTAGAGAAATAATGAATTGTTTAACTTAATAGAAGCTATAATGGTTATATGTCCTGCCATGTAAATTACTTAAAAAGAACAAGAAGAATGAACAGCTCCAAGTTCAGCTAAGATTTGGTGAGTTTTTCCTCAAAGTAGCATTAATGCCCTTATTGATAAATAATGTGTTGCCCATGGAAATGCTGTGTAATCTGTTTCCATGCCTCACTTGATCCAAATGCTCCACTCCCTAATTAGGCGGCTGTTAGACAATAAAGCTTTGTTTGCCTGCTCAGTATATTGGTTTCTTTACTAATGTAGCTTGGTTGATAACAACTTCTTGCTGATAAGAGATTAATTGGATGTTTAAAATGTCAAGAAGTAAGAACTAACATTTACATTATATTAATTTTTAGGGTGTAACTAGGACACCAAGATATGCAACATCATGTATTTAATATATAATAAAGGGGAAAACCTAATAAATTTGAACATAAAAATATTGCATTATTAGCATCATCATGGCATCACAAAGACTATTTCCATAACTGTTCATTTTCTTTGCTTTCTTTTCAAAGAGAATAATTTGATAAGTATCAGTTCTGTGTCTATAGAAATGAAACAACTGTATCCTATCTATCTATCTATCTATCTATCTATCTATCTATCTATCTATCTATCTATCTGCCAGGTCTTCCAGCAGGTAGGTATGAGGAAGGGCCAGTCCACTCTGGCTGAGCAGGATGGTGAATATAAGTGACCCAGACCCCCCTCCTAGTTACCAGAGAGAATCACACTGAGTACGAGACTTGTGGAGGCAGAGTCTGGCTTTATTGAATCAGGCAGGTACTTACATAGGGTTGAGAAAGTGGGTGGGGACCTCAGGATGGAGTGATGTGTAAATAGTATAGTATGTCACCATATTAGTAGTAGCTGGGCAGAGGCAGTTTTGATGAGACAGGTCACCAAACTCTAGCCAGGCTCACACACACAGAAACTCTATATTTGGACTTAAGTTTTGTGCATGGTGATAGATATGGATCTATCTGCAATCTTCTACATGTTAGCATCTGATTATGCAGCACCATTTGTTGAAGATAATTCCTTTTTTTCCATTGTATAATTTTAGCTTCTTTGTGAAAAATCAGGTATCCATTGATGTGTGGATAAATATCAGGGTCTTCAATTCGATTCCATTGGTCTACCTGTCTGTTTTTATGTCATTACCAAGCTGTTTTCATTACTATAACTTTATAGTAGAGCTTAAAGTCAGGGATGGTGATGTTTCCATAAGCTTCTTTATCGTTCAAGGTTATTTTGTCTATCCTGTTTTTTTTACTATATGAAGTTGAGTATTGTTCTTTCAAGGTCTGTCTGCGAAGAACTCTTCTGGAATTTTGATGGGGATTGCAATGAATCTGAAGATTGCTTTTAGCAAGACTGCCATTTTTACTATGTTGATCCCACCTATCCAAGAGCATGGGAAATCTTTCCATTTTTTGATATCTTCTTTAATTTCTTTCTTTAAAGACTTAAAGTTCTTGTCATGTAGGTCTTTCACGTGTTTGGTTAGAGGTACCCCAAGATATTCTATCTCGGGAGGGGAGAGGCAACTGGGATCAGTATGTAAGATAAGATTGTTTTTTATTTAAATTTAAAAAAGAACCTATTTTAAGAGTTTCCTGTTCCATAAGGAAATTCCTCAATTACACAAATGTCCACTGACTAGTCATTTGCCTCATTATTGCACCAGGAAAACAACTAAGTCAAAATTGAAATTGTGAACATTCTTGTGTCCTCATACCACAAGGTGATCAATTAATACACCACAGAAGGTTCTTCTGGCAGCATCAGGTAAACAGGCCGGCTTCCCGGCCTGTGTTCCAGTGCCTGCAGATTGACTGGGAACTGCACAGAGCTCCCAATCCCGGCAGGAGCCAAGGACCCCAGACTCCAGGTCTTCTCTCCCACCAACGAGACCAGGAAACCAGAGGAGGCTGAGAGTCCAGGGAAGCAGCTGTTCCTCAGGCAGCATCAGGTAAACAAGCCGGCTTCCCAGCCTGTGTTCCAGTGCCTGCAGATTGCCTGGGAACTGCACAGAGCTCCCAATCCCGGCGGGAGCCAAGACCCCCAGACTCCAGGTCTTCTCTCCCACCAACGAGACCAGAAAACCAGAGGAGCCAGGGAGACCAGGGGAGTAGCTGTTCTGGATCAGGTACAACAGGACCCAGCATAGGGTCCAGGGGACCAGGTAGGAGGCTAAGGCCCCAGATTCCTGTTCTTCTTCTCCACCCATGGGACCAGCACTTGGACAAGGAATACAAGAACCACCAGATTATTGGACTTGCTAGCACCCACCAAAAAGGGAACTCTGGTCCCCAGACCAGTAAGGGGCTCTTTCGGCACCCACAAGAAGAGATAGGAAAGAGACAATACAAAAACACACTCAGCAACAGAAAAACAAATATGACACCGCCAGATTCTAGAGACTCCACACCAGCAAGACCCCAACATTCCAATGTGAACGAAGCAGAAGAGAACGACCTTAAAAGCACTTTCATGAAAATGATAGAGGCCCTAAAAGAGGATATAGGAAAATCCCTCAAAGAAATGGAAGAAAAAACAAACCAAAACATGCAAGAAATGGAAGAGAAAACAAACCAAAAAAATGCAAGAATTGGAAGAAAAAACAAACCAAAAAAGGCAGGAAATGGAAGAAGAAACGAAGCAAAAAATGCAAGAAATGGAAGAAGAAACATACCAAAAAAGGCCGGAAATGGAAGAAGAAACAAAGCAAAAAATGGTAGAAAAAACAAAGCAAAAAATGAAAAAAATGGAAGAAGAAACAAACCAAAAAAGGCAGAAAATGGAAGAAGAAACAAAGCACAAAATGCGAGAAATGGAACAAAAAGCAAACCAAAAAATGCAAGAAATGGAAGAAAGAACAAACCAAAAAATTCATAAAAGGCAACAAATGGACGAAAAGATAAACAGAAAATTGCAAGAAGCAATGCAAACACTGCAAGGGTTGAAAACTGAAATAGAGACATTAAAAAAAACACAATCTGAAGAAAGGCAGAAAATAGAAAAGCTGGACAAACAGTCAGGCACTACCGATACAAGCATTACCAACAGAATAGAAGAGATGGAAGAGAGAATCTCAAGTGTTGAAGATACATTAGGAGAAATGGATTTATCAACCAAAGAAAACCTTAACTCCAACAAATCCTTAACACAAAACATCCAGGAAATATGGGACACCATGAAAAGACCAAAACTAAGAATAATAGGTATAGAAGAAGGAGAAGAAATCCACCTCAAAGGAGCAGAAGGCATATTCAACAAAATCATAGAAGAAAACTTTCCCAACCTTAAGAAAGACATGCCAATGAAGGTACAAGAAGCCTACAGAACACCAAATAGAGTGGACCACAAAAAAATCCCTCGCCACATAATAATCAAGACCCCAAACATACAGAATAAAGAAAGAATATTAAGAGCAGCTAAGGAGAAAGGTCAAGTAACATATAAAGGCAGACCTATCAGAATTACACCTGATTTCTCCATGGAAACTCTGAAAGCCAGAAGGTCCTGGATAGATATTCTACCTACACTAAGAGACCATGGATGCCAGCCCAGACTACTATACCCGGCAAAGCTCTCAATCACTATAGACGGAGAAAACAAGATATTCCATGACAAAACTAGATTCAAGCAATATGTGTCCACTAACCCAGCCCTACAGAAAATTTTGGAAGGAAAACTCCAACCCAAGGAAGCTAACAACAACCAGAAAAACATAAGCATTAGAGAATCCCTCTCTACCAACAGCCAAAAGAACAAAGGGGTGAAATTCCACACATAATTCCACCAACAACAACCATTGCAAATCGAAGAAGGATGAGCAATCAATGGACATTAATATCCCTCAATATTAATGGCCTTAACTCACCCCTAAAAAGACACAGACTAGCAGAATGGATTCGAAGACAGAACCCTTCCTTCTGCTGCATACAAGTAACACACCTCACCCTCAAAGACAGATATTACCTGAGAGTTAAAGGTTGGGAAAACATTTTTCAATCAAATGGACCCAAGAAACAAGCAGGGGTAGCAATCCTAATATCTAACAAACTAGACTTTAAAATAAAATCAATCAAAAGAGACGAAGGAGGTCATTACATACTCATCACAGGTGAAACCCACCAAGATGAAGTGTCTATCCTGAATATCTATGCCCCAAATACAAAGGCATCCACATTCGTTAAAGAAACATTATTAGAACTTAAATCTCATCTAAAGCCCCACACAGTTATAGTGGGAGATTTCAACACACCACTCTCACCACTAGACAGGAATACCAGACAGAAACTCAACAAAGAAGCAAAGGGTCTAATAGAAGTAATGACCCAACTGGGATTAACAGATATCTATAGAACATTTCATCCACATAAAAAAGAATATACCTTCTTCTCACCACCACATGGAACCTTCTCAAAAATCGACCACATACTTGGCAACATATCAAACCTCAGCAGCTACAAAAAATTGGAATAACTCCATGCATCTTATCAGACCACCATGCTTTAAAATTAGAATTCAACAACAACACAAATTGCAGAAAACCTACAAACTCATGGAAATTGAATAATGCTCAACTGCACCATCCCTGGGTCAAAGAGGAAATAAAAAAGAAATTAAAGACTTCCTCGAATTCAATGAGAATGAAGACACAACATACCCAAACCTATGGGACACTTTGAAAGCAGTGCTACGGGGGAAGTTCATAGCACTAAGTGCTCACATGAAGAAACAGGAGAACAGTTATACCAGAGAATTAACCTCACAGCTGAAAGCTCTAGAACACAAAGAAGCAAACTCCCCCAGGAGGAGTAGACACCAGGAAATAATCAAATTGAGGGCTGAAATCAATAAAGTAGAAACCAGGAAAACAATACAAAGAATCAATACAACGAAGAGTTGGTTCTTTGAGAAAATCAACAAGATAGACAAACCTTTGTCCAAACTTACCAAACAGCAGAGAGTGAACACACAAATTAACAAAATCAGAAATGAAAAGGGGGACATAACAACAGACTCTGAGGAAATCCAGAGAATCATTAGGTCATACTTTGAAAACCTGTACTCCACAAAATTTGAAAATTTAAAGGAAATGGATGACTTCCTGGATAGCTATCACTTGCCAAAACTAAATCAAAAACAGATAAGCAATTTAAATAGACCTATAACCCCTATGGAAATAGAAGCAGTCATCAAAAGTCTCCCAACCAAAAAAAGTCCAGGTCCAGATGGCCTCAGTGCAGAATTCTACCAGAAATTCAAAGAACAGCTTATACCAATTCTTCTCAAAGTGTTCCACACAATAGAAGCAGAAGGGTCTTTGCCAAACTCTTTCTATGAGGCTTCAATAACCTTGATCCCCAAGCCACACAAAGATACAACTAAGAAAGAGTACTTCAGACCAATATCCCTCATGAACATTCATGCAAAAATACTCAATAAAAAACTGGCAAATCGGATCCAAGAACACATCTAAACAATCATTCATCACGATCAAGTAGGTTTCATCCCAGGGATGCAGGGATGGTTCAACATACGAAAATCCATCAACGTAATCCACCATATAAGCAAACTGAAAAACAAAAATCACGTGATCATCTCACTAGATGCTGAAAAAGCCTTTGACAAAATCCAACACCCTTCATGATAAAGGTCTTGGAGAGATCTGGGAGAACAGGGACATACTTAAACATAATAAAAGCTATATACAGTAAACCAACAGCCAACATCAAACTAAATGGACAGAAACTCAACACAATTCCTCTAAAATCAGGAACAACACAAGGCTGACCACTCTCTCCATACCTTTTCAACCTGGTACTTGAAGTTCTAGCTATTGCCATACGACAACAAAGGGAGATCAAGGGGATACAAATTGGGAAGGAAGAGGTCAAACTTTCACTGTTTGCAGACGATATGATAGTTTACATCAATGACCCAAAGAACTCTACCAGGGAACTCTTATAGCTGATTAACACCTTCAGCAAAGTGGCAGGCTACAAGATCAACTCAAGAAAATCAGTAGCCCTACTACATACAGATGATAAAAGGGCTGAAAGAGAAATCAGAGAAACATCACCCTTTACAATTGCCACAAACAACATAAAATACCTTGGGGTAACACTAACCAAACACGTGAAAGACCTGTATCGTAAAAACTTTGAATCTTTAAAGAAAGAAATTAAAGAAGCCCTCAGAAAATGGAAAGATCTCCCATGCTCTTGGATAGGTAGGATCAATGTAGTAAAAATGGCAATCCTGCCAAAAGCAATCTACAGATTCAATGCAATCCCCATTAAAATCCCAGCACAATTCTTCACAGACCTTGAAAGAACAATAATCAATTTTGTATGGAAAAACAAAAGACCCAGGATACCCAAAACAACCCTGTTCAACAAGGCAACGTCCGGAGGCATCACCATCCCTGACCTCAAGCTGACCTGACAAGGGTTAACTCTTGAATCCCAGGCTGATGCCTGGGAATCCAGCATGGGACTGATCAAGACCCCCTGAATCTGGGTGTCAGTGAGGAGGCCTAGGTAATCTATTGATCCTTGGGCAGCAGATCAGTACCCATCCCAAGTATACACACGGACTTTAGACTCCCATAGAACAATGTGAGGTGCACTCTCACCCTGAACTCTTGGGGAAGGGTCTAGGCCCTGCCCTATATGAAATGACAGACTATGGACACCCCCATGGAGGGCCTCATCCTCCCTGGGGGAATGAGGGGATAACGGGGGGTGGTTGGGGGAAGGGCATGGGAGGAGGGGAGGGAAAGGGAGAGGGACCTGGAACTGACTTGTGAAGCAACCTTGTTTCTTATCTAAATTTAAACTGGAAAAAAAATACACCACAGAAGAGGTCATGTGACTCTGAGGGCTTTATCCACCTGCTGTCACAGGGCTGCAAGGCATGGGAATAGACATTGGCTCACTGTAGTTTGTTTTCTTGGAGTCACTAGTCCTGTTGCAGAGAGGACACATGCTTAGGCAAAGGGTACTGTCTTAGTGCCCAGGGTCCCCAGGACTTTCCCTTTTGCTGATTTACAGATTCCAGGATGCTGAGGGAAAGAAACAGGGAGGAACAGGAGTGGAAAGTAATGAACCAGAGCTAAGAAAAGTAGCTTAGTTGTGACAAAGTCCTTGACAGAGGCTCTAGAAATGCATTTCAGTGGCATTTCATGATAGCAGCCTCCAGTTGGAGGTTAGTATGAGGAATAGCTGTGAACATGCTTGGTCTAAGGGCCTGGAGTTCCTTGATAGGACATATATATATATGTATGTATATATCCCATAATTCTGATGACCTGTGTTCTTCAACAGCATATTAGATATGAGTATTATTTTATTCCTTTCTTCCTTTATCCTTTGATGTTTGCGATTATGTGTGTGTGTGTGTGTGTGTGTGTGTGTGTGTGTGTGTGTGTGATCTAAAAGCTATACCATAGTATCTTCCTCTATTGTTCTCTATCTTATTTTGTGAGACAGAGTGCCTTGTTGAACCTGGAGCTTGCAAGTTCAGCTTTGTCTTTCCACACACTGTAGGTTACAGACCACTTGTCTTTTCGCACACTGTTGGGTTACAGACCTATCCCAGTGGGCCTCACTATTATATGGGTGCTGGTGCTCTAAACTCAGGTCCTTCTGAACCTTTGCTTCAGTCTTGACATTGCTACTTTTCATCATTCAAACTGAGCTCAATTCTTCATCAAAGCTTTCTGTTTCCATAAAAGAAATTTCTATTTCATATAATGGTGAATTTTCAATAAGCATATTAAGATGATATATAGCTGTTATTTCAGTGTTTTTAGAATGTCTGACCCTAGATGCTACAGCATGTGACATTTACATTGCAGAAGAAATACACTGCTGTCTTGGGAATGACTGCTTTTGGGGGTTAGAATTTATTGCTGCAATGGAGTTGGCTTCTCTGAGAGGAAAACAAAAAATTCGAAGATGAATCATGATGAAACAAAAGTTTGTCTATAGCAAAATGGTTATACAGCTGCCGTGGGACATCTTAATTATTGTGTAGCTGAATGGGTTTGAAATTCGTAATTAAATAGCTATTAGTTAAAGTAAACTTAAGTGTAATAAAGGAAAATTTTTAACTATTGTAATTTTTTCTTCACTGTAGAAATGACTTAGATAACACTGACAATCAGAGAGGTGAAGCCAAAGGCCATCTTGGTCAATGTATAATCTTGTTAAGAATTGTATGAAAAAGTGACAGAGAACTTATTCTAGCTATAAATATATACAGTTACTTTGGTACCAAGAAATCAAAGCATTTTATAAAATACAGCTCCAATCTGATTTTAGCTTACATTTTTGTCTTTTAAGCTATGAGAAATATTGAAAAGAATATTAAGAATTAAATCTGAAAATGTAATTTAATGTTTCTATATATTGCATATATCCACACGTAAATATACAAAAACCCTCATCCTTGAAATGTGGTACTATTAATGTTTACTTATTTGATTTTGAGGCAGCAACTCATGGTAGGCAGTTTAACAAGGAACCCACTCTAACCTATTGTTGTCTCAAACTTATGGCTATGGTTCTCAGACCTCCTGAGTACTGTTATTATAGATATGAGCTACTGCTCTCAGATTTATATGCTAGGTTTTGCTTGAGAAATGCTTTTACTCTCAAATTTTAAAATATATGAAGTGATAGTACTGTGAATTATCATTTGAGCATAGCTTTAAAGAAAAGCCACAAGTGTCACAAAATTATATACATGCACAATACAAGATATGGAAGACTATGCTGTATATAGCCTCCTTTTCCATTCACAAAATTGAATGATTAGTATGATGATAGCTTGGAAGCCAGATATGTGTTACTGATGTCTGGAGAAGTCATTAGTCTTTACCCGGCTTGTCAGGTAACCTAGAGCATCATCTATAATATTGACAGGAAGAGTCACTGAACTAAGGAGATTGGTGCTAATAGTAAAAAATAAATGAACAAGTTGAAAATTAGGTAAGAATCTATAACATTTTGTATAAACTAAGCTAAAAAACAACTCATATTTTCTGAACTGGAGATGAAAAAGTTAGTAAATATAGAACAATGTCACAAAATTATAATTTACTTGGGCTTTAATGGATAATATTCCTACATCCTTCTGTTCTGAAACTAACTAACTTAGTGGTACTCAGTTTAATTGTCAGCATAATTTTCTTTGTAGCTTCACACAGTATTTATGACATAATCTTGTTAATTATGGTCGAGATCTCAACAAATACAAGTATTACAAACAGTGTAATAATTACTTAGTGTCATGGAGAATCAAAACTTTCCTTTCAAATATATTCTCCCGTATATTAATATGAATTACAATGAACACACTGCAAATGCTAGAATTAAATTTTTTAATCAAATATAGCACTGATGTGTCAAACATAGATTCTATGGAGAATAAGGCAAATCACATCCTTGCCTTGCTACTTTATGTGTTTCTCTGAATCATCAACCAAGCTCAAATGAGGCTGAATATGGTGTAATAATTTTGTTGTTGCTCACATAGTTCATTTTTGGCTTCCTAAATGGACAGATTGCATCATAATTTATAAGGTTCTTCTTAATAGTGAGTCAAAGAACATTTCTTGTTGGAATGAAATTATCTTTGATATTTGTATTGAAAATTGAATATAAGCAAGCATACAATTCAAAAATGATTGATAAAACATTTTCCACAGATCTGTGTTCTCTGCAGCTTAATCAAATCTGGGGAAGTTTCTAAGTTTTGTAGAGTTTCATATATCACAAACTATTTTGAGAATGTCCGGGTACAGATAAATCTGTGACCTGGAAGTGAAACTTACAGCAAGGCTACTTACAACAGCTACTTTGTTGTGAATATATTGTTCCTGTGTCATCTATCTGATGTCCTATACGTATAATTAAAAGCCATGTTCTCAGTTGCAGGAATCTGGCTTCAAGGATAGAGCAAATTCCATAGTTACACATATTCATCATTCTTTTTCATGTCTTTGTTTGCCTAGATATTTTACATTACTTACAAGTACTTGAAAATTAAATGATGAATTCTGATTATGAAAGTTTGGAATTCATATATTTTGTATCCTTAATGGTGACTATGACTAATAATTTTTATTCATTATTGACATCATACCCTGGAATAAAATATATGCAGTGTTTTACTGGCATTGGCAATGTTGTGAAACTGATAACTTGATCATTCCCTGATGTTGGCTTCCAAAAAACATACTGAATCTATTAGAAATAAGTGATGAAAATTTGGAACTTCCTGATGTATTTGTCTATGTGTCTGTCAACATCTACTCTTTATTTTGCTTGTTTCTGCTTTGTTGGATTATTTTCTTTAACCAAATAGTGTTCTAATTCCTATAGCAAGAAATTAAAAGAAGCATTTGCCTAAAGAGCAGTGGCAGGTGTGAGATAATAAGAAGGTTCATTAGTTTTGGCTGAATGAATCTTAACAAAAAATTCTATGCGAACAAACACATAATTCAAAATTACAGAATTCTGCAAAGGTGTGTTACAAGACAGAGTCATAGCTATGACAAGCTTGATAAACAGGATGCCCTAACTGTAGCAAGTCAAGTTGATAGATGTTATGAAACAGTATGTTCAAAATTTCAGATAGGAGAGATTTCATAAATCCCCACCCCTGGAGGAAGAGCTACCGGCAACCAATGACCACTAAAGGGAAGAGTCACTGGTAGATTATTCAAACCCAAGTAAGTGATCATTCCTAAACACCTGTATATAAGAGCAGCACTATATGTGCTCAGTAGGGTGTGTGTTCTGTGTGTGTGTGTGTGTGTGTGTGTGTGTGTGTGTGTGTGTGTGTGGTAGAAAAAGAAGCACAGAAGAGACTATGAACTTAGGAAGGAGTTGGAGGACACAGAATCAGTTAGAGGAGGAAGAGACAGAGCTGGAAATGACGTAAATATAGTATTCAAAACTGAAGTTCTCAAAACATTGAATTTTAAAATTAAGAAAAATCCTGTTTGTCTGAGGATCTGGCCATTGCTAACACTCCATACCTAACTGCCCTGCCTATGTTACTGTTATTGCACTCTCAGATGATTATGTTTATGGCTTCTTATCCATTACGAGTACCACACTTTCAGATTTTCTTTAGAGCTTCCTAACCTTCTCTACTTCTCTCCCCACCCCTTTCTTTGTTCTGAATTCTGAAGTTCTATGTTCACCCAGGGACATGAGAAATCATACATGGTGGTTTACAAATCACATTATTTAATTGCTGTTGGCTTTATGCTCTCATAATTTTCATTCTTATCTTCCCACCTCTTGAACAAGGACATTCTCTACCATACTAAGCATCCTGCTATCTCAGTATAGGTTACAAACTCTTCATGGACACTTCTCCTATAGATCCTATGCTGTTGTCATTGACCTAATACTTATTTCCTACCTCAGTATAGATCACAAGCTCTCCCCATGGACATTTCTTGTAGATTTGATGCTGTTGTCATTGACACGATGGTCATTGGTTTCTTACCCCTTTGTTATTTACTTCCTTCAAATATCATCTTGTCTCTGATTCTTCCTTACCATTATCCACATTTGCTTTATTTCTCTCCTCAAGACCTATTACCATCCTACAGTAAATACAATCTATTTAATGTGTACCTGTATTCCTTAAATTTATCTTCTAACAAAAGCATGTAAAAAATCAAATCAGGGCAGGGGAGATGAAAAGAGAAGCTGTGTGTAGAGTAAGCTGCCCACCGTCGAGAGTGCAGCTCCAGGCTGTGGAAAGGAACTGTTGGGAATTGGTGGGTGACTTCTGCCAACTGTGGGGGATGCTCAGAGGCACAAGCCAGACAAAATTGATGTGTAGCTGTCCCCAGGGCCACTGCACAGAAAGTTGTGTATGTGTGGGACAGCCCGCATGAAAGAATGGTCCTGAAGCAGTAGAGTTCAAAGGTGCAGTCACTGTCTCAGACAGCTGCAAATGATCTCTGTTCCAAATCATTGCCTACCTCCCTACCACCTTGGAGGGAGCTTATCCCAGCCTGAGACATCCCAACTACCACTGTTGTGTTTGCCAAGGTACCCAGTACACCTTTAGATACTCTTGGCCTAGTCTGCAACCCCTCAGGTACCTGTCCCAGGTTAAGGACACACGGGATGAAGAAATTTCTGAGGCTGAATCAATATGGTTCATAATTAAAAAGAATTTACAAAGCTCATTCATTTTTTGTCATCAAAAGAATACATTTGAGAGATAAAAAACAACCAGCCTGGGGTTGATATTTGCCATGAGCACTTGAGGGTGCTGGCCAGGTCATAATTCCAGCTCCTTTTCTCAAGGTGGGTCATGGCCCTCCCCAACCCAGCTGCTCAGCATCCTCCAGAATACACTGCTAGCCTCGGGGAAGGTCCCCGGAGTTTAGCCTTGTTGGGATCTTAGTCTAGGAATATAGGCTTGCTTTGTGTATGGGTAGCAGAGATCTCATATAGTTTGATGGAAATCTACTGAGGTAAAAAAGAACTGCAATTGGAATTTTTAAAAAAATGATTAAGTTAAAGTGAGGTCATTCCGGTGTACATTCATTCTAAAGGACTAGCTTCCTTTTAAAAAGGATAAATCTGGACACAAATTCACATAGAGAGAAGACAACATAATGCGTCTAGGAAAATTCAGCCATTTGTAAGCCAAGGAGAGAGGTTGGAACTTATACGTTCCTCAGAGTCCACAGAAGGAGCCACCCTGCTGACTGTAATTCAGACTTTTGCCTCCAGAACATGAAAATATATGTGTGCTGGGTAAGCCCTGAAATTTGTAGCAGTGCTGGCAAACTAATACACTCTTCTCTGTAATGCTAATGTAATTATCATTATGAATCCAAGAATGGCTTTCATGCTATTGGGACTGCAAAGCAATATATGTCTAATTTTTTCATTATATCTTCACTCTAAGATTTTGTTAACTTAATCAGATAATAAAATACTAATGGGTAATAGTCCTACATGCACAAATGTTTAATTCTTTCATGAATAATCATGACAGGTAATTTCTATATTTAATATCGTTTCACAGTTAAGGAATTCAGCTATGAAAATTATCACAGTACCTATCTCAGCAACAACTGGATTCAAACCAAAACATCTGGCTGCAAAGCCTCTACCTTTCCTACTTCCCACTGTATGCAGTATTTCTTAATATTGCTTGAGTTATGAGGAGTAGACTTAGTCACAGTAATCAATGTTCTATATATTTGAATATTTTCAAAATGTGTGTCAGTTAGTGACTATAAAAATATCTCCACTCTCTAGAAACTAAGACTAATTCCCTTCTCCTTCAGCTAGGTGGGATTTTGTGGCTACTCAGTGATGCTTCATGAACCACTTGAGCAGGTTTTAGAAGATTCCATGTCCTCTAGCTGGCTCTCCACAGCATGTGCTGATCCTAGAGATGGGATTTCCTTCAAGGTTTGTGGTACCCACTGAAAATGATTGAGGTGTTTTAAAAAACATTTAAAAACATTTGTGCATCAGAATCCTATGAAGGCTGCCTGCTAATGTAGTTAACAACCAGGGAACCCAGCCAGAGCTGGCTTAATGCTGTGTTTCAAGGAGTTAATATCTATGTTTCTGTTTCTAAGGATACTGATTTTTAAATTTTAACTGTATGCACAACATAGGAAGGATTCATCATAAAAATATATATCATTTGATTTCTTCCTCTTCCTAATGCTTACTCTTTTTAGCTCAGGTCATAATATGTGCTATTATTTTCTCTGAGGGTGCTGAACACTTGCCAATAATCTCTGAAGTAAAAACATCAAGTCAATACATTGGTAGACATTTACTTTGGATGCAGAACATTCAGCTTTCCTCATTTATAACATAGAAATAAAGATTTAATTTTACTGAATGGAATGTAAAATTCTCATTTAAAAATGTGAGTGTAATAAATTAGAATAATACTTAAAAATGGGCCGGGCGGTGGTGGTGCACGCTTTTAATCCCAGCACTCGGGAGGCAGAGGCAGGCGGATCTCTGTGAGTTCGAGGCCAGGCTAGACCGACAGCATCCAAAACAATACAGAGAAACCCTGTCTCGTAAAAACCAAAAAAAAAAATACTTAAAAGTGGTTCACACTGGTTATGTAGTCTTGAATACTCTAAAACTGATATTTACTAGCAATTTTTATTTTCTTCTTATACTTATTTTTATTATTCCCATAACTTTTAACTGATTCTTGGGATTTCATATCATGCACCCTGACCAACTTACTATCTAGTCCCTCCATATCTGCCCTTCACCCTTATAGTGTCCCCATGCAAAAGGACAAATAAAACCTAAATAAGTAAATAGACAGATAAAATATTAGCATAAAAGTTGAAAATAAATAAAATAAAAGGAAAGCAGGAATATTAATTTAAAAACCAACAAAACAAGACAAACTAACAAACAAACAAAAACTATTTGCCTCCTCCTTTTCTGCCTCTCCATTACCTTTTCATTTGTCTTAGTGGCATTGGGAGCTGCTGTGTATCACACAGTGTGTTTGCCCACACAGCGTTGCTTGCAAATGTTCACTGTGAAATGTGTTGTCGGTCAGTTTCAAGGCCTCTGGCTTCTGGTACACCTTCAGTACTGCACCCTCACTGAAACTCCTCTTGGATATCCTGCAATTGCTGGGAGCCAAGGCTATCCTGCAGCTATGTTTCTGCAGTCCCTTCAAGCACTCCAGTAGGTCATAGAAAAAGAAGATGTTAGGGAGTGCCCACCCAAAGCCCTGTATGTGTGTCTGGGTGGTAGCTGCATTGTTCTGAACAGGCTGCTGGGACATCTGCCCTCTCAGGTGAGGAGTGGGCCCACATTTCTCAAAGAGGGAGCTCTCATGGGGGGAGCTAGCTTTCCCATGGGCTCCCTGCCCTCAAGCTTGGGTAGATGTTAACATGGCACTGGTTGCAGCTTGACCCTCAGGCACTCACACAGCCTTAGGTGTTGTCCTGGACCCCAGGTAGTAACCAGAGCCACGGACATCAACACAGGCCCTGGCTGCCGTAGGGCCATGGATCTAGATGTGGCCCTTGGCAGCAGCATGGGTGGGCCTGGTTGACACAATGACCATAGGTGGCAGTTCAGGCCACTCAGATCAGCATGACCTGGCTGCAGAAAGTCCCTTGGCTCCCAAAATGGCTTGCTATAGGTGGCAGCTGAGAACCTAGGCATCTGTGTGGCCTTTGGTGGCAAAAGGCCATGGCTGCAGTAGGGCCATGGATCCAGATGTGGCCCTTTCATCAGCAGCGCAGGACTGGATACCACCATGGCCCCAGGAGGCAGTGTAGGCCACTCATATTGGCATAACCCCACCTTCAGGGTGGTTCTTAGACACCAGCATGTCCCAAGATAGGGGCCCAGACCTTGGCCATTCACATGACCTTATATGCTAACAGGTGCCATGGATATTACCACAGACTGTGGCTGTGGCCAGGCCACAAACCCATACATGGCCTTCGGCAGCAGCCTAGACCAGATGTCACCAAGGCCCCAGGGTGGCAAGTAGGCCTCCCACATGAGCCCATTCCTCACCATCTTTACCTCTTCAGATTTGTCTCCCACCACAGGACATGAGCCATGCTGCCGCCTTCCCTCTCTCCCCTACCCACTATATATTTGCTCACTGTAATGGCACTTGACTGCCTAGTGTGGCATCTGGTGGGCTGTCGTTTCTCCTCCCTGCCCAGGGCAAATGGCTCTGGGCAGGTGTGTGTGTCTCTATCTCTGCCTGCTTGATCCTCCCTATACTTGTTTTTTGTTCATTAAATTCATTCTTTGGCCATGGGGGGGAAAGGAAAGGAGAAGAACAAGATACAGATGATATGAATGGGAAGAATGGAAAAATGGACAGGGGAAGGGAAGTCAATATAGGAGAAGATGAGAAGTGATTGTAAAATCCGTAAGGAATATTTTTTAATTTTACCTAAAATTACACACACACACACACACACACACACACACACACACACAATACACTCAAAGAAGTGAACTACAGTGAAGTAGGATGAGGAAGGACTACATATATGAAGCTATATGTGAGTAATAAAAACCTAGTATCAGACATGAGAAATCTCCCTTTCTGCAAATGGATGTCCAAGAGACACCTAAAGCAACACAAGATGCTGTTCTTACTCTTGGTCGTCTCCCAGAAGTTGTATGTGTGCTGGATCTGATCTGTAAGCTTCCTCCTTGATGTCTAGCTTTTATAGCACCAGAAGTTGCTATGCAAGATGCCACGAGAGGAAGCAATCAATAGTTCTACCCAGTCTTGTTGCCTACGACCTACAACAATGACGGCAAAGGAAAGATATGTCTAAAGGTACAATGGTGGTATTCATAACTTGGCAGTAACAAATAGCAATCTAATTGGATCTGAGGCCAGCTCAACAAGAACAAAACTGTGTCCAGTATTAGAAACCTAGTCAAGAACCCAGGGCTAGTAAGGTTGTGGATCTTAGAGGAGATCTACTATTACCACTTTAGTAGGCCAGCACACTTCCTTAATTGTAATCTTACACTTGCCCTTATATACAGAGATGGGTGCAGCTCTCACTCATCAAAGCAATTTCAGTTTTTCAACAGATTGAGAGCATCACAGAAAACCACAATTCGTCAAAATGCAGAGATCAACCAATTCTGCTATACCCAGCTCCAGGTAATACATCTGCAACACAACCCCTGACCCTAAGGCTCAGAGACTATCAATAGAGAGAAGGTGAAAAGTCTGTAAGAGCCAGAGGACCACGAAGACTTTAATGAAATTGTGTCTCCTAGAAATTATAGGAAAACTACAACCACGATACCTCAATAGCATGATTGCTTAAAAGAAGACCTGAACAATGTCAGCCCCCACAGACCTACTAAGGTGGAAAAAGAAATCTCATGGGGACTCACACCTAGACAAAGAGCTACAGGCAACTAATGATGGCTAAGAGATGGAGAATTACTATTCCCTGGAGATGATATCCCTAGTCGGTTATCCAATACCTGGCGGTCAGTCCTGAAATATCTACACACTGCAGACTTAACTGGATTCAGCAGGTTTTATACTATTGTCCTCTTTGTTTCCCTTTATCCATAGCATCAGAATTTATTGCATCTGAGAATTCCCTTTGTATTCCTTCTTAGCATTGTTTTCAACAACTGGAATGCAGAGCAACCCAAACACACCTTAGATAACAAATCCACCACTAAAGCACAAGATGGCTTTGTACGAGCTTCAGTACAGTTTTACCATTTAGGCAATTTTCTCCTCGGCAGTGTAGGGCCACAACCTGTTCTTTTCTGGGAAGGCAGGTACCAGGAACATGTTTCAGACTTTCTATGTTCTCTAGAACAAATGGTGAAACAAGGCTAAAATTCATTTTTGCATTTATGTCATAATTTAGTTATGGCTTTTGATTCACAACATCTCTGGCTTGCCCAGTTGTAATGATGGTTTTATTCATCATGAGGCAAGCGAATGGAAAGTTACTACAGTCATGGTGTATCACAGGAACCAGAGTATGGATTTTTCCCCCTCTTCACTTATAATGAAAACCTTTGCAACAAGTTGGTGCAGGCTTGGAGTTTCTAAAGTTGAAAGTGGTAGAATGGGAACATTTTTCTTTCTCAAGGCTATAACTTTATTTTAGCCCACCCAATTCAAGAGGGAAGTTGTAGAGAAAATGGGATAAGCAGTCAAACCTTGGTCTCCTTTGCAGTGGCTCACAGAGCCCGTGGGCTATTCAACTGCTAGTTCTGGAGCTCTAACAAAAGACTTTGCCTAAAGGCAAATGTCCCAGGGAGTCACTTTCCCCTGGCTAGCCTGGCAGCTCTGCTCCAGGCTAAACTTATGGCTTTCATTTACCTTACAATTCCGCAGCTTTAACAATGTTATTTAATATAAAGTCCAATTTCAGATTCCTATGCTGTTAAAAGAAATTATCACTAATGGGCTTCAGTAGCTCTTCCTTTCATAAACTTAAATGATATTAAAATACGAGCCTTTGCTGATGAAGCTGTACTAGACCACACAGATCTCATCAACACCAATGTCTGAGTTCTAAACAGAAGGGGAGAAGCCAGTTTATGACAATGACAAAGATACAGGAGATCTGGGACAGAATTGAGTCAAGTGTATGTTAACAACAAATGTCTCTGATACAGCATGATGATTCACATTGAACTCTATAGAAAAACACCTTGAAAAAAATGGATAAAATGTTAGGTCAGGGAAATATAATTGTGTACAAGGAAGAACAAGATGAAAATGCAATAAGACAAGAACAATTAGAACTAGATTTGGAGAGATGGCTCCACAGCTAAAAGTACTTGGTGCTCTTCCAAATGGCTGCAATCCAGCTCCCAGTTCCCATGTAAGGTGGCTTAAGGCGACCTGTGAATTCATCTCCAGAAATACATGCCCTCTTTAGGTCTTTGCACAAACATCCACCTATACATAATCACATGCATACACATGCACTAACTCACACCCACACCCACTCCACTCCCCCCACACTCTTAGGCACAGTCACAGCACACACACACACACACACACACACACACATACATGCACGCACACACGCACGCACGCACATGCACACACACACACACACACACACACACACACACACTACACCAAAACGTCATAAATCTGGCTACCAGATTCTTGTAAAGAACCTATGAATTGATTCCTGTTTTAACCATTGTAATTTTGGATCAGAAATAAAACATTCTAGTGACACTCTGAGAAATATCCATCTCTGCTGAATTCTGGGAGAAATAATGTACATATGGAGTTTAAGGAAAGTGGCTGCTTAGAGGGTTATGAATGTGCATCTGAAGTCCACTCTGATCAAAAGCAGCAAGCAGAAGTCAGCTCCAGAGTAGTTGTTCAAGTGTGCTTTTTGTGTGTGTGTGTGCTGGGAGAAACACTATGACCAAAAACCATTTGGGGAAGGAAAGGGTTAATTTTTAATTTACTGCTTATGTCCATCACCCAGCAAAGCCAGGGCAGGGGATCACGGCAGGGACCTGGAGACAGAAACCAGGCAGCTACACTGCTTATGACTTGCCCACCTCTGTCATGCTTTCCTTCCTTCCTTCTTCCTCCCTCCCTCCCTCCTTCCCTCCCTCCCTCCTTCCCTCTCTCTCTTCTTCCCTCTTCCCCCTCTTTCTTTATCCCCCCTTTCTCTCTTTTATAAATTACTTCAATTTTAAATAGCTTGCTTGACATGTCAATCCCAGTTCCCTCTCCCTCCCCTCCTCCTTCACTCCCCCACCATGCCCCCCAGCCTCTCAACCTATCGTACCTCCCTCTACATAGGGGATATCCAGAGTCTGTCATTTCACTCAGGGCAGGGTCCAGGCACTCCCCTAAGAGTCCAGGCTGAGAGAGCATCCCTCTTTGTGTTATGAACACACGAAGTCCATTTGTATGCCAGGGATAAACATTGATCTACTGCCAAGGGCCCCATAGATTGTCCAGGTCTCTTCACTGACTCTCACACTCAGGGGTTCTGGATCAGTCCCATGCTGGCCTCCCAGCTGTCGGTCTGGGGTTCAGATCAGCTGTCTCTGCTGGTTTCGCCTGCCCATTCTTTGCCAATTTGCTCATCGCTCCTCTCTCTCTCTGTCACTGGGTTCTCTGGGTACAGGTCAGTGTTTAACTGGGTGTTTGCCTCTGCTTCCATTAGTCACTGGATGAAGGTTCTAGGATGGCATATAAGGTAGATGTCAAGTTCTTTACCAGGAATGGGCGTTTAAGGTAGTCTCACCACTATTGCTTAGCTTGCCAGTTGGTATCATCCTTTTAGATCTCTAGAGGTCTCATTGGTGCCAGATCTCTCTTCAAACCTATGACTCCCTCTATTATGATATTTTCCATCCTGTTCTCCCCTTATTCTATACCCCCTCCACTCAACCTTCCTGTTCCCCCAAGACCAACTCTCTCCTCCTTTGCTCTCCATCTCTTCTTCCCAGCACCCACCCCAGCCCACCTCCTACAGTGTTCCCAATCTATTCAGGAGATTTTGCTTCATTCCTCTTCTCTGGGGTACCATGCATATCTCTCTTAGTTTCTTTCCTGTTTCCCAGACTCCCTGGTAGTGGGATTGTAGGCTGGCATTCCCCTGATATATATCTCTAAAATCCATATATGGGTAAGTACATACCATGTTTGTCTTTTGTGACTGGGTTACCTCACTCAAAATGGTTTCTTCTAGTGCCATCCATTTACCTGCAAATTTCAAGATTCCATTGTTTTTTTCTGCTGAGTAGTACTCCATTGTGTAAATGTACCACATTTTCCCTATCCACTCTTCAGATGAGAGGCATCTAGGTTGCTTCCAGGTTCTGGCTATTACAAATAATGCTGCTACGAACATAGTGGAACAGATGTCCTTGTTGTATGGATTTGCATCTTTTGGGTATATGCCTAAGAGTGGAATTTTTGGGTCTTGTTGTAGATTGATTCCCATTTTTCTGAGAAATCTCCATACTGATTTCCAAAGTGGGTGTATGAGTTGGCACTCCCACCAGCAGTGGGGAAGTGTTCCCCTTTCTCCACATCCTCTCCAGCATAAAATGTCAGTGGTGTATTTGAGTTTAGCCATTCTGACAGGAGTAAGATGGTATCTCAGAGTTGTTTTGATTTGCATTTCCCTGATGGCTAAGGATATTGAGCATTTTCTCAAGTGTCTCTCAGCCATTTTAGACTCCTCTATTGGGAATTCTCTATTAGTCCTGTACCCCACTTTTTAATTGCATCCTTTGGTGTTTTGGAGACTTGCTTCTTGAGTTTTTTGTAAATTTTGGAGATCAGCCCTCTGTCAGATGTGGGAGATCTTTCCCATTCTGTGGGCTGCCTTTTTGTCTTGTTAACTGTGTCCTTTGCCTTACAGAAGCTTTTCAGTTTCAGGAGGTCCCATTTATTAATTGTTGATCTCAGTGTCTGTGCTACTTGTGTTATGTTCATGAAGCTGTCTCCTATACCACTTCATTGAAGAGTATCTCCCACTTTCTCTTCTAAGAGTTTCAGTGTGGTTGGATTTATGTTAAGGTCTTAGATCCATTTCAACCTAAGTTTTGTGCAAGGCGATAGACATGGATCTATCTGCAGTCTTCTGCATGCCAATATCCAGTTATGCCAGCACCATTTGTTGAAGATGCTTTCTTTTTCCATTATATAATTTTAGGTTCTTTGTGAAAAATCAAGTGGTCATAGATGTGTGGGTTAAAATCAGGGTTTTCACTTTGATTCCATTGGTCTACCTGCCTATTTTTGTGCCAACACCAAGATGTTTTCAGGACTATAACTCTGTAATAGATCTTGAAATCCGGTATGGTGATGCCTCCTGAAGTTCCTTTATTGTATAGTGTTGTTTTAGCTATCTTGGGCCTTTTGTTTTTCCATATAAAGTTGATTATTGTTCTTTTCAAGGTCTGTGAGGAATTGTGGTGGAATTTTGATAGGGATTACATTGAATCTGTAGATTGCTTTTGGCAAGATTGCCGTTTTTATTATGTTGATCCTACCAATCCAAGAGCATGGGAGATCTTTCCACTTTCTTGTATCCTCTTTGATTTCTTTCTTTAAAGACTCAAAGTTCTTGATATACAGGTCTTTCACTTCTTTGGTTAATGTTATCCCCAGATATTTGATCCCATTTATGGCTATTGTAAAGGGTGACGTTTCTCTGATTTCTTTCTCAGCCACTTTATCATATTTATATAATAGAGCCACTGATTATTTTGAGTTAACCTTGTATCTTGCCACTTTGCTGAAGGTGTTTGTCAGATCTAGGAGTTCCCTTGCAGAGTTTTTCGGGTCACTTGTGTAATCTATCATATCATCTGCAAATAGTGAAAGCTTGCCTTCTTTTTTCCTATTTGTTTCCCCTTGATAGCCTTTTGTTGTCTTATTGCTCTAGCTAGAACTTCAAGTACAATATTGAAGAGATATGGAGAGAGTGGACAGTCTTGTCTTGTTCCTGATTCTAGAGGAACTGCGTTGAGTTTCTCTCCATTTAGTTTGATGTTAGCTGTTGGTTTACTGTATATTGCTTTTATTATATTCAAGTATGTTCCTGTTATCCCTAATATCTCTAGGACCTTTATCATGAAGGGGTGCTGGATTTTGCCAAAGGCTTTTTCAGCATCTAGTGAAATGTTCATGTGTTTTTTCTTTTTCAGTTTGTTTATATGGTGGATTACATTGATAGATTTTCTAATGTTGAACCATCCCTGCATTCCTGGGATGAAGCCTACTTAGTCATGGTGGATGATTTTCTGATGTGTTCTTGAATCTGATTTGCTAGTATTTTATTGAGTATTTTTGCATCAATGTTCATGAGGGAAAATGGTCTATAGTTCTCTTTCTTAGTTGTGTCTTTATGTGGCTTGGGTACCAAGGTAATTGTAGCCTTGTAAAAATAGTTTATCAGTGAGCCTCCTGCTTCTATTGTGTGGAACACTTTGAGGAATGTTGGAATTAGCTCTTGTTTGAATTTCTTCTTCTTTCCTCCATTTGCCTTCAAAAAAAAGGAAAAAAAGAAAAAAAGAGCAGGCCTCTCAGGGATATCCAACTAATACAATCTAATAAGATACCATAAGTCTTGGCACAAACTCTTGTATCACAACTGGACACAGCAACCCAGTAGGAAGAAAAGTTTCATATTGTTGGTTGTCCCACAAGAACACCAAGCTATACAATCATAAGGTACGTACATAGGACCTATCTCAGACTCATACAAGATCTGTGTTTGTTGCTTCAGTGTCTATGAGACCCTATGTACCCTGCTTAGTTGATTCTGTGCACCACATTCTCATGGTACCCTTGTCCCCTCTGGGTCTTATAATCCATTTTAGGTTCCCATGGTTCTCCTTAGTGTCTGACTGTGGGACTTTGCATCTGCTCCCTTCAGTTGCTGGATGACACCTCTCTGGTGACAATTAGGCTTTCCACTATGAGTTTTTTTACCCCAGTCCTGTTTGATTCTATCTACCCTGGGTCTCTGGGCTGTCCTGCCTCTGGTTCCTGGTCATACAGGCAGTATCAGGCATGGGCTTCTTCTAATTTCATCGGCCTCAAATTTGACCAGTCATGGGTTGGCCACTCCCACAAGTTCTGTTCCACCATTTCCCTAGCACCATGTTGCAGGCAGGACAGATTGTAGGTTGAAGGTTTTATGGCTGCTTTGCACTGAACATGGGCTGTTAGGGCTCTGTATCCCCATTACTAGGAGACTTCTCTAAGGTCACTCTCTTAGATTCTAGGGAATTTCCCTTGCATTGAGTTTCTGCATAGTCCCATAGTATCCAAATATCCCCCAATTCTAGTCGTCTCTTCCAGTACTTTCTCTTCCTTCCCCCAACCCCTGATTAATCTGTCTCATTCACATATCCACCCACTCTCAGTCCATCCACAAAATCTATTCTATTTCCCCTTCCCAGGGGAGCCATGTTTCCCTCACTTGAGTAATCCTTGTTACCTATCCTCTTTGGGTCTGTGGATTGTAGCATGATTATCCTTTACTTAACAGCTAATACCTACTTATAAGTGAGTACATATCATGTTTGTTTTTCTGAGTCTGGGGTACCTCCCTTGGGATGACCTTTTCTACTTCTATCCATTTGCCTTCAAATTTCACAATATCATTGGTTTTAACAGCTGAGTGATAATCCATTATATAAATGTACTCTTCTTTATATATTCTCTGGTTGAGGGATTTCTAGATTGTTTCCAGCTTCTAGTTATTCTGAATAAAGCTGCAATGAACATAGCTACATCTTTATTATACAGCACAGGCCTACCTAGCTAGCATTGGTACCAACTACAATGGGCTGGGCTAGCCCAAATAAATTACCATTTAATAATGCTCACAAATCAGTCTAAACTGGGTAATTTTTTACTTGAGTTTCTCTCTTCCCAGGTGACTCACTGTTTGTGTCAAACTGGCTGCAGTTTCTAGCTGTAACAACAATCGTACCAGATACAGTGACACCATCTAAGCAGATTACATCTATCACATGTTCTGTGGGTCGTAAAGCTTATTCAACATTTTCTAGATTCTTTCACTCCCTACAAGAAGCTGTGTCAATTATGCTTCATCTCTGTGCAGCTGAGGAGATGCCCACAATATGCTGAAGCCTCCAAGTTGTTTTTGTGTGAGGGTGCTACTGATTCTTGTGAATTTACAGGGACTTTCATCTTGTTTCTATTACTGCCGTCCAATTTTGTTCATTTATATACTTATAAATGTTTAGACTGAACGTTATAAAGCCAAAAGTAAACACTTGACTCTCATATACTCACACATATATGTATAAATAAAGTATATATATATGCATGCATTATTATTTAAAATGTGATATGCTGATATCTAGGACATATATATATATATATATATATATATGTGTGTGTGTGTGTGTGTGTGTGTGTGTGTGTGCATACCTACACTGAGCACTATTTATTTTACTCTCCACAAAAAAAGTATGTTGAAATCCTAACCCTCAAAGTGATGTTTTAAAAGTGGGGATTTAGAGAGATCATTGAGATTATGTGAGGCCATGAGGGTAGGGTCCCCATCAGGACTTCCTAACTTTCCAGAAGACTTCAGAGGAGTTCTTTCTCCCAACAACGTGTGCACACAAAGAGAGGATAGCTGTCTTAAAGTCATGGAGAGGGCCCTCTCCAGAACACACCCCTGCTGGCACCCTGGTATGAAACTTCTATCTATGACACTTTTAGAAGGAAATGCTTGTGGTTTAATCTATCTAGTCTGTGCATTTTGTTATGATGTGAACTGAAATCATTTGCTTAGGTTGATCAATTGAAGTTATTATGCTCAAATATTGATTATCAGCATTACACTGTGAAGTCAGCCCACATATATGGTTAATAAAAAGAGGCATGAAGTTGAAGTTCTTTCTTTTGAGTATTCTAAAGAAGTCCTCAGCCTCAGACCTATGGTGACACTTAAGATCTTCCTTTTTGGTGATTTTAATTCACAACAAAGCCTTATCAGTTATAGGCAATAGTATACTTAGTTCTCCAGACTGAACAGAGTTTGAATAGCCAAATCTTTGTTTATTAAACTCCACCTGTGATGGAACCACGATTATTTTACTCTGTTTCTGTGGGCTCTCCTATTTTGAGTCCCTAACCTAAGAGAGGTTGGGTAGTAGTTCTCTTTCTGTATCTGGCCTACTCTCCATAATGTGTGGCCTTTACTTCATCTGGGCTATCAAAATGGAGATTCCTCTCTCATTTTCAGATTTGGAGAGCAACACTGTATTTGTAAACATCACACCTTTAATTAGCTGTCTTCACTAGACAAGTAGTTTGGATCTGAATCTTGAATTCTTTCAATACCAGTAATACAACAAATGTGAGACTATAAATAACCCCTCTACATACAAACACACTCACATACACGCACACACACTGTCTCACACACACGCACACACACACACACTATCATATTGAAGGTATAAGCATAATAAATTGCAGAGACATTTATCCTTTTTGCCATGGTGCCTGTATTGAAGGGTCTACTCTCCTTCACACCTTTACCAACATTTGTTTCTCTTAATTATGGCTTTTCTAAATGGATGAGATGATACCTCCTTGTGTTTTGACCCAAAATGCCTGGAGGCTTAGTGACTATATAGCTTATTTATTTATATTTTATCGTTTTATTTTGGAACACTCTGAAAATGATACATCTGGAGACAAGAAGGAGCTGGTGGGGACATATTGGGACCTGCTATAGACCATGCTGGAAACAGGAGATCCTTCAGTGCTTGTCCTATTACCCCTGAAGTATCAAACCTAGGGCATTCACAGAATTAACTTGTTGGCATGGGTAGCCTCCTGTGCCTTCAGGAACCACCTCACACCAAATGTCAGCCTTTTCTATTTGCTATCTGTCTGTGATTAATAAACCTATTTATCTTAGCTTGTTAGAGCGCTGTGCCTTCTCAAACAGATGGCAACAATGGAAATATAAACCCTAGTGCAGTGATCTGACGTGGTGATAAACACTATGAGTCCACTTGCCACTGGTCGTCCTATCACTGATGATAACTATTTCATACTAAAACCATGACACTCTACACAGCACATGCAAATATCAAACTCTTATTGTTTTATGTTTTATCTCTCACTTACTGATGTGCCAGCTGTCTGCAAATCATCTCATATACTGAGCTTCTCCAGTTTTACATTTCTGTTGCTCCTTGGCTTTCCTTGGGGATCTGAGCTCTCAGTTTTGTGATGATGTTTGTCCTGTAAAGCACATTTCAATTGTAAAGAATTTGAAAATAAAAAAAAACATCACACATTGAAAATCAAAATCAGCCAGACTGCATACTTCATTTCTAGCTTTCTACTTGTGATCTCTGAAATTTTTCTTAAACCTGAGACCATGTTCTTTTAGTTTTTAGCTTAATTTGAGTCTTTCATAAGAGGAGGTCACAATCATCTTTCACACTACTTTTTTCCAACTTGCAATGTTATTGTTTATAATATAACTTTTGTAATTTCCAGTCAGCACAGTGAAGATTCTTTTGGGTTGCTAATTCAAATAGGCTTTTGTTTAATCTGATTAGTGGCATATTTAAAAGTTTTGTGAATTTATTTCCTTTATAAACACTGGTTACATGCCACTTCTTATACTTTAGGCTATTTCTCTACTATGATTTTCTATACTTTTAACTGTTTGACTAGTGGTCTTTATTTGGGCTAATACCATCTGAATTTTCATTATCTGAGATAGATTTTGATTAGTTTTCATATCCTGTCACTGTTTTCCTTTTTAGCAATTATTTTAGAGAACCCTTATTTTTATTGTTCTTTGCTTCCATTGTTGGTTCTAATGACAAAATCAGAAATGCAGTCCAATTATGTCCACTTCTGCTGTACCCTGGCACACGTCCCCTGGACAGGCTCATCTGAGTTCACACATTACTTGATGGACACTGTTTCCCACCACTTCATGGACAATGGTGTCCATCCCCAGGTGGATGCTGTTTTCTGCAGATGGAGTTTCTTTTCCACATGGTCTCCTTGCCATTTTGCCTCAAATAAACACACAGAGGCTTATATTAATCATAAACTGTTGATCGATGGCTCAGGCTTCTTATTGACTAGCTCTCTCTTAATTATTAACCAATAACTATTATTCTATATATTTTTCATGCCCTTATCTTTACCAGAGAATTCCTAGTGTCCTATCTCCTAGTAGCTACATGGTGTCTCTCTCATGGCTTCTTCTCTGCATCCTCTCTCCAACATACTTCCAGTCTGGTAGCCCTGCCTATATTTTCTGTCTGGCTATTGGACAATCAATGTTTTATTCATAAACCAATAAGGAGAAATATACGCAAATTAAATCCCTCATCAGTTTCCCATCCATGGATGCATGTTGTTTCCCATTTCCAGATGGACACTGTTTACTACCCTTGGCTGGATGCAGGTTTCCATTCCCAGATGGATGCTGTTCTCTACCCCTGGATTGACACTGTTTCCCAACTCCAGATGGATGCCATTTTCCATCCCTGGATGGATGCTCTTCTCTACCACTGGATGGACACTGTTCCCTACCCCTGAATGGAGTCTGTTTCCCAACTCCAGATGGATGCTGTTTTCCATCCCCGGATAGATGCTGTTGCCTACTCTCTGCAACAGCATACGAGAGCCAGAAATTGTCCATGGCAGACTATTCTGTAGTTTTCAAATTCCTCTGTCATTGAGGTAGTAACCAGCCTGTCAGTTCTCGGCATTCCTTCACAGGTTTCTTGGTGACACTTCTCCATTTTCAGCAGTGAACCTTGAAGTTACAGTCCATGTGGTTCTTCACCATGTCTCTTTATCACATTATTCTTATAGAGTTGGAATGTTTGAGTAGATTCTACTCCAGCTAATTTTCCTCTGACACTACCTATTATCAACAAAGTTTAATTATACTCGCTAGTTTGTTTTTTTCATTTGGACACAAACTCTGCAATTTCAGCCAAAGACACTGTGAAATGACACTCCGTAAACAGGCAATAAATTTTTTATTCTCTCTGGTCCTCCTGTTATAAGCTAGACAGGATTCCCTTGATTCCTCTGTTCAAGAGTTTCTGTTGTTGGCAACCCTATCCTATAGTGTCTTATTTCTAAATTTAACGTCCTTTTTATATTCATAAAAACTGAACTTTCTCCTTATTTCTAATTTTCCTGTCATGCAGAACTTGATTCAGAAGAGTGGGCAGAATAACCTTAAAGGCATCTAGAAGTGGAATCACACACAGACTTTGACATGTCTTATAAACTGGCTGAGACACAGAGTAATTAAAAGACAAAATGAAGTCGATGTGTAAGTGAAGGCTGAATGCATTAAAGCCTTTGTAATTCTACCCTTTTCCAAAGGCATTAGTCTTGCATTTTTGTCTGCAGATGTCATTACCAGATAACATTGTTTCATATAAAGTATAGCACTATATTAAGCTCAGTTAATTTGGTATTAAACTATGTTAATTACAATCCCAAGAACATATTAATCCATTCCTACATATATTATGTAAATTCAAGGAAAAGAAAAAAGCATGCATTAAACAAAAGGAATAATACAATAAATCTTTGCAATAGCCACAGCATATATTACCATAATATAGTTTAGACCTAAGAAAACTAGTTGATCAGTGTTTCTAGTAGTTTTCATGGAAACAAATCACCTGGTCAAACTGTATTCTAATTTCCAAAATAATGCAGTCTTCCATCCAATATTTTGAACCCTTTCACATTTGACTAAAAAGTTGCTTCTGACTTAGGCTACCTATTTGAGCACTGTCCTAGTGGATTCAAATGCCATTTGAATTTAGTCGATTTAAACAATCTGTGGGACTTTAGATACTTTTGTTGTGGCAATGAGTAGCAAAACCATAGTCTATGAAGTTCAGAGATGATTCATCTTCTACTGTTTGTTATTATGCGTCAAAATAACCTCAATGTTCAACTGTTTAAAAATAGTTATTCTCCTACAACTCAGCAAGTCAAGGTGTTGCAATTTATCTCAGTGTCTGTAGTTGCCGCTGGTCTTGAGGTTCAGTCAATTTCTTGACTGCCTCTAGTCTGAAGGTTCTAACTGAGAGCAGGATCCCATTTACAAGTTCTATCTTCTGGAGGCCCCTGCCCATTGTTATTTGTGCCTTCCTAAAGCATTGCTTCTTAAATAGGTACTTAGTTTTCTCCAGGTGAAGGATGAAAAATGCAAGCACCTAAGAGTCACAGTGTTGTCTAATACAGGAATAGTGTACTACACTTTTCACTATATTATTCCTGTTAGAAGAACCTGAATACATTCATTTCACACAGAGAGGAGCCTGGATACCAGGAGGCAGGTATCACTGTTCCCCATTTTGAAGTCCGTCTAGTTGTTTTACTTTTTAAAAGGATGTACAGATCTACTCTCAGCAACCACTTTAAAACATTCTGTTATTTCTATAGTTTCACTTGTTACTGATTTTCTACCTTTCAAAATGAATCATTTTTAAGTAAAGCAGGTACTAACCAGATGTGTGTTATCACATAGCAATGATCTCTGCTGTCAACAGAGTAAGGGTTGTGATGGTGCATATTTTTAACTCCAGAACTTAGGAGATGAATGCAGGAGATTCGGAAATTCAAGATTATCTCAAACATAGTGTGTTTGATATATACCTAGGCTATATATATAAAGATCATGTCTCAGAAAAAGCAAAAGAAATTAAATGCATATTAGTTAGTAGGGAGCTAAGATTGTCTCTGTAAATGGCATGAGTTATGGCTTGAATGAAAGTGGACCACATAGGCTTATAGGGAGTATCACCATTGGGAGATGTGTTCTTGCTGGAGTGGATGTAGCCTGGATGGAGGAAGTATGGGTGGGCTTTGAGGTTTTAGATGCTCAAATCAGGCCCAGTGTCACTTTTTTCCTGCTGTCTGCTGATCCTGCTTTAGAATTCTCAGCTACCTCTCCAGCACCATATCTGCCTGCATGCTGCTCTGATTCCTGCCACAACAAAATGGACTAAACCTCCATATTGTAAGACAGGCCCAATTAAATGTTTTCATTTATGAGAGTTGCCGTGGTCATGGTGTCTCTTCCCAGCAATAGACAGTGTAACTAAGACTACATGGTCATTTACATCTAATCTTAAAGACAACACACATACATGCATCTGTTATAACAGAAAAAGTAACAGAAAATTTAGGAATAAATCTTTGGAGGTGTACCTGTAGGAATCGTAGTTGGGAGGGAAATTATCCTCATGAAATAAGAAGGAATCTTGGTTCAGCGTGACTTAGTTGGCCAGACTGGCTGTAACTTCTGGGGTCTGACACAAAGTGGCTTATTTTTTTTACATATTTAAACACAATAAAACTTTGGGAAATGTTTTCTCTGGATAATTATCATGATAAAGTCAAAGACATGACTACATGCTTTTGTAGAGCACATGTGGTTTCTTAACCATGGATAAGTTCTATATTGACTTGAGTAATGATGCTAATGAGTCTGAGGGATTAGGGTGAGGCCTGGATGCACAGAATAGCAAAAGAAGAATAGGTTAGTAACAAACAGCATCCATTCCATCCTTCCTGGTGAACAGGTGTCAGCTTCTTTCATTGAAGCAAAAAGCCTGTGTGTTTAACAATTCTGGTTTCTCTAATTCTCTCTGTAAGCACATGAACTTCACATCCTGCAACATCTCCCCATTTTTAATTTTTTAAAGAAGGAGTAGTATCTGTAACAGAGGCCATAATTGAATTCATTGCCTTTATTGCTAGTCTAATTAATATAGTCAAGCATAAGAGAGTTATAATAGGTAACAGAGGACCAAGGGAAGGAAAAAGCCAATTTAGCCATAATGGCCATTCAAAAGTTGCTTGAGAGAATTTGTGTATCTCTCTATGCAAATCATTAATTTGATTATAAATAGTATGGGGAAAAATCTTACACATTAAAGCAAACTATCCCAGGAAATTGTTGGCAACCAAGACTATATTTGAATAACAAATAATCTATAGTAGCTCTATTTTGTAAAATTGTGATCTTCAATTCACCCATTTTTTGATTAATGTCTGCCAATACATTTACTATACTATTAGTCAGATTACTAATTATGCAGGTCATTTTGAGACGTCTCCTTGTATTCCAGCAACTATTCCTGGATAATGAAAATAAAAAATTACAATGTGGTAACAATAATACTGGATACAGTAGATGCAAAGAATCATCAAAATTCTTAGGGAGAGCTCTCTTAATTCTGTTGATTGAAAGCAAAGAAAAAAATGGGTGTAATATATCCTATTCCACATAACCTTTATAACATGCAGGAAGGTCAGTGTAAGTATCATTTTCACAAAAAAATATCCAATCCCAAATGTAGTTGTTTATCAGAGGGAAGAATTCGATAAGGGATATAATTGCAATAAGAGGGGCATATAAATACATTTAAATCATAAGCAGCAGGCAAATGGATGACACTAGAAGAAACCATCCTGAGTGAGGTAACACAGTCACAAAAAGAGAAACATAGCATGTACTTTCTCATATATGGATTTTAGACATAGATCTGGGAAGTGCCAGCCTACAATCCCATGGCCAGAGAGTCTGGGAAACAGAAACTTCATTCAGTGGCTAATGGAAGAAGAGGCACACTCCCACGGCTAAGTACTGAGCTGAACTCAAGAAAGCCAGTAACAGAGAGGGAGGACTGATGAACAAAGGAGTTAAGACTGGGCTGGTTTAACCCCAGAAACAACTGACCTGTCAAGGGTTAACTCTTGAATCCCAGGCTGATGCCTTGGAATCCAACATGGGACTGATCAAGACCCCCTGAATGGGGGTGTCAGTGAGGAGGCTTAGGTAATCTATTGAGCATTGGGCAGTAGATCAGTATTCATCCCGATTATACACATTTACTTTGGACTCCCATCCAATGATGTGAGATGAACTCTCACCCTGAACTCTTGGGGGGAGGGTCTAGGCCCTGCCCTGGATGAAATGACAGTCTATGGACACCCCTATGGAGGGCCTCACCCTTCCTGGGGAAATGAGGGGATATTGGAGGAGTTAGGGGGAGGGCACGGGAGGAGGGGAGGCAAAGGGAGAGGGACCTGGAACTGACTTGTGAACCAACCATGTTTCTAATCTAAATTTAAATTTAAAATTTTAATAATAAAAAAATAAACTCCTTAGTGGCTCTAAATGGTGTAGGAATCATGGGGTGGATTCAACTGTGTTTGGTTGAAAGTGTCAGTCTGTGGTTCCACATCCTTACAGAGCTGGGAAAGAGAGGATCAAGAGAAGGAAGAGAATGGAATGAATGACAGACCTTCCCCAATAACCAGCTACCCCAGATTGTGAATTCTGAATGGATTTCATTGACTGTTACTGAAACTGGGGTAGGGCAGAAGTCCACTGCCAAATGCCTTTTCATTTGAGAATCTCGGCTCATAATTGTTTTTTCAAAAGTCTCAGAAGGGTGTAGAAAAAAATCATAAGCAGCATGATTTAAAAAACCACCACTGACTGGAAAATTAGGAAATTCCCTTTGACTATGGGTGTGGTCAGATTCTATTTTGTCCACTGTTATTATGCATAATGCATTGTGAGTGTCTCCTCTGTTATATAAATACAGAAACATTGCTATTTTTAACTGCCATGTGCCAAAAGAAGCCAGAGTTATGTTCTAAACCACTGGCAACAGATAGAATTATTCTAGGTATAATAATATAAGCTTTGGTAAGCAATACATCAGATATTCTCTTTTTCATGTCCATACAATTAGAGTTTCAGCTACCAGAACTGTAACCAAAGGCTTTTTTGTCCTGCCCGGCTCCATAGCCATTTCTAAATAATCACTCAGATACTTAAGATTAATTATAAATATTTGGTCAAAGGCTCAGGATTATTACTAGCTAGCTCCTACATGTAAACTAACCCATTTCTATTCTGTGTATTGCCACGTGGCCTGTGGTTTACAGGTGGTGGTCTTGCATGTTGTTCTGTGGGCTACTGCTGATGTCTCCCAGACTCCACCTTTCAACTCCTGTATCTCTGCTTGGATTCCCTGCCTGGCTCTACCTACCCTGCCTTGCCACAGGTCAAAGAAGCTTTATTGCTCATCAACCAATGAGAGAAACACATACTCAAAACATACAGGAAGACATCCCACATCACAGAATTTTCTAAAAGTCCTTCTACAAAGTTGAAGTTTGAGTCTCAACATAGAGATTGTCCCTTTGCAGTGATGTGTCATGTTTGAGAAAATAGTGACAATTGAGCTTAAAAAATGCCATTTGAATTAAAACAAGAACCATGCATAATTTTACACTAAGTTTGTTGTTTGTGATTTTTTTCCATGAACGTATACTGTCTTTTGAATATTGATGCATTCAAAACTCCTAATTCATCTTATGTGCCGTGGGAAGACAATGTGTGATAAACTAATACTGAACCGAGATAAGTGTCAGAGGGGATTTTAAGGAAAGATTCACACATATTAATCAGAAGAACCATGCAGACAATAAAAATAAAAAAATGTCACTGAAGGCTAAGAAGACTCAAAAAGCTACTTCCATTAAAGATTCACAGCATTAACATTAACAAATTATTTATGTGTGGAATTTCCATAGGTATTTTAAAAATAATAAGCTAAAATCATTTCATGCATATCTTATGGTGCCCTGTAGTCTCTGAGAAAATGTGATGGATGTATAAGGCATATTAGAGTTAATTTTTAAACCTTGGTTATCTCTGTGTGTGTGTGTGTGTGTGTGTGTGTGTGTGTGTGTGTGTGCATTTGTGTGTGAGAGAGAGTACCTGTGCCTGTAGTCAGTTCTCTCCTAATGTGTGGAACCCAGCAATGAACTCAGGCTATCAAGCTTGTACAGCTCATTATCTTACCTGCTGAGCCATTGCATCAGCTATATTGTAAATATTCTTTGCAATGCCCATTTGTTTAAGTAGATATTTTAAAAATATTTCCAGTGAGTTCCTGATACAGACACCTTATGAAGAAAACAATTATATTTCACAATTCTAAAGTAAAGTGCGTCCTATTTATACTTTAAAACTGCCATTTTGTTGATAAAACCCTTATGTTCAATGTATAGAATTCAGAGGTCTGGGAAAATGCTCACAGAGAACATACCGAAGAATTATTTTTTTCCTTTTTCTCTACTGGGGATGAATCATAGGCTTTGTGCATGCCAGAATGTGCCCCACCACTGTGTGGCGCTCTCAGGCCTCTTTTTACCTCTCAAGTCTTAGATCACAGACTGGATATGTCCTTCCAAATGACCTTGAATTCTTTTTGAAGTTGCAATCCTCTTGCCTCTGCAGGGGTAGAAGTTTGAGTAGCAGATACTGCAGATTTATGCCATCAAATCCAACAAAAACACACATATTTTTCAATGTTAGCTTCCCACTTAACACTTTGCTTATGATGTCCACTGGGAGATGCTGTACAGCATCTGTGGTTTAAATGAGGTGGGATACAATGCAGTTCAATAAACACATAGTGAATAGGGATCATTTTTTTTTGACTGAATGCTTGTCAACATTATGCCAGGTTAAGACATAAATGGAAACAGAGGCAGGGTGATCGTGTGTTCTGTCTGGGCTACAAAGAAAGTCTAAGATCAACTTTGTCCATATCTCAAGAAAATGAACAAGTGCGGCTGGGCTGTCGCTCAGTGGTTAACTTTGTACTAGCATGGTAAACTCCTGAGTTCACTCCTGTACCATACATACATAGAAGCATGTTACTCAGCATTACTGTTGGTGGGCATTTGAGGAACAACTAACCATTTGTATTGTAATAACAGTTGTTTTTTCTTTTTTTCTTTTTTGGGGGGTTTATGAGACAGGGTTTCTCTGTATTATTTTGGAGGCTTTCGGTCCATCCTAGCCTCAAACTCACAGAGATCTGCCTGCCTCTGCCTCCTGAGTGCTGGGATTAAAGGCGTGTGACACCACCGCCGGGCTTATAATAACAGTTTTAATCCACATCAGTTCTGGAAAATTTGTTTCTAATGTGTTTCTAAGTTATCAGGAGCATTAAATAATATTGTTATAAACAATGATTTTGTTTACAGGAAGTACTCATTTTTATTATGTATCTTTCCTACTATGTAGTAACATTTATGTTAGTTTTCCTTGCCAAAATTCATAAAGAATGTTAACCTACAGCTGAAAGCAATTAGCAACACAAAGAGGTCTATACAAGAAGCAACACAAGATGCTTTTGTGATAAATTGAAGTCTAAAGCTGCCATGATTAAATATGGAATAGTCTCTTGTGCACATGAGGATGTAGGTATAGGTGAGAGTGCGTCTAAACATCCTTATAAAATATTGACTGTCATTGGACTGCATTTGGTCTTAGTTGCTGACCAACTTTATTAATTTACCCATTTTGGTCTTTATTTCATTCAGCTTATAGCATTTTTGTTGTCAGTATTCTATTTTAAAGAGATGGTTTATTTAGAAGCATACTGTCTAAATTTCAGTTTGTTTTCAATTTGGTTTATGAAGAATCTCATTTCCACTCCTTATCAGTAGTCCTGTTCTTCTTAAATTATTAGGCTTAATTTATTATTCATTTTGATTTTTATTTCCACATCAGCAAAAGCATTTTGCCTGTCTTAGTATACCACATCTATAAATGAATGCTCTCTTTCAGTCTCTAATTGCCAAAACACATTTTGGGGCTTGGAATGTTTTAAAAATAATGCCCGTGATCTAATAATCTCTGTGTTATTGTGTAAAATTGTGTTGAAGATTTTGATGAAAGAATAAGTAGTTCTTGTCACCTAGCAGTTGTTATGTATTAATCATAACATATTGGCAGTTACTGAAGATGCTTTTAGATACCTTTCTTTTAATGGCTAATGAGTCAAATTCCTGACATAGGTTTGACCAGATAAGACATTAACAAAACATGACCAAGGTTATTGCCTAAAAATAAAATAAAATTTTATCCACGACTTGTTTTCAAATTGATGTCCACCACCTTTGTCATCTTTATTGGTATCTCCAGTAAGTTCTCTGGTATGTGTGGGAAGTAGACACTCTTTGACCTTATGTTTTATTTTTTATGAGTTGTCATGTTTAATAGACTTGTGAATTACTATTATGAAAAGCAAACTAGATAAAAGTTCAAAATAAAAATTAATCTTCAGTTTTTATTTGGTCACACTTTATTTCTGACAGAATCTTGTTACTTATGGCCATGATTTCAACAAATGCAAGTATTACAAACAGTGCAATGATTATTAATGTCAGATATCAATACTTAATGCTAATAAATGCAATAGAAAGCCAATCTAGGACATTAAATTTTTGTAGTTAATATTCTATTTGGTAACTATAATATACTAATGTCTAGTAATATGTTAAACAAATATACATTTAATCTACAACTAATGTAAAGGTTAGTTTGTTCTGTAGACCATATTCTGCTGAAAAAGTTTGAAATAATGTAAATGTCCATAATTATATTAATGACAGAATGAGATATATTATTTTAAGTCAAAATTAATGCAAAGAGTTGATCACTATATACACACCTTCTCTCTCTATACACACACACACACACACACATATATATGTATATATATATGACTGAAGAGCATTCATTTGTTCTTTCATCTGTACATAGAGAATATTAACATTAATGAAATCAACACATCCCAGGGACACTTGCATATCATCTATTACAGCAATATTCTCAATAGGTAAGTTGTAGAAGTAAACTAGGTATCCAAAAACAATGGTAGAATGGTTACATAAATGTGTGTGTGTGTGTGTGTGTAACTTTTTCTTAAACATAAAGATGAAGTTATGTTGCTTTATAATGAAGTTGTAGCTGGAGATTGTTGTAGTTCAACAAATTAAACCTGTCTCAGAAAGACAAATGCTGTGTTTTCTCCCATTTGTCATTCTAAATTTTATGCCCATACTTAAGACCATGTATGTATATGTGACTTGAAAGTTGAAGTGAAAGGGGAACAAAAGGGGACCGAAGAGAGGAAGAAATAGACGTTAAGAGATGTAGGGGGCATATTAGAAGAAGTGTATATTTGAATATTTTAATTACAAGTGTTAGCAGCAAATTGTATTTTGGGGAATATAAGTACTTCTACCAAAAAAACTTTTAAAAAATAAATACAGTGCGGTGATGACTGTGTTTCTGTGAGAGTAGTGTGGTATCTCATCTCTGTGTGTGGAAGAACAAGGTTTCTGGAAGATTCAGGAATTCCTTGCCATGTCCAAATATATCCATGTGTCATAAAGCTTACCATACATCTATATGGCATATTTGTGCATGCATGCATGTCATCTGCATGTGTCATGGTCATCTGTTCACATGGATATTCCTGTACATGTGGGCATATGGTTGTGTGGAGTCCCAAGGCTGATGCCAGGTGACTTCCTTGATTGTTTGTCTTCTTAGTCATGGAGTCTCATGTCTGAGTTATCAGTCATCATAAGCTCAGTTGACCACAGAGCTCAACAAATGGCTATTTTAACTGGCCAGCTTGGTTTAGGGATTCCCTAGCTCTGCCTGCTGCTTGGACATTGCAGTCAGCCCTGACATGTGTTTGGTTTTTCATGGGGTTCTAGAGATCAAACTCACTTTCCTTGTCATCTTTCTAGCCCAGTTTTACTCTGTGACACAGGTCGGCCATTACATATTCTAGTTCAGAAATCATTTTAGCCAAGTTAACAAGAACATAAGTTATTTGAAGGAAAGGACTTTTTCTAGGGAGTCAAGGAAGTCATTCCTTTTGTTGGACATAGGAAGATTTAGGAATCAGGACTTATCCAGGGGTCTAAAGAGTATAAACCAAGGGACTCAGGCTCCACATCTCATTTAATTCAGTGCAAGAGCAAAATCTTGGGAGCCAGTACTTCAGTAGTTTGAACCATAGGTAAGTTCCCTTAGAGGGAGGGAGACAGGGTACTTAAATTACATCATTCCTCACTGGCAAACTTCACTACGTGGTTATACAGTGTATATTCCCATGTGGGCCAGGGTATACTTAGAAATGCATAAGCAGAGCAAGAGCAGGAGTGTAGAATATTAGTCAATTTTTTCACAATGGCAGAGGACTGCATCTCCATTCTTAAAGAGCTTCTCAGATTTATTTTGCATCTGGAAAGCAAATATGCAGTGGAAAGAGATGGGAAGCTATTCCTCCAGGAAATCAATAAAGGAGCATATCTAGAGGTCCATAAAAAGTGAAACACAAGTGAAATAGTTTGCAGTTTGAAGCTTGTGGTTCTGCAGTAAGCAGGATTCAAAGGGACCGTGTCCTTCTCCAGTTCGACGTTGCTCCACTACACTTCCACGGTGCCCGTACTCACCCAGCACCCTTCCATCATCACGTCAGGGCAGCACTTCACAATATTTTTCACATTTTCTGCCTCATACATCAAACTATAGAATTTTATCCATAAGGCAGAGCTGTCACTCTGTAAAATTTTTAGCAATGTTCTCATTTTTATCTGACATCTAGAAATACCTAAAGTAATAAAAAATCATTTTCCCTCATATTTGCTTTGGTTTTTATTCTGTCCCTGTCAGTCTATATGCAGTACAGCACAGGAAGATTTATATAAGATCATTTGGCTGCTCCAAAACCAGACAGAGCCTTCACCCAAGCTGTTTTTCCACTTCAGATTTTCATACAAAAAGCCATAAATCCTATACTCAAAATTATATGCTCTTTCTCTGGAAACTTTACTTTCTTCCATAAATACTTTTGTTAAAAAGTCTATATCTGTCTATCTATCTATCTATCTATCTTTCTTTCTTTCTATCTATCTACCTATCTATCATCTATCTGTCTTTCTATTAATCCTCATCACCATCAAATAATGTGTACATAAAATTATCTCACAGACTGAAGAAAGAATAAATTAACTTCCTCAAGGAAGTAGCTTTTGGGGCAAGTGATCAGATCATTCAGGAATAGTGCTTAGTATGAATTCATGATAGTCTTCAGTATTATGGTATTTATGAACTATGACTTCACTAAACTGCTTTTCACTTCAATTTGTGAATAAACATTCAGTATTGACATACATCCTTATTTGTTCTTTTCATGACTTATTTTATTTTTAATCATGAGTGTGCCTTTGTGTAGGTGTGTGCATGTGAATGAAGGTGCTCACAGAGCCCAGAAATGTCTGGTTTCCCTGAAGTTGGCATTACTGATATTTATGAGCTGTCTGGCATGGGTCCTGGGGATTGAACCCGAGTCCTCTGGAAAGGCAGTACTCATCTTTAACCACAGAGCTGTTTCCCCAGGGATAGCAGTTTATGTTATTTAGACAGTTTCTTCCCACATGTGGTGTATCCCAACGTTTAGAACGCTAAGACATGAGAAGATTTATTATATATTCTGGGGCAAGGTGAGATTATAAAAATGCATGCTCTGTGGTAACAGCACAGTCTCCACACACACTGTTGTATTAATCAGACAATCTGTCTTGTCAATTGACATTTCTGTCTTAATTGCAAGATACTACAGACCTTTATTTAAGAGTTTTTCAAACGTATTTGAAATAATCAATGAGCAAATATGTAATTTGGGAGTCATTACAAAAGCCTGGGGGAGAAATCTAATTTGTGTACTCATTGAGAAGTGTTTGCTTTGAACACTATAATTAGGGGTCCTGGATCTTCTGAAGCAGTTTTAGACATGACATTGGATGGAGTGAGTCATTTCCCTAGAGGACTGCTGGAGGGTATAAATGATTACATCTGAACACCCAGGATAGGATTGGGATGATGAAGCCTCACCAAACCCTGTGAATCTAGTATCTTCTTATAATGACACCTTTTCCCATCAGTGTTCTGTCTGATCATTCTATGTGGGAAACCAGAAGCAGAGAATAAAACATTCAAACTAGCTTATAAAAAATATCCAGAAGTGTTCCTGAGTCTTCCTGACATGCTTACCTGAGTGTGTGAAAATATTAATGCCTGAGTCACTCTCACTAATAACATGTATTTTTAGGTTTTGACCAAGCCTGTTGCAGAACAGGTCTGAAACAAGTGTGGTCATCTCTTATTTTTGGTAATGATAAAACTGGGATGTTATTTCGTATCCATTTTTCAACTATTTTTGTGTATTGTGCTTTGTATACTATATTTTAAAGTTATACTGATACTTATATGACAAAAGTTTTTCCTTTAAATAACTGAATATAAAAAATTAATAAATGAAATTTAAAAACCTTTCTATTTTCAGACCTGATTCTGTAATTTAGATAACCGACCACCAGGTGGCAGTTGTGTCACCACTGCCTAATAGACACTGTTTTCCCTAACAATCAATTAGCAATTGTTTTATTTACTGAGACAGGGCCTTTTTGAAACTAGCTAATATGTCAGAAAAGAACAGATATTCCCTTGAAATCTGGTACTTTAAGCAGTATCTGGGTAAAGGTATAGAGAAAAGGAAAAATTCCTTTGCTGGGAGGATTTTACAAATGGAATTTCGTGTGTTTTAAAAAGATAAACTCCTTTTATGCACAGTGACTTGATGACAGAGAAAATACACCATTTTTTATACTACTGGAAGAAGCTGGTCTTAAGTAACTTTTGGAGTGATGTATTTTATATCTGAACCTAACAAAAATATTCATCTTTTTCTTCTTTTGTCAATTTTATCTTGTACACAAATACCGAATTTCAACAAGAGTGTAATTCTAAAGCACCAGATTTTGTATCAGGCTCATGAATGCTCATCTTCCTGTGGCTATTCTGGCATCTTGTCACTTACTAAGAAGTGACATTCACTTGGAAGGTCTTGAAAACACTATTACATGGACACAGAAGGTTCTTTGTATGCGTGTGTGTGTGTGTGTGTGTGTGTGTGTGTGTTTGCTAACTTGATTATTAATTGTGTATTCTTGTATGATGGCAACTAACTCCTAAATTAGTGAGTTTTCTGTGCTGTGTGTGTTCACTACCCTATTATAAGAGCCCAAAAAACATCTTAGAAACATTTCTGTTTGATGTGAGCCTCCATTGGATTTCAATCTCCCCTGTTTAACAGTCATCATTTCAGTTCCCTGGCCTCAAACATAAAAAAAACTTTTATAATGATTATACCAGTATGCTTTGATATAATATTTAACAATGGAATTCTTCAGTTATTTCTTGATACCACAAAGTATATACAACATGCTAAAACAAGTTTCAATCACAGTGGATGAAGCCAAAATTGACTGAAGAAATTCAGTGGAGTTTGGAACCATGTGAGCAACTTTAAAATTAGACAAAGTTTGCTTTAGCCTACAACTTTGGAAATTTCTGTCCATTCCTCTCAAGTATGTCATGAATTATCACATCACAGAGACAATCCAGTGATGCAGAGCTCTGCTGACTCAGTGGTAATGGCCTAAAGGACCTTCTGTTCTCCCACTGGGTCTTCTCACAGTCTTCCATGTTCCAACAGTAGTAACAAGGGAAGAAGAACATATCTTTCTTTGTTGAACACCTACCCAAACTAGAGCAGCAGGTCTGTGCTGGGAACAGAGTCAGCATGTTGCTAGCATCCATTTATGTAGCAAGAAAGACAAAGTAAATCATCTGCTCTACACAGTGTATAAGCAAAAAGTAGACCCAGAAAAACATCTGCTTATCAAACATTGGAATCTGAAGTTTATTATTATTATTATATCATCTTGTGATGCTAAGGATTAAAACTATGGCATTTTGCATGATGTTTTCCACTGAGCTACAAAGAATATTAGTTATTTTTCTATTGTTGTGATGAAATACCTGACCAAAGGGACTTAAGGGGGAAGGGTTTATTCTTGTTTACAGTTCAAAAGCATCCTTTCTTTGAGTCAGAGATGATATGACAACAGTAGTAAGAGGCCCACTTGTCACAGTGCATCCACAATCGGGAGCCAGAGAGTGAAGGAAATTCATAGAACTCAGGGATCCTTAGCTTTCTCCTTGTTATTCAATCCAGGACCTGGGCTCAGAGAGTAATGCTGCCCACTTTTAGGGTAAAACATCCAGATTAATTGCTCTTTTTTACCAAAAAACTTGGGTGAGAAGAGTGAACAATACCCAGAATGATGCCCTATCTTAAATTTTTCTTCATCAAGCAAGCTAGTTCCCTAATTCTGTCTTCAGCCTCAGTCAGTGTGACGGCTAATTCTGGTTGTCAACTTTACTGGAATGTAATCAACAAAGAGACATGTCCCTGCATATATGGTCTTTAAGGTTAGGCTAATTCATTGGGAAGACCCAGCCTAACTGCTGGAGTGAATGTGAAAGAGAGGGAGAACTGGGCACCGGCCTTCTTCTGCCTCTGATTATTAACTGTGGACATACATGACTAGTCTCTCACTCCTGCCACCTAGCTTCTCCTGCCTGCTGCTGTGATTTCCCTTCCAAGATAGACTTTGCTTTGAATTATAATCTAAAAGAAGCAATTCCTTCTTTAATTTGCATCAGTCAAATATTTTCTCACAACAGCAAGAAAGTATCTAATACACCAAATTCTCAGAATAACAGGATAAGGAAGCCAGTGTCTTTGCCAAAATAATGCATAAATGACCCTTAGCCCAACTCTGGATAGAGTCTCTGTTCCCTTCTGAAATCCCATAAGCTGAGGTGTTATTGAGCATATTCCTTTCAGTTCCCAGCAGCATGGCCCACTAAGCTCTGCTTGTAGCACTTCCCTAGTCTGAGTTCTGAATGCTTCCACATTCCCCCTTAAACCACTTGTAAAAGTCCTAAACCACTCAGCCACATTTATCACAGCTAGGGCACCACATTTTGGTATCAATTCGTTTGTCTTAGTTTTATTTCTATTGTAATAAAATACCTGACAAAAGCATTTTAAGGAATGAAGGGTTTACTCTTTTTGTGGTTCAAGAGGATTCCAATGTGGCAGGAAAGATGTGCAGGAAAGCAAGGAAGGCAGGAGCAGATGACCAGCTTGTCACGTTGTACCCACAGTCAAGAAGCAGAGAGTAATGAATACTCATACACATCTAGATTTTTTTCTTTTATACACATTTTCTGTTTTATCCAGTCTAGGACTTCAACATAGAAAATGCTCATACTTGGCGTGTGTGTGTTGGTGGAGCTGTTTTATCAATTCAGTTAAACTAATCTTCATAATCTTCCACAGATGTCCAATTTCATAATGAATATAAATCACAGACACCCCAGTCTTTGAATCATTTTAAAAATATTACCTGTTTCCTAGTTTGATATCTACCATGACAAATTAAGGAGGAAAGGGTTCATTCTCTTTTCCACGTGAGAGTCCATTATTGAGGGAAGTCAGGGCAGAAACTCAAAGCAGGAACTGAAGCAGAACCATGGAGGAACACTGCTTACTGGCTTGCTCACTCATGGCTTGTCCAACTCGCCTTTATATATGACCAAGGACCACTTGGACATGGGCAGCACAGCTAACAGTGGCTTGGGTCCTCCAGTATCCATCATCAATCCAAATGATGCCTCTTCAGTCTTGTCTACAGGCCAACCTGAAGCAGCATTTCCTCAATTGACTTTCACTCTTCCTGGATGACTTGACCTTGCATCAACTTGACAAATAAATAAACATACAACAAACAAACAAAAACAATTAACCAGCACAATGTGTTTTGCAAAATTTCAGATAGAAGCCAGAACTAATTGGTGTTATAAGAATGAGTTTCTTAATTTAGACCAGGAAATGAATGTACATGTTTGAAAAAAAAGACTTACTGAAAGATATGGTCTCTAATAAAGGGGAGTTGAACTCACGAAATCCAAATAGAATCAAGACAAAAATAGAAAAACAATAAACAGGTTTTTCTTTTTTAAAAGCTTCTAAATATAGATTAATGACAAAGATTAGATTGGAAACTTGCGGGGAATCCAATACATTATTTGAAGAAAAAACTTGAAATAATACTACAAAACTCAGCATGAATTTAAAGGGACTATCAGAATTGATGGGCATGCAGGTGAATATTGAGGAGGAGAGAATGGTAATCCAGTTTTATGGTATGCTTGCTTAGGGACCATTAGCCAGTAAGGAAGGGCTGTCTATGTGTTCTGCATTTATTGACAGAGCTAATCCTCTTGCTTCCTCAGTGAGACAGATGCTTTTCTGATGAAGAAACTGATACCTGCATGTTTGAGGAGTTTGTGCAGGGCCACATATCCATGAGGACAAATGTTGGATCAAAACTTGTAAGATGTGAAAATGGGACTGCAAAGGGTTGTCTACTAAGGCATTCATTTTATCACAGTGAAAATAAAGAACGAACAATGTGTTTACTGCTACCACAACAGGGTATTATTTAGTTTCCAAATGATGTATAGATTAGGATTTGTCAGCAGAGTTCTCATGGAAAGTTTATACAGTCACTGTAGTTTAAACATTACCTTTGATTATTATTGTCTTCATGGTTCTTAAATGTGTTAGACATCTTTAAATTTCTATCAAGTGAATACCCTTCATAATTAAAGGTGAATTTTAAAGTAATTAAGCAATCCTACATTAAGCTGGTATTTACAAGCAGAATTCATATCTCTAGATATTTTTGTATATGACATATGCTTTAAAATTTTAACTTCATATGGGCAATGGTGGCACATGCCTTTAATTTCAGCACTCAGAAGGCAGAGACAGATGGATCTCTGTGCGTTCAAAGCCAGGCTGGTGTACAGAGGGAGTTCTAGGACAGGTTCCAAAGAGAATTTCTGTCCCCCCCAAAAAATTTCTCTGTTTTTAATTTAGGACTGGATAGATGGCTCATCAATTAAAAACACTGGCTACTCTTTCAGAGGGTTCAATTCCCAGAACCTACATGGAAGCTTAAAACCTTCTGTAACTCCAATTTGAAGGGATCAAACTCCCTCTTCTGGCCTTCACAGGAACCATGCATTCTTGTAGTACACACACACACACACACACACACACACACACACACACACACACACACACGCACGCACACATGCACACACAAGCACACACACCCACACACATATATAGGCAAAATATTCATACACATATAATAATAGTACAAAAAGTTCTTACACTTGCCGTATTATGCCAGAATTCAAATCTAAGGGGAACAATAAAAGAAAACAAACAAACAAATCACAAACAAACAAACAAAAACCAATCAACCAACCAAAAATACTTTAGCTATGAACAATGCCAAATGTTGTACTACTTGACCTGCTATTGGTAAGTAGCAAAATATACTATAATGGAAAACCACCTTCCACACTTGAGAGTCTATTACAAACATCTAAAGAGACTCTATCTATAATCATAGCCTTGGTACAGTTTTTATGTGTAGAGTTTTGCATGGACATGCTTCCAACTCATTTTGGTATGCCGGAAAGTGGCAGGTGGGTTGTATGAAGTTTATATAGTTAAGTCACTGCCAAACTGTCTTCCAAAGTGACTTTACCATTTTGTAGGCTCAACAGCAATGAAGAAGAATTTCTCTCACTCTGTTCAAGTAGTAGCATTTGATACTATCTGGAACTTTTTAAAGGACCATGGATGATTTGCCTTATAGTCAATGTTAAATAAATTATGGTTAAATAGTGAGATTTACTTTACCCATTAAAACCATAGATTTGAAAATGTCTAAATATACTACATAAAGTAATTTCATATGTGTGTGGTGGTTTACAACTGCAATCTCAACATGGTAGGTAGAAGCAATATGGTCAGCAGATAAAGTCCCACCTGGCCTACAAAAGGAGTTGGAGGCCACTTAGTCTAGTGACACTTTGAAACGAAGAACCAATAAAGAAAATAAAGTACAGCATAATATTTGTAAGTTGTCAATGTGTGTAACCAATGTCCCAATTTTACAATGTGAATGGTAAATACATTAGCACATACTGAACAAATATGATAATAAAACTGATTCTCATCTTCATTTCAAAAATTAAAAAGATTATGAATTTAGTGCAGAAATCTGCAGTGCTCAATTAATTCAGTCATTGATGTCATGGCAGTTCACCAAGGGCAAAGTCTTTATCACAGTTCTTCTGAAACTCTAACTCCTAAAAACTGTCTTGAAATAGTTGCCTCAAAGTGAACAAGTTAATGAGACTGGTTATATAAAGAATGTACAGATAAGCTACTTTATATAGAAAGTCTTAAGTATGGTATTTCTTCTTTTCATGACGTTTATATTCTCATCTGAATTGTGTTTAGTGTAGCATTTTCCCTACTTTTTATTTATGTTACATTATAACAGCCTGAAAATATGTGGTATTTCATTGTTTAATTTTTCCATCACCTTCTATTTGTGTGTGTGTGTGTGTGTGTGTGTGTGTGTGTGTGTGTGTGTGTGTGTGTTAGAGTTTATGGTCAGAAGTCTTGATCAAATATTAGAATTGCAAATAAGTTCTTCTTGCTTCCTTGCACTACAGCAAAAGAACAGGAGCTGCCAGTGTCTGAAAAGTTAATTGAACAAAACAGACAATTAATTACATCTTATTAACGTGTAAAAGGCCGGTGACAAATTGCCCTAATTGCATGCTCTTATATATCTGAAGAGGTCAGGCTACTTTAAAAAGTATGTCGTTAATGGAAGACAAATGTATCTTCATGTGCTTGATAAGAATATTATAAACTGCATTATTTATGACTCTATTGGAAGACTTAATAATTTTAAGCTTTAAATTAAACTGCTCATTAAACTAGAGAGCCAGAACTAGTTCTTAAAATAGGGCATAAAAGCCTACTGCTACATGAGATAAATTTGGAGGTCTAACTTTCTCTCAGATTGACTCTCTATATATGTCTATTTTTTAAATGCCTGAGCCTTAGAGATGTAGATGTGAAATTTGTCTTAATGTATCCTCAATAAAATAGAATCCTTCCACTGAAGGCATTCATCCAAATAAATACATTGCTCATTTTAGAGAACCTCAGTTACTCAAACTCATGTGAATTCAAATGAGCAGTAGGAAAATGAAAGAAAAACAAGATACCCTGTTTATAGGACATCAAGAAAATATCAGGGCTCAGTGTATTATAGGCTAGTCCTAATAGTGTTTTGTGGACTAAACATTCCACAAAAGCTAAGAGGAAGACACAGTAGCTAATATAAGCAATTTGAAACCACGAATGATTTGGAGTGGATTTCACAAGCAAATATGATAGCACATAAAGGTGCTTGGGTGTCATCAGTGAGGACCTTTCTCAGGGAGGGAACACCAACAATTAAGTAATCATATAAAGGTGCCTGGGTGTGTCATCAAAGGTTCCTGCTGCAATAGGAACACCAGCAATTTTACTGAAGATTGCTCTTATCTCAGTGAATACAGCCTGCTGATCACTTGTGGCTCACAGAGAATGATGGGGGAAGTCTTTCTGTGTATATATTTGTCTGATTGGTTGATAAATAAAGAGCTGTTGGCCAGTAGGGAAGCAAGATAGGTGGGACTAGGAGTCTAGGAAGAGTCTGGGAAATGTAGTCAAGAGTGGAGATTCACCTTGTCATCCGAGGAGGAGAGGGTACAAGTCTGGCATTCTCAGTAAGATAAAACCTAAGAAAATATATATATTAGTAGTTATGTGTAAAGATAAATGTCACACTTAATGAGGGTATAGGTAATTATTTATTGTGGAAAGTGCTTGCAGGACAAACTGGCAACCAAGGTGAATCAGCAGCTTTCTGCTACCGGACCAGAGCCCCAAAAGAGTGCATGCATCTCTCCTGCACTGCCTTTCTTTACCACATCCTTATGCGCCTCTAGCCACACCCAAAGTGGGCGTGGTCAGTGGCACAGTCACCTAATATATCTTCCTACAGTTATGGGTGAATAAATAAGTCAGAGCTAGCCAATGAGAAACCATAGCAAACGGTCAATAGCTTCATAATTAATATAGTGTATGTTATTTGGGTGCTGAGACAGCTGACCCAGGCAGCTGGCTGGGAAGAATACATGTTACAGGAGAGGCTTCACCAGTTTTGGAGATTATGTTTCCTCTCTTCCCTAGAAGCCAAGACCATCCTCTGTTTTAAATGTGAATGTCTGGTGAGCTCAGTGCACTGAAGCAGTGTGTCTGGGAACTGCAAAGGCTGATGGCAACAGGGAAACAGATGTCGAAGGTCAACTCACAGCTGCTGTCTTTTGCAGGTTCATCCCAATGGTGGTAGGCTGTGCTCACAGCCACCCTCAGAGATGCCCTTCCTGTGTGAACCAGTTCAAGGGAGCTGATCTACATATCTGAATGTTTGCGTTCATTTCAACATAATTTCCCCAGAACTAATTTCTTTTTTTAAAATAGTTTTCTATATCATTTTCTCATTTTTCTGCCAATGAATTAGACTTATGCCAGATGGTAGGATTTATATACTGTCTACTGGAAGGTGCTAGGGTCTAATACACAAAAATCATAAAAATACCAACAATATTTGAATCTGACTTTGAATTATGAGTTGGCAAGTCCAAGGAAACTTCACCTCATGCTGTGGATAGTGTATGATGAGGCTTTTTAAAAGTGTACCTAGACAATGGCCTCTGAGGTTAGGAATGCCAAAATATCATATCACATTCTTGGGCATGACCATGTCAACATTCCAGCTAAATGACTTGGCGTACCAAGAAATCATTTATTATAAGAATATAGATTGAGTTACTTGCCTAAATGTACAGAACATTATTATAAATGGTTAAATGATAATCATGTTTTCTTCAGAAAGTCTTCACATATACATTGAATTTAGCACTTGGCTAAAGTACGTTTCTAATGTGATCATGTATCCATATGTTAATATTGTATAAATTTCATTCTAGGAAAAACTGTCATCTTTTTTTATAGGTAGTTTAAGCGCATTTCAAAGTTAACCTATTAAGTTTTAGAGAGGTTAATCTAACACTTGGGTTTTCATTGTTTATTTTGCTGTATGAGGAACTGATCCTAATGCACATGGCTTAAGTGCTTTACCATTGAGCTATACAGAGCCCCAACCTAATTAGATCAATCACTTTAGCCTTGAATTGATTCTATAGCCAGACAGACTTTGAATCTGGATTTCTCTTGTCTCTCCTCCTGGGTAGCTAGGGTTATCGGCATGTGCCCCAGGCCTGGTAAGAGCACCGCCTTTGCAGAGCAGAAGTTTATGTAAATTGGAAGCAGAGTCTGATTTGGTGTAACCTATGTGGCTTATTTAATTCAGTTTTATTCTCTCTTTTTTGACACGGCCACTCTAAGAAAAGTTGGATGCAAATCAGGAATAAGGTTCAGGAAAAAGTAATGTAGCTGTTCATAGCTAGGATTTGGAATGAGGGAGTCCAACATGATTAAATGAACTAAGCTATTTCGTAGCACTCTGCTTGTCATAGTCATATGCTTGGAAACAAATATTTCCAGTTGTTTTCCCTAAAATCTCAGATTCACTGAGTTCATTTTCAAAAAATCATCAGCCAAATATGAAATATGAGTAACGATAAGCCTGAGAGTCATTTTTGATAAAGAAATACTCTCCTACTGAGAAGGTGTCTAATTGATCCCAGTAATTAGACTATTAAGAAAGTACTTTCTCCTTCAGTCAACCAACAGATCACTCTCAAGAGCAGGTGTCCTACGTAACTGAAGTTTTGTGATAGAAGGTGTCAAAAAGTATAGCTATGGACTGAGATTTAATAATACTTACATTGTATGATTCAATAGGACAAATTTAGGTGAAACCTTTTGTTTTTATTTTTCCCTTCTTTTTAGTCTGCAAATTTATGCTTATGAGGGATCACTGCCTACTATGCCATTTCATTTCATAGCTTTGATTTAAACTAAAGCAACAGTAGATTGACTATAGTAGAAAACCATAGACAAATGTCAGCAGAGTTACTGAATAACAGAACCTTAATAATTTTATGAAAGACAGTTTTGCATCAGATTTTCCTCCCAATAACTTAGGTAACATTAGAATTCCACTGACTGGCTGCATTTTGAGCACTGTCTTCACATCACAGATACAAGGTTTAGGAATGCAATTGTTTATAGCTGCTAAGAAAACAGAATTATGACAGCTACATTCTGTAATGATTTACTTAATGTATTTTTCTAGTTACTGGGACACTAGCCTATAATTTATAAATAAGGCCTTTTATATGTATCTCTCAAGAGAAGACAAATATTACAAAATTGCATTTGTTTAGTTTGTTTGCAGATGTATGTGTGCTATGTATCTGCATGTTTTGAAGTTGGAGGAAAGCTTGTGGGAATTGATTCTCTCTTTCTACCATATGGCATACCAAGGAAGAAACTCAGATCAATAGGCTTGGTGGCAAGTGCCATCATCCCAGCCTGGGATGACGGGCAGATATTACCAAAGGTAAAACAGAAGTGGTTAATTTCTGGCCTACTCTTTCCATTCTCATTTAAAATGAAATGAAATGAAAATTTAGGTGCAACAGGAAGCATTCTTGATGGGATGAGAAACCTTGAATTATAGTGTCCTTGAGTTATGATTTTCAGTGAGTTCATAGAAAAAGCAAGCCACTTATAAATAAATAGGCAAAAGCTGTTATGTGTGTATACTAAGTGTAAGCAGTTAGAAACTACAAAGAAAAAAGGACCCTTTGAAAACCCAATAAAAATGTAAAATTTCTCTAGCAATAAACATAAGAGAAGCATGCAAGATTTCTCTGAAGAAAACTGCATGGATTTACCAAAAGTCATAAAAGGAAATATGGCAATAGGAAAAAATATGTCCTGCTACTAGACAGAAAGAATAAGCAACAGTACAGCTTCTACAGCCTCTGGTAATTAACTCATATATTTAACCCATTTGCAATAACAGTAAGTGTAGATTTTGTTTTGAATTTCTTAATATGAGCTTAAGTTTCTTCAAGAATATGATTATTAAAAACTAGGGACTTTGCAGCCATTAAAGTTATGCTTGCTCTCTGTGGTCTGAGTTTCCAACAAAGTCCATGCTGATGTCCTACTCTCTGCTGCAGCCTAAAGTCACGTCTATGCCAGTGGGACTTGCTGCCTCTGGGGACCATATTGATGTGAGTGGCTTGCACCTCCACGTGAGGCTATGCTGACAGTGGTCCCTGCTGCCTCTGAGGGCCTTGCCAACATCAGTGGTCCTGCTGAAGCAGCCAGACGATTTCGTGGTCTCCAGAAACCAAGTAAAGCTCAGGATCTGTGTTCCTGCTGCATGTAAGGAGACACTTTCCCAGTAATGTTGATGACTGCAGATTCACAGTTGAGAGGGAAGAACATGGGAGGCTTGTGTGACAACCCTTATCCTCTCATCTAAAAAAAAGAGAAAGCTTAGACAGAAAGACAAAGAGACTATTAAAAAGTGTGATGAAGAGCTCTCCACAGAGCTGTGGGCGGGGAAGGACTCAGTTCTGTTGAAGGGACAGGCCACTAAGGATTTGACCATGCTCCAGTGAGTATATAGACAGCACAAAGTGGATTTTGTCTTCTTTTGTTTCCCGTTTTAAATTTTGATTTTTTTCATCTTTTCTGGGGAAGGTCACTAGGGGGAGAGGGCCAACCATGGAAGGACTGGGAAAGGATTGTGATCTGGGTGCATGATGGGAAAATACCAGAAACTCAATAAAAATGTCACGTTAAAAAAAAAAAGATGTGCTTATTATATGGAAACGTGGGAGAAATTTAAACTAGGTTTCCCATGTCATAGACCACAAAGTCAAGCGGTGTAATTTGGTGCTCACAAGACAACTGGTGTCCATACTTATTCATGCTTTAGCAATTCTAAAAGACTTAGGTACAGGAACCATTTCATGGACCCTGGAACTGTGGGAGGCAGGTGGCAATGTTTCCTCACGTTAGAATTGGATTTCCTCAGCTGGGTAAAGCAAGAATGAATAGCTAATCTGGAAAATGTTTGACAATAAGGAAAACGAAAGACGTTCATTTTTATACTTTATTCTAAAGCTTACTGCAAATGATATATAACAACATATAACACATAAGTAAATTAAACTTCAATTGGCTATTCATTTTCAAATGGTCAGCCCTAACAATATATGCATATAGGTCATATTGTACAGATTGAACAGGTTGTATTTCTGTATTGGGGTATCTATATATAACCTCTCTCTCTCTGTATATAAACATATACATATAGTTATTACATATATAAATATCAGCTAAAGAAAAAGGTCACAAATTTAAGGGGTTTCATGAAAGTGGTGAGAGGGAGAAAAGAGAGAAATGATGTAATTATATTATGATTTCAAAAATGTGAAAGTCATTATAAAACAAAATAGCATTGTTTTAAGTATTATACCAAAAATGTAACACAGTAATTGATAATTATGGGAGCTGAAAAGAAGACTCAATGGTTCATAGCACATACTACATTTGCAGAGAATTTGGGTTCTGTTTTCAGCACCAATGTTCACTTAATTAGCAAATCATCTATAATTTCATATCCAAAAGATCCCACACCTCTTCCTGAATCCTCAGAAATCTACACTCATGTGCACGTAGATTCCCCTATTATACATAATTACAAAATAATGAGAAATAAATCTGAAAAATTATGTCTTTAATTCTACCTTCAGATCTGTAACAAGATGTGAACCAAAGTCATAAAGTTCAGCTTTATAGCCTAAAAATTATATCTGTTTTGCTGATACTTTGGAAGAAAAGTCATGCCTACTGCAGCTTTAGTTTTCCTATAAAAACAAACAAGTGTTATGTAGCTACTTCCTCTAAATGAAAGCATGGCCTTATTGCATAAAGACGAGAAATTATTAGACACAGGAAGGTCAAGAGACTTACAAAGCCCAGGAAGCAGACGGACTCCTGGGACCCCTCACCAAGATTATATAAACAGTAACAACTGTTGGAGGAGAAAACATTCCTTGGTTTAGTTGCTTGAAGACTGGACACGGAACTTTGGTAATATGGCTTCCATGAGTCATTACCCACACTAATTTGGATCTTTCAATGATACAGCAGCCCATGTGGCCCATCATTCTGTAAGTAACCCTTACTCCAAGTTCTTTAAGTAACTCAACTGAACTGTGAGTCACTAAGCTAGACATCGGTAGAATCATTCCTTGGGTATCATTGGTTCCTTAATTTGAGATGAGCAGATGCTTGCTCATGTGTCTCCATGAAATATCATTAAACACTATCCCCTATCTTAATTATAGTCACTTAATTGTAATGCTGTGGCTACTACTTTTTGTGAGTCAAAGATTTTTACATTGACTATTAGTAATTATTTGCTATATTTTTGGGATGAATATGATTTCATAATTCAAGTCATAACAGGCACAGAATTCTCTATGATCCCTCATAAATATATAATGAATAATTTTAAAGCAAAATCTTCTGCATAGTCATCAGTTTAATAGTTCTGAATTGAAGACTGGCAGACTATACCTCATGAGCCAAGTTCTCTTTTCACATCCATGGCATTTTGATGGAGCACAGCCATGCTCATTTATTTATATATTATCTGTAGCTGCTTTTGTGCTCCAAGAAGGAAGCTGAATAGTTGTGACAGAGACCATATGGCCTGCAAAACATAAAATATTTATGATGTGAACCATTGCAGAAAAAGTTTGCAAGCACTGACCTATGCTGTTACATTGAGATAGAGTTTTTGAGACTGTCCAAGGTGAATACTACTACAGAAAAGATGAATAATAAAACATTGTTTAGATATTGGAAAAAGGTTACACAGTAAGAGCTGGCAGGATGAAAGACTCTTCAAACATTTGCTATGCATTATAGACCCTAACGTGTGTATTATGTATCTTTACTCACAGCCTTCCAGTAACTCTGTTTTCTTTTATATTTTCAAAGGCGCATTTTCTCTTATGTATTTTGGATATTACAGAAGTTATTTTTTTCTTGTTCTTTTCTGAATGCAGATGAATACCAATCATTCCTTCAAACTTCACTTCTGAGAGTTTTGGCTTTGTTAAAGAGCATTGTTAATTTCAGGAAAAAGTATGACTCAGAAAACTAAGATAAAAAGTAAGCATTAAACTTCAAAAATAGGAACTAGCAAGATGTTACTACTGATTGTAAGTTTACTTAAAGAACTATTTCCTTATTCTCACCAAAGAGTGCTCTAATGCACTGAGGAAGAGGCAGCCATCTAGCCACTGGAATTAATCAATTGCATTTCACCAGAGATAGCAAAATTGGATGTTTGCTTATTATCAGTTTTCTATAACTCACAGTTATGAAACAGATTAGATATGATGAAAAGCAGATATAAACCAGATGATTGATCTACACAAGATCCCTACTAAGATTTTTGTTTCATATCAAAGTCATAATTTTTGCAGAAAGCACAAATGGTCTACTCTCCTTCTTGCTTATATCATTACCAGGGTAGTACCTTGGTCTTTTTCATTCGCTTCTGCATCATCACTGTTTTAGTGATGATGGGAACTTACTTTGGGGACTAATACCAATGTAGTTATAAAGCCAAGGTACAGTAAAGGAAAAGAGGCATTTAATGTTAGACAGTATTATTCAAGAAACTAGACTACTCTGTAGTAAATAGTCCTTGATTCTGATTTTCTATAGTTGTTCATATTTTCAACTCTCACTTTACATCAAAGGTCAACAGAAGTTCAACACTTTCTATCTCTAGCACAGAAAGTAATTGGTCCTAGAAATTACCCTCACTCATACTCAACCTGCCTTTCCTTTTCATTCAGTATATGCCCCATGATATGTGATATCGACGGATGGACACGCACACACAAACACACTCACACACACACACACACTCACATACACACACTCACAAACACTTCCTTTAGTGAGGCTCTGTTTCCTAAAGTTTCTGCAAACATTCCAAAGAACACCACCAGCTGGGACCAAGTATCTGGACGTATGAGCCCATGAGAACATTTTACATTCAAATCAACACAGCTCATTATGTCCAGAGTATACAGAAAAAAATATGCTCAATTTCTTGATTTTTCTCTTTTAGAAATGTTTGTTTTCAAGGCACTCTGATGCTCAATATCCTGTAGTATGTTTTGATTTCACTTAAAGTGGAAACTGAAATTTGCAAAATGTTACTTATTTTTACACACAGATATAATAATGTGTGCTCTCTGAAAATCAAGGCCTTACATTTATAATTGAGATTGATAATGAGTTTTTATACACTCATTAAAAAAAGGACCACATTAAGACAATACACATGAAGCTTGGTATTTGACCCAGAGTATAAAATCCTCGCTCCCCTCTTGTGAGGACTGGAGTTTAGGGTTTCAGTACCCACACAAAGGCCAGATGGGCATAGCGGTCCACCTGTAATTGCAGTGCTTAAGAAGCAGAAAGGAAAGACTACTGGGGTAAGATGACTAGGGAGACTAGCCAAACATGAGACCCTGCCTAGAATGCAACTAAGGAAAACACTCTGTGGTGTCAAGATGGCTTCTGTATGTACATGCACACATATACATGTTCACATACTTAAGGTCATGCATATTCCCATGCATACGTATCACATACAAATACAAAATCATTATAGAAATAAAGGAATGGTAGGAATGTGAAACTTAAATGTTAACTTTTGAAAATATAATGTTAACTTTTACATGTTTTAGATTTGTACAATAAAAGTTCTAAATGAAACAATAGAAACTACACATATACATGTTCAAATACTTAGGGTCATGCATATTCCCATGCATACATATCACACACAAATACAAAATCATTATAGAAATAAAGGAATGGTAGCAATGTGAAACTTAAATGTTAACTTTTAAAATATAATGTTAACTTTAACATGTTTTAGATTTGTACAATAAAAGTTCTAAATGAAACAATAGAAACTACACATGAATAAAATGAACTTCAAAAAATTCTGCTTTGCATACCTTAACCATTACCATCATTTTATGTCTACATATATATTTTCTGGAAACACTAAGACAATTTGAATCAAATTGGAAAAACTCGTTCCTTTCAAATCATCTCTGACCACATGTGACCAGGAGAAAATTGATCTATGAGATCTTCTAATATTAATAGGCATTGCAGAAAAAATGAAGCCTTTGGTGTACTTTGTGTCTTTTGCCTGGTGCCAGAGTTGCCAAGGGAGCCGAAGAAGTTATGAAGTGTGTGCAGCACGATCCCTTTCTTCACTGCATTCTTTAACAGTAAGGCTTAGGCTTTACACTCCATCTAATGCGGAGCCTGGAGAGGGCAGATCATAGTTAAAGAGATCACTGAACCTGCAATGGTATGCTTAGAAGTCAGATGAGGAAGTGATCAAAACTTGTGACTTGAGAGCAAACAGTGAAGTTGCCTGAAAAACTGGCCTAGTGAAGAATTTTTTATGTAGTTCTTTCACTTGTGATCTAGCAACACACCATTTATCTGCATGAATTCCTGCTGGCATTCCTATCCCCAGCCTATTGCTATAATGACAACCCCCTCCCATGCCGTCACCACTGTCTAATTTTGCCTTTCCCACTGACTGGACCATTTGCTAATGATTTGGTCTTGCCACTGGAGTTCATTCTTCACCTCTGCATCTCACAAAGATCTCTCCTTGTTTATTTCCAATGGAATGGAATGAAAAGACTAATGTTTCTGAAAATGTATTCAAGCAATCTCTCGCTTTTCTTTATATCCTTTGGGAAGGAGTCTTGTTGATTCTGCCCGGCAGTCTGTCGTTTTCATTAGGTGCCTCTCACTGATAAATAGAAAGAAAATGTTGTATCATGTTGTAAAGAGAAGCATCTCTTGTGAATTCTCCCACTGTTAGTCTTAGGTTATTCCGACCTCGTAGAAGCAGAGGGAAGAACTGTCTATCAAGTTATCTAGCCAAGACACTGCCTAATTTTCAACTCATATTACAATATGAATTCAGTAAAGTGCCAGAGGAAGCAAAAATATAGATTGTGTATTCAGTGTCAGTGACAATTTGTGGCAGGCAATTGTAAAAATACAATTTTAAAAAGGCAATTTTATCTGCTATACCATGGCAACAGTAAAAGTTTTATAGATAGGAAAGGAAAATGATTTCTATAAAAATCCTTGCTTTCTTCCTTCTTCCTTTCTTCTTTCTTCCTTCCTTTCCATGCCAGCCACCTTATACATATTAACTAAGATTTCAGAAAATTCCTCAGGTGAACCTGTTATACAAATTTAATTATATAACTTTTATTAAACTATTTAGCCCCTTTGTGTTAAAAATTTCATCCCTATCTTGTGATTGGATAAATGGGATTTCTTTGACCATATATTCATTACCTTCACCTTCTTGATACTACATGGTCTCAACACAATTGAGGAAACACTAAGGACAAAGGTTTAAGCATCAATTATAAGAAAATATTAGTGATGGAAAATGATTAGAAATGGTTCCTACTTGTTTATGGAGGAGAAATTAATTGCTACAAAATAACCTGCTGTAAGACAAATTCTAAAATGTACTATAGCTGATTGACTCATTTGTATGTTTGTTCGGTTTCTACTATATGAAAATGGCTACATAAAATGATGCTTGACAGAAATAAATATTCAACAACAAGAGCAAACTGACACAGAGCTTACTGTTAGACTTGTTTTAATTAAAATTTAGACACATGAAAAACCACAGAAAAGTTATAGCAATGGCTACAAAGAACAAAAAGTATCTATCTATCTATCTATCCATCCGTCTACCTATTACATATCTACTCTCTACCTATCATCTATCTGTCATCTTCATGTCTAATATATCATCTATTTTCTATCTATATCTACTCTGCAACTATTACACAACTCTATATCTAATCCATCATCTATTTTCTTTCTCAATTTCCCTTCATAAAACAGTGTCTAATATTTATATATGTATATATATTCAAATATTCATACTCATTTTAATATCTCCCTCAGTTCTATTTTGCAGTGTGATATCCTTACTTCAAAATATCTGTTTCATGTCTTAGGTTCCCCTTTATTTCTGTTCCTATTTTTCAACAAATATGCTAATTCCTATTGCTGTTTTTCCTTGTTAGGCTTCATTGCAATGCTTTTTGTGACATTCACAGTTCTTCACCCAAGCCTGCATCTTCATCTCTTCCTTATTCTATTTCCATTACAGATGTCAAAATAGTCCTGATTTAACCCCTTTACCTCTATAAAACCTATCTCTCATAACTCAGGCACAGATTGAAGATCAAAAGTAGTCGTCTTTCTCTTCACACATCAAAACCTACACAACCCCAGTCTAGCAATAGAAGATTATTACAATCAACACATACCATGCTCTAACGTTTGCAAATTTCCTTTACATTAAAATTATGGCACTGATATTGAGTGTAGGTACCATGCATTACTTATGCAAGAAATGATGATGTCCCTTGGAGAAGTGGTTACATAGGGATAACATCCTATATGAATGCAGGTCTTTTGCCTTCAAACATTGATTCCTCAATGACTGGAATTAATACCACTACCACTATGTGTAAAATGCCACTAGGGTGACACTTTCATTTCATAATAGTGGGTTACTTGGTCACATTTAAAAATTCAGTGTGTGTGTGTGTGTGTGTGTGTGTGTGTGTGTGTGTGTATGCATTCATACTTGTGGAAGCCAGAAGACAATTTGTGGGAGTCTGTCCTCCCTTTCCACAGTGTGGATACTATGGATAAATCCCAGGTTGTCAGGTGTGGTTGCACTGACTCAGTCTCAATGCTTTCAACACTTTCTTTGTCATAGATAATGCTTCCAGTATCTCTGTATTTGACTTTTGTATCATGACCCTCTGCTTTTTCTTTCATACTTTCTAACTCTTTTTAATCTCATAAACTTTCTCATTAAAAACATTTGCAAATAAATAAAAATTCACAGAGCAAAGTGAATGAGACTCAAAGTCTCTAGAATTTTGTGGGCTTCTGTATAGCTTGGACTGGCACTCAGAATGGAAGCTGAGGGGCGTCCCATTAAATTTCACACTTCCTGATCTGAATATATTTTATGCACTTACTCATCGCCAACCCAGAAAAATCCATGGCAGAATTAGAACTGACAATTTCCTCCATCATAACTTGTGTATACTGAGGACCATGGAGAAAAGAATGTGGCTGGAATCCGGAAAATAGAAAAGAAAGAAAAGCCACTACTCTGGGGTCTTTGGGAGGACAGCCCTGTCATCGGTTTACATTGTTTTAATTCACTGGTGGGGTTTTTGTTGTTTAGAAACCATAGTAAGCTCAAGAAACACATAGTCACTAATATAAAATTCATTTTGCAAGAGCTCTTCCCAACTTTTGTGGGAAGTCTGAGAATTTTTTTCTGCCAAGGGAGAGTAAAAACAAATTCTTGCTCAGTTAAAATTTTCCATAATATTTGATTTGTGTCCAGGCAACCTGATTACCAAACAGCCTGTATTGAATGTTCATCAGCTACAGAAGAATCACCAGGGAGGCCCACGCTGATCTCATCCACCGCATCTCTCTTTATTCTCCTCTTACCGGAGACATAACTCCCATATGGAATTTTCTTCCCTCATTTCCCTCTTTACCTTCCACCTTCATTGGTTTGAAAACCATCTCTGAGAGAACTTACAACACTCAAACTTCCTGCTCTCTAAGACAGGCACTGTGCAACCGAGTTCTCTCTTGGATACACAAGTACCTAAAACCAGGACGGCTTGATGTCTTTGATTCATGTGACACACATAAGGAGTATCTGCCTGCTCAACCCACACCATCCCATGAAGCACGAAGACGCTGTTATTCTGCACCTGCAGTTACATCACGTCCTGAGAACAGCGGTACCTGCGAGAAAGCCCACCCTGAGATGAGATCTCTGAGCTTGAGAGAGGCCTTACTCTGTAGCATACTGTCTTGTGGGAACTTGCTTGGTCCCTTTGGTAGATAACAACTCACAACCTACAAATTAATAATTTATTAGCAATTAAGAAGCCAACTTTGCAAGAGCAGGCCTGAGATGATGCTGAACAGGACCATACCTTGAGCAAATTTGCTTAATAATGCAAACCTGTTGTCTTCTGATTTCATTTTCCCGTGTTACATGTAAAACTCATACAACCCGTTTATTTGTATCTCTGTCCCACATACTGGTTAAAAACTCTCCTCTTCTCAATACTCATCTGTACCTACTCTCCGGGCAGGTCTCCACCTCTAGCGTGCTGTAGCTGGGGCCGGACAGTTGTCTTTGCCTGAGGTAGACTCCTCTCCTTTGTGCTGCCTTTTCCCCAATCACTTATCCCTAATCCTGACACCATTTGCTAAGTTTGTATACAACCGTCACCATTTGGTTTCCCCACCAGATTTTACTCAGCTCGAGTGCTGAAACTATGACATTTTGGAGACTAAAGCTACTCAATAAAATACGTGGCTGTCTTTCCAGAGCACATTTTCAAGTTATGCCCAACAATTTGTTCCAGGGCCACCTTTGCTTTTTGGATTTCTCCTTCTTTAAGTTCCGTATTGGCGACAATCATATTTACCTTTTCTTATTATTGCCTATCCCTGAAATATGTGACCTGTAGCTGGGACACAGCTTCTACTCATTTCCATTTTAATCCCTTGCAAATCCAGCTTGGGAAACCCCCTACTACTGAAATCATTCTGCTAATATCACCACCTGCCTTCCTGAAATTCAATAACCTTTTCTCAACTGGCATTTATTAAATCTCACCAATGCTTCAGACTCCCTTGATCTAGAAGCTTCTTTATTGTTCCACTTCTGCTCTATCCAGGTGTTTTGTTCTCCTTTGGAGCTATAAACCAATTGCTACCCCATGACATTTTACAGTTCAGTAAAATTAGATATTGCTAATAATGTTATTGTATAAATAATAAAGGGTATGCTGCTAAGTGATCTCTATTTCTTTATCTTTCCCTGTAATGCATTGTTATTTACTAAGTATGCCTGCCATCCTTTCATTCCGGGTCAACTTTTTATATGATGCTTTCTCTCTCCCTGTTTTAAAACTTGGAATGTCCCATAAACATTTCCCCTTGATCCATAAATGTAGTATGCACTTAAATTCTGGCCTTACTTCTGCTCCTCTTCTTCAGTATTCAGATGAGCTGTCCATTCCTCTTTTGGCTTCTAATAGCACTCCTCACAGACCCCTGACATTATAGATTTATTACCCTCGTTATTATTTGAAACCAAACATTTCCCAACAAATATTCTATTGACAGAAACCAGCCAGTCTCTCATGTCTAAATTTCTATTGTATTCTCAGGGGTTTTATTTCCTTGTAGTTGAAAATTCAGAAAATACATAGGTTTTTAAACAATGAATAATTCAGATTTTTTCTTATATTCATTATAGAAATTATGTTAATAGTCAGTGATTTTGACTTAACATGATTATTTTGTTGTGCATCATTCTCTGTCTCTGTTTTTAAATCATATTTTGTCAGAGTCTTGACTATATGGATGTATAATTAAGGGTAGATTGCTAACATCTTGTCGTTCAGTATGTAAAATGGTACATTAACACTACCAAATAATTCTGATTTAAAGTTAATAAGACTTGTAATGAATATATATGTACACATATATAGTAGTCTAATTCTTGACAGGTAAACACATTCTGTGTCTAACTATTAAGAAATTTCATTTTCATATTTGAATATATGTGGATGAGACCTTCCTAAAGTTGGTGTGTGTGTGTGTGTGTGTGTGTGTGTGTGTGTGTGTGTGTGTGTACCAGGGCTTATGAACTCTTCACTATAAACAAATTGCAATCACTTGACATTTTGGCATTTTGTGAAATTAGATATAACAATATTACTGTATATATAACAAGGGGTATCATTCCTTTATCTTTCCCTGTAATTCATTGATATTTGCTAAGTATCACTTGTATCCTTTCATGCCAGGTGAACATTTTATATGATGCTTTCCTCCCTCCCTGTTTTTCAATTTTGAATATTCCATAAACACTTTAAACCAAATGCAATATTAGCTACAAACTGCCACTCTCACCCCACTTGCATAAACTGCCCATAAAGATCTCTATCACAGCCCCTGATGAGTCTCTGTCCACCCCACCCACCCCGTCCATGTGATCCTGCAATTCTGAATGTGTTGAACTACTACTCATTCTAATGCACCAGTTCACTCTCAATAAGTGGTTCAATTAAAACATAATTTTTATTTTGAGATAGGTTTACAAAAGTTATACCACAGTGGCCTCAAATAGCTGTTTAGAAAATGTTTCAACATCATATTGACAGAAGGATTTAAATTTCTCAGAAAATGTTTTCTGATGGGGCATGTCCTTCTGTGTACTGTGAATATATGTTTCTCTTATCAGTTGAAAATAAAACTGTTTTGTCCAATGAACAGGCAGTATGTAGCCAGGCAGAAAGTATAGGTGGGGCTATCAGACTAGGAAAAACCTGGGAAGAGGAAGACAGGAGTGAGTTGTGGGGGAGTCACCATGTAGCTACTGGGAAGATAGGACCAGGTAAGCCAAGACCATATATACATAGATAAATAGAAATGATTTAAAATTAAGAGAGAGATAGCCAATAAGAAGCCTGACCCAATAGCCAAAAAGAGTTTATAATTAATATAAGCCTTTGTGTGTTTATTTGTGACTACATGGCTTCTGGACAGGATGGGACAGAAACTTCCATCTACAAGTGGTGCCCAATTTGGTGCATGAACCCATAATCCTGGGATTAAGAATCCTATGCTCTAGTTACCATATATATTAAACCATACACATATACATACATACAATATATATGGCAAAAGGTGTTATAAAAAACATATGGTGACTCCATTTTTATTTTTCTGAAGTAATTATTTACCTCTGTCTTTTTAAAGACAAGATCACAGGCATCTCATGACTCTGCCTACGGAGCACTGGGATTAGGATTAAGTGTTCCTAAATCATGAGAGGACAGAATCTTGGCCTGTCACCTTTCATAGTTTTCAGACAAGTTTAACTTTTCCCCAGAGGTTATTTTCTTTACTCCCTCCCCTCCACTTCCTCCCCTACCCATTCCAGATACATATAAGTAGGAAATCTTGTCAAATGTAAGGACAGCCATAAAGCAATGGCACATGTACATAACGAATTGATACATCTACAAGTCTGGGTTTAGCAGCAGGCAGGAGGCTGGCAGAGATAGCTGAGCAGACACCTGTTCTCTGAGTGATACTTGTTCCCTAATATGAAAAGAGCAATGGGCACAAGTTTTGATGATCATATTCTCTGTCGCACCTGCTGTGCGGCCTGCATCCGAGAATGTAGCGAGGTGGTCGGGATAGATGACACAGAGACCGGTCGGTTGCTTTAAGAAAACTTTATGCTTCCCAAGTCAGCTTAGGAGGAGACCCCAGTCCGCTTAGGAGAGCTCTCAGGAGAAGTCTCAGGAGAAGTCTCTCTAAGAAAAAGGAGCTTCCCTCTTTAAGGACTTCTGCCATTCATCTACATACCATTCTTTCCTCCTGGCTGGTGGTCTAATCTCCGGCCCCAGAATCGGGGAGACACCACAGGGAAACAGGAAGAGGCATCTAGCCGTAGGAGGTGTGAAAGGCATGGTATTTCAGTGAGCAAGCCCTTATCTCAGCCCTATGAAGAGCTTTAAAGCACTGAATTGTTTTCAGTAAACATTACACAGATGCCTGCTCCCAGGCCGAAGGGGAAGTGGGTTTCTGCTCAAGGTCTGGTGTCCCCACAATTCACCCCTTTTTATTTTTAAATGAGGCACTCCTGTCTTAGGTCAAGTAGGGTCACCCTCCCTGGCCCGTCTTTGGGGGACCTTGAACCCCTGTTAGGTGGGAGTGGGTCTTCCCCACAGGTTGCCCGTCATAAGAGCGCCCCAACTTTAAAATCATTTGTAATAAGGCTTTATGGCTATCGGGATTGCCATGGGCTAAGGCACTTTGAACTCAGCATGAAGCCAGAACGCCTACTGCCACTGTTACCATTCCTAGGACCCCCACTGACATAGCGCCTCTCTGTCACCTGCCCATCCCCCGATCTGGGCCATAGCATTCTACCACCAGCCTTTCTTTGCTACAAGGGTGATTTATAGTTACAATTTGACGGTCAAAACAGTGATAAAGTTTACAATTATTTTAAGATCTACTTAGGAAAGCATTAGAGAGTGCACTTGCACAGATACATTAGGTACAATCATTGATGTTACACATGTAGCATTATAAAAAATATGAACAAGAGGCTTGTTGCACTATTTACAGAGTACCAATTTGTTCCTGTGGTGATGTAGTCTGTCGATTTAATGTCAGTAGTATCAGCCGAACATGCAACCCGAGTCAAAGTCTTTTTGTCGCACCAGGACAAACCATATTTCTCCAGAAAAACACATTGTGATTCCAAAAACAGGAACTACCGAGTCTGATATTTCAAGTGACCATGTCCTGTTCAAATACTGAAAAGAGGCTTTTGTCATTCATCACAGTCCATACCAATGTCCAAATGTTTTAAATGGGTCTTTTTTCCCCCAAAGGGAAAAGCTGGCAAAATGAATTCTGTTGTTTTAAGGTGTATCAAAGGCTAGCTGCTAATCTTCCAGTTTTGTTGGCTTTGGGATGAAAACTCACGGGTCCAGGAGGTTGATGTAGCAAGCCTGATGAGACACTGGAAATCTCGAACTGACTGTTTTATTTCTTTCTCGGGCTGTAGATTTGATGACATCAAGGGTCAGGAACACTGATTTAGGAGATCTCGAACTGGCTTGAGCAGGCTTCCACGGTCTCAGGTCCAGTTTTTTCTGCTCCATGCATCTCACCAGATGTTGTGACCGCTACTGAAGCTTTATTCTTTTCCTGTAAGAAAACACAAACATGCCCTCGACCCCAAATTAGGGTCTTCTCTACTGTCTAGTGTATGGATGTTTCCATTTGGCCTGAGTAATAGTTATTTAACTTTCATTATGTCAGAATCTGTCTGAAGCAGATTCCTCACTGGCATTTATATTTTATAAATATTTAAATGAGGAGTGGATTATTTAATGAATCATGTGGAAGCTGGGGACATTACTCCCTCTTATTTTTAAATTTTGTTTGAACTGTTGAAGTTGGACCATAACAGTAGAAGGATTTGTCTACCCTCCTTAGTCAACTATCTAGGTGAATTGGGACGTCGCTCATTCCAAACTGCTTCCTGCTGGAAGGGGGCACTGTTCACACCATGGGGATCATGACAAAACTCAGAAACCTTTATAAGTCCGTATTTTCGGGGTCTGTAAAGCTGCATCATCTTAGCTGTCTCAATAGTTGGAACACCTGGTCCACTGCTTCTGGGGGTCTTGGTTCGTCAAACCTCAGAAGTCTGGAAGGAATCCTCAGCTTTTCATTTTCTGTAGAAACATAAGCAAAATCTCCTTTTCCAAGTAACATATCCTTATACTTAAATTTTGAAGTCAAGGTATTTTCAAAAGATATAAGTTGAATTAATTCAGCAGCATTTATAATCAAGTGTACTTTAGTTGTTCCTTCCTTAGCAATGAAAACACTGAAAAACATAATAACATACAGTATCCAGACTCTCTGTGTATTTTCCATCTTTACGTGGCTTATTTATTTATCTATTATTACTTTATTTATTTTACTTTTATTTATTTTTCTTTGAGTCAGGATTTCTCTTTGGAAATCCGCCTGCCTCTGCCTCTGGAGTAAATCTTACCGGCGTGTGCCACAACAACGCCGGCATTTGTATTTATTTACCACTTTCCAGTTTCATTTTCTCTCTCAATCTCACGTATATTTTTAAACACACTGTAAACCTTTAAAGGTTTTGTTCATCCAAGTCTGACTTTACTGTAAATATGTTTTTCTGGCCACGTGTCTTATCTGTAAAACCGTGGCTGTTTTAAACTGCCGTTTCAAGATGGCGGGCGTAAGCGTGACTCCAGCTTACCGCCTCAGTCCATGCTGACATCCAGCAAAAGCTGCCACTTCCAGCTGTACGTACACACCTTTAAATCGTTAGCAGAGTCTCTTAAAACAACCTTGTTGTTTTTTTTTTCTTTTTTATTATGTCCAGTCAGGAAGACTCCGGTAAGCGTGCCACGTGAATCTCGGCTTGTTGCTAGCAAAACAGAGCACACCTGAGAAAATGCTGCTACCAAAAATCTGTGCTTCTCTCCATTCTTCTGTTTCTAAAATTCCTTTAAAGCTTTTGTTGTTTTGCGTGGAAATTCATGATCCCACTCCTGATCACCATTTTGTAAAGAGAAGCTTTTTCTTGAGAGGAGCCTTCCCACCCGCCTGGTTCCTGATCTGCATCAGTCCCAAATAAACACATAGGAAGCTATATTAATTATGAAGCTGTTGGCCTTGCTTGTCTCTTAATGGCTAGCTCTGACTTAAGTAATTGCCCCATAATTGTTAATCTAAGTATGTCTCTTACCGGAGAGGTTTCCAGGCTTCCTACCCCAATGGCGTTACATCTTGACTCTCTTTGTGTTTCTCCTACCCAGAGTCCTCCTGGACTCCTAGTCCCTCCTATCTAGATTCCCCATTGGCCAGACAGTACTTTATTGACAAATGCACAGGACTTCCCCAACATCTCCTCTTTTCTGTTTAAACAAAAAGAAAGGTCTTAACTTTAACATAGTCAAATCATATATAACAGAACAGTTATCAAGTAAGAATACAGTTACAATATTTTGTCTATCAACATTTAGCAAGATTTAAAGAAAATATCATCTATCTCATTCTTGTGAGTCCAAAGTCCTATATGTAGTTTATCTCTTATCATAACTAAGGAAAACTATAATTATAACTATCTATCTTCAACTCCATCAAAGACTACAGAAGGATAATATATAAACACTAGGATTGACCGAGACATCTTACTGCCAGGACAGTCACCCGAAGTTCCTCTGTAACGTTGGGGCATCCATCTTCAGCCCATAGGCCACAATGTGTCCAGAAGATTTCTCAGCAAAGCAGGAAATTTCAAATTGTCCATCTGCATTGGCAGTCTGTCAGTCATTTTTCTTTGTCCTGCAGAACGTCTCCTAGACTCTTCCATGAAGCAGGAACCCTGTAAGACTGAGTTCAGCAGTCACTTTCCTGTGGGTCCTGCATGTCCAGATTATACAACAACAGTCAAGCAGTACAGGCAAGAGCAGTTTCTTGCCCAAATGGCTAATCTTGCCATGTTGAAAGCAAACTCCATAACGAGTTTCTTCGATGTCCATTTTCCTCTCATAATTGGTGCTGCCAGGAGCAGACATTTCTCATTGTCAAGAAAAACCCTAAACCATTTTAAATGCCATTTTCTGAAGGTCTTTGAAAGGTTTGAAGACTATCTCAAATACATCTCAATATATCTAGAAAACCTAACTTACCTAACTATAAATTCTGTTATAAGTAACTATCTATAGTCTGTATTCAATTATGCATTACATTTTAAAAGATCAGTATAAGCACAATACTTAATCAAGAGGAGAAATATACATATCACAAAATTGACCTTGAATTTGTGTCAATAAATGAAAAACAATACCCATACCATAATTCCCTTTTTTACCATTAAAAAGATTGGCTGTGATCATTAGCCAATTATAAACAATCCCATTTAAATGAAAACAAAGATTTATAAACAAGAAGAAAAAAGGAGCTTCCCTCTTTAAGGACTTCTGCCATTCATCTACATACCATTCTTTCCTCCTGGCTGGTGGTCTAATCTCCAGCCCCAGAATCGGGGAGACACCACAGGGAAACAGGAAGAGGCATCTAGCCGTAGGAGGTGTGAAAGGCATGGTATTTCAGTGAGCAAGCCCTTATCTCAGCCCTATGAAGAGCTTTAAAGCACTGAATTGTTTTCAGTAAACATTACACAGATGCCTGCTCCCAGGCCGAAGGGGAAGTGGGTTTCTGCTCAAGGTCTGGTGTCCCCACAATTCTCTTCATGTACACAATGGGGTTATGTTCAAACTTTTAGAAAAATACAATGTGATTATTCCTCTTTCACTAAATTATGTAACATATTTTAACAGGAAAGAAAAATTATGTATCTATATATATATATCTATATATACATGTATATATATATGTCAAGGACTAATGTGAAGTTATTTCTTATATTATTTCCAAGAAAAAAATGAATTTTGAGTGGCCAGTACAATAAATTAAATAATTATTTGTGTTTCAATCTATAGACTGGATTTGAATTTTAGTGGGACAAGAAAAGGAACAGTAAAAATTTGAAGTTATTTCGAACATTATGTTTATGCATGATGATTATTTATGCATCTGATATTTAGTAATGCAAAATGTTAAGAAATTAGAATGCTAAGAATTTAGATTTATGCCAACCATATCAAAGACCCATTAAAGAGACAGACTCATTAAAAATATATTTTCAATACCTGTATCTAGAAGTAAATATATGCACATCTCTGTATTACCCAAGATCATAGTGTTTAGTCAGTGCTGAACGACATAAATTACTGTTAAATGGTTTAATATCTCCATATTTGATTCATTTTATTATTGTGTTCACTCTGTCTTAGACAGAAGACTCTGCCAAGCTTTCACAGTCTGATAGTTTAGATGAATTTTGCCTTCTTTCAATCAGAACACTCTCAGAAGTGGCCTGAGAGATGTTTTGCAGTTACTCTTTAAAAGCTCCTGGAGTCTGTCTAAATTTCAGCATTGTGTGTGCTTCCAGAATGAACTTACTTTAATACAACTTAGAGATATCCTTGATCTTAGAATCTATGATCTTCTGCATGTGATTTGCTTTTCAAAATTAAAGGTTAAAAATTAGCACTCGATCTGGGGAAAAAGGAAGGCTAACTGCAGATCTTCCTGTCTTCCCTCTCTTCCAAATCGAATTCTCCAGTCTTAGCGCCAACTCTGCATCATAGCCACTGTTTCGGGCTTCCCTATCCTATCTGCCTCCATCTTCTCCAACCTTCTTCCTTACTCAGCCTGATATCCCAGTCCCACCTCCAGCAAACATTGCCTGGGAACCCTACAGCAAAGCCTGCCAGAAGAGCAATACTACCAAAGCAAGCAAGCTCCAGATCCTCACTACCCTTCTCCTCCAAATACAATCCCCCCAGCCTCACCCCTCCCCAGCTCTGTATCAGTCTCCTCACTAGATACACCCATCCCCAGGGGATTAATTAGATATCCTTCCTCTCTCCTGTGAATTCCCTTAGCTCTCCCACCCCTAAACCTATCTCATTCCTATGTATCATCTCCCAGTACCTAAAATCCCATTTTACCCAGAACCCACAAAGACCACACTTACCAAGATCCTAGAAGAATTATTTACCAGAAAGCGCACTTACCAAGATCTCAGAATTCTCTACAAGAAATCACACAGCCACTACACAATCCTAAAACACAAAAAGGGCAACAGAAATTAAGGAACAAAACACCCACCAAATAAAGACAAGGCAGAATATCAGCAACTGGAATTACAGTTTTCCCCAATCCAGATACCTAAATATCAGCAGAAAAACACAATCAGTAATGACTAGGATAATATGTCTCCACTAGAGCCCAGCAACCCTACTACGAATTGCAACATAGCTGAAACACAAGAGAGAAGATCTTTAAAAAAAAACCTTATGAATATGATAGTGGTCCTTTAAAAGGAAATGTATACATCCCTTAATGAAATATGGAAATGCAGAATTTAGGAACTAGAACAGGAACCTAATAGGAAAGCCTCACTGAGAGGATACAATAGATGGAAGAGAGAATCTCAGACCTTGAAGATATGATAGAAGAAATGGCTATCTTTGTCAAAGAAAATGCTAATTAAAAAAAGAAAAACTCCTGACACAATACATCCAGAATATCTGGGATATTATGAAAAGACAAAATTTAATCATAACACCAAGCATAAATAAAGAAAGGAGAAGAAACCCAGGTCAAAGGTACAGAAAATACTTTCAACTAAATCATAGAAAAAAATTACCTAACTTAAAGCAGAAGATGTTTATGAATGTACAGGAAGCATATTGAACACCAAGTAGACTATACCAGAAAAGAAATATCTCTTGAAATTAATAATTAAAGCACTAAATGTATAAAAAACAAAGAATATTAAAGCTTCAAAGGAAAAATACCAATTAGCATATAAACACAGAGCTATTAGAATAACACCTGTCTTCTTAATGGAGACTCCAGAAGCCAGAAGGGCCTGAACAGATGTTTCACAAATTCTCAGAGACCACATACTCCACAGATTATTATACATAGCAAAATTTTGTTACAACAGATGGAGAAAATAAGACAGCCTATGATAAAATAAAACTTAAGTAATACTATCTAGAAATCCATCCCTACAGAATGTTTTACAAGAAAAATATCCAAACTAAAGAGGTATAACTAAAATTCCATGCCTAGATGGCTTTAGTGTAGAATTCTACAAGACTTTCAAAGATTTACTGACATACTCCTCACATTATTCGACAAAATAGGAACATTGCCCAATTCATTTTATGAAGTCCTGGTTATCCTGATAACAAATTCACATAAAGACCTAACAAAGAATAAGAATTACAGACCAATTTCCCTTGTGAATATACATATACAATTCTCAATAAAATAATTCGAAACCAAAATAAGAATACATTGAAAAGACCAGACACTATGATCAAGTAGGTTTTATTCCAGAGGATGCAAGGATGGATCAACATATGCAAATTGATAAATGTAATCCACCACATAAATGAAATGAAAGACAAAATCCACATGATTTTCTCATTAGATGCATAGAACTCCTTTGACAAAATCTAATACCACTTCATAATGAATGTACTGGAAATATTAGAGATATAAGAGACACACTTCAGTATAATAAAGGCAGTTTGCAGCAAACTAATAGCAAACATCAACTTAAATGGAGAGAGAAGCAAAGCAGATACACTAAAATTACGAACAAGACATTTGCCACTCTTTCCATACCTATTTCATGTAGTATTTGAAATCTTAGCTAGAAATGAAGATCAAGGGGATACATATTGGAAAAGAAGTCAAAGTATCATTTGCAGATGATATGATAGCTTACATAAACTGCACTAAAAATTCCACTGAGGAACTCCTCTAGTTGATAAACACTTCCAGCAAGCTGGCAGATACAAAATTAACTCACAAAAATCAGTAGCCCTCCGACATAAAAATGACGGTATGGAAGAAAAAAATCAGGGAAACAATATTCTTCACAATAGCTTCAAATAACTTAAAATATCTTGAGGTATCTCTATTCAAGCAAGTGAAAGACTTGTATGGTAAAAACTCAATATCACTGAAAAAATAAGTTGCAAGATCTCAGAAGATAGAAAGATCTTGGCCATCCTATCAAACCAATTTACAGAGTTAATGCAATTCCCATCAAAATTCCAATAATTCTTCAAGATCTTGAAAGGACACTTTTCAGTTTCATATGGAAACACACACACACACACACACACAAGAAAAAGCAAACAAACAAAAAACCAAAACAGGATAAATAAAATAATCCTGAATAATAAAAATACTGCTAGGGTATCACCATCTCCTGTTTAAAACTGTCCTACAAATCTACAGTAATAAAAACAGCATGGTATTGGCACAAAAACAGACATGTTGATTTACAGAATTGACTTGAAGTCTCAGACATAAATCTCCACTCCTATGGACACCTGATTTTTGACAAAGAAGCCAGAAATACACACTGAGAAAAAAAGATATCATTTTCAACAAATGAAGCTTGTCAAATTGGGTATCTTAATGAAGAAGAACGTAAAAAGATTCATACATAACTAACCCTTCATAAAACTCAAGTCTAAATGGATCAACGACCTCAATATAAGGCCAGACACAGTGAATCTGATAGATGAGAAAATGGTAAGCCTTACACTCACTGGCACAGGAAAGGACTTTCTGAACAAAGTATTGTTATTACAGGTATTACTATCAACAATTAATAAATGGGACCTCTTGAAACTGAAAGCTTCTGTGTGGCCAAGAATGCCAATATTTGTACAAAGCAGTACCCTTCAGAATGGGAAAATATTTCTACCAACTACTTATCTATAATACAGGGTTAATATACAAAAAATATAAAGAACTCATTAAATATGGAGACATCTAACTGGTGCTTACGTAGAGCTTTCACCCCATACTGGCTAGTATCTTTCAAACAGAAGTATTCTGAAAACTATCAAAGGAGAAATGCAAACACCAACCCAGACACTAACCCTTTGGTCTACAACAGTATCCTGCAGGATATACTATTGTAATGGTGGCACAAACTTGTTTTAGTGGCCAACCAAGATATGATTTGATTTAAGGCCCACTCCATGAAATGTAATCCATACCCCCCTGCTTGATTGACCAAATACGTGAGACTAGACAGCCCAGGGACCTAGGGTAAAATTAAATACCACTGTTCTAAAAGAATGTAGCAATAACACAACTCCTAGTAGAATTGTCCTGTAATCATTGATCAGTGCCTTGTTCAACATCATCAGAGAAATTACCTTCTGCAGCAGATGGAAGCAGATACAGTAACACACAGTCAGACAATATGCAGAGAGTTAAAAACCTGGGACACTCAGCCCTAAACAGGAAGTCTCCCTCAAATCTCTCTCTTCAGGGTTCAGTGAACACAAAGGAAAAGAATTTGGGAAGAGTGTAAGAGCCAGAGGGGATGGAAGACACCACAAAAAGAAGGCCTTCTATACATAACAGGTATTAACTTACAAGTTCTGAGGCAGCATGCGCAGGGCCTGCATGGGTCCACAGAAGATGGGGTCCTAGAGCTTAAGGGAGAAGTAGACACAATCCCCCATACCTAACCCAAAGCTATCTGCAATTGGTAATCACATGAAAATGGAAATTTACTTTCCTCCAATGGAGTCTCAATGGGGAAACAAACTACTCTTGAGTTAGGCTACACCCAACAGTGGATAAACAACAGAAAATAAACTCACTAGCACCTTTGGAGGCCCTTGTCTTATTATGTTGTGTCAATGTTGCGGGTATCCTGCTCGGGCACCCCTTGGGGGAGGGGGTGAGAAGACACAGCACCAATGACTCAGGCACAGGGACTCAGTGAGTAGCAGAGTATTTGGCAGACTCATTTATTAAGGAAGTTAGGCCTGCCTTTATACCCCCTCCCAGGGTTCCATTGGCTCTCAAGGCTGACTCTGCTACTCTGCTGCATTATCCTTTCCTCATTGGTGTCTCTGGGTCAGGTGTCTCTCTCAGCAGTCTCTGGGCATAGAGGCAGGCTTGGCTCAGGGAGAAAGTGCCTGTCGTGCATGCTCATGAGGCCTGGCCTGGGCACCTGGGCAGGGTGACTGTGGCTTGGGTAGGCTAGCAGGCAGTTTCTCCTACAGAGTCAAAGGTTTTTATTTTTTAAATTTTTTTATCTTATTTGTATATTTAATTGTTTTCTCTCTTTTAATCTACAGTCCTTTGAGTATTTATTATGGCTTCCAGTTTAGTACTTTTATGGATTTGTGAGGGTGGGAACTGGTAGTTCTGTGTGTCTTCATGTGTTTCTTGGCCTTTTCTTGGTCTCATTTCCTTTCCTTTTGGCCCTATTCCGATATATTAGTTTTGTTTTATCTTACTATATCTTATTTCATCTTATCATTATTCCTTAGAAGACTTCTTCTTTTCTAATGAGAAACAGAAAAGGCACAGATCTGGATGGAGGGGAAACAGGCAGGACCTTGGAGGAGAAGGAGGGGAAACTGTAATCAGGATATATATGTGAGAAAATATATTTTCAATAAAAGGAAAAGAAATAATCAAAATCAGTAATTATCTGAAACAGAGAAGGATATTACATCAATTTCTATATTTAAGGGAAATATATTGACATATTAACACGACTGTATCTGAAGTTGAATCTACTCTGTTAACATTCACATTGAATAAAATAAGTAATAAATGATTTTGAAAGGGGCTGTAAACAATGCACATTGTCTTCTGTACTTTATTAATAGTAAGGCATATGCTTTGTACATAATATGTGAAAATATTTCACTTTAAAGATGTTTAAGATTAAGTAATATAACAAATCACATAGGTACATGTCCTCAACAGCCTTTGATAGAAGTCTACAGTAAAGTTAAGAGATAGAGAGTCAAGCAAGAAGCATTTACCTGAGTTCCTGCACAGCTAGGTCTTTGTGGCTAGTTAAGAATACAATGGGGATTTTATGTATGAGACAAAGCACTTGAGAAGGAAAATAATTGCAGGTTATACTCTAATATCCAGATATAATGATTTTTCCTCCAAATGTGCTTTGTAACTATAGAATGGATCAATCCCTTTCACTCTGCTTTCACAGTGGCATCAAGATAACAGATAGACCTTAGATTAGTGTGTATTTTCTGAACAATTTTCTTTGTGTTTAGAGGAGAATTGTCACACGAGTTGAAGCTATTTAGGTGTAGAGACACACTCTTTCCCTCTTCTAAGATTTCCTTTTTAATTTATATTTTCCAATATGCACAAAATATTTATGAGTGAGATTTATATAATTAGAGAAGAAAAGGGACTATATGTGTCTTTCTGTCTCTATCCATCTGTCTGTCTGTCTGTCTGTCTGTCTGTCTGTCTGTCTCTCTCTCTGTGTGCTTGTGTGTGTGTGTGTGTGTGTGTGTGTGTCTGTGTGTGTGCGTGCGCGCGTGCATGTGTAGTGGCATTAATAACAGTTGGACTTCTTTCTTGTCAGGACTGCCAGTCCAACAATAATAATGATTCATTATTAATTATGAAAGCTCAGCCTTAGCTGAACCTTGTTCCTAAATGTTCTTATAATTTAAGTTAATCCACACCTTTTAAACTGCATTCATTTTGGTGGCTTGGTTACTTTTACTCTATGCTGCCCATCCTGCTTCCTCAATATCTGCTAGCAACTCTGCTTTTTTCTTCCCAGCAGCATTCTCTCTCTTCCCAGAAGTCCTGCCTGTATATCCTGAGTAGCTAATGGACATTCAGCATTTTGTTATACCTATCACAGAAATATGTCTTCGCAGTGTAGAACTATCACACAGATTTCCATTTTTTGTCTAAATAAAGTGGGAAGGTTTCAACTCTAGCAGAGTAAAGCTATATACAATGAGAATGATTATCAAGTAAGAAATACATTTGCAATGTCTAGTCTATTAGTATTTGGCAAATTCAGGAAAAATAATCTATTATCTATTCTAACTTAGTGAGTGCAATGTTTTGCATCTGATTCCCTTTCTGTCAAAACTATAGAAAACTGTAACTATAACCATAAAATTTTCAAGCCTGTCAGAGACCCAAGAAGAATAAAATATGACCTGGTTAAACAGGATGTGCAGATAAGTAACTTTCAAAACTAAGAAACAACAGAGCTATCTGGATGCCAGGACAGTCATCTCAAGTTTCATCAGCAACATTGGGGCATCTATCTTCAGTCTACATGCCCAGAATATCTAACAGACTTTTTTTGTGAAGCAAGAAGTTTGAAGGACTGTTCTACCTTACTTTGGCAAAGTTTAGCAGATGCATTCTTTTGTGTCCTGCTTGTCTAATTTGGATAGCATTCTGTCAGCACTCAAAGCCAGAGTAATTTCTTTGCTCAGTGACTAACTTTGCCACAAATGAAGGCAAACTCAACATGGATGTTCTTTGATGCCTGTCATCCTCTTTTGAAGTAAATTGGCACTTCCAAGAGCAGATGTGTCTCACTGTCATGAAAAGCCTTATGTTAGTTAAATACTTTAAATGCCATATTCTTTAGATCTCTAAAGTGTTTGAAGATTATCTATCAATTTAAAGTATATCTCTGTTTGATGGTGGAACATATCTAACATGACTATAAGTTTGATTGTTACAGATGACTAATTACTAACCTGTCTTTATTATCCAAAATACTTTTTAAGAACTAAGCCTTTACATTACATTTTTAAATGAGCTGCATGGGTACAGTAATATAAACAACAATAGATACATATATACAGTATAATAAAAAGTAACCTTAAATTTGTATCAATATACTAAAGTCCAAAATAATATAAAATATTTGAGATTAGTGATTGTTCAAAAGTAGACATAAATAGTCCAACCTTTTATCCTATCATTTATATACTATATCCCTCTTTTTCCCCAAGAAAGAAATCCATGAATCTAATCTCTGTTTAGCTTTTTTCCTCACCATTACCAATAACAACTTATAACTAATCTGCCTAAACAATGACAAATATCAGTGAAGTACAGAATGACCAAAAACCATCCACCTCATCTCTTCAAAATGTGGGTATCCTGTTGTCTAGACTGATTCCTGAAATGTAGGGGTGATGGCTTCTTTAGGAGACCATGAAAAAACTGAGATAATGGTCAAATTCTGGGAGAACTGTTTGTGTTATTTTTGCTTAGTCTTTGTGTGATTGGAAAGTATAGAGCTTATCTGAAGTCTTGTCTGGATAGTGTGTGAGGCTGGACCATCTCAGTTAGCAGCTTTGGCATTATTCTGGTTGCAGAATTTTGAAGAAACTGTAACAGAGGCAGGCATTTTAAGGGCTGGATCACCTGGGCTGCTTCTCTTCATTGTTGTGTAGTCTTTGTTTTCTCAAAATAAACAACATTTTAAAGGTAATATGTATATCCATGGTGATATTTTGTTTATGATCTAACAAATAAAGCTTGTGTGAAAATTATAGCACAAAGCAAGGTACACTAGGCAGTCACAGAGACCATGTAGTGGTGGCAGATGCCTTTAATCCTAGCAGCTGCACTAGTTACCCATGGAAGCTGGGCAGTGGTTGTGCATTCATTTAATTCCATCACTAGAGAGGAATATAAGGCAGGTGGAGAAGGAGTACAGTATATTCAGTCTGCAGTCACCCTGAGGACAGGATCGCCCCTTTTGGTCTGAGCCTACGTAGAGGTAAGAACTCTGTAGTGGTTGACTGCTTTGCTTTTCTAAACTTCAGCTTGAACACCAATATCTGCCTCTGGATTTTTATTATTAGTGCTACATATATCTGCATTAACACAGGTATGGAATGTGCATTCTGCATAAATCAGCTAAAGATGATTTTCTGGTATTTTTTTGAGCAGGTAAAAGGCATCTGTCAACTTTATAAATCAGTCTAGACTGCATAACCAAACTGTATTATGAATCTCTATCCATGCTATTTGAAAGTATGGCACATAATATTACGTCATGAGGATTCTGTAGCCAACAAGATTTATTATGTTTCTCTCAGTCTTAGAATTTTCCCCATGGAAAAGATCAGCACATATGTCAACTGTCCTGTAATTTTTCCTGGCTTCCTCACACAAATCTGCAGCCAAGATCCTCAGGAAGTCTCCCCAATCAAATTTGATCTTCATTAATTTTGAAGAAAACCATAACTTTTTGTTTCCTGTGGAAACAAAGGCAGAACCTCTTCCCTAATGCAACATAATTCACTACTTCCATTCTGAAACCAAGACATGTCTAATGTACATAGGGTGGTTTAAATCATCAATCCATTTCATAATTCAGTTTCTCTCATCAGTTCCTCTTTGCTCATCAGCATTCAAAATATTCAAATTCAACAAAGTACCATACAGAATCCAGATGATCTGTGTATTTCCCATCTTTATAGGCCGTTTTCTTTATTTTACTTTATTCTCTCTTTAAAGACTGTTATTTTTAAACTATGTTTTATTGACTGTCTATGCCTATTTTTTATTGTATTTGAAGGTTTTCTTGGTCTGGACTGCTTTACTGACTAACTTCAGCCTTTTCTGACCACATGACCCAAGCCTTAAACCACCAGAATGGGACATATAGCACCACAGAGGTTGAACAAAGTTGTAAGAAAAATATCCAGGTATCTTTGATCCAGTATGTAGAGTCTTTATGTTCCAGGAATACAGTAAGAGCCTACTGGGAGAAAAAAATAATCACACAGTAGAAGGTTGTCTCTGTATTACAAAAAGCTTTAAGAATTGTTATAGGCATTAGATGGTAGAAGATCTTAAAAGGTATTTTATCTAGAGTCTCAGAATGATCTTAGACCTGGAAATTCCTTGACTTTCTGTTTTTTTAAATCCCTCAGTCTATGGCATTTTGTTATAGTATTTCTAGAAACTCATGTAACCTCAGTCAGCCTTACCACCTACTTGCTGACTTTAAAGGTCTCTGTATTTTCACTGCCCCCTGCTATACATCACAGGGAGCCTTGCATTTATTGGACTTCAAAATGTGTTTTCCATTTGTATAAGCATCATGAAAGAGGCTACAAATGTATATTGTATAAATATAAAGAAAATATATTGGAGTAGATATACTTACTTCCAATAGAAATGAGGTTTTAGAAAACTGGAGCTTTGGCAGTTCTATACTAAATACTAACGCTAAATCTAAAATCTAATATTATTCTTGACCAAGTGAAAGCCATGTTCCAATTCAAAGATAACCTATCATTGTAATATGCCACATTAATAAACAGAAGGGGAAATTGGCATAATTATCTCAATGTAGACGATAACAGCAAAAACTCTTCGTCTTGGTGTCTTCTTCCAATGCAATGTTCTGGGCCTAAAGTAAATCTTAGATTTCAAGGGAGCATGGGATATGAGTGAGATGTGTACTGGAGACAGAACATCCTCAAAAGACATTGTAGATAAACTTGATCCCTGCCTGCCTATCCTTGAAGGATGCAGTGTTGTGCATTTAGCCCTTTGTTCCCAACTTCCCCTGTGCTGAAGGTCTATGTGTGTCTCTGCAAGCTGTTTCGCAGATGCAAGAGTCCTCATAGGTGGTAGTTTGTTTTTATATTGCAGTTATTCCAATCATAACCACTAGGGAGCTCTGCTTCACTTGTTCATCCCGTTGCCCTGTTAATAGGTTTTTGCTTCCTCATTCCTGAAGGTTGATAGATTATCAAAAAATGTTTGACAGGCAGATTTTCAACTCTAATTTAGGAATTGTATTTCCTTGTATTAGCAGTGCTAAATTTATTATATAATTTAAAAAAGGGGTCTCTGCAAATGGAAAAAAAGTGATAAATGAACAGTTAAACAAACTGTGGTATATATACACAATGTAATTTTATTAAACAATAAAAAGGGATGAAATTATGACAAGCACTTCATGTAGCATGAAAGTAAAGAGAGGCTAATAAAAGGAGGGACATTTGGGATATGGAAGAGGAGGGTATGGATGTGATTCTAGTATATCACAAATGTAAAAGAAATTGTCTTTTGAAATTCTTACCACATGCAATGATTCGGTTCCAATAAATACATAAATAAATAAACATAAAAATAGATATATACCAAGCATCAAACCATCAGTCATTTTGGCCAATTTCACTTAATGAGATAATACTACAATTCTGTGAACTTACATTCTTAATTATCTGTGGTGTTCAGAATGGGAAGGTCACAAATAGAACATAGCTTATTATTTAGCCTACATTGTAACATTTAGCCTATAATCTAAATGTTTAATTCGTTACTGTTTTAGTTCTAGATAACTGGAAGACTAGCTGAACTTTGATTTGTAGCATTTGCTGCTTTTTCTAGTGGGGATATTATATTCTGGGCATGTCAAGATCTTCTCAGCATCCTCCACTGAACAGTGAATTGGGAACCACAGTATTTTCACCACACAGAGAGAAGTAGTATGAACATAGAAAGAATTCAGATGTGGTAAAAGAGAAAAGAATGACTCTCAAGGTTTTGTTACCTCAAAAGGCAATTTATGTACATGACTAACTTCAAAGTATCGCTTTCATTTAACGATTAGCTCAAAAATTCCTTAGAAATCTAAAAATCTTGCAAACCCACAGAAGCTACTAGCTGTTGCACCCCATTCACTTCTTGACAGGTACCTACAATGTTAGCCACAAGACTGAGCCTTACTCGACAGGATGTCATCTGAGTTCTCTTATGTGGGAAGGAAGTTAAACGGCTTGCCTGTGTCACTTCTGCTTAAAGTATGCTAGTGACTATCTGATTTCACCGAGAAACAGTGAGTAATGTGATCTTACTACTGTTAAACATTTTAAAAGAGAAATACTGACTAGATAATAAATAAAATCTTCTCTTACATTTTCCTCCCTGAACATTCCCATGCCCATGCACTCTTTCCTACATATATATACACACACATTAAAAGAACATCATTTCCCTCAAGGACACAAAGCTATGAAGTTATTGATTCTGTCTTTCATCCTGAGAAACTGAAGGATGTCAGGGCACTGTATGTATTTTTATATTTTGATTGTGAGCCTGGCCTTTAATGGCTGAGCTATCCCTCCAGCCCACTGTGTGTATTTTTATTTTGAGTTGTGGCTCTTTTTGGTTCAATCAATTACTGAGTATAATGGCTAAGCTTTGGTGTCAACTTGATGGAGTAAGGGAGAACAGAACCTTAGGTGGGGAATTGCCTCTAGCAGAACAGGCTGTGGGCACATTTGGGGGACATTTTCCTTATTGTTAACATTGATGGAAGAGGTCCCAGCCCACTCAGGGTGGCACCATCCCTAAGCAGGTGGACCTGAACTGTAAATGGCAGTCAGTTGAGCAAGAGGGAGGAAACAAGCTAGCAAGCAGCCTTCCTCCACGGGTTCTGCTTCAAGCTTCTGTCTTGAGTCACCGCCTCAGCATCTCCAGATAATGGACTATATTCTGTAAGCAAATGAATCATTTCTTCCTCTGGTTGTTTTGGTTCAAGTCTTATCACAGCAACAGCAAACAAACGGTGACACAAATTTATCAATAAGTAATTTGTACCTCTCCACACAATGAATAATGAATGCCAGGGTGCCACAATCTTACTGTTAGAATGGCATAAATGAAGCAATACCTTCAATAGAACGAAAGAACTCCAAGTGTTGTAGAGTGGCCATGGATCCATGTGCACCGCTGAAATCACACGGAAAGTCGTTGGTAAGGCTCCAGCATCTCCTGTTTTGGAGAGTCTGGCCATCAGAGTACCACAGTGTGGTCTGTTCTTGTGGTCGTTTCTCTTTGTCTGATTTCGCATTCCATCTCAGCTGAGCTTCGTAGCTTCTGTGCTAGCTGCTGTTTTCAGAAGCATACCAATTGCTGACATTTGTGAGAGGAGGGCACTGCTTTTTAAAGATGAAAAGTTATCCTTTTAAACTATATGCTTTTTAATTCTCATCAACCCTTCCTCTATAAGACAAAATGAGTTGTGGACTACCTTTTGGGGGGGTTGGATTTCTTTTAAAATTAGAAACAAGCTTGTTTCACATGTCAATCCCAGATCCCTGTCCCTCCCCTCCTCCCCCGCTCCCTACCAACTCCCCAATCCCTCCACCTAATTCCAACTCACCTCCACAGAGAGGGTGATACCCTGCATGGGGAATCTCCAAAGTCTGTCATATCATCCCGGGAAGGTCTCGGCCATTCCCCATGTGTCCAGGCTGAGAAAGCATCCTTCTATGTGGGGTGAGCTCCCAAAGTCCATTTGTATGTCAGGGATAAATACTGACCTAGTACCCGAGGCCCCATAGATTGTCGAGGCCTCCTCATTAACACCCAAATTTAGGGGGTCAGGATCAGTCCCATGCTGGCTTCTCAGCCATCAGTGTTGTAGACTGAAACAATATTATAGTTTTCTTTCTGTTCAAATTAAATGTCAAAACTGATTCTGACAGTTGGGCTTCCTGTGTATTTCTTTAGTTTCTTTCCATCTAAATGATCTCCCAGGACATCCTCCCAGTATTGCTAAGCGTTGCTTTTCTTTACAATTTATCAATGGTTTTTCATTACCCACTAAATAAAATGCAATTCCTTATGCAAGATTATCTGGTCTTTGATTCCCCAATCTTTTCTGTCTCCATTTATAATTGATTTTCTTGATATTTACACTTCTGGTAATGTAATTTATTGATGAATTTTTAATTCATTGAATATATACAGCACTTTGTTATATCTCCTAACTTCACTCACAAATCTGTCTTGGCTTGTCTCTGCCCCTTGGCTATTCACATGTTTGTGTTTCACATTATACGTGACAGGCTTTTATATATTCTGTCCAAATAGAGTTACCAGACTCAGCCCTGGGCTGTAGTCAATACTTCATATACCTCCTACGGTATTGTTCTTATCACATGCACTCATTTTATCAGCTAAAGCAGGGCTTCTTAAACTTTCCTTTTGGTAACACCGTTTTGCTCAAAAAGTTTCGAAAGTACATAGGGACAGTGTTCAGTTCTGATGATCAACCTGTAAGACCCAGAATCACTGTGGAGAAGACAAGCCTGGGATATGGCACAACTTTGAGGACTTGCTTAGATTATTTTAACCTTCGGGCTTGTTCCTGAGGGATTGTCTCGATTGGGTTGAGGTGGGGAGACCCACTGTAAAGGCAGGCAGTACCATTCCCTGAGCTTGGGTCTGGCCTGCATGTAGAGGAAGAGTGAGCCTGAGCAAGAACGTCTATTGCTCCTTCTTCATGACTGTATGCACAATGTGAGCAACTGCCGCAAGCTTCTGTGAAGTGGTTTGATTTACCTTGTCACAAATAGAGATTGCCTCTTGAACTGTGATGTCAAACAAACCCTACCTTTTTTGATTTTGTTTTTCAAGACAGGGTTTCCTTGTGTAGTTTTGTAGACCATGCCGGCCTCAAATTCACAGAGATCCCTCTGCATGTGCCTCTGGGGTGCTGGAATTAAGGGATTAAAGGATAAGGCTAAACCCTTCCTTTTAAAGGTTGCTTTTATTACAGTATGTTGTCACAAGAGGAAAGTAACTGAGACAATGGGTATATAAATCAAATATATACTGGCAAAAATTATAAAGCAATTTATTTTCAAACAATTACTTGATATGCATTTGCTTTTGTCATCATTAAGGAGGGAAGCAAATTTACATATTAATTAGATATAGGTTTGCTTATTTTTCTGTAAAGAATTAAATTTTAGCTGAGTATTTGATATTGGAAGAATAAGTCATCTTCTATGTTTCTCAGTTGATCAATATTTTGATTTTGTAATCATCAATGCTGAGAATGCGTCTTTGAATAATCAAACACATGAAATGTCAGAAGTGTGTTTAAGGCTGTTTCAGAAATTATGATAAATTCTGCCTAAACGGAAGTCAAATTTATTGAAAGATACTTTTGAAAACTCAAGGTAAATCAAATAGCAATTTCAGAAATCAAACATTTGAACATAATCAAACAAAAGATACATTAACTTGCTGCATGCTGAGGAGTGATAGTAGGAAAGTATTAAAAGCATCTTTTCCATAATTAAGACATTGTGGTTTTTTTGAGAATAGAAAATCTTGAGGTTACAGGAATCTGAGCTGGGGTGCTCAGGCAGAGTTTAGTGGCACTGTGTGATGTGATAGCCTGTGCATTACAAATTGCCCATGTGTGTTCAGAAACAAGACTACAGTGAAATGGCTTGGTTCAAGATGGACTAGCTCCATCAGATCTGTTATGTGTTTGATTTTAAATTGCTTGTTGTTGTGCATACAGAAAATTTTTTACTGTTGACAGGTGTGTGTAATATCCACATTCTACTGTGTGACCCTATATAGGATCTCTATCCATAATTTAAAATGGTCATGAAATTTGGAGAAGCAATTTATAATTTATGTTTAGATACTTTACACTTGATATGGTGCCTGGTAAGGTGTGGCTTTTGTATTAAATGTATCAGTTAAGGTAAGGGAAGATGACAGTAAGAGTCAGTATCTAATAGTTAAATAAGTTCTAGTTTAAATCTTGATTTTCCTGCCACTTGTTTTGTGACCTTGTAGAATCCTCTAAACTTTTCCAATTTGTAATTTTCAGAATTCCAAACTACTAATGATGACAAACTTGATTATAATATTCTTTATGAAGAATTAAAGTTAACTGCTTTGCTTACAATACACATTTTATATGGATTAAATTAATTTTTAATGAATCAGAGTTATTTTATGGTGATTTTGAACTTTTATTATACAAGGCCATCTTAAACACCATATAGTATATTTGGTTTCATTAATACCAGTCGATTTCATAACTGGCAGACTCCATCATTACTAAGACCATCCTGTTAATGTGAATTTATATACTTTAGTCCACCACATATTACTAATAAACAACAATAGGGGTGGGTACTATTTTACTATTGGTAGGATGTGTGTAGTCATATCGAACCAGGCTGGTAAGGTGAATGACACTTGCAGTGCTAGGCTACCATTTCATTTTTTGTGCTACCAGGTGGTGTCCATAGTCTGTCATTTCATCCGGGGCAGGGCCTAGACCCTCCCCCAAGAGTTCAGGGTGAGAATGCATCTCTCATTTTTGGATGGGAGTCCAAAGTCCATTTGTATACCCGGGATAAATACTGATTTACTATAAGGCTCAATAGATTACCTAGGCCTCCTCACTGACACCCACATTCAGGGGGTCTTGATCAGTCCCACGCTGGATTCCCAGGCATCAGTCTGGGATTCAAGAGATAACCCTTGTCAGGTCAGCTATTTCTGGGGATTAAACCAGCCCAGTCTTAATCTCTTTGGTCATCAGTCCTCCCTCTCTGTCAATTGATTTCTTGAGTTCAGCTCAGTGCTTAGCCTCTGCTTCCATCAGCCACTGAAAGAAGGTTCTGTTTCTGAGACACTCTGGCCATGGGATTGTAGGCTGGCACTCCCCAGATCTATGTCTAAAATCCGTATATGAGAGAGTACATGCCATGTTTCTCTTTTTGTGACTGGGTTACCTTGCTCAGGATGGTTTCTTCTAGTGCCATCCATTTGCCTGCAAATTTCAGGATTCCATTGTTTTTTTCTGCTGAATAGTTCTCCATTGTGTAAATGTACCACATTTTCTCTATCCACTCTTCGGTTGAGGGGCATCTAGGTTGCTTCCAAGTTCTGGCTATTACAAATAATGCTGCTATGAAACATAGTGGAACAGACATCCATGTTGTATGAATGGGCATCTTTGGGATATATACCTAAGAGTGGAGTTGCTGGGTCTTGTGGTAGGCTTATTCCCATTTTCCTGAGGAATCTCCATACTGATTTCTAAAGTGGCTGTACAAGTTGAAACTCCCACCAGCAGTGGAGGAGTGTTCCCCTTTCTCCACATACTCTCCAGCATAAATTGTCATTGGTGTTTTTTTATTTTAGCAATTCTGACAGGAGTGAGATGGTATCTCAGAGTTGTTTTGATTTGCATTTCCCTGATGGCTAAGGATGTTGAGCACTTTCTTAAGTGCCTCTCAGCCATTTTAGACTCCTGTATTGAAAATTCTCTATTTAGTTCTGTAACCCACTTTTTAATTGGATCCTTTGGTGATTTGGATACTTGCTTCTTGAGTTCTTTGTAAATTTTGGAGATCAGCCCTCTGTCAGATGTGGGGTTAGTGAATATTTTTTCCCATTCTGTGGGCTGCCTTTTTGTCTTGCTGTGTCCTTTGCCTTACAGAAGCTTCTTATTTTCAGGAGGTCGCATTTATTAATTGTTGATCTCACTGTCTGTGCTACTGGTGTTATGGTCAGGAAGCTGTCTCCTATACCAATTCATTCAAGGGTACCACCCATTTTCTCTACTAGGAGATTCAGTGTGGCTGGATTTATGTTGAGGTCTTTGATCCATTTGGACTTAAGTTTTGTGCATGGCGATAGACTTGGATCATTCCGCATTCTTCTAAATGCCAGCATCCACTTATGCCAGCACCAATTGTTGAAGATGCTTTCTTTTTTCCATTGTATATTTTTAGCTTCTTTGTCAAAGATCAGATGTTCATACATGTGTGGGTTAATATCAGGGTTTTCAATTCAATTCCATTGGTTTACCTGTCTATTTTTGTGCCAATACCAAGCTGTTTTCAGGACTATAGCTCTATAGTGGAGCTTGAAGTCAGGGATGGTGATGGCTCCAGACATTGTCTTGTTGAACAGGGTTGTTTTGGCTATCCTGGGTCTTTTGTTTTTCCATACAAAATTGATTATTGTTCTTTCAAGGTCTGTGAAGAATTGTGTTGGGATTTTAATGGGGATTGTATTGAATCTATAGATTGCTTTTGGCAGTAGAGAGTGGACAGCCTACTCTTATTCTGGACTTTAGCGGAATTGCATTGAGTTTCTGTCCATTTAGTTTGATGTTGGCTGTTGGTTTGCAGTATATAGCTTTTATTATGTTTAGGTAGATTCTTGTTATCCCACATCTCTCCAAGACCTTTATCATGAAGGGGTGTTGGATTTTGTCAAAGGCTTTTTCAGCATCTCGTGAGACGATCGTGTGATTTTTGTTTTTCAGCTTGCTTATATGGTGGATTACATTGATGGATTTTCGTATGTTGAACCATGCCTGCATCCCTGGGATGAAACCTACTTGATCTTGGTGAATGATTGTTTTGATGTGTTCTTGGATCTGATTTGCCAATATTTTATTGAGTATTTTTGCATCAAAGTTCATGAGGGATATTGGTCTAACTTTCTCTTTCTTAGTTGTGTCTATGTGTGGCTGGGGGATCAAGGTTATTGAAGCCTTGTAGAAAGTGTTTGGTAAAGACCCTTCTACTTCTATTGCATGGAATACTTTGAAAAGAATTGGTATAAGCTGTTCTTTGAATGTCTGGTAGAATTCTGCACTGAGGCCATCTGGACCTGGGCTTTTCTTGGTTGGGAGACTTTTGATGACTGCTTCTATTTCCATAGGGGTTATAGGTCTATTTAAATTGTTTATCTGCTCTTGATTTAATTTTGGCAAGTGATAGCTATCTAGGAAATCTTCCATTTCCTTTAAATTTTTGAATTTTGTGGAGTACAGGTTTTCAAAGTATGACCTAATGATCCTCTGAATTTCCTCAGAGTCTGTTTTTATGTCTCCCTTTTCATTTTTTGCTAATTTGCATATTCACACTCTGCTGTTTGGTAAGTTTGGACAAAGGTTTGTCTATCTTGTTGATTTTCTCAAAGAACCAACTCTTTGTTGCATTGATTCTTTGTATTGTTTTCCTAGTTTCTACTTTATTGATTTCAGCCCTCAATTTGATTATTTGATTCCTGGCATCTACTCCTCCTGGGGGAGTTTGCTTCTTTGTGTTCTAGAGCTTTCAGCTATGCTGTTAATTCCCTAGTATAACTATTCTCCAGTTTCTTCATGTGGGCACTTAGAGCTGTGAACTTCCCCATAGCACTGCTTTCAAAGTGTCCCATATGTTTGGGTATGTTGTATCTGCATTCTCATTGAATTCTAGGAAGTCTTTAATTTCTTCTTTTATTTCTTCTTTGGCCCAGGGATGGTGCAGGTGTGCATTATTCAATTTCCATGAGTTTGTAGGGTTTCTGCAATTTTGTGTTGTTGTTGAATTCTAATTTTAAAGCATGGTGGTCTGATAAGATGCATGGAGTTATTCCAATTTTTTGACGCTGCTGAAATTTGATATGTTGCCAAGTATGTGGTTGATTTTTGAGAAGGTTCCATGTGGTGGTGAGAAGAAGGTATATTCTTTTTTATGTGGATGAAATGTTCAATAGATGTCTGTTAATCCCAGTTGGGTCATTACTTCTATTAGACCCTTTGCTTCTTTGTTGAGTTTCTGTCTTGTATTCCTGTGTGATGGTGAGTGGGGTGTTGAAATCTTCCTCTATAAGTTTTTGGGGCTTTATGTGTTATTTAAATTTTAGTAATGTTTCTTTTACAAATGTGGATGCCTTTGTATTTGGGGCATAGATGTTAAGGATAGAAAATTCATCTTGTTGGATTTCGCCTGTGATATTTATTTATTGACCTCCTTCATCTCTTTTAATAGATTTTATTTTAAAGTCTAATTTGTTTGATATTAGGATTGCTACCCCTGCTTGTTTCTTGGGTCCATTTGATTGGAAAATCTTTTCCCAACCTTTAACTCTCAGGTAATGTCTGTCTTTGAGTGTGAGGTGTGTTTCTTGTATGCAGCAGAAGGATGGGTTCTGTCTTCGAATCCATTCTGTTAACCTGTGTCTTTTTATGGGTGAGTTAAGGCCATTGATATTGACAGATATTAATGACCATTGATTGCTCATTCTTCTTTGATTTGGAATGGTTGTTGTTGGTGCAATTATGTATGGAATTCCACCCCTTTGTTCTTTTGGCTGTTGGTAAAGTGGGATTATCTAATACCTGTGGTTTTCTGGTTGTAGTTAACTTTCTTGGGTGGGAGTTTTCCTTCCAGAACTTTCTGTAGGGCTGGGTCAGTGGAATCTATTTTTGTCATGGAATATCTTGTTTTCTCCATCTATAGTGATTGAGAGCTTTGCTGGTGATAGTACTCTGGGCTAGCAACCATGGTCTCTTAGCATTGGCAAAATATCTATCCAGGACCTTCTGGCTTTCAGAGTTTCCATGGAGAAGTCAGGTGTAATTCTGACAGGTTTGCCTTTATATGTTACTTGGCCTTTTTCCTTAGCTGCTCTTAATATTCTTTCTTTATTCTGCATATTTTGGGTATTGATTATTATGTTGCGAGGGAAATTTTTTTGTGGTCCACTCTATTTGGTGTTCTGTAAACTTCTTGTATCTTCATTGGCATGTCTTTCTTAAGGTTGGAAAAATTTTCTTCTATGATTTTGTTGAATATGTTTTCTGCCCCTTTGAGGTGGTTTTCTTCACCTTCTTATATACCTATTATTCTTAGGTCTTTTCATGGTGTCCCATATTTCCTGGATGTTTTTTGTTAAGGGTTTGTTGGACTTAAGATTTTCTTTGGTTCATGAATCCATTTCTCCTAGTGTATCTTTAACACCTGAGATTCTCTCTTCCATCTCTTGTATTATGCTGGTAATTCTTGTATTGGTAGTACTTGACCATTTGCACAGCTTTTCTATTTCTAGCCTTTCTTCAGATTGTGTTTTTTTTATTGTCTCTATATCAGTTTTCAACCCTTGCACTGTTTGAATTGTTTCTTGCAATTTTCGGTTTATCTTTTTGTCCATTAGTTGCATTTTATGAATTTTTTGTTTCATTCTTTCTTCCATTTCTTGCATTTTTTGGTGTGCTTTTCTTCTATTTCTTGCATTTTTTTGGTTTGCTTTTTCTTCCAGTTCTTGTATTTTTTGGCTTGTTTTTTCTTCCATTTCCTGCCTTTTCTGGTTTGTCTTTTCTTCCACTTCTTGCATTTTTTGCTTTGTTTTTTCTTCCATTTCTTGCATTTTTGGTTTGTTTTTCATTCCATTTCTTTAAGGGATTTTTTATATCCTCTTTTAGGGCTTCTATCATTTTCATGAAGTTGTTTTTAAGGTCATTCTCTTCTGCTTCATTTGCATTGGAATGTTGGAGTCTTGCTGGTGTGGAGTCTCTAGAATCTGGTGGTGTCTTATTTGTTTTTCTGTTGCTGAGTGTGTTTTTGCATTGTCTCTTTCCCATCTCTTCTTCTAGTGGGTGCAGAAAGAGACACTTAGTGATCTGGTGGTTAGGGGACCAGAGTTATCTTTCTGTGGATGCTAGCAAGTCCAATACTCTGGTAGTTCTTCTATTCCTTGTCCTAGTTCTGTTCCCATGGGTGGAGAAGAAGACCAGGAATCTGGGGTGCTTAGCCTCCCACCTGGTCCCCTGGTCCCTTTGGTGGAAGAAAAGTCCTGGTATCTGGGGTGCTTGGCTCTTGCCAGGATTGGAAGCTCTGTCGCTGTCCCCAGTCACTGGAAGGCATGTCCTGGATATGGGGCCTTCTTTACCTGGATCTGCTGGTTTCCTTTGTACTTCTTTTTAAAAAAGATGTATTGATTTATTATGTATACAGTGTTTGCCTTCATGTATGCCTGCAGACCAGAGGAGGGCAACAGTTCTCATGTTAGATGATTGTGAGCCATCATGCAGTTACTGGTAATTGAACTCAAGACCTCTGGAAGAGCATCCAATGCTCTTAACCTCTGAGTTATCTCTCCAGCCCCCTTTGTCTTCCTTTTTTAATACACATTTTATTTTATTTTTTTGGTTTTTTGAGACAGGGTTTCTCTGTGGCTTTGGAGGCTGTCCTGGAACTAGCTCTTGTAGACCAGGCTAGCCTCGAACTCACAGGGATCCACCTGCCTCTGCCTCCCAAGTGCTGGGATTAAAGGTGTGTGCCACCAACGCCCGGCTTAATACACATTTTAATAAAACAACATATTCTCAGTTTTCAAGATGGAAAACCAGTTCTATTTTCCCCAAGGTTGTTTAGCATTTGGAAAGGGGACATACTGAGTGCCAATCAATATAGCATCTCTTTAGTGACTCCACTGGAAGGCATGAAGCAGCTGTCTCATGGTCTAGGAACTCAGAGACATAAGGATGAAATTCTGTTTTTTTCCCTTGGGCAGTTGCCTTATGGTTATCCTTTAAGTGAGCCCATTTGTCTCTGAAGAGATTTTTCGTTTTAAACACTTTCTACTGATATAGATATATGACTGGAACAATGATCACAGATATGTCTTGACTCTTACTGCCTGCTCAGAGCTTGCTTTAAGCCTTTTGTTTTAGAATGCTGAGGAAAACTGATCAAATTCACCCATGGTTTAATTTAGCATATCATACAAGCAAAGCTAACTTGAATTCTTAAGACCCACAGTACCTTCTAAATGTATTTGCATTAAATGCTCAAAGGACACACAGTGAGGTCTCTGTCTCCATTTCTGAGGAACTGTCACAGCTTCAGTGCACTTAGCATCACACACAGGGATAACACTTGGTGAGTGGGGACCTCTGCTCTGTTGGTTTTAGGCAGGATGTCTTGGCTCCCTAAGAGCCTGGAAGTCATGCTTCCTGTGTGAGAGGCAGTCCCAGCTGCCTAAGGAAATTCAGAACCCTGTGAATGCTGTTCTTTGAATTGGTAATGTGACCACAATAATGAAGAGGAGTTACATGGAAAAAATAGGAGACATTTCTTTTAATTTTCTTGATCTTTAGTAGAATTCTCTCTGGTCTAAACTGTAATGATTATCATTTTGGAGTTGAGATAGTGGAGTTTTGGGAAGACAAGTAATGTGTTTGTGTACGTGTGATGTGTGGGTTTCACATGATTAAGTGACAGATTCAGGAAGCTGTTCTAATTCCATGTGAACCTCTCTATGTAATGATATGTGATCATAACCAAGCAGAGGGAGACAGGCAGACAACAATTCTAAGAGTTTCCATGACATCTAAACTGGATTTGGGCAAATGATCTATTCATGGAGAATACAGTTTTACTCCATACTATAATTTCTGTACTTATTGTGACTGATTGTCCACTTTCCAGTTCTGAAAAATAGAAATGATATTTCCTGATTTTGAAGCAAGATACAATAACTGTAATTTCCCCTGTGTTGTGTCCCAAATTCTGGTGATATTTACATCTTTGCTCTTTAAATGAGAATCACTTGTAATTAACACTCCATGGCAACATGAACTCTCCAAGCATTTCTAATATGACTGAAAACATTAGTTGATAATCACCAGCTGGTTTTAACCATTGGCAGTTGCTTCATTGAATTATTTACTTTTGTAAAAAGTAAGTTTGGATAAGAAGCTTGAATTGTTAAGACTATGCTTACCTGAACTACTTTTTCACCTGTAAATGTTATAAATAACTGGAAATGTGCCCAATGACCTACAGTGTTTCCATCAGTAGGAATGTTTCGTGTGAATCCAGTTGCAAGCCTGTGCCATACTTTGCAGGTACAGTGATGAAGCAAGAGGATATCCAATTAAACACTGCTGGTGGGGAGCCATGCAAGCACTGAATGGAGTATGGAACACAGAGAGATTTTTCCAGACAGCAATATTTCTCCTAGGGTTATAGATAATGAAACTCTTCTTCCTAGGGTAGAGAAGGGAAAAGGAATGGTGGGTATATAATGGCAAAATACAAAGAGTAACTGTTGGGAAAAAAATAAAGCTTCTATGTGTTGCACATTTCATAGAATATTCACTTGGTCTGAAGACCCAGCATGTGAAGTGATGGTTACTTCAATTTTCTTGGCTATACTAACTACTTCAGTATATATATACAAACATATAATTATGAATGCACTATATTGTACATGTGCATATATGTATACATTTTTTAAAAAGGAAATAAAATTCATTATGATGCTTTGTGTGTGAACCTTATTCAGTCATAAGATATCCATGTATTTAAATTAACCATTATTTTAGGTGTTTCGAGGGGGGAGTGTTAATACTTAAATTGGCATACAAAGTGAAGCCGATTGTCTTCACTAGTGTGGATAGACCTCATTAACACTAGTGTTGAAACAACAGGAAGCTTGAAAAGCTAGTGTCCAGTAAGAATGAAATAAAATACTAGAATACCTTCAAAGAGGGTCACCAACTCTTCCTCATTCCAGATTTTAGACTTAGACTCTCAGAGAATCAGTTCATTCACCCCTGAAGATTTCCATATTTAAATGAGAAAACTACTCTATATTATAATATCTATCTACTTATACATATATAATGCATCAATAATATGGAGGAATTGACTTCAGTTCCCAGTACTTCTGTCACATAGATCTGTTCACAGCTATCTGCAACTCAGTTTCCAGAAGGTAAGACACGCTCTTCTGGTCTTATTGTACATATATATATATATATATATGTATGTATATATGTGTGTATGTACTCACAAATGTATAAATAAAAAGAAAATAAGCCTTCAAGAGTTATATTTGATTAAAGTAAACTAATAAATTTACATGTTTATGCACTAAATCTTTCAATGAGTCTTTAGTAGTGTTCCTGAATTCAAATTCTAGACAGCATTCTTTTGTGCAAATCTTGATAATCTATCATATGTGGAAATGCTATACACTGTTTAAGGTCCTATTGGAAATGATGTGCTTCAACAGTGGGCATCAGCAAAGCCTGTCAGTCATCAGGGACATTAGCAGTAAATTAATGATAAATCTCCTGGGTTTTAGTGACTGCAGATGCATCAACGTAAAGACCTCCTTGGTTGACAAGAGCAAACTTAAACTGTCTATTGTAACACAATAACCTGAATGTGCAAAATACACTTTTACTCTTTTAATCTCTTATGATTTCTTCTTGGATTATTTGGGCTTAGAGTCAAAGCTCAGGGTTTTCAAACTAAACTGGGTCACAGACAAAGCTTCTCAGATGAGGGTCCTCAGAAGTAGCTCCTCTGAAAGTGTGGTTCTGTCAATCTGAAGACCAAGTGGTGAAGAGTGAAGGTTTACCAGAAACCTTGGCAGAATGGACTCTACTAACATTCCTCCGAGAACTCCCATGAGCATAGAGAAAAAGTTGGGCCTTGCACATCTGCATCACACAGGGAAGTGGGAGAATTAGTGGAAAGGGAAGAAGGACACATGAGGAACAAGAAAGAGAAGGAAGGGAGGAGAAAGAGGCAAGACAAGGAAGAATAACAAGAGGAGAAGGAAGAGGAAGAAGAGGGGGAGGAGAAGTAAGGGGAGGATGGGAAGGACCAGGTTGTTTCTTCTAAAAGTAGGTTCTTTAAGTTTGACATATATATATATATATATATGTGTGTGTGTGTGTGTGTGTGTGTGTGTGTGTGTGTGTGTGTGTGTGTGTGTGCCAAGACTTCTATGTGGAGGATAGAGGCAAACTTGTAGGGGTTAGTTCTTTCTTTCTACTATGCAAGTTCTGGGGCTCAAACGTGGGTTGTCAGGATTGATAGAAAGCGTCCTTACCTACTGAACTGTGTTGCCATCCTGGTATTAACCCTTTAAAATTAGTCTTTCTGTATTCAGAGCTCTCTGCCTCTTCTGTAAGACAACTGTTTTAGACTTTTAGAAATAATGTTATTTATATATTCATTGCACTAAGAATTGGGCTTCCTATAGACATTTTCATACAATACAAATGTACTTGGAGCATGTTCCCCCATACTCCCTCCTCCCTCTTTACTTCCATAATCTCTGATTCAATAGATATAAATAGATGCATGATTTTATGAATTTTATAAGTTAGAGAATTAAAAAAAATACACAGATAGCCTTCTGCACACCTTTCTTAGAATCAAGGTGTAGGTGGTGGATAGAGTGAGTCCTTTTCTGCTTTTGACATCATCCTTTGATAATGTCCTCTGATAAAGTACAAAAATAAGATATGGACTTGGTTCTAAAGCAACCATAAAGACACGAAAAAGAAACTCACCACATCAGGCCACTTGAAGCAGAGAAGGCTGAGTGCAGGGTAATATGGTCATTTGTGAGAAAGGGTGTGTGCAGCAGGATTTTCCAGAAAAGGGGGAATTTTAGTGCAGTGTCACTTTGTACAGTGCTCAAAATCTGCCTCAACCTGTGTGGTTTGAGTAAGTGAGCATGTGTCATAAGGTAAAGCAAGGTTGAGGGTTGACTCTCCATCATATATATTTGTCAAATTGGTGGTCACTGTCTTCATCTGGTTACAGCAAGTTTCTGTGTGGGATTATTTGCTTTCAGATGGGACTTAGGTTATCCATCTCTGTAAAGGGAAGCACTCCTGCCAGCCTGGTTCCAGAGCCGCATCAGTCCCAAATGAACACACAGGAGGCTATATTAATTATGAAGCTGTATATGTCAATAAAGCACTGTTGGCCAATATGGAAGCAAGATAGGTGGGACTAGGAGTCGAGGAGGACTCTGGGTAGGAGAAACACAGGAAGTCAAGATGTAACTGCCACAGGGATAAGAAGCCCGGAAACTTTGCTCCGGTAAGAGAAATACTTAGATTAACAATTATGGGGTAAATACTTAAGTCAGAGCTAGCCAGCAAGAAACAAGCAAGGCCAACAGCTTCATAATCAATACAGTGTCTTGTGTGTTATTTGGGGACTACAATGTGGCAGAGCCCATGGGAGTGGCGTGGGATAAAGCAAAGCAGCAGACAAGGAAAAGGCTTCTCTTTACATAATGGTGGTCAGGAGCGGGATTGAATTTCCATGTAGAATGACAAAAGCTTTAAAGGAATTCTACAAACAAAAGAATGGAGAAAATCATGGGTTTTTGTTAGCAGCATTTTCTCAGGTGGGCTCTGGTTAGCTAGCAGCAAGCAGAGACTCACGTGGTTTGCTTAAGGGGTCTTCCTGACTCCTAGTCCCACCTATCTTGCTTCCCTGTTGGCCAACAGTGCTTTAGTGACATATACACAGGACTTCCCCAACACATCTCAAATTCAGCTATTCTTTCAGACAAAGCTTTAAGTTAGCCTGACTCCTTCTTATAAACAGGAATCTCTGTCTGGAGTATTGGTTCTTAAATTGAAGGGAACCTAGACATTTGGCCCTGGTAACATTACCACAAAGCCTTAACCTTTCATATGTTTCCTATTTCTACCAATTTCCAGGGATTTCGATTTATTTGTTGCTTAGCTGATTGATTTCACAGTAAGTGAGCTTAACTTATCATACTAATAATAAGATTTCTGTGATTTTGACCCCCCAGGACATTTGTGACATTGCTATCAGCAGTTATGAAATAGATAATACTCTACATTGGCACCATTGGCAGCCTAAGGAATTTCTCTCATCTTTTAAATCCTCAGCTCATGTCAAAACACAATTTATGATTTCAGGACAGAAAACTATGAAGCATAATTGAAGATTTTATTAAGGATATGTTAATATGGACTAACATCTAGGCAGACAGATGTTTCTGTTGTTTCTTAGTTTTGGAAGTTGCTTGCTCTGTATGTCTTCTTTACTCAGGTAATATTTCCTTCAGGCATCTTTGATGGAGATGAATACCAGATACAGATTTCCTTAGTTATGATATAAGGTACATTAGGTACAAAACTTTGGACTCATCAAGTAAGAATTAAAAATGGAGTAACTTCTCTGAATTTGTCAAATGCAAATGGGCTGAATATTACAAATGTAATTACTACTTGATAATTGTTCTTGTTATTTATAGTTTAAGTGTGTTAGAGTAAAAACTTTTCTTTTTTATTTACACAAAAAGGGAGGGATGATGTGAGATATTAGATTATACTGAGTAAAGATGTGGTTTAATAAAAAGCTAAATGGCCAATAGCTATGCAGGAGGTATAGCAGGGACTTCAGGACAGAGATAATTCTGGGAAAAAGAAAGGTCACATCATCAACAAGAATGATGGTGAGGGGAATGGGGATGTGATTTAAGCGGAGGGAACATGGGTGGACTTGATCACAGTACATTCTATACATGATGTTTTCAGTAAACTAAAAAAAAAGTCACAGAAAGTCAGATATACAGTAATGTGAGTATGAGATCATCAAGGGATGCCTGAATTCATTGTCTTAGCTTTAGCCATACATTCAGTTGTGGGGGTTCTCAAATTACATCTCAAATGAGACGAACCACTAGGGTTACACAAATGGCTTAGTACTCATAGTTTACCCTGAAAATAGAATTTCTGGTGAGATTCCTAAAAATTGCATGCTCTCATCTGGGAAGGGAGAGAAACTTTTAAGTAATTGTCCTAAAGATTTTTGCTTCTCCACTGGAGGGGATTCCACAAGCACCCAAACACCTGTTTCCACAGACATTTCCATTATTGATCAGGGAAGAAAAGTTACAATGTTTGTTTCCTTACTGTGGCAGGAAAAAAAAACAGCCGAAAATGACCTTTCAAGTATAATTTTAAGAGAAGAAAAAGGGGAAGTCTTTATGAGCATGGGCTAGGATGTGGTGGAGGAGGAGATAGAGGACTAGGGAGAATGGGAAGGAAACAAAGGAAAAGGGACAGGAGTATTTGTTCCAGGGGACAAAGGACTGTTTCTAGATAGACAGGAGACAGACATGGTACATAGGCAAATGACAGCTTATAAATGTAAAACGGAAAACCCCATGTTAGGACAAGTGTCCAGTTTTAATTGCACATGATAATTACATGAGCCAAAGTGGGTTTGTGATTGCTGGATTTTAATAGTTTGATAGTTGAACATTGGTAGTCAACCACAGGATGAGGAAGTGACCAAATAAGGGAATAGATCTTGGTGGCTAACTTTAAAAATGTAATCTAAAGGTTTTTAGCAAGGCAGAGGGAATAGGCAAGAAGGGTAAGGCCTACCAAAGCTGGTTAGAGTGCCTCCATCCACTAAAGAAATGCTTTAACTAGATTCCTGGGAGATGGACACTTTTCCCCTTCTGAAGTTCTAGTAATTTCTTCTGTCTCTTTACCCTGCCTCATTTCTTTCTTTCATTTGGATTTTTTTGTATTTGTTTGTATTAACAGAATCTATGCCTTGGAAAACAGGATTCAGATAAGAGTTTTGCCATCAAACCTGAAGACCTAGGTCACTCCCTATAGAAAGCATGCTATTCTTACAATTCAAAACATTTGTTATGGAATGTACACACACACACACACACACACACACACACACACACACACACTAACAGACACACTAAATAAATAAATAAACATCAAAATAAAAGCAGAACATTGCTTGCGTCTTAATTAAGTCACAGAGTTTACTGCACCCAAGTCTTCCTGGATTTGACATAAATTTAGATTTTTGTATCAGAAGGATAAATTGCTCAATAGTCCACAGCCATTTTCTAAAATGGTTGTGAGATTTTATATTCAAGATGCTCTGACGATAATTTACCAAAATTTCCAGAGGTTAATTGTTCAACTACAGTAACAGACTATGAAGTTTCTTACTGTAAAAGAAAACTTTACCATGCTCATTCCATTTGTGGTTTGTCTTCATACAGGAAATTGACTTTGTGAATTTAAACTGAGGCATAGGAATATTTTTTTAATCTTTTAAACAAAAATCTTAGTATAAACTTGTCACAGGAGAGGCTCAATAGGTACAGGCAGATTAATTTCTACAAAACTTGAAAGACAGTGAGTAAATGATTCCTAAATGGAAACCAGCAAGGAAGAAAGCACTGTAAATCTTATGGATGGGAAGAATGAAAAAAATGAGAACTTGCTTCTTCCTTTTTACAGTCATATATAGTTGTGAAATAGACAGTTTCTGACTAAAAAGAACTTGCTAATTGCAAGTTCTCTAGTCTGTAAAGTATCATGTAGCATTAGACTGTCAGTGAATGTCCTTATCATAATTGCTTATCATAATGGCTGCATAAGAGTTCAGAACATTGCAGAAGTAATTTTCAAACATGTCTCTTAGTGCATTGTAAACGGCAGTCATTTGCAGTATCAGGCTCCACAGCAAATCATTTGACTTCTGTTGATGGGAAGACTGGGTGTTGTGGGTTGAGGCAAAATTATCTTGGGTCATCTTAAAGTGATGTCATTCTCCTACTAGGCAAACTCAGAGGGTATTGCTAATATCAACAGACCTCTAGCTTCTACTAGGTACCAGTCTAAAATGCTGCAAGAGAAGATACAAAGATATTTCCCCACCCCGCTGTGGCCTTCCTATGTGATATTCCTGCCAACAATGCATTGTTTTGTTTGTTAGGATAGTTCTCTTTTGTCTTTTTGTTTTGTTATCTTTTAGAGGGATAGGACTTTTCACACCTCATTCACACATGACCAACTGGTGAACCTAAGGTGATTGGTGCTCAAGGTCAGCAAAGATGAACTTGTTACAGAGTCTCCAAGCTCATGTCTCATACCAATGAAGATTGATGATTCAGACTATGGAGAGTACGCAATGTGGATGCAAACTTTATTGAGCAATATTATAGAAAACAAAGAACTATTGAGGAAGTGTGAGAACTCCTGAGTGGGAAGGGAAAGTCATTGATCTTTGACCTCTAGGGAGTTTAGAGGGCCATAGCAGAAGCTGAATGATTTATCTGTGTTGAGATTGGTTACCTGGACTGAGCCAATGCAGGGCTCACACACTGTATGACTGTCCCTTTGGCCCTCCTAGGGATATGATGACATGCTGTTGACGGGCTTCTGCTCACCTGTCCTTTGCCTAACTTGTGACTTCTGCACTGCTAACCTTGACTGTCTACTCCTTGTTACTCACCCGCTGCTGGTGCTACCTCCAACCCTGCAGGTGTTTCCAGTGCTGATGTTTGTACAAGATTTCTTCATCATTACAGTCACATGACCAGCTTTTAGCTTTACTATGGCATAGATTTAACTTCCTCACATCTACCAGAATACAGCTGTAGTCATTCCAGTTTACCTCATACTTAACTCTTTGACGGGAGGTAGTATGAGGTAGTATTCCAGGTGGAAGCTTACCATCAGAAGCCTTATTTAGTCATAGTTTATTCTATAAGTATCCACATTAGAAGCAGAAAATGTAAGACAGGAAAACAGAGCCTCACATATGTCCCTCAGGGACTGTGGAAGGGGGTGAGTCAACTCTACTACCATTACTGGCCCCAAAGTCTAACCTCCGCATTATCCACCTAAGTTTGTTATGTCATTCTCAATGACCGCTGTTCTAGTTCATTTACTTCATTGTTCAAGATTGCTATTTTCAGGGCTGGAGAGATGACTCAGAGGCTAAGAGCACTCCCTACTCTTCCTGGGGTCCTGAGTTCAATTCCCAGCAACCACATGGTAGCTCCCAACCATCTACAATTCAATCTGGTGCCCTCTTCTGGCATGGAGGCAGAACACTGTATATGTGATAAATACATAAAATCTTTAAAAAATGTCATTTTCATCCTTTATCTGGCTTTTAACTCCAACTTCTCTATTCTCAAGACAACATGTTTGAATAACACACAGTTTCTACCATGGTTCTTTCCCCCTTTCTACTCACCAGTATTCAGCTCCTGCATCACCAATGTAATTAATACACACACAGATTTATGACTCTTAATTAGTCTATGACCAGAAAAGTCTTTATAGCCTCCTTCAGAGTACAGCATTGGGATTGATTGAAATGCCTCCAGTTCAGATCAAAAGAAACAATTTTTAAAATTTTTCTTTAAAACAAACTTGTTATTTTATCTCTTAATATGTTTTATTAGTGTGTGTATGTGTGTGTGTGAGAGAGAGAGAGAGAGAGACAGACAGACAGACAGACAGACAGACAGACAGTAAACATAGCATGGCTGGAATATAGACATCAGAGAAAAACATTTTAGGCATTCTCTTCTACATTTTTTTGATGCTCAGAACAAAGAGTTTCTGGCCTATCTCATGATAGGAGTGCTGAGATTGGAAAGGAATGTCACTTCACCCCGCTTTCTTCAAGGATTCATATAAGGCAAGGAGTCTTACCTGCTGAGCCATCTCTCTGGTCCCAGAGTTGCTGTCTTATGCTGACAGCTAATCAAAATCCTCAGAATAATTGAAAAAAGTTAGGTTTGATCTAAACTTTGTAATGTGCCACTAATTATTTAAACAACTTTCAGAAAGTTAGAATTTTCCAATAACTTGTTTTTAATTTTTAAGATTATAATATAATTGCAACCTTTCTCCCTTCCCTTTGCTCTATATAATTCCTGCCATATAGACCTCTTTTGTCTCTTTCAAATTTATGACCTCTTTTTCACAAATTGTTGTTATATGCACATGTATGTGTATATGCGTACACACACATACACATACATACATACATACAAATATTAACTTAACCTGCTCAGTCTGTATAATGTTACTTGTATGTTTGTTTCCAGGGCTGTCCATTTGGTAGAGGATTACCAATTGGTGTTCTCTTTCCAGTACCTTTTCCAGAATGAATTACTTAGGAAATCTTTGACATCTAATTTTTTCCTTCATCTTCAGATGTGTTTACAGTACAATTTACCTGGTATATCAAACTCAGTATCTGTCTGTGTCAACTAAGGTTTGGCTACAAACAGGAGTGCTCGAATGGTTTCTATATAGCATTTTAAACAAAACCAAGCCTGCATAGCATGGTAAATTGCTACAAAATCAGTAATTCTATACACATATTACGTTTTCATTTATAAAATAAAGATGTACACACATTCTGCTTTATTTTTTTCATATATATGAACTAAGTAGCTACATGAACATCCAAAAAATTATTGGCTTAGAAAGCACACACAATGAAACTTTTAAATAGACTTTTATTTGTTTTTATTTATTCTTCTTTCATACAATAGATCCTGATGACAGTTTTCCCTCTCTCCACTCCTCTTAGTTGTACCTCCTCCATTGCCCTCTGCTGGAGACACACTGCTCCACCTTTTCCCTTCAAAAAAGAACAAGCATCCCAGGGATATCAACGAATATGCCGTAACAAGATGTAATAAGACTAGGCACAGGCCCTTATATCAAGACTGAACAAGAATGGAAAAGTGTCCCAAAGGCAGGCAAATGAGTCAGAGACATCCCCACTCTCACTGCTAGGAGTCCCACAAAAATCCTGAAGTTAAATAACCATAATATATATGAAGAGGACTTAGCACAGGCCAATGAAGTCTCTATTATTGCTGCTTCAGTCTCTGTGAGCCCCTATAAACCCTATTTAGTTGATTGAGCAGATCGTGTTCTTCTGATGTCCTTAACCCCTCTGGCTTCTATAGTCCTTCCTTCTAGTCTTCTGTGGGATTTCCTGAGCTCTGTCTAATGTTTGGCTGTGGGTCTCTGCATCTGTTCCCATTACCTGCCAGATGAAGCCTCTCTAATGACAATTGGGCTAGGCACAGATCCTAGGTCTCTATGCTATCTAGCTTCCTGTTTCTGGCAGTTCAGGCAGTCTCAGGTATAAGCCCCCTCTCATGGTATGGGCCTCAAGTTAGGCCAGTCATTGGTTGGACACTCCCACAAGTTCTGAATCAGTATTGCCCCAGCCATCTTTCAGGTAAGATGCAGCTCAAAGGTTTTGTGGCTGGGCTGGTGTTCCAGTCTGACCACTGGAAGCTTTGCCTGGCTACATAAGAGGCCAGTTCAGGCTCCGTATCCTCCACACTTGGAGTCTTCACTGGTGTCACCCAGAAATTCAAGGAATTTTCCACATGGTTTCTACATCACCCCCAAGTGTTCCCCAGTTTGGGTCATCTTTCCCCATATTCTCTTTCTCCACCAGAACCCTCCTGTTCTCATTCCCACCCTCCACAAGCCACCCTCAAAATTTATTCTATTTCCCCTGTACCCAGAGATCATGGGTTCACGCCTAGAGCCCCCGTTATTACTTAGCCTCCTTGGGTTTGCGAATTATACTGTGATTACTTAATAGCTAATATCTACTCATAAATGATTACATATTATGTTTGTGTTTCTGCATCTGGGTTGCCTCACTCAGGGTGATTTTTCTTTGGTTTATTTCATCTACTTGCCTGCAAATTTCATGTCGTGTTTTTTTTAAACAGCTGAGTAATGCACCATTGTGCACATTTTCTTTATATATTCTGCTGAGGGGTGTCTAGACTGCTACCAGTTCTGAGTATTATGAATAAAGCCACTATGAACATATCTGAACAGATATCCGTGTGGTGGGATGGAGCATCTTTTGAGTACATGCCCAAGGGTGATACAGCTGGGTAGATCAATTGAGGTAGATCAATTCCTAAGTTTCTGAGGGATTGAAATGTATATTGATTTCCATAGCTGCTGTACAAGTGTCCTCTCCCACCAGCAATAGAGAAGTTTCCCCCCCTTGCTGCACATCCTCAACAACATGGGCAGTCACTTGTGTTATTGATTTTAGCATGACAGGTGTAAGGTAGAATCTCAAAGAAGCTTTGATTTGCAGTTCCCTGATGGTGAAGGGCGTTGAACATTTCTTTAAGTGTTTCTCAGCCAATTGAGAATTCTCTGCTTAAATCAGTACCCTGTTGTTTCCCCTTTGGATTATCTGGTTTGTTGATTTTTAGTTTTTTTAATGCTCCCTATATTTTGGATATTAGCACTTTTTTGGATGTAGAATTGGTAAAAATAAAATTTTCACATTCTTTATGGTGCCATTTTGTTCTATTGATGATGTTCTGTGCCTTACAGAAGTTTTTCAGTTTCATTAGGTGCCATTTATTAATTGTTGATGTTGGTGCCTGTTCTATAGGTGTTGTGTTTAGAAAGTTGTTTCCTGTGCTAATGCCTTAAAGGTCATTCAACACTTGATTTTCTATGGGTGTATTTGGTTTTATGTTGAGGTCTTTCAATGATTTGAACTTGAGTTGTGTGAGGATGATAAATATTAACTTATTTTGCATTCTTCTACATTCAGACACCCAGTTAGACTAGCATCATTTGTGGAAAATGCTTTTCTTCTCCCCATTGTGTATTTCTGGCTTCTTCAACAAAATTCAGGTGTCCATAGTATGTGGATTTATGTTTGGGTCTTCAATTCCATTCCATTGATCAATTTGTCTGTTTTTATGCCAATCCTATGATGTTTTTATTGCTAAAGCTCTGTAGTGCAGTTTGAAATCAGGGCTATTGGTACCTCTGAAAGTTCTTTTATTCTTTAGGATTGTTTTAGCTATCCTGGGGTATTTTCATTTCAATGTCTGTGAAGAATTCTGATGGAATTTTGATGGGGATTGTGCTGAATCTCTAGAGTGATTTGCTGGGATGACCATTTTTAGTATATGTTTATCCCACTGATCCATGAGCCTGTCAGATCTTCTGATAGCCTCTTCAGTTTCTTTTTCATAAACCTGAAGATTTTTGTCATACAAGCCTTTCAGTTACTTGATTAGGGTTATCTCAAGATATTTTACATTATTTGTGGCTATTGTGAAGGGTGTTGTTTCTCTGATTTCTCAGTCTGTTTGTTATTTGCATATTGGGAGAGCTACTAATTTGTTTTTAGTTAATCTTGTATCCATCCACTTAGCTGAAGATATTTATTAGCTGTAGTAATTCTCTGGTATGAGTTTTGTGATCAATTATGTGTGCTTTCATTGCAAATAACAATACCTAAATTTCTTCCTATTCAATTTGTATCCCCTTGATCTCCTTCAATTGTAGATGAAGAGAGAGAATAGCCTTGTCTTCTTTCTGATTTTAGTAAAATTGATGTGAGTTTCTCTCTTTTTAACTTGATGTTGGCTATAGGTTTGTTGTAAATTATCTTTATTTTATATAGTACTATCCCTTATATCCCTAATATCTCTAAGACTCTTATCAAAAATTGTGTTGGATTTTGTCAAAGGCCTTTTCTGAATTTAATGAAGTGATTATATGTTTTTTCCAAGTCTGGATGACCTGTCAATTGGTAAATGTAAGGTATTTCAGTCATCCACTATCAATGATTGAAGCTTTAGTAATGTTTCTTCAACAATCATGGGTGTTCAAGCATTTGAGATACAGGTGTTAAGAACAGAAATGCCAACTTGGTGATATTTTTCCTCTGATGAGCATGAAATATCTTTCTCTGTCCCTTTTGATTTATTTTGGTTTGATCTAGTTTGTTAGAAATTAAAATGGGTATATGAGCATGTTTCTTAGAGTCATTTTCTTGGGAAATCTTTTTTCAATCCTTTACTCTGAGGTAATAACTATTTTTGTTGTTGAGGTAAATTCATTTTGTTATTCTGTGATTTTTATTGGGGAATGAGGAGCGATGAGCAAATTGGCAAAGAATGGGCTGGCAAAACCAGCAGAGACAGCTGATCTGAACAGGGCAGAGCTCTTGGACCCCAGACCGACAGCTGGGAGGCTAGCGTGGGACTGATGCAAACCCTCTGAGTGTGAGAGTCAGTGAGGAGGCCTGGGCAACCTTTGGGGCCCTGGGCAGTGGATCAGTGTTTATCCCTGGCATACTAACAGACATCGTGTGTCCATAACACAAAGAGGGATGCTCTCTCAGCCTGGCCTCTTAGGGGAGTGCCTGGACCCTGCCCTGAGTGAAATGACAGACTCTAGATATCCCCTATGTGGAAGGAATTGGCAATAGGGTGGGTGGCTGGGGGGGTGCGGGAGAAGGGGAGGGAGAGGGAACTGGGATTGACATGTGAAGCAAGCTATTTAAAATTAAAATAAAAAAATTATTAAAAAAAGATGGAACCTAACATTTGTGGGTCAGATCAGAGCCTAAAGGCTGTAACCTAGCAGGAGCCCTCATATCAAGTAGTCAGGAACTGGTTAATCAACTGGGAATCACCCCAGTCATTGAAGACAGGATATAAAAGAGGCAGAGAAATAGGGGTGTTCCCCACCCTCTCTCTCTCTGTCTCTCTCTCTGTCTCTCTCTCTCTCTCTCTCTCTCTCTCTCACACAAACACACACACACATATGCCCTCTTTCCCTCCCCCTCACTTTTCCTCCCTCCACCTTCCTCCCTCTCCCTCCTTCCTCTCTCCCAACCCTTGTTGTTAGTGTGTGTGTATGTATGTTTGTGGGTTGTAAGAACAACATGTCTTCTAGCAATAAGTCTGAAATAACTAGTAAGAATTTAGTGATAAAGACTCCAGTCAGCCTTTATTTGTTGAAAATGACATAGTAGCAGTTTTATGTTAAAATGAGAGAGATGTTCTGCCAGGCGTTAGTGGCACACGCCTTTAATTCAAGCACTCGGGAGGGCGAGGCAGGCAAATCTCTGTGAGTTTGAGGCCAGCCTGGTCTACAGAGTGAGTGCCAGGACAGGCTCCATAGCTATGAGAAACCCTGTCTCAAAAAAATAAAAATAATAAAAAAATAAAAATAAAATAGATCCATTAATATTGAGAGACATCAATGACCAATGATAATTAATTCTCTGATTTTGTTATTGTTGGTTGTAGTGGGTGTATGTGTTTGGGCTTCCCTTCTGGCTTTGCTGGTATGAGATTATTTATTTCTTGTCTCTTCTTGGGACTAGTTAAACTTAGGTTGGAGATTCCTTCTAGCACCTTCTATAGAGCTTTATTTGTAGACAGATAGTGCTTAAATTCGGCTTTATCATGAGATATTTTGTTTTCTCTTTGTATGATTGAAAGTTTTGCTGACATAGTACTTTGAGCTGGTATCTATAGTCTCTTAAGAGTCTGTATCACATCTCTCTAGGCCCTTCTGGGTTTTAGAGTCTCCACTGATGAGTCAGGTGCCATTCTAATATGTCTACCTTTAAATATTACATGCTCTTTTCTTGTGCAGCTTTTAATGTTATTTGTTCTGTGTATTTAATATGCTTATAGGGTACTTTGTTTTCTGGTCCAATCTGTTTAGTGTTCTGTATACTCCTTGTACTTTTGTATGCATATCCTTCTTTAGGTTAGGGTTTTTTTCTATGATTTCATTAAAAATACTTTCTGGACCTTTAATCTGGGACTCTTCTCCTCCTGTTCCTATTTTATTTTTAGGTTTGGTCTTTACAGTGTATCACATATTTCCTGGATGTTTTTCAGGAATTTTTTATATTGAACATTTTCTTTGACTGATTTATATATTTCAGAGTTCTATCATGTCTTTAACGCCTGTTGGTGAAGAATACCTCTGTAGTTCCTGTTTGATTACCTAGGTTTTTCATTTCTAGAATTCCCTTAGTTTGTGCTTTCTTTGTTGCTTCTATTTCCATTTTCTTGTTTTGAACAATTTTATTCATTCCTTCAACTGTGTCCCCCAAAATACTCCCTTTGGCTTTCTTAAAGGATTTCTTCATTTTCTGTTTGTTTTTTCCTAATTTATTTTTTCTTATTTACTGATGTATTTTATATCCAGACCACAGTTTCCCCTCCCTTATTTCCTCAAGGTCCCTCACCGACTTCCCACCCCTGATCTACTCTTCCTTCATTTCTGTCCAAAAAGAGTAGATCTCCCATGGATATCAACAAAATGCCACATAGAAAGTTGCAGTAAAACTAAGCAAATCCCCTTGTATTAAGGTTGAGCAAGACAACCTAGTATGAGGAATAGATTCCCAAAATCCAGCAAGAGTCAGATACAGCCCTTGTTCCTACTGTTAGGAGTCTTACAAGAAGATCAAGCTATACAACCCTCCCATATATGCAGAGGGACTAGGTCAGCCCTTTTCAGGCTCCCTGGTTGCCAATTCAGACTCTGTGAGCTCCTATAGCCCAGGTTAGTGGATTTGATGGTTCCTCATTTTAGGGAAGGGATTTATTTACATCCTCTTTAAGGACCACTATCATCTTCACATAGTTGGTTTTAAGTTCTTTTTCTTGTGCTTTATCTGTGTTGGAATCATCTGGGCTTGCTGCATTAGGATAGGTGGACTCTGATGGTAACATATTGCCTTGGCTACTGTTTGTTTTCTTTTTATACTGGTGTCTTGGAATCTGGGTTTCAGGTGATATTAGGTCTAGGTCTGTCTTGGTTGGATGGGTTTTTTTTCCTTGGGTTCTGTTTCCTCTCTGCTTTTTTGGCCTGTGTAGCCTGTGGTTGAGCAAGGGATCACCACTTTATTTGAGTCCTGGGCTTCTTGAAGCCAGAGAAGTCTCTTGTCAAACAGGGGTCTCTGCCTGAGTTGGGGGCTGGAATGCAGTGATAAAGAAGGAAGACAGGATTGGGGATGGTGTAGTAGTGTTGGAGAGGAGCACCAAAAGAGTGGAGGAGATCCACAGGCAGGCATACAGCTTACTTAGTCTTCTGGCAGCCATGTCCTGTGGTTGCTTTGGAGGTGCTTGCCCAAGGGAACCAAGAAAGGAGAAAATAGGGAAGGTCCTCATGTGACTGGTCTACTTGGTCTTCCGGAAGGCATGGCCTGTGGTTGGCTAGGGAATGTCTGCCTGAGTTGTTGGCTTGGAAAGAGCAATGCAGTGTGGGGAGAGAAAACTTTGGATTGGGTCTGTTGAAAGCTTAAGAGTGGGGAAATTTCAAGGGTGGGTGGCCTACCTGGTCTTTTGAAGAACACTCTTTAATGGCTAATTGTTTGGTATTTCACTTGGAATTCAGTCATAAATTATGTAGATTATTTATCTTCAGTCGGGGGACAGAATTGTTAAACTTTGTTTTGAGCCACTGCTTTGTAAGTATGTGATTATTACAGTCAATGCCTATTTAACAGAATTTTAGTAAAGATACAAATTAAAAAGTAAGAAAATAATTCCTCACTTTCCATATACCTGTTGGTCATTCTCAATGCTTTTAAAACCATAATAAAACGAGCTAAGATGCAGAATGGTGGTGCTTTTGATAATTCCCCTGTTCCAAACTGATGAAATCAGTTCCTGGCTTGCATTATGTTCTGACATGCATGGTGTGTATGTATGTACTTGACATCTCTAGATAGAGTAACTGGGGGACAAGAAAACAAAAATCACAGAACATAACAATACCCTCAAAATTTTAACTAAAGAGAAAAATCTAGATTACCTTGTCAATGTTTTGATTTTCAGTAGTTTTTATTTCTCACCAGCTGTTTTGAGGTTACTTTTGTTGACATGTTTCCATTGGATCTTACATCTGTTAAAAATTGTCCTGTTTTTCACTGGAACAATTGTACATTCTCTGTCACTAGAATACTCAAAATTTTCTAGATTTTATTTATGTTGATCATAAGCACATGGGAACTCACCTCAATGTATAAATAAAATATCGCCTTGGTCTTAATAATCCAAATTCTTTGTCCTCATTCATTCTTCCTACTTATTTAGTGTTGAGAAGATCATGTGCTCTGGTCTGTGGTAAAGTACATATTTTTTCAACCTATATTAAAGGGTCAATATCTACTTTGGTACAGTTTTTAGAATAGAAAGGTTTATATTTATTTCTGAATAAATTCTTGCGATTTTAATAGTTGTGTTGAATAGTTTTATGTCAACTTGATGCAGGCTAAAGTCATCTAAGAGGAGGGAACCTCAATTAAAAAAATACTTCTGGAAGATCAGGCTGTAGGTAAGCCCTAGGGTGTTTTCTTAATCAGTGTTTGATGGGGGAGGGCCCAGTACTTTATGAGTAGAGCTAGCTCTGGGCTGGTGATCCTAGGTTCTAGGAGAAAGCAGGATGAGCAAGCCATGAGGTGCAAGCCAGTAAGCAGCTCCCATCCATGTCCTCTGCATCAGCTCCTGCCTCCAGGTTCCTGCCCTGCATGAGTTCTTGCCTTCTGCCATGCTAGCAAGTAAGTACATTCCTTTACTGACATTAGAGATTCCAACCTCTACTGAAGAGCAGATGACACATCCAACCTAATGGACTGAGCAACTTCTGGATTCTTGAACTTTCTGTTCATAACCAACTAATGTTATATTATCTGGATCACATCCTGCAAGTCATTTCAATAAATCCTCCCTCTCACATGAGAGAGCTAGAGAGGCATTCTATAAGTTGTTTCTCTAGAGAACTCCAACTAAAACAATAGTTACTCATTTTGTTTAGCTAGATCATTTCTTCTCAATGGTGGCAAAACAAAAATATCTAAGAAAATTAAGAAATTAATAATAGTGATCCACTCTAGAGTAATGAATAAAAAATCTCTATTGGTAACTTTAAACATTACTACTGTTCTTGTTCTTAGGTGATTTTAAGTTAAGATGTACAGAAGAACAGATACTACACTTGATCTTAAAGAAACCATCCTGAGTAAGGTAACCCAGTCACAAAAAGAGAAACATGGCATGTAATCTCTCATATATGGATTTTAGATATAGATCTGGGGAGTGCCAGCCTACAATCCTATGGCCAGAGAGTCTGGGAAACAGAAACTTCATTTAGTGGCTGATCGAAGAAGAGGCAGACCCCCTTGGTTAAGTACTGAGCTGAACTCAGGAAAGCCATAGAGGGAGGACTGATGATCAAAGAGATTAAGACTGGGCTGGTTTAACCCCCAGAAACAGCTGACCAGACAAAGGTTAACTCTTGAATCCCAGGCATCAGCCTGGGAATCCAGCTTGGGACTGATCAAGACCCCCTGAATCTGGGTGTCAGTGAGGAGGCCTAGGTAATCTATTGAGCCTTGGGCAGCAGATCAGTACCCATCCCAAGTATACACACGGACTTTGGACTCCCATAGAACAATGTGAGGTGCACTCTCACCCTGAACTTGGGGAAGGGTCTAGGCCCTGCCCTATATGAAATGACAGACTATGGACACCCCCATGGAGGGCCTCACCCTCCCTGGGTGAATGAGGATAACAGGGGGGGTTGGGGGAGGACATGGGAGGAGGGGAGGGAAAGGGAGAGGGACCTGGAACTGACTTGTGAAGCAATGTTGTTTCTTATCTAAATTTAAACTGGAAAAAAATTTTAAAAAATTCCACCATAAAAAAATGATGTACAGAAGAAAATCATTGTTCTTGATTAATGCCCTCTAAATTAAATGAACATAAAAATCATTTATAGATTTGATTGATATGCGGACTCTGTTGTGGTAACTTATAATTTGGGTTCTGCCTTCACAATAACTTTTAGTTCTGTTTTTAAATGTTGGGCTATAAACTATGCTCTGGGTAGCTTACATGAAAATAAACAACTGTGAGACTATAATTTGCTTCTATGTCTTTTGAAATACATTGCTTACATAAATACCAGGAGGTAGCCTTTGGGTGTAATTAATGATTCAAGGAAACATTTTGACTCGTGGTCATCCAGCAGTATCATTATCGTTGGTAATATGCTTCAAACTGTTGAGTAATTATTATTCATTTTTTTCTCCCAAGTGCTTCAGGTTTAAGTATATTTCTAAGTGGAAAATGATATGTTTGTGCAAAACCATGTGTGCTATGGGGATAGATATGAAATATCTTTATTTAAAAATATTTCTTTTCTTCTTTATGTATTTGATGTTTTGCCTGCTTGTTTTTATACACAATGTGCATACCTGCTGCCCTAAGAGGAAAGAAGAAGACATCAGTGTCACTGGATCTGTAGTTACAGAGGAGTGTAAGTTGCTGTTTGGGTTCTAGAAACTGAATCCTAGTCCTCTATAATAGCAGCAAATATTCTTAAATGCTGAACCATCTTTCCAATCTCAACTTATGTTTTTTCTGAATATATCTGGCCCCTTTTTTTCTCAGGAATTGTACAATGCCTTGTTGTGAACACTGTATATCATGCCTGCCTCTATAGACCATGTGTTCCCCTTTCCCATGTGATCCAGACTTCCTATATCAAAAGATTTTAAACAAAGTAGTTTTACCTGTCTGAATCTAAATTTTGGTTAAAATGCCTTTAGAAAAAATCAAGAGACTTTTTAAGAGCTTTTACATAGACATGCTTTGCAAAAAGAAGAGACAGAGACAGAGACAGAGACAGAGAATGTGATGAGTTAACTCATCAGTATTGAGACTGACCACTCATGATTTTAACCTGAAATTCTGCCCAGCACCACTTAACTGTCTCTTTCTACCAGTGTGTAACATTTGCTCCTTATCACTGTTATCTTTGTCCCATTGTTAATTCCTAGCACTTTTATATTCTTTCCTACTTATTGACCAGCTCTGACACATTGTTACGAGCCTGTGGTCAGGCAGAGCATTTTGGTAGCAGGAGCAAGTGGTTGAGCAGTGAGGATTGCCAGGAAACTGAGAGAAGCCTGCAGAAGTATGCACATCCAGATGGACTCTTGAAACACAAAGTTCCCAGTAATCTGCATCTTCTAATCTTTTAATATGAGTCCATCAACAAATTTCCTTATTGACCAAGTTAGCGTGATCATTACCTGATAATCTCTCAGTTATTGAATATACTAGCTTGACAACACACTTTAATGCATGTGTTTTCCTAGGGATACTTAACACACCATGTTTAGACTATTTATGAAAATGGGTTAGCCCACATGATCATTCCAACAATCTTTTTTTCTATTCATCTATTTATTTATCATCCCAGTCACAGCCTTCCCCCTTCTCCATTACTTGCCTTATCAGTGGTGAAACCCAAATGGATTTTCCAAAGAAATACTTCTTTTAAATGCAAAATTGGATTCAAACCCAGTTAGTCTGTTTATCTGCAAAATAAAAGTTATTGTAGCAATCCTTCATAAATATACCCTGAAAATTGCAACCCTAAAACATAGAGCTACATAGGTAGAATATTCACTTGTCACCTGACTGTCCCTACAGAAGACAGTGAAAGTGGAAAACATGTCAGTTTCCTTAAAAACTAATATTACTTGGTTGTGGATTTCTGCATCTGGTCCTATCAATTACAGGGGTAGGTCAGTTCAGGCACTTTCTCCACTAATGCAAGGAATCTTAGCTGGGGTCATCCTTGTGGATTCTTAGGAATTACCATAGCACCAGGTTTCTCCCTAACTCCATAGTAGTTTTTATTATTATTATTATTATTATTATTATCGCATCTCCAGTGGAAGAGAGGGAGGAAGGAATATGTATGACTTGAAGGAAATCAAGATCATGATGGAGAAATCTACAGAGTCACCTGAACCAAGCTTATGGAGACTCATGAACTCTAGACTGAGAGGTGTGGAGACACAAGAGGACTGAGATCTTTGTGGGAGACAGTTGTGAAGTTTTGATTATCGGAGGAATCCCTGGCAGTAGGACCATGATACAAACATCATACATGAACTAGCTTGTTGGAGCCTATTTCCTACAGTGTGATGCATGGGAGAGGGGCTGGTCCATGCCTCACCCTATTGTTCTAGGCTTTGTTGATTCCTCCTGGGAGCCCTTACCTGTGAGGAGGGGTGGACTGGGGGGTGGGAGGCAGGAGGGGTGGGAGGCAGAACCATGGTTGGAATATAACATGACATTTAAAATAATAAATAAATTAAAAACAAACAAAAAATTGAGGAGAGAAGGAACACTGGGAAGTGGAATGGAGATAATTCCTGTCTTCAAGATTAAGAAATGAATAAAGGGAGTGATGATCTCAGGGTCAGATGCCACCTAGCTGGATTTCCAACTTGTGTAAAGGAATTAAGAAAAAACTTAGAGCCTGGTGTTGTGGTGCACACTTTTAATTCCAGCACTGCAGAGGCAGTGGCTGGCAGATCTCTGAGTCTGAGGCCAGCTTGGTCTACAGATCCAGTTTCAGGACAGCTTATGCAGTGAAGAAAACCATGGGAAAAAGAAAGCTGGTGAAGATGTAATTGAATGAAGGACCTTGTTCCAGCCCCAGCAAGATACAGATCTTGGCAGCTATGGCCATGTGGTTCTGGCTTTAGAATCAATGATAGAAGAAAAGTGTTATAGAACATTCCTCAGAGACTAAGGCAAGTTGATGAAGCCAGGTGTGTATCAGGAGTGTCCCTGAATGGGGGCCTAGAGAGGTTATTTCATGAAGCTGTGATGTGAAATCCTGGATTGCCTTGGAGACCCCAAGATGTTGGAGATGCCAGAGTCATGGGATGTCTACCAAGGAAAGCCTCTAACAGGGAGAGGAACCAGCCCAAGGGACCGAAGTATGCTCTAGTCAACAAAGCTGAAAGGGGTTGGATATCTGAAGAGCTTTTATAAGTGCTGTAGAATATTATTTTAAGCTGTGTTACTTTTGCTTATGCTCTGGAACATTTGTTTAATCATGTAAAAATGTGTTGATTTTGCTTATTCTGCATTTGTTTGAAGCTGTGTTACTTTGCCTGTATAAAGCACCTGATGACCTACTAAAAAGATAAACAACTAATAGTGAGTCAGGAACAAGGGCAGGCAGGGCTGGCAGACAGAGTATAAATAGAAGGAGAATGGAGGAGAAGGGGGAGCAAGAGCACAAGGAGATGAGGATATCAGCACCTAGCCACCCAGCCACCCAGCCACCCAGCCACCCAGCCACCCAGCCACTCAGCCACCCAGCCACCCAGCCACCCAGCCACCCAGCCACCCAGCCACCCAGCCACCCAGCCAACCAGCCATCCAGCCACCCAGTCACACAGCCACCCAGCCAACTATGGAATAAGAATGATAGTAACATATACAGAAGTAAGAAAAGGAAAAGGCCCAGAGGCAAATGATAGTCTGGATAATGTAGGAAAAGCTGGATATAAAAAAATAAGCTAAGGGTTGGCATTTAAAAGTAATAATAAGATGATATGGATTTATTGGGAGGTGGGTCAAGAGCCCCCAAAAGAGTAAAAAGAATAAAACAACCAACAATTATTTGGCATTCCATCATGGGAGTAGAGTAAAAGAAAATCCAAGAACAGTAGTTGCCATGCATGGTATCTCTTAAAGCAATAAAAACCATAAAATAGATGGCTCAGCATGTAATGACACTTGCCACCAAATCTGACAACCTGAGTTGTATTCATGGGACCTCCCTGGTGAAAAGAGACATCCAACTTCTGGAAGTTTTCCTTTGACCTTGACATGCATACTATAGCAACTCTGCTCCCTGCCTCCACAAAATAATTAAATAAATGTAATAAGTTTTAAAACTCTATGTAAGCCTCCTGAAAATCATCTATCCTCACTCACAAAATATAAAGCTTACCTCTCAATTTTCTAAGTGTTAGTTAATAAAGGGACCAAAGCCTTTACAGGTCACAGATCAGGAAAACTAGTTCAAACAGAGTCAAAGTCATATAGTAGTGAGTTGTATCAACAGAATAATTTATAAGATGTCATGAAAATAATTATTATGCTACAACTTAGTGATCTTTACCAAAATGAATAACCTCAATCAAATCATAAGATACAAACTAGAAAAATCCAGTTGATCATCTTCAAACCATCTACTCAATGCTAATCTGGTTAAGGTCATAAGAACAAAATGTTCATTGGGCCCATGAAAAAGCAGTACCACAGTGGTGAATGAGTTCCTTTCCCTGCATGTCCTAACAAGAACTTTTTTATAGTAGCCATTCTAGGTAGAATGAGAAACTATCTCACTATACTTTTGACTCATTTTTTTCTGACAAAAATAGCAACCATTCTTGTAAAAATAATTTTGGCATTTCTAGTTAAAACAATTATATTGCTGTACTGACTATTTTTTGGCAACTTGACGTAAGCTAGTATCATCAGAGAGAAGGGAGACTCATTTAGGAAAATGCTTCCATAAGATTCAGCTACAAGGTATTTGCTTAATTAGTGATTGATGTGGGTGGACCTAGCCCACTATAAGTGGAGCCATCCACAGATTGGTGGTCCTGGGTTCAATATGAAAGCACACTGAGCAAGCCGTGGGGAACAAGTCAGTAAGCAGCACCTCTCAGGGCCTCTGTATCAGCTCCTCCTTCCAGAGTCCCGCCCCTGCTGCTTTCCATAATGAGCTGTTACACTGAACTGTGAGCGAAATAAACCCTTTCCTACCCAGGTTGTTCTAAGCCATGGCGTTTTGTCACAGCAATAGAAACCCTAACACAAACATTTCTCCCACTGTCTTTTCCCTATCCATTTCCTCCCACGTACCTTCCTGCCAATCCTTTGCATTAACCTCCATTCTCATATTGATAGCCTCTGTCTTAGGGTCTTCATTGCTGTAGGAGGAAGTCTGTATGCCGCCATTAACCATGTGACTTACTAGAGGCGCATACAGATAAGGTAATAAAAGGGCAGTTTACCACATCGCTAACCACACCCACTTTAGGCATGACTAAAGACATATACGGCCGGACGTAAAGACGTATACGTACATAGGCAGTGAACTACGTCACTAGCCAGGCCCACTTTTGGGCATGGCTAGGGGGCGTTACGGGGGAAGGCATAAAAGACAGCAAAGACAGCACACAGGAAGTCTCGGTCTCTCTTTCCCGGAGTTCGACTTCCGGTTCGGCAGTGGGGGGGGGGCGGACGACTGCTTGGCTCATCTGGGTTACTTGTTTGGTATCTTGTGAGTAATTTCTACAATAAATACTTAGTTTTACTTTCAGTAAGTGTGTGTCGCTTATCGTTACAGCGTCCTTTGGAGCCACACATTGCTGTGAAGAGACACCATGACCACATGACCTCTCGTGAGGAAAACATTTAAGTGATGTGACTCACTCACAGTGTCAGAGGTTCAGTCAGTCCATTATCATCATGTTGAGGAGCAGCAAAACATGTAGGCAGAAGTAGTCTGGAGCTAAGAAGGCTGCATTTTGCAGGCAATAAGAAACAATCTCAAACAATGGATGTTATCTTGAGCACAGGGAACCTCAAACCCACCCTCACAGTGACATACCTCTACCACATTCCACTGCCTGGCTCATACACTTAAAACAATTTATCATAAAAAAATTCATTTAGTCCAACTTTAAAAGTCCCCATAGTCTTTCAGTCAAAACAGTATTCTAAATCCAAAGTTCAAAGTCTCTTCTGAGATTTATGCAATCTTTTCTCTGTAATCACCTATAAAAATTGAAACAAAAACAGATCACATACTTCCAACATATAAATGGTACAGGATATATTGTCATTCTAAAACAAAGGGAAGGGAGCATAGCAAGGAAATACTGAACCAATGGAAGTCTGAAAACCAGATGGGCAAACACCAAATTTGTCATCTTCATGTCTAGTTTTGAAATGCTCTTTAGACCTCCGATACCATTCAGCTTTGTTGGCTGTAGGACACTACTTTCTCTTGGGCTGGTTCTGATCTCTTGTAGTAGCTCTCCTCAGCAGACATTTCTACCATTTCTAACATCTAATCATCTTTAAAATGACATTTAAAATAATAAGTAAATTTAAAAACTATTATCACTATATATATATTACATATATATAATCATTTGCAGTGATACTATTTCCTATGTGTTAATTCAGTTTTTAAAGCAGGACCTTTGTAGTAGGCATGGATTTTATTTGCATTGCAGATGAGAAAACTCAGATATTTAATGTTGGATAGGTAACCTCAATTCACCATCAGTCTTAACAGAGTGGTGCAAGAAGGGAGCCTGTCAGGGTCAGAGAAGGTTCTTTCCACCACTTTGCTTGACTTGTCCTTGGGAAAGGGGGATAGACTCACCTTCTTGTCTCATGGGTCAGTCCAACACTTTTCAAGGGAAAAATATCTCAAGCTTCCACAATGCTGCTGAGTGGTTTAAAAATGTGCAATTTTGTGTTAGACTTTAGATGTATTTCCCACAAGTAGGCCCCAAGGAATTAAAAGAAACCTGTTTGCAAGCTATGCTGGTTTGTTTACATTCTGACCACATCTTGAGTTAGGAAATATGGATGTAAAATAAATAAATTCTCTGCAGTCTTTGTCAGTCAACCTTGAGACCGACTGGCTGAATAAATATGTCAAATTACCATTTTTATAAGCAAAATAAAAAGTGACTGTGAACATTTTGGAAAAGTCAAACAATTGCTACAGTGGTAGTGACTGCACACATGAGTTTTATGTGAAGCTAACACTACTTCAGGGTCACCACACACATCCATCCAGTCCACATGGCCAAGAACACACAGCTTTGTGTGCTGACAGATTGTTTGTTGGGTTAGCACTAGAGCCCTTCGACATATGCTTGGCTATAGCACCACAGTTTACATTTTAACAAGTTGATTTTAACTGAGACAAAAGCACTGAACCAAAGATGTTCTGTTTAACTTTATTTTACTGCCATTTACATTTGGAAATCATGTTATTTTTTTCTATAACATTAAAGAAAGATTTTGTGTCAGGATATATTTATTTGTTATTTATCTTGCATGAGAATTTTTGCACAGGTGTACAAAAAAATACCCCCCTCACAACATATTCTCCCCCTCAAATTCTTGTCTTTTTTTTTTTTTTGAGTACTCACTAACTGCAATTAGTGGTGCCCATATGTGTATCGGTGAGTCCTCGGAGTATGTGAATCCTTCCTTGGCCATCCATATCCTATAAGATGAATGATTCTGCTCTTCAACAGATACTCATTGCCAATTGCTCCTCAGAATAGGTGGGGCCTGGAGATTGTCTATCCCACCTTTGCTGTGGATCTGGATGGATTGCTCTTGTGTAGGTCTTAAGCAGGAAACTACAGCTGCTATGATTTCATGAAAATGATAGCTATGTCATGTCCTGATGCACAGTACTCCCACACATCCTCAGGCTTCTATGTGTTGTCCTTCCCCTCTTCTTCGATGGTTTCCTTAGTGTTATGAGGGGTTTGATACAGTTGTCCCATTAAGAAGCACTCAGCCTCTTACTCTCACCCATGCTTCTTTTTGCTGACTGCTGTCCACTGCAAAAGGAAACTTCTCTGACCAAATGTTTTTAATAAAAATATATGAAATTTGCCACAAACATAAGGTTGATTTACCTTTATGTGAGCAAGATAATTTCAGAAATAGACAATGGGCATACGAGTATTTACAATGCTTTACCGAGCTTATGAATGACATCCACTTTATTCAGATCATCAATTTAATTTAAATCATATGTAATTTAGAGGAAACATTTGAAAAATTATTTTAACTGTATGTTTTATGTGTGTAATAATTCATAATCATTTACACACATTCAAATCAATGGGTTGCATATATTAAACATTGGTTTGTGATTTGGTTTTATGTTCACCAATTTCAGACTAAGTTATGTTTCCATGAATAACAACATTAATTGTACTAGAAAGAATTATCTTGGTTTTCAGATAATGGGTACTGTGGGAAAATTAGAAGTGGATTAATCAAATGTTAATATCTAAGGATTACAAGTTTGAAATACTCAGTGACTGATTTACTGAAAATAGCAAGTATATTTCCCTCACAAATGTAACTGGATGTTTCTCTCTTGCCTTCCAATTGCTGAATAACCACTCAGAGGCTAAATATTAATTAAAAACTGTTTGGACTATCAGCTTAGGCTTATTATTAACTAGCTCTTACAACTAAATTACCCCATTTCTATTAGTTTATATTTTACCACAAGGTTCATGGCCTATAACCTCACATCTTGTTTCCCTGGTGGCTGCTGGCTTCTTTCTGACTTTGCCCTTCTCTCTATACCTCTGCTTGAATTGGCTCTATTCTGCCTGGTTATTGGCCATTTGAGTTTCTTATATTCACAGCATAAAGAACGACATCCTATATCACATAAGCTTCTTGTGTTGCTAAACCTTTATACCTTATTATATGGTATTAAATATAATCTATCATTAACTGACACATAAAATTGCAACCTAGATGTCCCTCAACTGAAGAGCAGATAGAGAAGATGTGGTACATTTACACAATGGAGTACTACTCAGAGGAAAAAAACAATGGAATCTTGAAATTCACAGGCAAATTGATGGCACTAGAAGAAACAAAAAGACAAGCATGGTATGTGCTCACTCATGGATTTTAGACATGGAGCAGGGGAGTTCCAGCTTAAAGTCCCACTGCCAGGAAGTCTGGGATTTAGGGAGGATTCTGAGAGAGATATGCATGTTACCCCAGTGGACCCCTTAGATAGGACAGGATCTCCTTAGCAGATTAGGAGCATTGGGTGAGGGGAAAGGGAGCTGGAAGAAAGACAGGGGGAGAAGCGGAGGGGAGAGGAGGACTTGGGGGAGCAAGAAGTTTGAGTCAGGGAAAGAACAGAGGAGAGCAGGATGGGAGATACCATAATAGGGGGATTCATTATAGGTTGAGGAGAGATCTGGCACTAGTGATATTTCCAGGGAGCTACAAGGATAATACCACCTAACAATCTAGCAATAGTGGAGAGGTTACCTTAAATGTCCTTCCTCGATAATAAGATTGAAGTCTGCCTTATATGCCAATCCTAGAGCCTTCATCCAGTGACTGATGGAAACAGAGGCAGACGCCCACAGCTAAACACTGAACTGAACTCCTGGAACCCAGTTGCAGAGAGGGAAGAATGATGGGCAAAGGGGTCAATATTGGGTTGGTGAAACCCACAGAAGTAGCTGACCTGAACAAGGGAGAGCTCATGGACCCCAGACTGGTGGCTGAGAAACCAGCATGGGACTGATCCAGACCTTCTAAATTGGGTGTCAGTGAGAAGGCCTTGGCAATTTATGGGGCCTTGGTTAGTAGATCAGTATTTATCCCTGGCAGACTAATGGAGTTTGGGAGCCTATTCCACGAGGATGGATGCTCTCTCAGCATGGACACATGATGGTAGGCCTAGGGCATGCCCTAGATGATAGAACAGACTTTGGAGATCCCCCATGGAGGGCCTCACTCTCCCTAGAGAAAGGAGTGGGGATTGAGTGAGGGGTTGGGGACATTGGTGGGGAGCAGGGGATGAGGGGAGGAAGCTGGGATTGACATGTGAAGCAAGTTTGTTTCTAATTTAAATATAAAAAAAGGAAAAAAATTGCACTTTCAAGGGCCCACATACTGCCAGCACCTTATACAACACTCAAACGAGGATAAACACATCTCTCTCTTCAGGCAACTGTCATCTCTTTATGGTAAAACATTTAAGCTGTTAAGCTCATATTATCTTCTGACATAGCATTTGGAAACCTAGTGCTACTGGATATGACTTCATATCCCTTTCATTCATTCTCCACTTTACAGGTAATAAATTATATTATTAATCCATATGGACTGCTTTTTATATCACAGAATTACAAGCAATTAAAAAAAACAACCCATCAAGTTGGCACATTCCATGACTTGTTCATCAATGTATCTCATTGGTACTGAAAGTCTTCTAGACACAGTTGTGTGTAACCACCATACTAACATGATGTGCTTTGGATGGTAAAGCTCCATCCGTGTTGGAAATGCATGGGAAAGCTCTGAGGCAAATGACTTTGTCCCACTAGACCACATGTATAAATACTAAGGAACATCATTATCTCTACTTTGTGGCTGCTAAATCTATTACACACAATCAGTGTGAAGTGCTTAGTGTATCCAGCAGAGCCAAGAGCAGTAATGCTATTATTAAAAACAGAAACAAAGGGAATTATAAAATAATGACTTTTAATGTGTGTTTTGGAAAAGAAATCACCTGGGGTCTTGGACACTGGAATAGAGAAGTGAGGGATTAATCCAGGTTTGGTTGACATTATAAATAATGTATTAAATCAAAATGAAAAGTGACTTGAAACCAATCACAATTGTTACAGTCTATCTACATTATTGCCTAGATTTGTTCAATAGGACCACTTTAAAAGAATGAATTTATATATGGAAAGAAACTGTCATTTATTTATATGTAATATCCTTACAAAACTTAGTTTAGCTTTCCTTAATTAGTTCTATATGCAGTTCATAAAGGTGAACCAATCTGAAAGATGAATATTGCAAAACTCAATTTCAGACTGAACTTGAATTATAGAAAGTTCTGATGGCATCATAAATTAATTATTTGTAATATGAAGAAACAAAAGAGGCTTACAAGGTTGTTAGCCTAAAACTAAAAATTTTGTTATAACAATTTTGTCATTAAATTAATTGTTTCTATATTGGAGCCCCATTGTGATGGTATTTGCTTAGTAGTTGAGTTTAGGGTAGGTCACGAAGTTAATGTCCCTAATAATATGTCTTTAGAACAGACAAAAGATGTGCTTTTTCCTTGTACATGTCATGGATAAGATACATTAAGAAGAAACCCGTAAAGAGTCCTCCTTAAAACCTGACCATGCATGTCACACTAACCCAGAAGATTCAGTATTTACAACAAAGAGATGTTAAATAGATGCTATTTATAACAGGTCTGCGGTGACTTGCTATAGTATTTCAAATAAACTAATACAGTTGTGAACAAAAATTAAACATACATTAACTGTCTTTAAACTTTAAACACAAGTCATACCAAATCTATGCATTTGCCTTCCAATGGGGCTTTTATTTATTTATTTAAAGAATTGGTCTTCAAAACAGATTCCTTTGTACATCTTGTAATAAGATATGCCTATTTTTAATCAATTTGTCTATCATAATATGCCTGTCTATGGATTTTGAGTATTTAAATCATGTCACATATGTGCTTTTGTCCACATGAATCTGATAATAAAAGTACTGAAGATCATTTAATTTTTACTGAAAAGTATTATGTATATGAAAATTCTTCCTAAAATTTCAAAGTGCATAAATGTTTTCAAGTTGCTCTTTATAACCCTCTAGCCTATAAATATTATTACTCTCATTAAATTAAAATATTGAGTAGCTGAAAGAGCAAATAAGGGGAACCTGGACAGAAGGTAAAGAAATAAAATGAAGGATTCTCATTATATAACTCAGTGTGCTCAATACATAGATTATCCATTATTGCCTTTGCAATGAAGTAAGTTTACCAGATTGACTTTATTACTATCAATAATTCAAATATGTCATCAGAAAAAAACAACTCAAAGTTGTCCTAGAACCAAAGAATCCAGAGGATGACTCTGTGTAAGGCCAGTTTATTTCCCTCTCACTTTTGAAGCACTTGGAGAGCTATGTAACATGCCAGACATATCAGTATACAGTCCTTAATCTACAGTGTAAAATCCTTTGTAGATTTCTATTTTCATTTTCAACTAGCCAAATATATACTTTCCTACTAATGAAGGAACATAATAAATGTTACTCTTGAAATGTGATTTTGGAGTCTTACTTTGACTAAGTCATTTGTTATGACATTGTGATGAAAGGTTTTCAATATAATGGATATTTGGAGTCATTCCAAAACATACTTCATGAAAATGAGGGTTTGAATGTGTAAAGACTCTACAAAAACCTGTTTCACTATGAATGCAGTTTCTAAATAAAACCACCTGTTGCTGGCAGGCCTTTGGATAGTGTTTAAAATTCATTTACTCTAGCATTACACTTTTACAGATAATGTAAACTTTTCTTTAAAGTTTCAAACTCAGAATAAAATGATTATTTACTGCAATGATTAATATGGATTGTCAACCTGAATGGTGTTATCATCACCTAGGAGACAAACCTCCGGATGCATCAGTGAGGATATTTCTAGGTGGGCTTAACTGAGCAACAGAGAATCAACCTGAATGTAGAAAACACCATTCAATAGGCTGGCATCTCAGACTGAAAGAAAAGGAGGAAGGGAGATGAGTACTGCATTCATTTCTTACTGCTTCATGACTTAGGCTGCATTCCTGTCATCAAGACTTCTTCACCGTGATGAACAGTCTCCTCAAACTGTGAACCAAAATGAACTTTTCCTTCCTTGAGCTGCTTTGGAAGGTAATATTTCCCAGGAATGAGAAAAGTAGATAGAACATGTTCATAAATGATATTGTGTCAATACTCTAGCTGGTGGCATGAACCTGGGAGAGTGTAGCATAAAAACAAGTCATGCTAAAGTCTCATGCAATAGTCACCTTTATTCAGGACGTCAAACAGTTTATATTCTGAGACTTAAGCAAGGTCTTAGGAGCAATGTCCATGCAGGTTCAAGCTGTATACAATCACATGGACATGCCATGCTTGGAAATACCATCTGAAACACAGTAAGATGATGGGTAATCAGAAGTAAATGCACTCATATTTGATACACTTGGGAAGGGCACAAAAGCATGTCCCAAGAACAATCCTATGCTTTGGAGGGCTGAGGTCACTGGACTCTTGTTCTGTTTTCTTATAAGCAATTGCAATTTTCCTCACACAGCTTCATTTGTGGACTATGGCCTGACAGTATTGTAGTAGATAAAAATAAAAAAGGGGAAAGACAGTACTGAAGAACAGAAATAACATTTTTACAGTTTTAGTGCATATGCTAATGTCAAAGAGTAATAAACACATAGGCTCTAACAAGGAAGATATCAGAATTTCAGGCTGTCATGAAGCAATGTGGCAAACACTTGTTAGAATCTGGATGTTAAAAGATATAAACCAAGGATGCTATAAAGAAGTCTAAATGAAAGATTCACCCAAAGAAAATATACTTTGAAACTGTCAGAAGACTAAGGTCACAAATTCTGCCTGTAAATCTAGACGTAGGATCCAGTAAGGGTGTGTTTCCAATAGTTTGGACTAAAAGAAGTAAATTTTGCAATGAATTTAAAATCATGCCTGGAGGCATAATGAAACCCTCACAGCCTTAAGATCTGTGTTTTTCATCCTTGATGTGGCATTTATAATTTTAGGGAGGAAAAGTAGATGAAGATTACAGGAGAGAAAAACATCTCAGGACAGGCAAGCATGTAGGCACATGTTCAAGAAGATCACCATCTCTAGCAAAATTATAGGAGAGTTGGGGTGTGGTTAAAACAAGGGCTGTTCTGGAAGAAATATGGGGTTAGCCTCCAGGAGAGAGGGATAAGGTAAGGTAATGGGGATTGAAATGATCACAATACACTCGATACATGTGTGTAACTGACAAAAATAACGGCAGAAAAAATAAAAAGAGGGCTGGCTGTATACCTGGAAATAAAGGTGATGTTTTATGAAGTATCATATACTTATAATAAGAAAAACCATGGCAGTACAACATGAGAAATAGGGGAGACATCAATAATTTAACCTTGAGATACAGGACTATTAAAAGACCTTAATTCTACATATTGGTTGTGGGAACTGAATTATGGGATGGGGATAAAGGCAGAATTTCTCAGTGTTCCTTGTGTATGCAACTCAGGGAAGAGTAAGTAGACTTACTGAGGTTAATGACACCAGTAAACCTTACATCATGTCTCAGTAAACCCTAGAAGTCTTTAATACTTGTTAAGGGTGTATTGGAAATCAAAATTATTTTCATAATGATTGACTTTGCTTGCTTTTTAATTCCAATCTGTCATGAGTTTTAGTGTATAAATTCCCAGACACTATGCATTGTGATAACATACCTACTTCTTAAATTCTTTTCAGCTTTACATTATAATTTCATAAGATACACACATTCCCAAAAGAAAGAAAATCACTCAAATCATGCCTAACTTACTTAAACATTTATATTTTTTTAGAATTTTACACATAAATGGTATATTTGTATCATTTCAACTACTCTCTCCCCCCAACTCCCCTTAAGTCCCCACACCTTTCTCTTAAATTCATAATCTCTCCTTCATTGTTGTTGCTATACACACACACACACACACACACACACACACACACACACACTTTGTATATTTGAGTCCTATTAAGTTTACTGGGACCCTATAGTGTTTTTCATATGTGTATGTATTTAGCACTTACCTTATGGGATTACATAACTTATCAGGGCCGTCATCCCTGAAGAAAACCCTACTTAATTTTTTTCAGTCAGCATCTACCTATATAGCTCATGTGCTACCATATTCTCCTTGGAATTCTCTATAATTTAAAGAATGTCATGAAAATAATTTGAAGACTTTCATTGAAACAGACAAAGCAATAAGATGTGCCAAACTACCAATGTTAAAGAGAAAGGGTTGACTAGAGCTGTTCAAGTGAAAGATAGAAAACTCATAATCTCAAAAATGTTCCCTAATTACAGCTCAGCTGTCTCTAGAGTAATGAGCCCTTGTCTTTAACCACTGTGCAGTGGAATCAGTCTTCATCTCAGCATGCAATATTTGTTAAAAAGACTGAATATGCTGGACTTGGTGACCATTCACATATTCAACATTGAGATAACACCCCTTTCTTCCAAGCCTTGAATTTTGAGTTTAACTTAGCATTTCAGTTTTCCCGAAGACATCAATATCATATTCATAATTATGAATTACAGAGAAAATTATACAGCTCAGTTGGTGGACTACTTGCCTAGAATACAGGAGGTCCAAGTGGAATCCTAGTACTGCATAAATCACATGTGGAAGCACACACCTCTAATTCTAGCACTCAGGAAGTGGAGATATGAGAATCTGGACTTCAAGTTCATCCTTGTCCACATAGCATGTTCAAGGCTAGCCTGGAATACAAGACCTCCTGTCTGAAATAATAGTTTATACTATAGTTTCTCAAAAGTCATTAGCACTCTGAGAGACCACATGGCTTGTTTGCACAGTGCAAGGCAGGGTTATACCCATCATTCTGCCTTGATTATGGGTAATGACTCCTTATGTTTTAGTAATTTATAGGTGCTCATTTGTTCATGCTCACATGGAATTACATTTGGTGGTAGATGAACAGCCAATCCTTGGAAAAATTATTAATTTAAACCAGGTTGGGGAAATGAAAAATAAGTTGATGAAATAGTTAAGGCTCCGTTCATGCCACCCATATCTCCACAGCTTTGTATAAATTGTAGGAGCTGAGTTTAAAGTTGATAATATGTTTGAAATGTTTGGTGCATTTAGAGGCATTTGAAGGGACTTATTCAAACTATTTATCCAAATGCTATTGCATTTTGTTGTCTTCACTTTCCTACATTTAAAATGGGCACAGCATCACATAAGATTATATGCCTAAATATATATGTATATAGTTGTGTTAAAATTCATTTATTTACCTCAGTCTTAACATTTGTTTGTTTTTATTGAGCACTACTTAGTAGGTATACATTTATTAAATATCTCCCTCATCAATGTTGAGCTTTTAAGTTTTCCTAGTCTCTACTAACATCTTTCAACTTAAAAGCTATGCTTGTCCCACATGACAGGACTGTGTTAGGCACCAGATCCAGGCTAACTTTATCTTTTCTTTTCAAGAATTTGAAATGAGCTACCCAAAGCAGTTTTCTGTTGTTCTTCCAGAAATCATAGGGTTGTATGATGCTGTGGTTAGGTTTGACCCAAAGTTGATACACAATACCACATAAACTGAAATTTTGACTATTTTGAAACTCAATCTGCTGATATTTTGAAGCAGTTAGTGAAGAATACAAGTGAGTGCAGTATGCTAGGTTCTAAGGCTCTTGTCTAAGGAAAGAAAGAAGAGTTTCCACAGGTGTTATCCAGTATTTACCATCTGTGTCTTACGCCTGGACTCTCACCTGAAACCTCATTCCTCTTATTCTGCTTGTTATGGGGTTCAGCCCTGAACAACCACTGCTCTCTGCTGGCTTGGCTATGGCTGTTTACCCAGAGTATGAAATTCTTTGGTTCCAATCAAACTTGTTAAGGACACTTGGTTTATGCTTCCTGTCAGTCTTATATTAGCTTCATTTATGCCTTTGGAATGTGTTGACTTGTTCACTTTTTGAGACAATAATAAATGTCTGGAAAGAATACTTTTCATTTCTCAAGATCGGTCACCACATCTAGTATTCCTTAAAATCCTATCACTTATATGAAGATCTTTTAAATGATTGTTATTATATATACACATACATACATTCTACATACATATGTGTATTTGAGAAATGGATGGAAGTAAGGACATATTAGGATTCTGGTATGCTATTTGTTAGCAGTTCAATTTCCTTCTTCCTCATTTTTTCTTGCTATAAAGTTCTATGCTTTAAAGACTGCCTGGCTGATGTAGCACTTGCTGGGAAGTTGAGGCATTATCTGTGCAGCTTAAATATTTATGAGTCCAAAGAAACTACAAGCTGAAGGGTGTGCCATTTATGAAAGCTTTAATGGATGTAGTTTAGCCCAAACTGAAGCCTGTTTGGGGAGCACAACTGCATTTGTTTAATGATACATGAAAATATGACTCTGTGGCTGGCATAGCAGCAGCAAGTAATTGGAAAGTGGAATACGCCTGACTGTGGCTGGTGAGAGTTTTACTGCTGGAAGAAAAACTGCCATGATTATAGCAGAAGACTGTGTTAGCTAAATAACTGTGCTTATGGGGCTTAAACTGGGAGAATATAATGGCACATATGTCATGGCAATGCAGTCTCTGTCTTATTAAGTGTGAGTTTGGTCCCACGTGGGCAGTGGTAAGCAAATATTGGATAACATCGGCACTTGGCAGCACACCTGCAAAGCACAAGCGTCACTGGCAAATGGTGTGCTTATCCTAATTTGTAGCCACGTTGGCTTCTAATGAGACTTCTGAGGACCAATGGCAGTAGTGGATGTGCACAGCTTCTAGTCAGACACAGGGGAACAGGGAAATGAGAAGACAGGGAGGTGACTGGGGAGTTGTCATGAATGTTTCACTGGTGTGTACCTCGTTTTCTTTCCCTTTTCTATAGAAATATATAGATAGTCTCAGGGTACCGACCTCAGTGGTAGGTTTGGAATGTTGATACTTCCACGTCACTGATGACAGAATTTACTCCTCGGTGCTATGTGTAGGTGAGACAGTAAGGTAAGTGTTGAGTATGCTGGTGTTCACCTGTAATCTCCACATACAGAAAGGCTTAGGAAGAGGCTGAAGATCAGCAAGGTTCTATGTCAAAGAGAAGAGGAGGGAGAGGAAAGAGAGAGAGAGAGAGAGAGAGAGAACTACTGCACTGGGCTAAAATTAACAAGCATGTGGTGTATCCCATACGACCATCTCCATAGAAACCTATTCCCCTCTGCCAAGACCTGTGCAATACTGACATAAATAAAAGAAGCAATAAGTCCCCAGCTGCCAGTCTTCTGGATGGTGTTAAGTAATGGGTAGTCCACTTCCATTAAACCTGTAGTGTAAAAACAGCCTGATGTCTTCATTAAATTCTGCTAACTAGCATAGTTATTTCTCAACTAAAAGTGTAATATGCTGTAAAGACTTACTCTTAATTTGATATGTCTAAGTACTGAAATACCCACAGATTGTGGTGTGTGTGTCTGTGTTTGTGTAAGTGCATGCATGCATGAATCTTTCCATTCTTAATCAGCACTTATATATATATATATATATATATATATATATAAGAAACACTGATGAAAGTTACAAGTACATGTGCAAACGATTTAGAAATTCAATTAATAATTCAGGGTTGGAAGGCAACTGGCATCACCTTCCATTTCCCATGGTAATTTCTGTGTCCTATCACTTACCTTTCTTCTGGAAACGTGTGTTGTAAACTTCTTCAAATCTTTCACTTGCCATTTGTCTCCCAAACATGTTAATGCAGTTACCATTTTATTCTATATTTTAGCAAAGTGACTTCTCTTATGATTCATGATAACCCATATTTTGTACATGTCATTCACAATGCCTTTGAAGCCCTCATGTTAAGAGAAGCTTTTCCTTGAGAGAAGCCTTCCCGCCAGCCTGGTTCTAGAGCCGCATCAGTCCCAAATAAACACACAGGAGGCTATATTAATTATGAAGCTGGTGGCCTTGCTTGTTTCTTACTGGCTAGCTCTGACTTAAGTAATTACCCCATAATTGTTAATCTAAATATGTCTCTTACCGGAGAAGTTCTGGGCTTCCTACCACAAGGCGGTTACATCTCGACTTTCGTGTTTCTCTTACCCAGAGTCCTTCTGGACTCCTTGTCCCTCCTATCTAGATTCCCTATTGGCCAGACAGTGCTTTATTGACAAATGCACAGGACTTCCCCAACACCCTCATAATTTTTAGTTTGATGAATAATCAATATTTTTAACTGTGGATTTTACTAATATTATCATAATATACTTCTTAGCTCATTCATGTTAAAAGATATTTTATAATTATATTTCTATTACTAATTACTGATTTTCCTTAGGTTACCAATTCCCACATTTTTCTTTTGTTTTCTCTAATTGACTTGTTCACGAATACTTTATAAATTATAGTTATAACTACAAACCTCTCCTCACTCCTTTCAGACATATCAGACATCCTCTTTTCCTTCCCTCACTCCCCTTCCTTTCTTTTCTCCTTTCCCTTCATGGCCATGTTTTCCTTTTCTATCTTTGTAATTTCACTTAAACACGTAGATACAATCCTGGCTAGTGATATGCTCCCCCTCTTCCACTTATGGCACACATCCAAAAAAATCTCCAGACAAGATTCTTCGTACTTCTGAAGGGAACTTAGAGAGCATGAGGAGGTGATACACTATTCCATGATACAGAAGGACAGACTTTTATAAGTAAGTATAAGATTTATCTCTTAATCTGGGAAACTGGATATACTCTATAACCCAAAACTTTTACAGCTACTAAATATTTAATATATAAGCTACTTTAAAAAGTCAATATTTCTTTTTTTACAACATTTTGTCTTTCCATCATGTGATGATTTTCTTGAAGGTGAGTATTTTAGTATTTTTTAATATTTAACTTCTTTATTGACCCTTTGGGAGTTTCATAGTATGCACCCCAATTCACTTCACCTCACAGTCCACCCGTATCCTTCCCTCATGCATGCCATAGCCCACCCCAAAGAGACCACATCAAAGTAAGGAAGCAAGCAAAAGCAAAAGCAAAACAAAACAAACAAACAAACAAAATCTAACCCCTCTCCGTTTGTCATGGTGGCACTGGAAGCTCCGGTGTGATAAATAATGTATATCTTTGTCCCATCATTTTTGCTGGCAAATGTTCATTGCAATGAGTCACTGGTCTGGTTCAAGTCCTTTGGTTTCCATTTAACTTACATCCTACAGTCATTGTTTTGGGAAAATCCTGTCGTCCTGGTATATGAGAGTCTGTGGTGAAGGTTTCTGAAGTAGGAAGGTTTCTTAAACGAAGGAAGTCAGATCCAGAATTGTACAAAGTGCAATTCATTGGGGGATTTAGAAGCGGACATGTGTTTGGGGGTCAGTATTGTAAGGGCAATGTCCTTGGACCACTTGATAGGAGGAAGTGGTTCATATTCTAAGCTAGTTGGTAGAAGACTGTGACCAACCAGAATTTTCCTGGACTTTCTCCAAAAACATGCTTAACATCATGGTGAAAAAAAATCAAAACATCTCAATCACTAAAAGCAAAGCTGCTTATTTAACGGCACTGAACATTTAGTTTGCCCCTCTCAGCTTTATGTAGCAGGATGCAGGTAAAAGGGTAGTCTGATGAAGATGACTACAGGACATAGGGCTGGATTCCTATAGTGGAATGACTGTTCCTTCTTGGCTCTCTCAATTTTTAAACTTTATTATTTACCTACAAGAGGGTGTTAGAATCCATTTTTTGGTCTATTCTTTCACTCTCCACTTGGTGGCATGCATCCTATACCCCTCATTTCACTTAGTGTTGAGATGGTTATTTTTTCTGTGTACTCAGTAGGTTTAAACAAAGGGTCAGTGAGATTTTCTAAAGATGTTCTTGTAAGAACCGTTGCATCCCACCTTGTTTCTGGGACTTCTGGCACGTTGAAAGCTCCTGGGATCTGTGACAGCCTGCTTCTATGCCATGTCCAGCTGCTTGCCTGGATCCCACCACTGTCACTCCTTCGTTTTGTTGGAGCACATCTGAATTCTACTCTCTTCTGCCTAATCCTTACTGGGTTCAATTTACTTTAAAATGGACCATTTACTGGTATATTTATCAGTATGGGCATGCTATTGATAAATCTATAGGCTATTTGCTTGTAATTTTCAGACTGAGCAGATAAAATGGTTTTACTTTGGAAATGCATTTTCATTGAGAATTGACTATTCTAGTCTGCTGTGAATGTTGCGAACATATTTTACTTCTTAATAAGATGTGTGTGATCTCTTCTCTAACTATTTTTAAAGTACTGGAATTTGCCTTATTTGATTTGAATTTTCACAATAGCATTTGTTGATGTAGTCCAATTTTCATTAACAAATTCCTACTTTTATAAAAATATTTCGGGTATTTTCCATTGTTTGTCAGTTTCTTTTTTTTAACATTTGTCTTTAGAATTCCTAGTAATGTCACCTCACTTCATCAACTTTTCTGTCTTTGTGAATAAGAGTATCCATTATGCATCTTGACCACTGACTTCTCTCCGCAGCTTCCTGATGAATGTCCAGGTGCATACCTTTGCCTCCATATCATTAGTTTATGTGAGGCTAATTCATCTGAGGAAGGTATAGTAGCTCCCTAAAAAGGAAATTACATACTTCTTTCTCTTTGTTTATCTAATGATAATGTGTATGTACTGAAGGAGATAAACTAGTCGAAAATTCTTGAGAATGAGATGGCAACAAAATAGAAGGAATCTGAGACACTAGGTGATTTCATTAAAGATAAATGCTCTAACTAGATCGATGCTTAGCTTGAATTCTCTAACTCTCTCTGTCTCTGTCTCTGTCTGTCTGTCTGTCTGTCTCTCTCTCTCGTGTGTGTGTGTGTGTGTGTCTGTGTGAATGCCTCTTTTCCTGTGTGTTTATGTGTGTGTGTGTGCTCTGTGTACATGTGTGTCCCTTGCATTAGGGTGTGTGCCTTGTGTTGTGGATATGTGAGTGGTCACAGAGGTTAGTAGAGATGTCATATCCTCCATTGCGGTGTTACAGGAGTTGTTAGCCACCAAAAGTGAGAGATAGCAGCTGACATCAGGCCCTCTGGAAGAGTGGGATGGGCTCATAAACACTGACCCACCTCACCAACGTTAAACCTAGCTTATTTGGGCCATTCTTACTTTTGTTTCTATTGAAACAGCAAATGCACTTAGTCTTTACTTTTAAACTGAAAGAACAAATTTCTTAATTTTATCTACTAAATATTTTTATTGATTTCTCCATTCTCTTATAATTTTTAATTTCCAAGAAGATGCACTCTTAAGACTCACTGTAGAATGATATGCCTGAGGCAATTAGCTGATATTTGTCCAAAGTCAGGTCTTAAATCTTTCTTCCTGGGTTAGTATGATCCCTTGGAGAGTGAAGTTGTAGTTTCCAGGGCTTCTGGCTATGCATGAGAGTTCCTAGTAACAGTCTAGCATCACAAACACTCCTGTGCATAAAGTGACCAAGCGTGTTTAGATTGCTGCATATAGCTCCCAAATAACTCATTTGTCCTGAAGCCCAAAGATCCTCCACCAAATGGCTAGTTGCCTTTCAAAGCAGTAGCATAGTTAGTACCTGTAGAGAAGTGAAGTCTATATTAGTTTTACAGGCTTTTAATTGTCCTGTTTATTGTGCCATCTTTGTCTTTATAACCATTTCAGAAATATTGTTGGTACCCATATGTAGTCTATGGGAGAATTTAAATTATATATCACGTTTGCTTTGGTTTTCCACATTTCTGGCTTAGAATTGTATTTTATTGTATCCTTTATGGTCCTTGCTATATCTGCTTTCCAGCTTTCAAAATCCTATGGAATCATTTCCTATCCTCATTCTATCCTCCATTGTTAAAGTAAACCAAAACTTAACAGATTTGTCATATGCCTCTCTAACAGACTGTGTACATTTTCCTTTTACATCTGGATGCTCTTTTCTGAATTCTTACTCCTGTAATGTAAGTTACTCAGTACCTTCATTTAAAAAAAACAGTTCTCAGGTTTTTATGGTAGCCTGTTAATATGCTCTCACTCCTTGCTTCTAGTTAAAGGAGTCTCAGATCTGTATGTAGCTTAGTCAATTTTAGCTATTACATTCTTACTTGGTTCAAATATGACTCCATTTCTTAGCTTTTCTTCTTCCCTCATTTATTTGAATAGTAATGTTTCGTTTTTGACCTCTCTCTTTTTTAAAAAACGCTCCATATTTATTTTACTTTATGACTCTGTGCTTGTGCTCTCCAATAAGAATAAGGAAAGCCTGTTTGTTGATCCTGTTATGGACATGGCACACATGGACACAGCAAACACACACACATACACAGACAAGCACACATGGACACAGCACGCATGAAATCACCACAGCCCCACTGATTTGTTTCTTTGTTTCAGAGAATCTCATAAGGACTTTAGGTCTTATAGCACAAACTCCTGGAAGTGTGCCTGGGCACACACTGCATGCAGGTTTTGGTGCTTTCCCAACTTTCATGGTGTAAAGGTAAACAATCTTATTGTTAGGAATTTGAGACAGGCTGGGGTTTTTAGAGGCCATGTTGCAGGAAAGTTTATGGCAGTATGTCAAATGCTGTACCATTCTGGATGTCCTCATGCCAACTATACCACTGTCTCCAGGAAGTCCTATTCTCCAACCTCCTTGAACGGCTGTGGATTGTAAACAGAACAAACATGGAGAAGAAACAAGCTACCATCTTTCTAACAGAAAACCTGTAAATGTTCTTGTGTTTAATTAAAACACAATGCAAAATTAATAAGTTTTTTCCTAATGTTGTATTTCCTTAAAATTGTAAAGCATACACAAGACCTGTGACCAGGGAGGAAACTAAAGCATTTGACAGTAAACCCCTTGCATTTTCTACTTAACTGATTCTCTTCTCTGGCTAATGACTAACTCTGTTATGGTCTGTATCTTGGAAAATCCCCCCAGATTCCCTGTTAAGGACTTTGGAATTTCTGTAGATGGAGCTTACTGAGAAGAAGTTGGGTCACTGGGAAGTCATCTTTGAAGCAGATCCCAGGACACTCACTTTTCTCTTTGTTGTACTTTACTAGTTGCTATTAGGCAAATAGGTCTCTAGCCATACATGTCCATACAGACAGAAAAGCAACAGACCCAAACACTTGACTATGAGATGGAACATCTAAAATTGTGAGTCAAAATGAGCTTTTCTCCATTTTAAGACTGTTTTTCCTCACAATTTGTTAAATCAGTAGAAAGATAAATAGCATATCATGTTAATATGCTTGATAATGTACACCTAGTACCACTTACTTAAAATAGGACTTATGGTAGAATTATTATTGTCTGTGGTATGAAATATCACATTCTCACGAAAAACTGCAACAAAAATCAGTAATTTTAGAAGGAAATACTTTTTTAAGCCATAAGGATTTGCTCAGTAGTGTTTCTAATTTGTATGCAACCCTGACTTCTAATAAATTGCTATGAATTTATTATTGTGTTTGACTGTTTAGAAGAAAGAGTCTTGATACATGATTTAGGCTGATTTCAAATACAAGATCCTTATACCTCAACACCCTCAATTCTGGAATTATACTGACTATCATCACAACTGGCTTGTTTTGTCTTTGCTCAGGTGGTTAGAAGGCCTATCTCCATAAATGGAATTTGGGCTACGAATGAACTATGGCCTCTGTTGTGTTCCTGGAAAACCATCATAGCAATTATATTTCATAGGAACAACATCAACATTCTAAAAAGAAAAGATAGCATTCTGTGGGAAGGAGAAATATTCTACACTATGCTCCTGTGTGAACAGAAACATGGGACTAACAGCATCTGTAAGAGAGAGTGAAAGAAAGATAAAGGAATCATGTAAGAAGCAGTAACCGAAGGTTTTAGGTGATGAGGCAGAAACAGAGCCAGTCGCACGGGTTTGACCCAATACCAAAACCTGAAAATCAGAATGAAATAATCCTCACAAATCTTTCTAAGAAGTGACACAAGTGTTTAAACAAGAGGAAGAATTTAGGCTGGCTTCAGTTTTTATTAAAAAAAAAGAAAAAGCACTCTTCTTGCTAAGCAAAAAGGTAAGCAAAAGGAGAGAATTTGAAAGACAAAATTTTGCCAGCACAACACATATATAAGGTAAAGCATGTCAACATTTCTGTGTGGACAAGGGAGGTATCATGAACCCCCAAACAAGCTGAGGAACTAAGAACAGATGATGTCTACCGGGGGAGGAGAGTCGGTTTCTTTAGCAGTGTAGTCCTGATAGACAACACTTCAGTGGATGGAGCACACTGACAACACAAGTCATACTCCACAGGTTATTACAATATGAAGATGAAGGGGAAAATGGGGTATGTAAAGTTAAGATATGAAAGAATTGGTCATGGGGTTGAATGTGATCAAAATATATTGTATGTATGTATAAAATCCCAAAGAATAAATGAAAATAATTACCTTTTTAAAAAAGACATTTGGGGGATGGAGAGTACTGACTACTCTTCCGGAGGACCAGGCTCATTCTCAACACACACATAGCAACTTCTACTTGTCTGTAACCCCATTCCAGGGGATCTGGTGCCCTTTTCAGGTATCCCTGGGCACCAGGTATGCATGTAGCTCACAGGTATACCTGCAGGAAAAAGCCTCATACACATATAATGAAAAAATTTAGAGAAGACATTTGGAAGTAATGACAGGAAATTTTCTAGCAGGCTAAGTGCTGTATTGAGAGAAAGAGAGGAACCCATAATGGTAGTTGACTTGAACTTTTCTATTAGTGATACCCATATATCTTTATATAACCAAGGATTACCTATATATCTTCTCTAGGAGTAGAAAAACCAATGCTACATGATCACACTCATAGGGAGAGAATTTTAAGGTTCATTCCAAAGAAACTGGGAGTAGACTAGAACCTGGAGAGAGTGGGAAAACAGTAGGAAATAGGAAAGATAAAACCATGGTAAAATTCTGTATATTGACAAAAAAGAGTAATTTCTTCTGTCCTGCGGTCCTATGAGGTCAATACACCAATAATGTGTGTACCTCGGGAAAGGGAGAAGAGAGACATTGATTGCACTTATCTCTGCTCATTACTTTTGTCATTGCTGCAACTGAATACCTGATGAGGAGCAACTCAATGGAGTTTTATTAAGATTAAGATGATTTGAAGGTGCGAGCCATCATGTCAGAGAATGCCCACTGCGGAAGTGGCTTGTAGCTGGGGCAGCAGGCATGTGAAGATGCTTGCTCACTGTCTCAACAAATGAGGAAGCTGGGAGACACTGAGGTCAGAAGTAGGTAGGGCTACTTTAACCTTCAAGTTCTAAATCTCAGGGACCCATTGCTTGTGTCCAGACCCAGTGCCTAAGGATTTTACAACTCTCAGTGTCACCTACTGGAACCAGGTGGTCAAGAACAATATGTGTCTGTTAGGGACTTTTCATATTCAGATCATGTCATTACCGGAAGGAAGTGATGAAACATTAAGGTGATGAATGTGCTAATTATCCAGAGTCAGTCACCACCCATGATATACATTTGTATATAAACATAAGGATGAAAATATCTCACTGTGTTATATAAATATGTGTAACTACTGTATATCAATAAGAAATGAATAAAGACTCCTTGGTGTTTGATCAACTGAATAGTTCATAACTACATGTTTGGCAATAAAGACAAGAGCATGGCATGAAATAATATAAAATTCATTGGTGAGTGTACTTTGTTTTACACTCCTTTAAGGCATGAAGATATTTGTTTGATACATATAGAAATTATTGTACTAAATAAGGTTGATTTTCCAGAAAAAATTACTAACAAGCAGGGGGTTTTAGAACTACAAAATATGACATGCCATTTACATGTGATATGGAAAGACAAACATCAACATACCAATAGTGCATCCATGATGAATAATGACCACTAACAGAGTTACTGTCCTTGATTCATCATACTTTTTGTGTCATGTAACTCAGCACCTATTAACATTGCTGGAGTTCTTGTACAGTATGCCATCTCTTATGGTGTGCACAGCATATAACAATGCAGCTCTGGATGGACCATAGCATCTATTAATTATATTAATTGATTTGCACTTAGTAATAATATTGAAAATTAAGTGCTTCTAGGAAATATGTCTGCTTCTGTTTGATGCAATGAGGTGAGTGACTGCTTACATTTATTTGAGAATATGTTCTGCTTTCTGTACAGAGCTTCTGAGACATACAAGAACATAAAAAAACCAAGAACATAGGAAATAATCATCATCTATCCCATGTCTGGCTAGTTGAATAGGATGTCAATGTTATAAGAAAAATAAGACATCTTATAAAGCCTTGGGATTTTGCTAAGTAACACTATTTCAATAGCAATATTTATGCACCTATCTTTCTTAATAATATTTGTACTATAATGAAGAGAAGTCACAGAAAGGCATATTGTCTAGGTTTTCTACTAGGGATCTTTTATCATAGAAAAAATTTATTTTAATGAAAATTACACAGCATGTTGTTAAGTGTTTTGAGGAGAAGGAACGGTCACAAGAAAATAAAATTAATCATGTGTGTATGAGACAGCTGTCTCTATAACCACCTAGACAATGATAGTTCAATTGAGTTTTTAATCAATCAACAGTAACTCATATTTTATTACAATACATAGATTTTCTTCTATGGGTTGGGAATGTCAGGTATATGGTAGTACAATGCACCATGAATATTTAGAAATTGCAATGAGATGTATTTACCTGAAAAAGTCATAATTTTTTAAGTTAAAACTGATTTGTGGAAATAATTATTTGTATTAACTGAAACCAGAGATCTACTCACACAGAGATGATATGCTTGTGTACCATTATGCCAAGAAAGTAACCCAATACATGTAATAGACACACACAGAGAGCATAGGATATTCAGAAGTTGTTGTAAAACTGTCTGTGTTCCTTGGATGCATTGTAACTTCCTCAGATTAAGCTTTTATCACACATATGAAATATGCACATGTGATAAGTGTTATATTTTATTCACGTATGAAATAGTGAACATTTGAACACCGGGTTTCTGTGACTTAAGTCAGATTACCTAGTTGAGCTACTAAGCCTTGATGGGTCATTATATATGGGTCAAATTATAACAGGCACATAACAAAACTTTTATGAGTTAAATTAAAAATGATAATATGAAAAGAGAATTTGAAATTATATGTTGAATTTGATTTAATGCATATATAATTGAAATATTATATTCTTATTTATGTTTGATTCTTTAATGTATCAAAATTAAACATAAATGTAATTTTAAATCTTGTAAAAAATATTCAAGCATCCCATTCACTATTGCATTGCACTCCTAAAAATTTTTCTGTTGTAAACAAAGGGTCACAAATTTGCTTTTCTGTAACTCATATGGCAGGCTGTTAATTCAGCTTTTAATTTTGTATTTCTTAGAATAGAATTTGAAGGAATTGCATAGAATCAATAAAAGGATTACTTATTGAAAGCATTATCTTTTTGGTTTCATAGCCCTTTATGTTTTTTCTTCTCTCACAATCTCTGCATAGTTAGTTTCTTCTCTCTAATCTCTTAAATACTACCTGCTAAATGGATCTGATGAAGGTGATGTCATATCACCTGGTAATAGACAGTTATATTTGGAAAAACGGTATATGTACAGAGAGATACTTCCTCTCATTGTGTGGCCTCGGAACACTACTTCTGCTCATTAACGGAATACAGAGAATTCCACAACACATGAAGAATCACACAGAGTGAAGAAATGCTGTGTTTTAAATACCAACGGCATATCAGTTGGGTTCAGCATGCGCCTTTCTTTAACACAGCTGTTATCCCTTAAGGACATGCGATCTGCCATAAAGAACTAAGAATAGGATTCACATGAAGCCATTTCTGAAGTGGCCTTAGAAATGTCTATAGAACTGCAGCCTAAGAGTGTTTTACAATTTACTAGCTTGCATTTTTAAACACAACTCAGTGCAGCTGACAAACAAGTTCTACTATCAGAATGCTAAAAACATAATACATTTGGAAAACAACCAGTATTTCCTCTACGCTTACAAATCCTTGATCTTTGTGCAACCAGGAGGTAACTCCCTGCTAGCCCGCTACCTCTGGAATGCATCACCTTCATGAGGAGCACCTGTGTGTGGTAAGGGAGTAGAGAGGGCTCATGTGAATTTACAGGTGTGCAGTACCCTGTGCTCACTCTGTGCTGTTGTCACCAGACAGATCTGTCACTGAACTGGAAGCTTGCTGTTCGGGTAGACTAGCTGAGAGGCAAGCAACTCATATCTGTGTATCTTTTTTCACCAACCTGAAGTTATAGGGACACTCAGCCTTACCCTGGTATCTATCCTATCCTGTCTTTCTGTCTGTCCTTCTGTCCGTCCGTCTGTCTTTCTGTCTGTCTGTCTATTGTTGGTGTAAAAGATTGCAATTTGGACCTTCATGCTCGTATATCAAACATGCTTACCCACTAGGCTATCTCCCCACCCCCAGGAAGCATTGTTTAACAAATTATTTTGTGTATTTATTTATTCAGTCTTAGCTCTTTTAACTAGTTTCTTCTGCTCAATAATCGTAATAATAGCCATTGTGAAAAATGGAAGCTGTTCAGGGGTTATTGACACATTCCTGGCCATTTTATACCTTTATTTAAGTTATATAACAGACTTTCTTCATGCAGATGCTGATACAATTGAGCTCAACATCATGTACAAGCAATAAATATAGGTTAAGATGCATATTTTTATCTGGACTCATGGTCCCACCTAGGTGACAAGAATGGAACTTTAGTTTGATTCCACTTACTCAGTTTTTCAGGATGTCTTGGCAGTGTACATCTGCAGTTGAAAATTCAATTGTTTTTATATTGCACTTTTCCTAAATTGGGTTAAAATCACTCTTTATTTAAAATATCACAATATGTACTCATTGGTTCTTCCAGGAAGGATGTCATTGGTTTTGTCATTAACTCCAATATATACATCTGTGAATTTACATTTAATGATTTTTTCCTTGGATGTACATTTTGTAAGCATTGAAATGAATAAAAATCAAGAATAAACAAATGAAAGTTTTATTATTGAAAAATATTACAATATGTAAGCATAAACATAGAGTCAAAGACATGAAAATTTATGATCTAATGGATCTTAGTCTTGTCTTATCAGAAGTTATAAACTTTAAATTTATTCTACCTAGAATTGGATTAAAGTTGGCATCTTCTTTATTATCCTTATCTGTTTCTATTCGGTGCCTTGATTTGAAAGTTTGTTTAGTGAGTATTTAAATAGTGAATAATGAATTAAAGTTCAGAAGAGCAACTTTAACTTTTGATTTAAAAGCAATGGTCAACCAGTCTGCAATTAATTCAAAGAGGGGTCCTTCATTGTAAAAGATGACATGGGCTTAGAAAAACTCAGAGGATCTAAGCTTTGTAAATGTATAATCTAACTTGAATAAGCTTAGAGTTTATGTCTGTGGGAGAAGTTCAGATAATTCCAGAGAACTTAGATCAATGCTACTCAGTGAAATGTCCTGTCATGTTGCAAATACAGTGTCTCCATGGCCTGTTATGTTTTATGCTAGACACATAAAATGTCAGCTAAGACACTATATTCCTTGAATCATATAAATTGAATTAATGTTCACTGAAGTATCTGTACACATTTGCGGTATCACTCTAGGAGTTCTCTGTGATGGAAGAGTCATGCAGAAACAGAAATTCAACCTCCAAGTCTCCAAGACAGAAGTAAAGGAAGAGGAGTTTTCCTTTGTTTTTCATTGTTGTTAATCATGTGTTCCTTTGGTGAATTCCTATGCAGCAATATTGCACATCAGGTACTATGCCAACACCAGTCAATTATGATAGATGCAAAGACTTAGAAATTTTGCCACTCAGGAACATTTTATGAAAATATGCATAATGAGTACTCCAGCTGGGGGACAAATCAGCCAAATAAGGACAGACATAAACAGTTTGCAGCTACTGACAAAGCAAATATCAGCAATGTCCAAAGTCGGCTTGTGCACAGAGATGGAGGTATGAATGTGCATACAGATTGTCTATAGAGACGAAACAGTGCATGTGCCCAATGGGCTGGGTTTTTAATCAGGAGAAACCAAGACTGTTACTATTTAAAATACCAAGTGGTGTTTCACTTCAGATTGATTACATTGGTCAAAATGAAAGAGTCTTCACCCTTCTTGGATGGTGAGGGACTCATTTCTATTTTATTTTTGTATGAAAAAACATATTTTTCAAAATGTTTTGTAATGTATTTTTCATATTGTTTCTTCTACTACTGTGAGTTTGCAATCACAATTTTCCAGCAATCAAACAGTGTGGAAAGTAAATAGACATAGCTTAATATCATTATATAGTTAATAATAGACAAGTCAGGACTTGACATGTCTTTTTGAGAATGACTGCTGTGCTCTTTCTACATAAATTTTTGTTCCTCTACTAATGTTGATAATGAATGTGATAATCATAGTGAAAAAATATTGATCATGATACTTGTCACTAGCTACGTAATAAAATATACTGTGGTTCTGACAAAGACATTGACATATACTATAGTATTTCATACTGGAGAACTTTTTTGGATATTATATTTCATTTGTTGTATGTACATTCTGTGTTTGAAATTATAATGTCTTTTTTACAATCTTATGCCATTTCCAAATATGTTTTGAAGGAACAGATACCCAACCTCTCATGAATGCTCGTACAGGCAACCCTAATTGAACAGTAGGTCACAACAATGAAAAGACCAAAAGGAAGAATGGGATAGGAAAGAAAGGATTTGGTGACAGAAAGAATTAAAGGAAGGGGCAAGAGGACAGTGGCAGAGACTTTGACCAAGGAAAATTTTACACATAAATAATTAGAAAAGAACAAGTAGATTAAATATATAGATTGATTTAAAAAAAGAACAGTTATTTTACTGGACAGAACATACAGGTGATGCAGTAGCATGTTCTATATAAATAGCTAGCAAAACAACACAATTTAAAACTCGGATGTAGCATCATCACAACCTACTAGAGAAGCTAAAATGAAAAGTAGCAACCACTAAAGGCAAGAGAGGGTACAGCGGGAACCCATTTCTTTGTATGTTTGTAAAATGCTAGTAAAGAAAATAATTGTAGAGTACTGACATGGAAATTATTCTGAGCAGTGAACTAGTAAGTGACACGGTTGCCCTAGGCAACAATATTTAATAGGATGCTTATCACGCGTGTACTCTGTCATGGACCAAAACATCGTTGTATGGATCAGGAATAGAGTGCATTAGTTTCTATCTCAAGTAATTTTCATTCCTTTATTTTGGCTTTTAATGTTTTGTTTCTTTCTACTTTATTATACCAAATTTATGTATGCCTTTAATTACTGGGTAATTGTTTTTTTAAGTTGACATATGGTTCAATTTCATACAATTTGTTAAAGAGTTTAAAATGATGATGTCTGTGCCAAATAACTTGTAATTTGATCCAATTGGCACAACAAAATTTTAAACACATTCTGTATTTTAGTGTTAAAATATGATTTGAGCATATCAGTGAGGATTTCATAAAATACACAGTTGATCATACTCATTCTCATTCTGCTGCCCAAGTTAGATTTTGATGAGGAAAGCTGTATTTTACCAGTTAGTTTCAGTAGGGTTGGAGACTGTTTTGCATTACATTAATTCTCTTACTATCTACTAATATTAATGTAATCAGCAAATTGCATTAATATAATTAAGGGACAAAAACTAAGTGTTTTTTCATTACACTTAATAATATGATAAATTCCCTTTAAGAGTTTCCTTGATTTAACAGTTTATAAGAGATTCTAAGTTGTATTAAGTAACACTTCTTTTTCTAAGAAATTTAATAAAATTCAATTACTAAAAACATATGTTTGCTGAGAGCTTAGGAGTGCTAACTAGGTTTCATGTGGTGATTTATTGAGTGTTCAAATAATTATCACATAATGAGCTTAGTATGTTTGTGTTTCCCATTGTGAAAATATTTACTTTGTTTAGAAATTATCTTGAAAACACTTGCATGCAGGATCACTCATCAAGGATTTGAAGAGAATTTAAAAATATTAACAAGAACAAAGCTGCTCAAAGTAGTTATAAAATGACACAGAGTATAATAATAGACTTTCATTGTATTTCTTGAATTTAAACAATTTTTTTCACTCACATCCAAAAGTCCCATTTACTTGGTAGACTAAGGTACGTAACTATTCATAGCAATACATGTGCATCCAAAGTTTACAAAATTAATTTGTAGTTGTGTATATCAAACAAAAGACCTCCCTCAAATGAAGATGGAGACCACAGACAGAGATGTCAGGAAGCTACTGGAGGTTGACCTAGATATTGGTCTTCAGGGAAAGAGCCTAGAACTTTAATGCCCAGAGGACATTGTGTCTGGAAAGAAATGCTAATACAGATCTATCTGCACATTGCCAGAAGTTCCAACCAATGAGGCATGAATTGGGAACTAGAGGTCCACAGTCTCCTGGTTCAGGGCAGTGGAAGAGAGTTGTGTAGTCTCCACCAGAGCCTGAAAATGTAAACAGCTGAAATATACGTAGAAATTGATCAATTGATATTGCAAATTGAAAATTCAGAATGTTTTGAGGGAACTACAAACAGAAATGGTACAGAACAAAGAAAATATGACCAACTTGATGAAGCTACCAGAAACACCCTAAGGGATACATGAAACTATTCCTAGAGCAAATTTCCTTGTTCTAGGTCACTTTGAATTCCATGGGGGAAAAAAACTAAAAGAAACAATTCTTTTCAATTAGATTTCTCCCACTCCTTCACACACAAAAAAATAGATGCTGATGATCTCACCTTAAAAACAAATGAAAAAATGATGGAGCAATCCACTCCAAAAGAGAATTGAAGACCAAATAAATGGGAAGATCTTTATCTAAATACTGGTTTGTGTTACCCAATTCACAATATGTACAACATTTCAAGTTAACAGAATATCTTGGTAGTATTTTGAGTAGTCTGTTGCAATTACTATGACTTCAAAATACTATTTTTGTAGCATGATAAATTACTAATTTCATTGTGATACATCAGCATTAAATTGATACTCCTTATTTAACACAGTTTTGCTAAAATCATTTTCCTAAACATGCCATTGAAAACTATTTCTGAATTTTTCAGTACTGCTTACGGGTAGTGCTACAGCCATATAGGGTATTTCCCCATCTCATTTGCTGTACTCCATCACAGTATTTACTGTTTTCCTCTTTTGTACTGAACATTTATTACACTTATAATCAGGGAAGTCCTAAGACTGCAATAATAGCTCTTACTTTTGGCTCACTCATTTCTCTTCCTATTTCCCAGTTGCCACAACTGTTCTGAATGTCTGTGTCATCCACCTGCTGAAATGCTCCCTCCACCGTCTGTAGCCACATTGCCCTCTCAAGGCTCATGGTTTTAGAGACAATGTCTGTGCTCATAACAGGAAATATGCTGATGAGTCCTGGCACTTGGTGGGTGGACGATCTCCTGCCAACATCAATTGGCAGGCGCCACTACTCTCCATCCTCCCAAATGGCTCTGCTTGCCTCCCCACGCTGGCTGAAACTGTCATTTTCACGAAGCCCCCACTGTTGCAAATTAGCTGTTGCTGGCAGAAGTTTGTGGGCAGTTTCCAGGCATTAATTTATGATCTGTGCATGCATTTTCTCCATTCAAGTCAACATAGCACAGGAGGTTTTTGGAATCTGGATCCTTATGTAAGCAACTTGAATAAAACAAACCTGTGTTGATTTCTAACAGTTGCTTATATCTTCCAATAACCTTTTCCCCGAAGGGTAAATATTAGTTGTAAAACAGATGAAACAAAATGCAAATATCTGTTATCTTGTTATTTCTAAACCTAGAACATTTAATATATTGCAGTGAATAAAATTGAGTTTTTACTAGCTTTTTTCTTTTAACACCTTAGATAAAGCTATTAGTTTTGATGCTCGTTAAGGAGCTGGTTTAAGACAACATGAGATAAATGTGTCTTCCTTTCCCTTCCTATTCCCAGTGTCAGCCTTGGTCTTTGCAGCCATGTAGTAGCTGTTGATTAAATGCAACACCGATAAGAAAGGTACAACTATGAAATGAAGAAAGTATGTCAGAATTCATCATCTAAGATTATTAACTCAGCAATTCTTTTGAAAATTTCAGATTTCACACACCTGTAGTGAAAATAACTGTTAATGTTAAAAGTGAAATTGCAATAAATCACACACAGATCTCTTTTTTTAATGCATGTATGGACATACAGTTGAAAAATATAGACATAAATTATTTGGATTTTTTCTTTTAATTTACTAACTCACTAAATGGTTCTTTGATGAATCAGCTTGTATCTCAAGTATTCTGAACATAGTTCTGAACAAAGTAGACAAGTCTCCCACTTTCAACGAACTCATATATTGACAAGGAACTCTATGATAATCTTGGTGTTGGGAAATTTCCTAGACTATTTTGCATTATCATAATGAAATATTTGAGTCTAGGTAATTTGAAGAAGAAAAGTGATTATTTTTAGGTCATACTTTTGGTTGTTCACAGACCCTTATCTGGTAATGGTTTCTTGTAGGCAGAATACATAGGTGGCTCACAGCATCACAGATAGTTTGACTTCTGGTCTTTCCCTCTTATACAGTCATAGAATTTAATTACAGGGAATGTATATTGATGATTTTATCTAACTCTAGTCATCTCCTAGTGGTCCCACTCACAGATGTGTCTGTATATACATGTCTCATACCTTAATAAGCTAATTGTTAATACTTTTCACCAAGGTTTGCACTTTTACACATTATACTTTTATGGCCATAATCAAACCATATCCAAATCATAGATAGCAGAATGGAAAGAAAACTATCACAGAAGTAGAAAGCAAATCATTTACCACTACTTTAATTGGGACTGCATCTAGTTAATATTTTATTACACCATTCACATTAGAATTAGATTACCTACATATCTCCAAAATACATGATCTAGTCTATCTAAATAAGCATGAGAAAGATTACAAAGAAACTGAATGTTTTCAGTTCACAGTGTTCAAAGCAAGAAAAGAGTTTCCATTAATAAATTATCTTGATAAATATATACATTGTATTTTCATGTTGGTAAATGTTATGTGAATCACAGGATGATAAATTTAATAGTAGGGTCATTCTGAAATTGTCTTCAGAATATCTCATGGTTATTCAAACAAATGTCTTAAATAAACATCCTGTCCAGCATGGGGTTGCTTTGTGAACGCAACAATTTCCCCAAAAGTTGTTTAGCAAATAGGTTTTTAATAATGGAGTCTACCTTATGGATTTGAATAATAATCAAAGCATACAAGAATAATTCCTTAGGCATATGCCACATTGTATAAAACAGCTTCCTATATTCCCAAGCTATGAGAAAACTATTCAAGTTTTTGCAGGTGTTAAGTCACCCCTGCCAATTTTAAATGAAGCCCATTTGAAGGTGAGGCTATATATAAACCATTCGTACAACAATTAAGTGCACTCTCTGGATAGAGGAGTAAATTGCCAGTGCAAGACTTTGTAAATGTTGTCATTAAGAACAAAGCGATATGATATGTCTTATACAAAAACTTGGCAGTGTGAATGTATAAATTATTTGAAGCAGACAAAAATGCATTTATTTAATGAATCTACCTTTATGCTCTAGATTTCTGTTCATTTTCATATAGCAATTAATGGAAAACCATGTATCAAAATGTATGTCTGATTGTGATTGAAACTCATCTTTTGAAGAGTTTTTTTTCTTTCTCTTGTTTGTGTGTATGTTTCACTGCTTCTTATTTAATGACTTTAATTTCTTGTCTTTCATTTGTTAGAAAAACAAAGATATAGTGAGAAATGTCACCAGAGGCCCTAAGGTTTGTGTAGAGGAAAAGACTATGCCCATCAGAAGGGCTATGATTGAGACAACTGGCTGTGGATCCCACTGCTTGCTTTGGAATTCTGTTTGTAGCAAAAGTATCTGGACGGGAAATAAGACTGGATTTCCAAGTGTAAATCTCAGGGACTCTCCTGGTTAATGCATAGCCCCTGACAGTAGGAGATGAAGAAGTCACTGTTTTTTCTTGTTGCGTTAGAACTCTGCAGATGATGGGCTTTGCGATATGGAAGAATTGGGTGAATTTGAAGGCAGAGGACCTGAACAGTGTACTGAAGCTCAAAGTGGGTATGTAAAGTGTCTCTCTATGGATCGGAGCAGACAAAAGAAATGGTATTTCAAGTATCAGTAAAACCAAAGCATCTTTGTCTGTGGAGATAATATAGAGAGAGAATGTAAATAACTAGTTTTAGAGATGAACTTATTGAATAATGAGAAAATAGTAAAGGAGTGTGTACTCCATAGATCAGTATAAATAAAGGAACATGATAGGTCACCAGTGACTGGGTTGTTGAGGACTAAAAGCCAATATGATGCATATGCTAAATTTAAATATATTTTAACTCAAAGCATGCTCAAACATTATCTTTATATAACTGTATAGCAAAAACAAACATTACTTTGTGTCTTACGTTTTTTTTTTTAATTTGCTGTGAAGAGACACCATGACCATGGCAACTCTTATAAACAACACTTACTTCAGTGACTCCCTACAGTTTCAGAGGTTCATTCCATTATCTTCATGACAGGGACCATAGCAGTATGTAGACAGGTGTGGTGCTGGAGTCCTTCACCTTGATAGTCAGGCAATAGAAATTTGACTGACAAACTTGTTTGTATCCTGAGCATAGGAAACCTCAAAGCCCACACTCAGAGTAACATGCTTCCTCCAACAAGGGCATATCCACTCCACCAAAGTCACACCTATTTATAGTGCCACTCTCTATGAGATTATTGGGGCCAGCTACATTCAAACTACTAAGTTTCACTCTCTGGCACCCCATAAGCTTGTAACAATATCAACATGCAAAATACATGTCTATAACCATCTCAACAATGTTTAAATGTCCAAAGTTCAAAGACTGTTCTGAGATTCATGAACTCTATTAACTGTAATCACTTGTAAAATATCAATAAAAATGATTACTTACTTGCAACATATAATGGCACAGAATATACATTAGCAATCCAAAACATAGAGAAGCGAGCATAGTGTGGAATACTGGAACAAAGGAAGACCAAAAATCAGTTGTGCAAATTCCAAACTCTGCATTCATGTCTGATGTCAAAATACTCGTCAGATCTCCAGTTCTCTTGAGCTTTGTTTACTGTAACACACCTCTTTCTCTTGGGCTGGTCCTTCTTCCTTTTAGCAACTTTCTTTGGCAGGTATCACATGTCTCTTATAGATGTAACATCTTGGGTTCTCCAAGCAATTCAAACTTCAACTTCACAAAATGGTCTGTCTACTAGGTCTCCATTCAGGGATACCTTTGACACAGACCTGGTTTCAGCAGCTTTCCTAAGGCATGGGGGAAAATTCCATAATTTGTTTCTTCTATCCTTGACTCTAAAGCCAGAGACATATGATTTAAGCTGCCAAATTCTCCTCCTTACAGGGGCTGGAACATGGCCCCCTTGTTTAATTACATCTTCACCAGATTTCTGTCTTTCATTGTCTAAGCTTGGCTGTCTTAAACTTGTTTAATAGACCTGGCTGGCCTCAAACTTAGAGATCTACCAGCCTCTGCCTTCACAGTGCTACGATTAAAGGTGTGCCCTACCACATCCAGCTCTAAACTCTCCTCTAGTTTCAATTCAGAAGTTGGAGACTTAACTGGGTGGAATCTTGCCCTGGGGTCACAACTCCCTCTGTTCCATTTCTGTTTTTTTTAATTCCAATATATTTTTATATAAATTATAAACATGCTTTACATGTTAATGCTAGCTCCCTCTCCCACCCCTCCTCCCTTGCCCCATCCACCAGTGGCTCCAACCTCCTACCCAATCCCCACATCATTCCCCAGAGAGGGTGAGGCCCTCCATGGAGGATTTCCAGAGTCTGTCATTTCATCTGGAGCAGGGCCTAGGCCCTCCCCCATGTGTCCAGGCTGAGAGAGCATTCCTTCATGTGGAATGGGCTCCCAAAGTTCATTTATAGCCATGGTAAACACTGATCTACTACCCCAGGCCTCTTCACTGACACTACATTCAGTCCCATGCTAGCCTCTCAGCCATCAGTCTGGGGGCCAAGAGCTCCTCTTGTCAGGTCAGCTGTCTCTGTGGGTTTCACAACCATGGTCTTGACCCTTTTGCTCATTACTCTTCCCTCTCTGTTACTGGGTTCCGGAAGTTCAGTTCAGTGTTTAACTGTGGTATCTGCCTCTACTTCCATCAGTTACCAGATGAAGGTTCTAGAATTACATATAAGGTAGTCATCAATCTCATTATCAGGGAGGGACAATTATCAGGAATGGGCTCCCAAAGTTCATTTATAGCCATGGTAAACACTGATCTACTACCCCAGGCCTCTTCACTGACACTACATTCAGTCCCATGCTAGCCTCTCAGCCATCAGTCTGGGGGCCAAGAGCTCCTCTTGTCAGGTCAGCTGTCTCTGTGGGTTTCACAACCATGGTCTTGACCCTTTTGCTCATTACTCTTCCCTCTCTGTTACTGGGTTCCGGAAGTTCAGTTCAGTGTTTAACTGTGGTATCTGCCTCTACTTCCATCAGTTACCAGATGAAGGTTCTAGAATTACATATAAGGTAGTCATCAATCTCATTATCAGGGAGGGACAATTAAGGTAGTCTCTCCACTATTGCTTGGTGTTATCCTTGTAGATCTCTGGAAATTCCACTAGTGTCAGCTCTCTCCTCAAACCTATAATGACTCCCTCTATTATGGTATCTCTTATCCTGCCTTTTTCTATCTTCCACTGACTCGATGTTTCTGCTCCCCCATGTCTTCCTCTCCCTTCCTCTTCTCTCCCTATCCCCTCCCCCAATGCTCCCAATCTGCTCAGGAGATCTTGCCTCATTCCCCATTTCTGGGGTATCATGTATATCTCTCTTGGAAAACTTCATGTTTCCCAGACTCACTGGCAATGGGATTGTAGGATGTCACTCCTCTTCCCCTGATCCATGTCTAAAATCTATATATTAGTGAGTACATACCATGTTTCTCTTTTTGTGACTGGGTTACCACACTCAGGATAGTTTCTTCCAGTGTCATCCATTTGTTTGCAAATTTCAAGATTACATTGTTTTATTTCCGCTGAATAGTACTTCATTGTTTTAATATACTACATTTTCTCTATCCACTCTTCAGTTGTGAGGTATCTAGTTGCTTCCAGGATCTGGCTATTACAAATAATGCTGCTATGAGCATAGTGGAACAGACATCCTTGTACGAATGTGTACCTTTTGGATATATGCCTAAGAGTGGAATTGCTGGATCTTCTGGTAGACTGATTCCCATTTTCCTGAGGAATCTCCATACTGATTTCCAAAGTGGCTGTACAAGTTGGCACTCCCACCAGCAATGGAGGAGTGTTCCCCTTTCTCCACATCCTCTCCAGCATAAGTTGTCATTGGTATTTTTGATTTTAGTCATCCTGACAGGTGTAAGATGTTATCTCAGAGTTGGTTTGATTTGCATTTCTCTAATGGTTAAGGATGTTGAACACTTTCTTATCTCCTTGAACACAGGATTTAGCTCAATTCCACCTCCTGGTGCTCTTTTTCTCCTCAAAATTTACTTTTTTGTAATTTACCCTGCTCAGTTTGTGCCATTTCATTACACATCTTCAATAGAGTTCCACTAATATTCACACAACAGTCTATACTTGGTTGTTCAGAGATTTCTTTTGCCAATAGAATTAAAACAAAACTCTTCACTTTAGCCTCAGGTAGACTCTTCAGAAGGGCAAAAGGCAGATGCTTTCTTCACTGAAATATCAAAAGAAGTATCTCTGGACAACATACTAAAATTCTTTTCCTATAAAACCACTTGAAACCCAACAGTTCAAATCACCCTTAGCACCACTGTCTTCTGTGTTCCTATCAGTATGGCCCAGTAAGCAGTGCTTAAAGCTTCTACTGCTTTTATAACCCAAATTATCCAAGTCCAAAATCCTGCAAACAAACACATGATAAGTCCTATCATAGCAATACTTTAAGTGCAGAACCAATTTCTTACAGTATCAGAGATTCAGTTCATTATCACCATGACAGGGAGCATGCCGAAATGTAGACAGATGTGGTGCTGGAGTTGAGAGTCCTTATATCTTCACAGGCAGGCAACAGAAATTTGACTGATAAATTTGGTTGTATCATGAGCACTGTAAAACTTCAAAGCCCGCTGGGCATTGGTGCCTCACACCTTAATCCAGCCCTCCGGAGGCATAGACAGGCAGATCTCTGTGAGTTCAAGGCCAGCCTGGTATACAGAGTGAGTTCCAGGACAGCCTCTAAAACAACAGAGAGAAACCCTGTCTGGAAAAACCAAAAAAAAAAAAAACTTCAAAGTCTGCCCTCATAGTAACACATTTGCTCCAACAAAATCAAACTTCTCAATAGTGCTACAACCTATGAGATTATGGGAGCCAATAGCATTTAAATTACTATTTTAATTTACTATTGTAAATCAAATATATTATTTATTTAAAATAATTTATTTTACAATTCATTGATTTTTTTCAACCAGGCATAGTTTGTCTTAGTATATTTTTAATGTTTCCAGGGTGTTGTGGGAATTCAGAGATTTTAGAAGACCATAAGGTTATACTGGAGACAGGTTCCAGCATAAGAGAAACCTACATTATGTTGTTGAAAAGACATATTATAATCCTTATATGAGACAAGAAAACTATGAACTACAGTGAAAAGTCAGAGAATGAAAGTGTGCTCAGGAGGAGTCCTCAGACAGACTCTAATTGAGCCTTGGGTGGCTATAAAGGGAACTGACTTCTGTCACCAGCTGTTGTTGGTCATGTGTCCTCTCTCAAGCTAAGTTTTTCTTCTGTGTCTATTCTAGCAGAGAGGTTCAGCTGTGCAAGTGCAGCATCCTAGTCTCCCGTGTAATATTGTCTGAATATTTTTTCTAGGAGAATGGGCTGCCCTCTATTCTTATGTCATATGGTTTAGATGGGACTGATTTTACTACAGTATCAAAGAGTCAAACAATGATTTATCTTTGGTCAACTCAGTAATTACATATAATTTAGGGATGATGAATTAATAAATAATATACATATGAATTTGTTCCCAAACATTTCTTAAATCATTGTGCCAGTTTTTGTCTATGTTGAGGTCTTTAACATGATTACATATAGGCCTGGGGCCTTCATTAAATAAATGAGAGAAAAATTCTTCTATAAAGGTACAATAAAAAAATAAAAATTTGCACCTAAAAAAAAACCTAAGAAAGACAGATTCCTGTTGACCTGTTGAAACAGTTTGTGATTTTTGTTCTAGCTATTCTGGAAATGCCTCCTTGGATAGTCCAGTATCAGGAGACATTCCATACTCTGCTGTGCTTACATGGGGGTTGTTTCTTTGCCTTGTAAGAATTGTCTTACTATACCATGTAAGAATACAAGAAACGGCATAAAACTGTGGAATTCCATCACTACAGAATCAAAAACCAAGGCAAATTGAAAGCTATTGAAAGGACTAGGCATGAAAGCAAACAACAAGATCTGGGGGCCAGGTCAATGCTCTGAGGAAGGGAACGTCTAAGAGCAGCTCCTTTGTAGAACTGTCCTCTCTGAAAAAAACACAACCTTTGTTATTTTAACCAATAATAGCCAGGAAGTGTGAGGAAGATCCGATCAAAGTTGAGTTGAAGAGAAGGAGCATGGAATTCTGGATATGTGCTGCCTAGCTTTTATATCAACTTAACAAAGCTAGGGTCATCTGGCAAGAAAGAATCTTAATCGAGAAAATGTTTTCCTAGGATTGGCTTGTAAGCAAGTCTGTAGGTCATTTTCTAGATTGGTATTATCTGTGGGCAGGCCCAAATCACTGTGGGTGGTCCTACCCATGGTCTGGTTGTCCCTGGTACAGTAAGAAAGCAGGCTAAGGAAAACATAGAGCAAGGCAGTAAGCAGCACCCAGTCATGGACTCTTCTTTAGTTCCTACCTCCAGGTTTCTACCTTGTGTTCCTATTCCTGGGTCTCTGGATGATGGATTACAAGCTGTAAATTGTAATAAACACTTTCTTCCCCTAGTTGCTTTTGGTCATGGTGTTTATGACAACAACGGAAACCTTAACTAATGTACTATATAAACTTTATGAAGATTCTGATTGCTTTTAAACCATAAATTTTGTATAACTCACATCAATTATGCTAACAAAAAGTAAACTCACTGAGATGAGGTTTGAGATGTCATCCTTCCCCTATGAAAAAGACCTTACAACCTATTTAAATGAGTTAAATCAAGCAAGATCGCAAAAACTACATAGAAAGCCAACACTTTAGATGAATATAGTTGAATCCTGTTTCTTACAATATAATACTCAAAAGGTATATAAATGAGTACATTTAAAACACATAAAATGCAGAATGTTTTACCCATTAGTAGTTGATGAAAGACATTCATTGAAATATGGTATTTATATATTTACTTATTAACTTATATACTTATTTTCCAGAGACAGTCTTACTGTGTTGCTAAGAATAGTCATAGAATCCTCTTTCCCTTAGCTTCAGAGTCCTTTGACTACATACATGCATCACCATACTCAACTGAAGTACTTATGTTTTAATTAGCATTGTTAGTCTTTAAAATATCTAGTATGATTTAAGGAAAAGTATGCCACAATGGACAGAAAAAAATTGGGTAATTCAGCAGTTAAATATACATCATAGACATATGAAAAATCATTGTGAGGGAAAAATGTTATTTTAATGAGAAGGCATACTATCCAGCTGAAGTTCCTATAGTGCCTAGAAATGAGGGGATGCTAGGGACTCCAGGCTTTCAGTTCTAAGACCAAGTCTAGCAGAAGCAGATTGCATGGCATGATCTATACCTATTAGTTTCCTGGAAGTGGGTGGGAACATCCTCAGATTCAGGAAGCTGGTGAAACTTAAAATCCCAGGAGAGTCAAGACATTGAAGCTCATAAATTTGCAGTATTCATAAGCTCCCTCCCCAAGATTTAATAGCAGTAAACACTTGCTGGGAAGAGAAGAGAAGTCTCTTCAGTGGAGTTGACTGTCACTTGGGTAGACAGTTCAGGGATGCAGCTTTCTGAATAATCACCAGTGTGAGTGAAGGGATGGCCTTTTCAGTAATTCATCTGGCTTTGAGTCACCTCGCATGTTAGTTTCAACTCATTGATGCCCATGGAAGTAATCCCAATAAAATCATTGATTCACACAAATCCAATGTGTTGGGTCATATTTGTCAGGACTTGTCACAACACCCTGCCTTCAGGGAACAAACATTTCTACCCATGTCCTCAGAAAAAGTCATGCAAGGCATCATTACTTTGGATGTTTAGTGGTTTGACAGTTGATTATTTAATTTTTCTTTGTATGCACTATATTTTCTGAAAATATTGTATTATGATCATATTTGTTTCATTTTAGTTTATTGCAAAGTAACCTCACAGCTTTCATTGCAGGGTCTATATATATACACTTTCAAATTCTTTACTACACAGGAGAAACTTTACAAAGAAACAAAGGAGTAAAATTCACATTTGAAAACCTGTCATTTTAGTTTTTGTTATTTTTACACATTAAACTGATTGAAATTCATTTTGTGGCAGATTAGCAGAATACAAATAAAGTAATTATTCTGAAGTGATGTTTGAGGCAGCAATTAATTTTAAAATATCTAAAAATTGTGGGAATGTTGAGGATAATGTATTTCCTTGTCACATAGAATAAAGCACACATTCTCAGAATTTCTGGATCACAATGAACTGAAAAGTTGCAAGAGAGAACTATAGCACAGCACAGTTATTATGAGACATGTAGACATTAGAACCATGCAGGCATTGATGTAAGTCCCAGCTGAACTGTTTATCACAAGTGTCAATTCCTGCATGCTCTTTCTTTGCTTCTCTGAACCCCAGATAGCTTGTGTGAACCATGCAGATAAGAAGCCTCCTGCTATGCTACCAGTAACCAGAATAAACCATCTTTGATCTGTGGCAGCTTTTCTAGTTTTCACGGCATCACTTCTCTTCGTACAACCAATTTTAAGCTCTTGTCAGGACATCCCTGAAAAGGGAATTAGGAAAATACATACTCCACCAGTTCCTTTGAGCAGTAACCAGTTGGCTTTAGCATATACCTGACTCTCTCAAAAGATGTTTGTGAGTATCAAATTATGCAGTACACAAGAAGTAATTGGCAGGGTAGCTGATGGGAAACAACTGTTAAACAGAAGGGGACTTAATGAGGACCAAGATGCTGCAATAGAGCAGGTGATCTAGAGTACCTGCTTCGAAGAGCTTGTGCTTCTATTGAAAGCATCCAGAAGGTTCGCAAGGAGGTCAGTCTTTCCATCCACTTTGGCTCCACTGCAGTGTCTGTGCTGCACATGTGCAAATGGTAGAACTGCACAAGTCCATGAAAAGGGATGGCAGATTCTTGCCAATAAAAAGACTAACTAAAAGCACCTAATAAACATGGAGACAGAATTCCCATTTTTTTTCCACAGAACATTTTGTAAATTTGGCATAAGGCAAATTCCTTTTTTGTGTTGCAGTAGCCAGTTTATCTTTACAATGACCTCATAAAATTGTTTTCTTAGTTGCAGTCTTTTAACATTGACCTGTGTGTATAGACTAATTTGAGCCATTTGTCTGTTTGCCCAACTCTTTCCTTCTGAGTCAGCACTGTTTGTACTGATAGTCTTATGTCCTGAGAGCCTCCTCCAATCCAGGTAGAGCAGGGTTAATTACTCACCTTCTCCAGATAGACTGTGATATCTTCATTGTATTGATTGGAAAAATAAATGAAAACAATGATTCAAAATCAGGGGAAGAAATGCCAAGCATGATGATACACACTTTTAATCCCAACAGTTGGGAAGAAAGGCAAGGAGAATCTCTTTGAGTTCAATGTCAGACTGGTCTACACAGTGAGTTCCAGGCCAACAAGGGCTATGCAGTGAGACTATAACGAATCAGGGAGGGGAAACAAAATAAAATACTAGGTGTATGTTGAGTTAACATTATAAAATAAAATATTAGGTTGATGTTTTAGATTATGTTAATAGATTTATGTGCCAGGTGCTAAGGGGCATTGGAACAACTAATTATAAATTGTATCAATACAAGCAGTCCTACCATCCCAAATTTATTTGTATGTTTTTATTCAGTTAGGACAGAAGTTATTTTTTTTGTTTTTTGTTTTATTTATTTTTCAGTTTAAATTTAGATAAGAAACAAGGTTGCTTCACAAGTCAGTTCCAGGTCCCTCTCCCTTTCCCGCCCCTCCTCCTGTGCCCTCCCCCCAACCCCCCATTATCCCCTCATTTCCCCAGGGAGGGTAGGCCCTCCATGGGGGTGTCCATAGTCTGTCATTTCATATAGGGCAGGGCCTAGACCCTTCTCCAAGAGTTCAGGATGAGAGTGCACCTCACATTGTTGGATGGGAGTCCAAAGTCCGTGTGTATATTCGGGATGGGTACTGATCTGCTGCCCAAGGCTCAATAGATTACCTAGGCCTCCTCACTGACACCCAGATTCATGGGGTCTTGATCAGTCCCATGCTGGATTTCCAGGCTGATGCCTGGGATTCAAGAGTTAACCTTTGTCAGGTCAGCTGTTTCTGGGGGTTAAACCAGCCCAGTCTTAATCCCTTTGGTCATCAGTCCTCCCTCTCTGTTACTGGCTTTCTTGAGTTCAGCTCAGTACTTAACCGAGGGAGTCTGCCTCTTCTTCCATCAGCCACTGAATGAAGTTTCTATTTCCCAGACTCTGTGGCCATGGGATTGTAGGCTGGCACTCCCCAGATCTATGTCTAAAATCCATATATGAGAGAGTACATGCCATAACCCCTATGGAAATAGAAGCAGTCATCAAAAGTCTCCCAACCAAAAAAAGTCCAGGTCCAGATGGCCTCAGTGCAGAATTCTACCAGAAATTCAAAGAACAGCTTATATCAACTCTTCTCAAAGTATTCCACACAATAGAAGCAGAAGGGTCTTTGCCAAACTCTTTCTATGAGGCTTCAATAACCTTGATCCCCAAACCACACAAAGACACAACTAAGAAAGAGAACTTCAGACCAATATCCCTCATGAACATTGATGCAAAAATAATCAATAAAATACTGGCGAATCAGATCCAAGAACACATCAAAACAATCATTCACCATGATCAAGTAGGCTTCATCCCAGGGATGCAGGGATGGTTCAACATGCAAAAATCCATCAACGTAATCCACCATATAAACAAGCTGAAAAACAAAAATCACATAATCATCTCACTAGATGCTCAAAAAGCCTTTGACAAAATCCAACACCTCTTCATGATAAAGGTCTTGGAGAGATCTGGGATAACAGGGACATACTTAAACATAATAAAATCTATATACAGTAAACCAACAGCCAACATCAAACTAAATGGACAGAAACGCAACGCAATTCCTCTAATATCAGGAACAAAACAAGGCTGTCCACTCTCTCCATACCTTTTCAACATGGTACTTGAAGTTCTAGCCATTGCCATACGACAACAAAGGGAGATCAAGGGGATACAAATTGGGAAGGAAGAGGTCAAACTTTCACTGTTTGCAGAAGTTATTTTTTAATTTAACTTATTATTATCATTCATATTCACATCAAATTGAATACTGTTTGTGAGAATTTTGTCAATTGCCTTTACTTCTCTCTTTTTCTATTTTAATGTTTATTTTTTCTGAAGGTATTTAAAGCCATATTAACTTAACAGAAAGCATGTACACTTTGTCAGCTCATATGCAATTCAAATAAATCTTTAAAAATAGGTGAAAGGGACAAGATCTCCTGAGCTAACTGGGAGCATGGGGGAGGTGAGAGGGAGTTAAGAGAAAGAGAAGGGGAGGAGGGGAGAGGAGGACGTGAGGGAGCAGAAAGATTGAGTCAGGGGAAGAATAGAGGAGAGCATGAAAAGAGATGACATAATAAAGGGAACCATTATAGGTTTAAAGAGAAATCTGGCACTGTAAAAATGTCCAGAGATCTATAAGGATGACCCCAACTAACAGTCTAAGAAATAGTTGAGAGGCTACCTTAAATGCCTTTCTCCAATAATAAGATTGATAACTACTTTACGTGCCATCCTAGAGCCTTTATCCAATAGCTGATGGAAGCAGAAGCAGACATGCACATCTAAACAGTGAGCTGAATTCCTGGAATCCAATTGCAGATAGGGAGGGGTGATGAGCAAAGGGGTCAAGACCAGGCTGGAGAAACCCACATAAACAGCTGATATGAACAAGGGGGAGCTCATGGACCCCAAACTGATAGCTGGGAATCCAGCATAGAACTGACCCAGACCCTCTGAATGTGGGTGTCAGTTAGGAGGCCTGGGCAATCTATGGGTCCTCTGGTAGTGTATCAGTATTTATCCATAGTATACAAGTGGACTTTAGGAGCCTATTCCACATAGAGCAATACTCTCTCAGTCTAGACACACAGGGAAGGGTCTAGGCCCTGCTCCAAATGATATGACAGACTTTGAAGATCCCCCATGGAAGGCATCCCTCAACCTCCCTGGGGTGCAGAAAGGGGATAGGATAGGGGAGGAGAGGAAGGAGAGGGAACCGAGATTGACATATAAAATAAGCTTGTTTCTAATTTAAACAAAAAAATCACAAAAATACTTGATTGGCTATTAAAAATTATATTACTCTTAACAAAAGGCTATGTGTGAAGCAAAGTATTTTTTCCCTCATGGTATATACAACAAGCTGTGTCCTACTCTGCTTGGTACAAGATTAGTTAAATCCAGCTTCAACATGGAGTTTTCAATTTACATATAATATTCCAGAGTGTCTAACTGTAGAGAAGAGGTAGTGCCTGATAATGCTAACCACACTTTCTATCTTATCTCCCTTTATCTCCCCATCTGCTTTCTTTCATCTATTTAACCAGAAAAAAAAACAGAACTATCCTGTCTCCCTTATCTTCTGGGCCATATCCCCAGGACTCACTCACTGTGCCTCCACTTTGAAATTACTTACAACACTCACCTTCACTTTTTATCAATGGCCTCACCATGACACTCCCCCTCCACCCAGCATGGTAAGGAGAAAACTGTTCCATTCAATAACTGGCAATGAAGTAAGAGTGAAAGCACTCTCCCTGCCCTGCACTGTGAAATGAAAGAGACGGGGAGAAAGAATTACTGTGGCACTGGAAAATGATACGAACTGTTCAAGATTTCCCAAATTCCAGCCATAGTGTTGAAATGACATTCTTTGATTATGTATGAATCATCACTTTTGTAGAGGAGAAATGTAGACCCACATCCAGCATAATGCATTCTCTGTGACAAGATCTAATGGCTCAGACACTCCCACATCCCATAAGATCCTGCATTAGATCTTTCTAGTGAAGCACAAACAAACCTTTATCCTAGCCTTTAGATGGTATGACTGTTCAGGCACCCTTGGGGTCTTCTAGGTTGCCTGTAAGTATTAAATACATAGGTGGCCCGAAAATTGTCTCAGTCATTAAAAGGAAATCATATTAAAGTTTGATCCTAAGAAATAAGTATTCAGTCAAACTTTTGACATTTAAATCTATGCCAAAGACAGCTGAAGTCTAGACAAAATGACAGTAAATTTTAATTCTTCATGGCAACACACTACTTACAAGGAACATAAAAACACACAGCATCAGATCTGGAAAATTGCCATGTCTACAGGAAGCTACTTGTTCCAGAACCAAGTAATGTAACATATTTGAATTCTGTACAAACATATGTGCACATGTTATTTTAATAATTTATAGATATGAACCTGACAAGAGTCATGTGAGTCTCTATTCTGTAGAAATTTAATATTCTGTTTTACTTTCTGTTGTGATACAGCTAAAAATTATTAAAATAGAAGCAAGAGAATTATCCCCTAGAATGAGTCCAGAGCTAAAAATATAATCATAAAATTGTACATACAACCAGGTGATAACTGCATTATTAGGGTATGTAAGACTATAATTATGTAATTATAATGGGTTTAGAAATGTTGTTATTCTGATTATAAAAATGATTAATATTTATTATCAAAGCATGTAAACCAGTTCAATAATAAGGAACCTTATAAAATGAGATAAAATTTACTAATGAACTCTTCAGTCACTTTTAATAATGTGGTTCATATCTGTCCTGAGATATGATCCTGAAGTTAAAATCAAAAATATGTTTAAAAAACAAAATAAGTTAATTCTATAAGCATTCCTAAACTTTTTGAAAACCATACTGAACTTGATTACACATATATACTTCTCATTTACAAAATGAGAAGCATTATATAAATCAATAGGAACTATATAACATTTTCATCACTGGTTATATATCTTTTCAAAGAAACTGGTTAACATACAAATTATTTAAGCAATTGCTATGATTTTTATTTTTACAGTTGCTTTACACTTAAAGCACATAGGAAATTTTGATGCTGCCATGTATACTCTCAAAAAGAGTTTGAAAATGTGTAAAATGCTTTATTCTATAGATTCTGTTTGGCACTGTGAATAATGTATTACTTTTCTCTTGCACTCTCATAGGTTATAAAAAATATTTCAAATACATTTTAATATATCTGATTGTGTTTCTCATACCACTACTGAATCTGGAGAATTTGGGTTTTATAAGGCAATTCTGGAGAATCAGTTATTTTTCCCTAGGTAATGACAGGAGTTAAATACCCAAGAGAAAGACAGAAATAAGTATCTACTTTTAAAAATATGAACTCTCACTGGGTCCTTAGGTAGTAGGTCAGTGTTTACCATGGTTTACGAATGATCTTTGGGAGCCCATTCCAAATAGAGGGATGCTCTCTCAGCCTGGACACATGGGAAAGGGCCTAGGTCCTTCCCTGGATAAAATAACAGACTTTAGAGATCCCCCAAGGAGGGCCTTACCCTCCCTGGGGAATGATGGGATTGGGTGGGAGGCTGGGAAGTTGGTAGAGGTACAAGGGAGGAGGGGTGGTAGAGGAAGTTGTGATTGACATATGAAGCATTCATGGTTCTAATTTAAATAAAAACATTATAAAATATGAATTCTCTTTAGGTTGGGAAAGTTTTCTTCTATGATTTTGTTGAATATGTTTTCTTCCCCTTTGAGGTGGTTTTCTTCACCTTCTTCTAAACCAGTAATTCTTAGGTTTGGTCTTTCCACGGTGTCCCATATTTCCTGGATATTTTGTGTTAGGGATTTGTTGGACTTAAGATTTTCTTCAGTCGATGAATCTATTTCCCCTAATGTATATTCAACACCTGAGATTCTCTCTTCCATCTCTTGTATTCTGTTGGATATGCTTGTATCTGTAGTACCTGACCGTTTAGCCAGCTTTGGCTTCAAACTCTATTACAGAGCTATACTCCTGAAAACAGCTTGTTATTGGCACAAAAATAGACAGACAGACCAAAGCAGTCAAATTGAACATCCTGACATTAACCCATACACGTATAAAGACCTGATCTTTGACAAAGAAGCTAAACTTATACAATGGAAAAAAGATAGCATCTTCAACAAATGGTGCTGGCATAACGGGAGGCTGACATGTAGAAGACTGCAGATAGATCCTTGTCTATCGTCATTCACAAAACTTAAGTGCAAATGGATCACAGGTCTCAACATAAATCCAGCCACACTGAACCTGTTAGAAGAGAAAGTGGTACAGGAGACCACTCTGAACATAAGTCCAGTAACACAGACACTAAGATCGACAAGTAATAAAGGGACCTCCTGAAACTGAGAAGCTTTTGTAGGGCAAAGGACACAGTCAGCAAGACAAAAAGGCAACACACAGATTGGGAAAAGATATTCACTAACCCCACATCTGTCAGAGGACTGATCTCCAAAATTTACAAAGAACTCAAGGAACAAGTCTCCAAAACACAAAGGATATAATCAAAAAGTAGGGTACAGAACTAAATAGAGAATTCTCAGTAGAGGAGTCTAAAATAGCTGAGAAACACTTAAGAAAGTGCTCAACATCCCTAGCCATCTGGGAAATGCAAATCAAAACAACTCTGAGATACCATCTCACTCCTGTCAGAATGGCTAAAATCAAAAAGCACCAAAGACAGTTTATGCTGGAGAGGATGTGGAGAAAGAGGAACACTCCTCCACTGCTGCTGGGAGTGCCGACACTTACAGGCACTTTGGAAATCAGTATGGAGGTTCCTCAGGAAAATGGGAATCATTCTACCACAAGACCTAGTAATTCCACTCTTAGGCATATATCCAAAAGTTGCAATCCATACGACAAGGACATCTGTTCCACTATGTTCATAGCAGCATTATTTGTAATAGCCAGAACCTGGAAGCAACCTAGATGCCTCACAACTGAAGAGTGGATAGAGAAAATGTGGTACATGTACACAATGGAGTATACTATTCAGCGGAAAAAAACAATGGAATCTTGAAATTTGCAGACTAATGAACGGCAGTAGAAGAAACTATCCTGAGTGAGGTAACCCAGTCACATAAAGGCAAACACAGTATGCATTCACTCATATATGGATTTTAGACATGAATCAGGGGAGTACCAACATACAGTCAGAGAGTAGGGAAGCAGAACTTTCATACAGTGACCGATGGAAGCAGAGGCAGACACCCACAGCTAAACACTGAACTGAACTCCTGGAATCCAGTGACAGTAAGGGAGAACTGATAAACAAAGGGGTTAAGACTGGGCTGGTTTAACCCACACAAACAGTTGACCTGAACAAGGGGGAGCTCTTTGACCCCAGGTGTGGGGACACCAGACCTTGAGCAGAAACCCACTTCCCCTTCGACCTGGGAGCAGGTAGCTGTGTAATGTTTACTGAAAACAATTCAGTGCTATAAAGCTCTTGATAGGGCTCAGATAAGGGCTCACTCACTGAAATACCATGCCTTTCACACCCCCTACGGCTAGATGCCTCTTCCTGTTTCCCTGTGGTGTCTCCCCGATTCTGGGGCCGGAGATTAAACCACCAGCCAGGAGGGTGAGAAGTCTGGAAAGAATGGTATGTAGATGAATGGCAGAAGTCCTTAAAAAGGGAAGCTCCTTTTTCTTAGAGAGACTTCTCCTGAGAGCTCTCTCCTAAGCGGACTGGGGTCTCCTCCTAAGCTGACTTAGGAAGCATAAAGTTTTCTTAAAGCAACTGGCCGGTCTCTGTGTCATCTATCCCAACTACCTCGCTACATTCTCGGATGCAGGCCGCACAGCAGGTGCGACAATTGGAGGATCCCATCGAGATCGTGAAAGCGAGGTAAGTGAGCGGGTTCGTCTCTTTTTCTGGCCAGGAACAGATTGGGGAAAAAAGAAAAGAAACCATGGGGAATAGTTCTGGGAAGCTTAAATTACAGTATCAAGTTAAAAAGTTACTTAAAGGACATGGGACTACAGTAAAGTCTAAAACCTTAGAAGGCTTTCTAAAGTCGATCGAACGAGCCAGTCCATGGTTCATTACCGGGGGAGCTTAAATATCCCAGATTGGGAGGAGGTTCGCCGTGATCTTCATCAACTTTTACGAAAAGAGGGACCTGAGTCCCTGCCCCCATCTACATTCTCCTTATGGAGATTAGTGAAGGGCGCACTCTTGACAGATAAGGCTAGCCACCGCCAGATAGTCCAGGCCACAAAAGAGGCTTTTTCAGAGTTACAAGAGATTGAGACTCAAGCCTCCCTGAGTTCTGAGGCAGAGAGTGACAGTGAATCATCTGGAGAAACCCTGACTGAAACTAGAGGCTCCATTGTTAGTGAGGATGAGGAGGAGCCTCTTAGCAACAACAAAAGAGTTAATAGAAATCTCGGGGCACGACCCAAAAGGAGGGACTTCAGTCAGAATCGGGTATATCCTACTCTGTCAGACCTAGAAAATGAAAATAGCTCAGACCCAGACTCTGACTCGTCAGAGTCTGAGAAGAAACAGTTACTTGCTGAGGTCTCGGCCCTTAAAAAGGCACTAAAAAGGACTCGAATTAAAAAAAGACAGGACAGGGAGAGAAACCCTCCATACTCTAAAATGAGGGACTCCTCCTTCTCGGACCTGGAGGGAAGACCCAGAGGAGGGGTCCAATGCTATCCGGTGGTGGCCCCAGTAATGGAAGTTCCAGACCCAAACAACCCTGAGCGGGTCATTAGGCGCCATAACCCTTTAAGTTTCAAAAATATGAAACAACTGAAAGAGGCAACTCTAAATTATGGAGCACAGGCTCCCTTTACACTTTCCTTAATGGAATCTTTTGTGCCTCTTAATTTGACACCTGGCGATTGGCAGCAGCTTTGCAGAGCAGCTTTGTCTGGGGGAGATTATTTGATTTGGAGAGGTGAGTTTCAAGAAAGATGCAGCCAGACAGCCCAAAGGAATGCACAGGCTGGACAGCCCCAGAGAAATGTGGAGATGCTTACTGGGAGTGGTCAGTATGCCACCGCTCAACAACAAATGCAATATGACATCGCTGTCTATGCCCAAGTGGCGGCAGCAGCCCAAGGTGCTTGGAAAGCATTGCCTTCAAAGGAAGGAGGGGACCACCTGTCCAGAGTCCTTCAAGGACCCTCCGAACCTTTCCAAGACTTTGTAGACCGCCTCAGTCAGGTAACAGAGAGAATATTTGGGGGCATTGGGCCTGCGATGCCAATTATCAAACAGATGGCTTTTGAAAATGCAAATAAGTACTGTAAGGAGGCTCTTCGCCCCCACCGCAACAAAAGTCTAAATGACTACATCCGGATCTGTAGAGACATTAATGGTAATTTCATCCAGGGCCAAGTGTTAGCTGCTACTATTCGACCCCAAGGGGGAAAAAAAAGATCTAATCAGGGAGGGAGAAAAACATGTTTCAGCTGCGGTAGGGAGGGACACTTCCATAGAGAGTGCCCTCAAAATAGTACTACTAGTCTCAAGAGACCTGGTTTATGCCCCCGCTGCCAAAGGGGATATCATTGGGCCACTGACTGTTACTCTAGAACTGACTTGGGGGCAATTTCCTTCCTACTAATAATAATCAAAAAAACTGGAAGAGGGCCCCGCCCCAGGGCCCCAAAACCAATGTATATGGGGCAATAACCCCCGCTGTGGACAGCAGCAAGATTCGTTTACTCCCCCAGAGCAACCCCTTCATATCTCAGACCTCCTTAGAGCCACTTCAGGCAGTACAGGACTGGACATCGGTCCCTCCACCCGGGCAGTCCTAACACCCGAGATGGGGATCCAGGCCCTCCCTACTGGGGTAAATGGGCCATTGCCCCCAGGCACAGTTGGACTACTCTTGGGACGGTCCAGTACTATCCTTCGAGGCATCCAGGTACACCCTGGTGTTATAGACCAGGATAGTGAGGGAGAGATTAAAATAATGACATCAGTGGACAGTGGGGTTGTTGCCATCCCAGCAGGAGAACGGATTGCTCAGTTACTCCTCCTCCCTACAGCTCCTTGTGAGGCTCAAAAAATTAAAGAGAAAAGGGATAACCAAGGTTTTGGAAGTACTGGCCCAGCAGCATTTTGGGTAGCCACCATGGAGAACCGCCCCCAGCTTACATTAAAGATAGAAGGCAAGTCCTTCAAAGGCGTTTTAGATTCTGGCGCGGACATCTCTGTCCTCTCAGATAAATTCTGGCCCCCTGCCTGGGCCAAGCAGGAAGGGAAGGTGACCCTCCAGGGAATAGGACAGGCTGTGCCACAAAAGAGCCTCAGAATGCTAAAGTGGCAAGATTCTGAGGGCCACACAGGGTTTTTTCAACCATATGTTTTGTCTGGCCTCCCTATCAACCTCTGGGGACGAGACCTCCTACGAGAAATGGGAGTGGTCCTCACCACCCAGGCACCCAAGTCCAAAAGCGGGGCCCCCCAGCAAGGGATGGGCTGGAGTCAGGGGAAGAGACTAGATAAACTAGAACAGGGAGAGGCTTGCCCGGTGGCATCCCCCCCCTTTGAATACCAGGGCCCCAGGGAACAGGAAGGATTTTAACCATTTTTAATGAGGGTCACTGTTGCGCCGCCAGCCCCCATACCTATCACATGGCTATCAGATGATCCCGTATGGGTGGAACAGTGGCCCTTACCAGCAGAAAAACTCCAGGCGGCTCATCAGCTAGTTCAAGAACAATTGGAGGCGGGCCATCTGGTCCCCTCCACGTCCCCCTGGAATACCCCCATATTTGTAATTAAAAAACCATCAGGAAAGTGGAGGTTACTACAAGACCTGAGGGCCGTAAATGCGACCATGCAGCCCATGGGGGCGCTCCAGCCTGGCTTGCCCTCACCTGTGGCCATTCCTAAAGACTGGCATTTGATTGTCATTGATTTAAAAGATTGCTTCTTTTCCATTCCCCTACATTCTCAAGATAGTCCTCGGTTTGCATTTAGCCTTCCTGCAATTAACTTTAGGGAGCCTGCACTTCACTTCCAATGGGTGGTGCTCCCCAAAGGGATGGCTAAGAGTCCAACTATATGCCAGATTTATGTAGCTGCCTGTTTAGATCCCCTCAGGCGTAAGTTCCCTGATCTTTACATCATCCACTACATGGATGATGTTCTTTTGGCTGCAGCCGAGGAGAGGCAATGTTACATAGCCTTTGCAGAGCTACAAGAGCTCCTGGAGGCCCGCGGATTTATTTTGGCTCCAGAAAAGATCCAAAAGAGACCCCCTTATACTTACTTGGGTCATCAAATTCAACAAACTGGCCTCCGGCCCCAAAGACTCCAAATTGATTGTTCAAATTTAAAAACGCTTCATGACTGGCAGAGATTTTTGGGAAAGGTGCAGTGGATTCGCCCTTCTCTTTCTATTGAAACAGCGGCTCTTAAACCCCTTTATGATATTCTTCCTGGGGATCCCGCTCCAACTTCCCCTAGACAGATTACCCCAGAGGCCAGGAATGCCCTACAATTGTTGTTAAAAAGTATAGAGCAAGCCCACCTTTGGCGTATAGATTATGGACAGCCTCTTGTTCTGGTTGTACTTTCATCTAGCTTTTCGCCCACTGCTGTGTTTTGGCAGACTGGCCCCATTTATTGGATACATTTGTCAGCCTCCCCTAAGAAGGTAGTGGCCCCCTACTATAATCTGATTTTACAATTGTTATGGAAGGCACACAAGTTTAGCATCCAAACCTTTGGAAAGAGTCCTGATAAAATTATTCTTCCTTATGATAAAGAGAAGATGGAATATCTACAGACCTTCCATGATGGGTGGACCCTGTTTATTACATCTACAGGTGCCAAGTTTGATAACCTTTATCCCAATAGCCCCTTGATGTCTTTTTTTAAACAACATCCTGTGATTTTTCCCAAGGTTTTAAAGGAGAGCCCCCTAGTTGGAGCTCGCTCAGTCTTTACAGATGGTTCCTCCAAAGGTTTCGCGGTGGTGGTTTCTTCTCAGGTGCAGAAGAGGGTACCCATAGGGAAAATGTCAGCACAAGCTGCAGAGTTGTTTGCCTGTTTGATGGCCTTCCAAATGTTTGAGGGGGAGCCCTTTAATTTATATACTGATAGTGTCTATGTTGCCAACATTGTCAGACCTTTAGAAACCTCTCCATATGTTCTTCCAACCTCTCAGATCCGTTCCTTATTAGTTCAGCTCCAACATCTTATTTGGCAGCGCATCCACCCTGCTTATGTGGGATTTATTCGTGCACATACTAACCTTCCAGGACCCCTTGCCCAGGGCAATCAATTTGCTGACTCCTTGACCCGCCCTAGGGTCTTATACACTCAGGAGCAGCTTGCCCACCAGCTCCATGAGCGATATCATCTAAATGCCCGCTCCATTAAATTTCATACTGGGTGCCCCCTATCCATGGCTACACAGATTACCTCTCAGTGCCCTGACTGTGCCCCTTATCATAATTCTCCCAATGAGGGGGTAAATCCCCGGGGCCTCAGGGCCAACCATCTTTGGCAAATGGATATAACTCACCTGCCACAGGCAGGGAAATTAAAATACATGCATGTTTCGGTGGATACGTATTCTAAACTGATTTTTGCCTCTCTCCACTCAGGAGAGAAGATTAAAGATGTTATTTCCCATTGCCTGCAGGCCTTTGCCTACATGGGCGTTCCTGATGCCCTAAAAACGGACAATGGCCCTGCCTATGCCAGCAATCGCTTTGCTGCCTTTTGCAGGGAACATCACATTGTCCATTCTTTTGGTATTCCTCACAACCCCACCGGACAGGCCATTGTGGAGCGCACCCATGCCACTCTCAAACAGTATTTTAAAAAAATAAAAAAGGGGAATATGTCACCTCCCCCAATATTCAGTTATCCACCATACTTTATATTTTAAATTTTTTGACCATAGACAGTAATAATTTGTCTGCTATGGAGAGACATTGGAACAAACCCTCCCAGTCTTTGGGATGGGTCAGATGGAAGGATTTGATTACAGGAAAATGGCAGCCACCCACTCCCCTACTAGCTAGGGTCCGAGGGGCTGTTTGTGTTTTCCCTCCAGGAAGTGAGAAGCCTATTTGGGTCCCCGAACGGTGCATCAGGCATGTTGACCCCGACTCTGCTCCCGACACTAGGAATGCTCGCCATGATAAAAATGATCCAAACATTGCCAAACTCAGGTAAGGGAAGTATGGGCACTGGTGAGGAAAACCCCTCCCACCGTTTTGATGCCAGTTAGTCACTGCAGCTCCCCATTCATCGCCTTTATAGCACTAATAAATACATTGGGAGTGGCTGCTGCCAACACGAGAGTCTGAATTTCCCCCTCCTAAAAGGGGAATCTCTGCTTTATTAAAATATTTAATATCTCCATGATTAAACCCTCAGTTGAAGGGTGGATTGGATTAAATGTCTAGGCCCTCACCTAACAAAGGTCAAAAAAGAAAGGGAACCTAAGATAAGAAGTTGCCCTCAGTTGGAGGGTAGATTGGAGGATCATCCTCAATGGGAAGATAGTTTAAAGATGGGTAAAAAATGAGGTATTAGTATTCAGTAAAGAAAAAGACAAAGGTATATAAAATAAAAATGTTTGGTTACATTTATATAGGGTAGGTTATTGAATTTTGTGAGTCATCTCTAAAAACTTTTGGCAAAAGCCTGGCCTTTCCACTTTGCATCTACAGAATTACAAGGAGTGGGTATGGCTGTAGCCCCTGAGTGTAGCTCAAAACTTCTCTAATGAAGAAATGATGAGGGACATACAGGACTTTTTCAACCTTTAGTTTTAATTAAAAGATTGACTGGAGTTGTTCTGTTAAAGAAGTTTCAGTTCAACAAACTAATCATAACCTAGGCAAAAGGAGAGATATGTATGCATGGTCTGTGTGTATGGACGTGGCCACGTCAGTATGTATGAAGTGTGAAATGTAAATGCGTGAATGTTGACAAAAGCAACTGTTCTAATTGCCTTGGATATGATTAAAGGGATACTTAAATCCCTTCAAACAGTTAAAAACTACCTAAATCGATTTAGATATAGCCAAAAGAAACATCCAGTCAGTCGGTTAATATTTTAACAAAAAATTCAAGTTAAGCCCTCAGAGCCAGTCAGAGAGAGAGAGAGAGAGAGAGAGAGAGAGAGAGAGAGAGAGGTTTTTTCAGGGAACTGTCCTGCAGCTTTGGCAGGCCCCCACCCCCAAAGGCGTCTGTGTAGATGCAAATTAGGCCTTGTCAGCTCAGATGCAAATGAGGCCTTGTCAGCTAGTGACAGCTACAGGTTAGAAAAAAAAAAAGGACTATTTGGGACATAGTATAGTTTACAATCCTTAAATGATTCTCAAAGGTACTTAATGGTTATGTCCCTTTTAAAGGACATCTACTAATACTTTAAATAGTGATCCCAATTCACCTAGATAGTTGACTAAGGAGGGTAGACAAATCCTTCTACTGTTATGGTCCAACTTCAACAGTTCAAACAAAATTTAAAAATAAAAGGGGAGTAATGTCCCCAGTCCCCACATGATTCATTAAATAATCCACTCCTCATTTAAAAATTTTTAAAATATAAATGCCAGTGAGGAATCTGCTTCAGACAGATTCTGACGTAATGAAAGTTAAACAACTATTACTCAGGTCAAATGGAAACATCCATACACTAGACAGTAGAGAAGACCCTAATTTGGGGTCGAGGGCATGTTTGTGTTTTCTTACAGGAAAAGAATAAAGCTTCAGTAGCTGTCACAACATTTGGTGAGATGCTTGGAGCAGAGAAAACTGGACCTGTGACCGTGGGAGCCTGCTCAAGCCAGTTCGAGATCTCCTAAGTCAGTGTTCCTGACCCTTGATGTCATCAAATCTACAGCCCGAGAAAGAAATAAAACAGTCAGTTCGAGATTTCCAGTTTCTCATCAGGCTTGCTACATCAACCTCCTGGACCCGTGAGTTTTCATCCCAAAGCCAACAAAACTGGAAGATTAGCAGCTAGCCTTTGATACACCTTAAAACAACAGAATTCATTTTGCCAGCTTTTCCCTTTGGGGGAAAAAGGACCCATTTAAAACATTTGGACATTGGTATGGACTGTGATGAGTGGCAAAAGCCTCTTTTCAGTATTTGAACAGGACATGGTCACTTGAAATATCAGACTTGGTAGTTCCTGTTTCTGGAATCACACCTATGCCAGTGTGTTCTTCTGGAGAAATGTGGTTTGTCCTGGTGCGACAAAAAGACTTTGACTCGGGTTACATGTTCGGCTGATACTACTGACATTAAATCGACAGACTACATCACCACAGGAACAAATTGGTACTCTGTAAATAGTGCACAAGCCTCTTGTTCATATTTTTTATAATGCTACATGTGTAACATCAATGATTGTACCTAATGTATCTGTGCAAGTGCACTCTCTAATGCTTTCCTAAGTAGATCTTAAAATAATTGTAAACGTTATCACTGTTTTGACCGTCAAATTGTAACTATAAATCACCCTTGTAGCAAAGAAAGGCTGGTGGTAGAATGCTAAGGCCCAGATCGGGGGATGGGCAGATGACAGAGAGGCGCTATGTCAGTGGGGGTCCTAGGAATGGTAACAGTGGCAGTAGGCATTCTGGCTTCATGCTGAGTTCAAAGTGCCTTAGCCCATGGCAATCCCGATAGCCATAAAGCCTTATTACAGATGATTCTAAGGTTGGGGTGACTCCAAAGACGGACAACCTGTGGGGAAGACCCTCTCCCACCTAAGACAGGGGTTCAAGGTCCCCCAAAGACGGGCCAGGGAGGGTGACCCTACTTGACCTAAGCCAGGAGTGCCTCATTTAAAAATAAAAAGGGGTGAATTGTGGGGACACCAGACCTTGAGCAGAAACCCACTTCCCCTTTGACCTGGGAGCAGGTAGCTGTGTAATGTTTACTGAAAACAATTCAGTGCTATAAAGCTCTTGATAGGGCTCAGATAAGGGCTCGCTCACTGAAATACAATGCCTTTCACACCCCCTACGGCTAGATGCCTCTTCCTGTTTCCCTGTGGTGTCTCTCTTCTGGGGCCGGAGATTAAACCACCAGCCAGGAGGGTGAGAAATCTGGAAAGAATGGTATGTAGATGAATGGCAGAAGTCCTTAAAAAGGGAAGCTCCTTTTTCTTAGAGAGACTTCTCCTGAGAGCTCTCTCCTAAGTGGACTGGGGTCTCCTCCTAAGCTGACTTGGGAAGCATAAAGTTTTCTTAAAGCAACCGGCCGGTCTCTGTGTCATCTATCCCAACCACCTGGCTACATTCTCGGATGCAGGCCGCACAGCAGGTGCGACACCCAGGTTGATGGCTGTGTGGAAAGCATGGGACTGATTCAGAACCCCTGAATGTGGGTGTCAGTGAGGAGGCCTAGGTAATCTATGGGGCCTTGGGTAGTATTTATCCCTGGCATACAAATGTACTTTAGTCAACCATCTCACAATGAGGGCTGCTCTGTCAGTCTGGACTCTTGGATGAAGGCTTAGGTCCTGCCCTGGATGAAACGGCAGACTTTGGAGACCCTCCATGGAGGGACTCCCACTCCCTGGGGGTCAGAGTGGAGATTGGGTGGGGAACTGGGAGGTCTGGTGGGTGGTTGGGAGAGGAAGGGAGGGAGAGGGAGCTGGGATTGACATGTGAAGCAAGCTTGTTTCTAACTTACATAAAAAATAAATAAAAAGGAAGTTAAAAAAGAGAAAAAATGAAATAAACATAATTCTACAATCATTAATGTAAAACATATAAACTCTCACTGAATAAATTAGTATCAACAATTTTAAATTGACTTCCACTAGAAAATAATTTTAAATTTGACTTAAATTTTATGTAAGTCAGGTGGCCAGGATTCTATTTCTATAATAAATGAAAATTTGAAATTAGTAAAGAAAGAAAAAGAAACTTCGGCAATCCATAGGAACAAAATTAAAAGTTGAGAATTCATCAAATTAAGCATATATAACAGAGCATCTACAGATTTGGGGATAGTGAGATGGCCTGGGGGTAATGAATACTTGCTACTCTTTCAGGGGACCTCAATTTGGTCAAGTGTCTCACAACTATCTTCAGCTCCAGTTCCAGGGGATTTCATACTTCTGGCCTCTGCTAGCATCAGAATTCACATCAGAATTCACATGGGATGGGTTTCACATATTCATATTAAACTAATTTAAATAAACCTCTCCAAAGAGTTACTAAGCACCACTTTTAGACTGCTTCCAACTTGGGAGTAGATATGGCTTCCTGAGCCTCCAGTAAATGTTTTGAGAGATCTTGTATTAGGGTCATTTTATTGTATTTCAAGATTTAGTAGCAAAAATAAAGGTCCCCTTGAACCTCACTAGTGCTGGCATTCATTCAGAGAAAATCAGACAGCCTTTTATGTCTAGGAATGGGATTCTTTGAAGGTGAAATATTTGCTCACATGCTTCTCTTTAATTGAATCTTTTTTATATCTCAAACAGTATGACATTTAAAAAGAAAGCTGTCAATGTCTGTGATGTTTTGAATCAATTTCTGTTTGAAGATCAAGAAAATAAAGTTTAGTCCATGATGATTCACTTTCTATAGTGAAAAAAAAGTCTTCCTTCAAATAAGAATTCTCCCTAACATAAAAATACACTGTAAATTTGTGAGTAATTGTAATGAAACACAATACTGTGTGTGAGCATTGCATGTGAAGAGGTGCACTAAGAAGGGTCCACATCAGAAAAATTAAAAGATTAAGGAATGTGGCCATGAAAATTCCAGAAATCACTGATTAAAAATTAGTTGTAATATTTGCTCAAGAAGAGAGAAAGAGTGGAAACTTAGCTAACTTCTCAGAGCTGGTGAAATAATGGTTATTAGAGGAGAATCCACATTCACTAATTTACTAAACCAGCATAATCTCTAACAACAGTTTATAAACGTTTTCCCTAATACCCACAAATAAGTGTAGTCTCAACTTTTCATCAAGGAAACTTCTCTTTGCAACAGAAAGAGAGCACTACAGAAAACTACAACCAATCATAATGCCGAATTCTGAGCCCAGTGCCAATAGATACATCTCCAAAACTTCCCCACATCGAAGGCTCAGGGAACATTGTGAAAGGGGGGCAGGAAGACTGTAAGAGCCAGAGGATCAGTGAGTTTGCTGTGAGATTATGTCTACTGGTAATGTCAGAAGCTACACTGTAAAGTCTCACCAACATGACTGTCTAGACATGAGCTGAACAAGGAGTGTGAGTTTGGGCAGCCAATTGTTTTTCTTAGTAAACACTTGAAGCCTCGTTTCTGCAGCTTCCTCCCATTGGCATTTTGTAATGACCCAGGTAGTCAGCTTTGGACCACTCCCTCTTTTGGTGGGACAATCATCAGATTGGGCCACTCCCCCTCCTGCCAGGACGTGGTCTGTGCTACTCTACAGCAAGTACATCATATAAACTCAACAGGTTATATATGTATATCTGTGTACACACACACACACACACACACACACACACACACACATACATATATGCATGCTATTATAATTGATAAAACATAGGTGAGGAATTTGAAGAAAGGCAAAGGGGTATATATGAAAGGGTTTGGAGGGAGGAAAGGAAAGGGGGACATGGTATAATTAAATAACAATTTCAAAAAATGAGTCAGTTTGAAATGGTTTGCAAACATGACATTTGGGATTGTGTGAATTTACATTTCAGGTATTTGTATTCTGAGTAAAAAATTCCTCTAATACAAATTTGCGAAAAATCAACTTGCATCATACAAAAATTTCAGATACTGGGGACATTAGATTGACTTCAAGGATCACCATTGCCATAGCAAACAAAGGCTTTGGGCATCATAGTGACTGGAGTCAAAGAAATGCTTTGATCTTTAATCTACCTTTCTATGTATACTGAATATAATTAAATAAAAATATGTTTATTAGGATTTTATTTTTTAATGTGTTGGGATATGTGTACATATTTTTGAGGCCCAGACAGGCCTGAAGAAAGTGACATATACCCTGGATTCCTGTTACAGGCAGCTGTGACTAGAATCCCAGCTCAGGTCCTCCAGAAGAGCAGAGAGCAGCCTCAAGCACTGTGCCTTCTCTCCAGTGCCAATGTGTTTGTTTGTTGAGACAATGTATTGCCCTTAAAGGCTATGCTCTTTAAAACCATAGAACATTCTCCCTCAGTTTTCCCAGTGACAGCTGGAATTCCAAATTTAAAGGATGTTAATTATTAAACATTGCTCTATTTTTTGGGGGGGGTTATGAGGAGACAGGGTTTCTCTGTATTGTTTTGGAGGCTGTCAAACCAGCCTGGCCTTGACCTCACAGAGATCCACCTGCCTCTGCCTCCCAAGTACTGGGATTAAAGGCGTGTGCCACCACTGCCCGGCTAAACCTTGTTGTATTTTTAAGATAGGAAGTAACATGTTCTTTAAACTCTACTGTGATCTTTTATTTTTAAATGTTATAAATAAATCAAAGACACACACACACACACACACAGAAATGAAATGACAACTATTAGTACTCAGATGTGGATTCTGCCATACCATTTATAGATTATATTGTATTTGGAAAAGGAATGTGTGAGATGGTAAATGAAGGTATTTGTTAGATGCATTATTTTTTTACTTCAATATATCATAGTTAGGCACCAGAATGAAAATCCTATGGAACTAGTAATTGTTACCAAATTTCATTTCTTCTCTACATATTTTAAAGTAAAAGTTTTCATGTATTTTTATTTTACTGTCAACTATTGCTGATTATATTTCGAGGTATATTTTAACCAATGAAGAGGTGATTCAATGGATGTGTGATGACTGTAAGATCTCTGATTTCGCATCCTTTCTAAAGCACATTTATTTTTAAGAAGAGATCTATGTCGTTCAAAAACCTCTCTACCTTGTTCTCTTGAATAAGTTGCAGTTCTGTGCTGGTAGCTTTCTGTTGAAACTGAATGCCACTGTGTCTTTTTAAAAAGTCCATAGATGAAGAGACACTGGATTAAGTTGATTTTGGTTAATAACACATGATTTATAATCAAAGTAAGGTTGGAACTATTTCTTAGTCAGGTAAGGCCAATCTTCCAGGTTTACTCTAGAAATTTATTCTTATTTTGAGAAAATGTCAGTTAAAAACATGAAGAATTGACATTAACTGACTTCAAGATGTACAATAAAATATCATAATTAAATCAATGTAGTGTTGATGAAATAGCAAATATACAAATAATGAATAACTGATCAGAATGAAAATGCCAAAAGTAGACCCATAAAAATGTCATCAAACAATCTTTGACAAAAGAGCAAAGACAAATTAGAAAATGGAAGTATTTTCAATAAACGATTTTGGAAATGTTGGATATCAGTATGCAAAATGAATGACTCTAAATACACACCCACCTGCTCCTACAAAAATTAACTCCAACTATGTCATAGACTTAAATGCAAAACATAAAGCTATTGAGTTCCTAAGTCACAGAAGAAAATGTCACATAACTTGAGTCTAGTTATGGTATTATTTCTTACTACTAGTTTTACAGCTCCAGAGAGCCAGTGGGCAGGGACATTTAGTTGGACTCCCTTATCATTATTTTTCTCTAAAAGAGAAACTGTCAGAAAAATTCCAAAGCATGCTACACTGTAAGAAAATATTTGCAAATGACATTGCAGTGTTAACTGATTTATATTAAATTTCTTAAAGTTCAATGATAATAAAATAAATTACACTGCTTTAAAGTGTGCAGTTAGCTATGATCAAGGCTTTGACTTTCACTCAAGAAGGCAGATAGATGGGAAGTAACCATATGAAAAGATGCCACAAGTAATATGTCATAAGATACACACAATTACAACAACAATGAAACACCATTACACACATAATAGAATGATCCAGAAGACTTGCAACAGCAAATGTTTGTAAGTATTGTCATCATGCCTTGTAGGAATGCAAAATGATAGACATACTTTGGGAGACAGTTTGTGTTGCTTTTACAAATGAAATATGATTGTATTGTACAATTCAGCAATTTGGCTCCTTGGTAATTTACTCAAAGGAGCTGAAAACATATTCAAACCTAAATTTGCATATGGATGGTTATAGTAGTGCCTGTGGTGGTTTGAAACAAAATGCTCCCCAAAAGGAGTGTCACTACTAGGAGGTGTGGCTTTGTTGGAAAGGGTGTGGTCTTATTGGAAGAAATGTGTCTTTGTGGAGGTGGGCTTTAAGGTCTTATACACAGTATCTCAGACACTTCCTGTTTCCTGCACCCTCAGTTCCTTCTTTAGCACCAATGTCTTCCTGCTTGCTATCTGACTTCCCATCATGACAATAATTGAATAAACCTCTGAACTGTAATAAAACCACCACCATTAGATGCTATTCCTTTAAAGAGTTGCTGCCATTATCGTGTCTCTTCACAAGAATACAAATTCTAACTAAGACAGTGCCCTTTTGGTACATTTTGATAAATCAAGAGGATGGAATACTATTCAAAAATCACTAGAAATGAGTTATCAAGCCAAGAAAAGATATCGAGTGACTTCAGAAACATATTAACAAATGAGATGAATCAATTGGAAGGGTCCAAATGTGAACCATTCCAAACATATGGCATTCTGTAAAAGCAAGATTCTGGTGTCAGTATAAAAGACAAGCTGTTGCAGGAGATGAGTGGGAGAAAAAGAAGACAGGAAATCTCAAGAGTTGTTATAGCATCACAGCCAGCAAGCGTAAACCTGTTATTGAGGACCTGCATCTTCCCATATTCAGCAGACCTTAATATAAACTGTTCTCTGTAGTCGAGGACCACTCACTCAGGGAGGGCACAGCCTACAGTGGACTCGACTTTTCTACATCAATTAACAATTAAGACAATCATCCTGAAGACATGTCCGTGGGCTGGTCAGATGGAGGCAGTCCCTTTAATGAGGTTCCCTTTCCTCAGTGTGTCAAGTTGACAAGCAAGATCAGTCATCACAAAGCTCAAATCTACATCTCTTTGACAAATGTCAGTTGTATCTTTCCCACAAGCATGCATCCAATTGCAATGTATGACCCTTATGTCAATATTTCAAAGACCTTTTAATCTTTGAGTAAAAAGACAGGATTAATCTGGTTTGTTACCCATTAACTCGGAAGTGCAGATTTTTCAGGGCCAACTCAAAGTTTCTTCACGTTCTCTTGTGTTACTTTTCCTCACATACTTTTGTGTTAACGTAGACCACAGTTTGTTACACATTTTGGTGTCTTCAACATCTGTGAAACATATCAAGGGTTCCGGGGGAGGGGAGAAATGAGTCATTTATGTGTTTATTGTCATTCATGCATCTCTCTTGCAACTGCTTTTCATCCTTAGTCACATGGGATTTTTTTTCAATACCATCTGCTGTACAGGATTGGCATAGTGTTCTCCTTGGAATTGGCCTTCCTATTATGTCTTCTTCCTTTTTATGGAGGAGATGAGCACAAAGCATTTTCACCCCTTTCAGTGCCAGACACCTGCTCCACTCATCAGGGTGGGTAATGCTGGCAAAGGATATGCTTGGGTTTGCTTTGAAGGACTTGTTTCTAGGCTCAGTTCTGTTCACATGTTCACATTGCTACCGGGCTTTCCCAAGATTTTCATGCATTTCTCTGTTGTCACCACTGAGTGACCTACTGTGCTGCTGAAGGAAGGCTCTCTACGTTTGGAGGCTCTCACTTTGATTTATGGCAAATCAATAATGAAAACAACGACTCAGCAGTATAAAAAATACGGAGGTCAAATTAGCAACATATTATGTTTCAACATAAACAACTTCTTGGTATGTTAATTAATTTGCCCTTCACAGTGGCATAAAGGCTAGTTATTTCTGCTTCACAGATGAGAAATGAAGCTGAAAGGGCACTTTTGTATTAATTATCATCACAAAATTATATTTAACTCTTCAGTACCCTAAAGAAAAATCTTTAATAATTGTTTAAAATATTTTCTAAGGCTTAACATCTTACTCAACAGGTACTTGCTTGGTGTTTTTTATTGTTGCTCTAGCCACAGTATCTAGGAAATAGAAACAACCTAAATGCCCTTCAACAGATGGATGGACATGGAAACTGTGGTGCACATACACTGTGGAATATTACTGTATTGTAATGAAAAATGAAATCATGAACTTGGAGGTAAATGTGTGCACCTAGAAAAGATCATATGAATGAAGTAACTATGTTAGTTCTATGTTGTAAAGAGACATCATGACTAGGGAAACTTTTATAAAGGAAAGCAATTAGAGCTTGCTTACAGTTTCAGAGGTTTAGTCTGTTATCAGCATAGTGGGAACATGGTGGTACACAGACAGACATGGTATTAGAGAAGTACCCAAGAGTTCTACATCATGAGCCATAGGTAGCAGGAAGAGAGATATAATGGTACTGGTTTGAGCTTTTGAAACCTCAAAACACAGTGATGTACTTCCTCCAATCAGGTCACACCTACTCCAACAAGGTCACACCTCCCAATCCCTTTCAAGTAGTGCCACTCATTGATGATCAAGCATTCAAATAAATGAGCCTATGGGAGTTCATTCTTATTTAAACCAGCTCAGTAGCTCAGATCTCGAAAGACAAATTTTTATTGCTATCTCTCATGTGAAACGCCTAGCTTTAAATCTTCAGATGTGAGTATATATGCTGGAAGAACTGCAGAAATAGGGAAAACAAAAAGGGATCATTGATGGTGTGGAGGGGTGGATAGCAATAGAGAGCATAATATCAAGGTACAAGAGATTTGATCAGGGAAATTGGAAGGGGGGTCTCTAATTTGAGAGCAGGAGGTAGATAAATACAGAAGGCACATAAAATAATATTATGGATAGCTGATACTATTAACTATCTACTTAAAATGCCCTGTAATACACCTAAATGTATATATAAATATAAATATGTTGTTTAAATGAAAATCTCTCATCTGAACTCATAATGTACCCTCCAAGATCCAAAGACAATTCAACAAACTCCCAACACCAGGCATGAGAAGTTCTCTTTTGAGTTGTTTACTGGGTTTGTCTAAGAGATGCCTAAAACAATACAAGCTGTTGCCATTTCCCTTGATTGTCCCCAGAGGCTGGAAGTAAGTCCTTCTTATTGAAGATATCATGTACTTCAGAAAGATGGTCCAGCAGGCCTTGAACTAGAATTGACCTGAAATTCTCCTTCCTGAGGATTACTTTTCATGGGACCAGAAAGCATCGTGCAATCTTCCAAAGGAGGGAAGCAAATAACAATACAACCCAGCTATGATGCTTATGAACCTCGACAAGGATAAACATGGCACAATAACCCTAAGTTTACAGTAAGGTTATATATACCTTGGCAGAAACCAACAGCTCCCTAATTGAACTGGAAAACTAACCAACAATTCAGGGCTAGTAAGGTCAGGGAGTTCAGCAGAGAACCTACAGCCACCACCTTTCTGAACAAGCATAATCCCTAACTAGATTTGTTTTTTCTATACCAACACACACATGCATGTATTATTTACCCTTCACTGAGGAAAATTATCTTTGCAACAGATGGACACCACTACAGAATACCACAACTAATTAAAGTGCTGAGTTGTGAATCTAGTACAGTGGATATCTACAAAGCACTTCCTGCATGAAAATCTCAGGAAACACATAAGAACAGAAATATTGTGAGAGCCAGAGGATCACATAGTTGGTTGTGATGTTGTATCTCCTAGTAATGTCAGAAGCTACCCTCATGAAATCTCAGCACACAAGACTGTTTAAACATGAGCTGAACAAAGGGTAACAGCAGCAGACTTGCTAATTTAAACAGAGAAAGCCATAAGACCTCAACCCTGCACCAATAACTAAGGAATGTTTAGAACTACAAAAATCATCTTGTCCAGGGAAGAACATGACCATTGGTTTTTCAATACACTAAGTAGGTGGTCTTTATGTATTTATGAATATATATTATGCAATATATATTTATATGATTGCAAAAGCTAATTAAGAAATAGGCCATGAATTTGAGAGAGAGAGAAAGGAGGATAGATGAGAGAGTGTAGGGGTATTTTAGGGGAAATTATATAATTATCTTATAATTTCAAAAAATAATAAAAATAATTTAGAAATATTTTTGAAAACTGTAATAGATGCAATGTAGGATAATTACAGTTTAAATTAATTTTTACTATTTCTTAACCAAATGCATGCACATGCACACACAAACACATACACATACATTCACATGCACATATACATAATAAACGAGAAAATTCTCCATTGTTGTACAGTAGTTGGAAGTGCTCACATTTTAACATATAACTTAAATTCTTTCATTTAGTAGTATGCATGAACCTTCTTCTGTGTCTTTTTGTGGCTTGATATCTCCAATCTAGCAGCTGTGACAAGCATTCCACTGTCTGTATGCATCAAATATTTCTTAGACAGAGTGTTTTCAGACTGTTGGTAACTATAAAAGAACTGGTTAGAACACCCATATTCATGTCTTCCTTTGAAAATATTTTCATCTCCTTTGAGTATATATCAACAAAATCCTAACATCTTTGATTCATATGTCCTTTTCTAAATCCTTCAACTTGTATTTTAAAAGTTTATGAGTACAATTCTGTATCTGAATTCCCATCCAAGTAAATTCAAATAATTTCATCCTTATGGAAAGTTTATAAAGAATGCTATTGATAAATTAAAAAAATTCTATCTGTGATTATGTTTATTAGTACAATTGTATTTCAATAACTATGGTGTATATTTCCCATATTTGGCATAATTGTCTTGAAACAATCCTGCATTTTACATAATTATATTCACAGTCATGTTTTCAACATATTATTTAATATGATTTCTAATTATAAGGGGAAATGCTAGGAGCTGAAAAATATCATTTTATGGACTCTTCAAAAGCCATAAGTACCTTAGTCTATGTGCAATCACCTTCTTGGGTCATACTTCCAGAAAGTATGACCTTTATTTCAGCAGATTATTTAGCAAGATGTATGTGAAAAATGTACCACTGTCCATTTTTCAGTTATTTGACAAACGTGCCCTGAGCTCACCATGTGACAATTCTTGCTTAGGACCTCAACTGTTTGCTTATATAAAAGGATTTATGCAATATGTGCCAGAAAGTGTTTGTATTGCAACTTCCAAAGGGAGTCTCATACTCACAAGAATGCTATGAAATATTGCCTCTTGTGCAGTGTTTTCAGAGTGAATGTTTAAAAAAACCAAGAATTCTTGAAAGCATGACTGTAAAGCATATTGATGGTCTCTATGATCTTCATTGAAAGCTCTATTGGATTTTTTTATTTGAGAAGATCATACTGTTTATAATGTTTTTTATAAACCAATCCACCTCCATTTCTACACTTTCAATTCCTCTCCTATCCATCCAACTTCCCTCCGAAGAAGTCTATCGGTTCTTGTTTTAAATCCCCTAAGTGCACAGATTGCTGCTAGTATCTGCATTGGCAAGGGGTCATCTTTAGGAACAGTAGTGTCTAAGGCTCAACATCTTGAAGAAAACCAAATTTCTCTTTCTAAATAACCATTAATTGTCAATAGCTTTTCAGATGGGGATGCAACTCTGTGAGCTCCTCCACCCACGTGAATGAAGATTTTGTCTGACTTCTCGTACTAACTAGTCTTTTGTATGCAGTCATAGTCACTGAGTATAAGTGTGCAATGACCTTATCTTGTCTAGAAAATCAGTTTTAATACAGTCAGCCACTACAATCTTTCCCTCCTTTCTTCCATATAATCCATGAGCTTTATAGGGAAGGGGTTTCACATAGATGTCTGTTAAATGATTCTCCATTGATTTTCCAAATCTGTCATAATAGGATGCAGCATATAGGTCTTCTTAAACAACAGAATGTATTTCCTTTTTATTCTGAAAGATCCAGTCCAATAAAAACAGGAAGACAGTGTGGGGAGTGATTTTATGTATCTTTAAGCGCTGACCACTCCGGTGTGGGTATGTTCACAGGTATGTAGAACGAAATAGAGCAAAGAGAAGTCTCTGTCTCTTTGGGTTCAGTTTCGACCTGGAGAGCAGTGTGTGGACCTTTGGTTCTCGGCTTTCTTGGCTTTCCAAGTAAGTGATTTCTCTTTCAATAAATATTATAGGGTATCCCTAAATTTGTGTAGTTTAATATTTCTGTTTCAAGACAGGGACTTAGTAGAATCTCCCCCTCCCCCTCTCCCGCCTTCCCTCCCTCCCTTCTTTCCTTCCCTTCTTCCATTCTTTCCTTCCCCCATCCTCTCTTCCTCATCTTTCTTCCTTTCTGTTCCTTCTTCATCTCACTGCTCCTCTTCTTTTTCCTCCTCCTGTTCCACCTTCTTTGTTGATTTGGTAAAGGTCTCATATTGTCAAAAATTGCCATGAACCTGCCATGTAGTTGAACTGATTATGCACCTGAACTCCTGGTCCTCATTCCTCCATATTCTGAGTGGTAGAATTACAAGTATAAACCACAAAATTTGTTTAGAGTTCCTTTATTTGGAAACCTGTTTCTTTTTCGCATACATACCCATTTATATCCCCTTCTATTCTTTTTCTTTGCTCCCAACAGACAATTGCAAGTTGTTTTGTTTATGCTTGTCACTATCATCTCTCTATTCTCCAGAGCATACTTTCATTATAGATGGGACCCTAGCATAAGTTTCCATAATAGTTTTACTTTTTATGAAATTTTCTTTATAAATTTCTCCAGTCAATTAATATTTTATAAAGTGACCAATCATACTGGATCAGGGACACACTAATGAATTCATTTAAAATTTATAATCACTTTAGTTTTCTTGTATGAGAATGCAATCAAATCCTTAGATAGTAAGAATCTGGACTGTAATAAATGAACTTAGAAGTAATGTATTTATTGAATCTTACAAAACACTACTCTTATACTTATCAATATACATATATCAGAGACCCACCAGAGACTAGTTCATAATGTCACTCTTCATCATCCTGAAACTAAGAAATTCATTTACCTCTCTGGACCTCTGCCTCTTACAATCCTTCCTCCCCATTGCCCTTTAAATCCAGAGCCTTAGGAGAAACCAATGTTATATCAAAGTTTCAATTGTGGATGACCTCCACAGAGTTACTTATTCTCTACATTTTGGCCAATTGTTGGTCTTTGCATGAATCATTGCTCATTGAAGAGATAATCTTTGATGAGTACTAACAGCTTCATTAATCGAAGCATAGAGAGATCACCATCTAGAAGTTAGTTAGATGCAATGTCCGTTTGGCAAAATAAATGAGTAAGTTTGCCTTAAAGTCTGAGCTCCCCAGACACAGGTTCTCTGCCAGATTTGCAGTACTAGATATTAATTTCCTTCTGTAGACTGGCTTTTAACCATTCAGAACATTCATGCCACTTTACATCCTTGGGCATAACTTGGGGGAATCCATGTATGTCTCTGTGGACTCCGGGATGGTTATCTTTTACTTTATGTCTAATACCCACATATGAATGAGTACATGCCGGTAGTGTTTGTCTTTCTGTGTTTAGGTTACCTCACTCAGAATGTTATTTTCTAGTTCCATCCATTTGCCTGCAAATTTCATGAGTTGATCATTTTTACAGCTGTACCACATTTTCCTTATTCATTGTTTGATTGATGGACATCTAGATTGTTTCCAGATTCTGATTATTACAAATAATGCTGCTATGAGCATAGTTTGAGCAAATGATCTTGTGGTATGATTGGGCATCGTTTGGGTATATGCCCAAGAGTGGTAATGCTAGATCTTGAGGTAGCTTGGTTCCCAATTTTCTGAAAAACTGCCATACTGATTTCCAAAATGATTGTGCAAGTTTGCTGTCCTACCAGCAATGGGGAGTGTTGCCCTTACTCCACATCCTCTCCAGAATAAACTTTCATTAGCCATTCTGACAGGTGTAGGATGGAATCTCTGAGTTGTTTTGATTTGCATTTCCCTGATGGTTAAGGATGTTGGGCAATTCTTTAAGTGTCTTTTGCCCATTTGAGATTCCTTTGTTGAGTATTCTCTGTTTAGATCTGTACCCCACTTTTTAATTGTATCACTTGGTATTTTGATGTCTAGTTTCAATTAATAAATGGGACCTCCTGAAACTAAGAAGCTTCTGTAAGGCAAAGGACACAGTCAACAAGATAAAACCGCAGTCTCCAGAATTGCAAAAGATCTTCATCAACCACATATCTGACAGAGGGCTGATCTCTAAAATATGCAAAGGATACCAGAGACTAGACATCACAATACAGAATAATCTAATTTAAAAATGGGCTTTTTCTTTTACAACCTATGACACTTAAGAGCACCTCGTCCCTTCCTTAGTGTCACATCATCAAACTCTGTAGTGCATTCTGAACATTACAGGGAGGTTACATCTGTGAACTCTTAACAGATGTGGTTGCATGCAAAAGATGGGCACAGTATCAAGCCATTAAACGTTACAGCACAAATGGGGGAGGGACTTATATATACTGAACTCTAGCTGAGGAAATGTAGGCAGTTAATGGTTAATGAAGCAAGGAGAGAAGGTTTAATTCAAAGAGGTTGTGATGTGTATTCTTGGTCATCCACTTGACTGTATTTAGAATTGACTAAAATCTGAACACCTCTGAGGAATTTTTGCTTAATTTGAAGCAGCCATATCCACTTCTAATCCTGATCATTTGACCTGGGAAAACGTAAGTCTAGCCTGTGTGACACCTTCTGCTGAAAGCCTGTTTAAAGACTTGGAAGAAGGAAGCTTTTGCTCTCACCTTCCTAGCAAGTCCATTCCTTCACGTGCATTGTGTCAGCGCTTCAAGATTCTAGTGTATACTGAAGACCAGCTGAGACATTTAGTCTTATGGACTGAGCAACTACTTAGTTCTTAGACTAGCCCCACACTCATCCACATGTGGGCAGCAGTAATTTCACTTAGTGGTTTATAAAATAGATTTTTTTAAGAAGAAGAAATGAAGTTGGATGAATATGGGGGAGGAATTCAGGAAAAGATGAAATTGGTTGATATTGCTATGACTAAAACACATTATACGCATGCATGGAATTCTCAGATAATAAATATAATCATATTGAAAACAAAAACTCAAGACTGGCTAGATGGTTCAGTGGTTAAGAGTGCTTCTGTAGATGATCTGAGTTAGGAAACCAGCACCCATACCAAGTGCCTGTGATTACAGTTCCACGGAATCAAATTCTCTTTGGTCCCTATGTGCATCTGCAGTCTTTTGCATGTAAACACATGGAGGCAAGCACACCTACAAATAAACAATAAATAAGTATATAAGTAAATGAATAAGTAAATAAAATCTTTCAAAAAACAAAACAAAAACAAACTCTCATCTTGTGTTGCATTCAGTGAGGTTTCATGTTAGTGTAGCCACACTGTGAGTTGACTAGAGTTCAGCAGAGATCTGCATCAGACTTGTGTGTACTTTCCCTGGAGCATCATAGAACTCAGTGGACTTCTCAGTACACTGACAAGAAAAGGGCTTAGACTAGTTATTCTCACTTCTTTTACGCCCTTTTCCTTGAGAAGCTGAATAGCACTAATTTCCTTAGAAAAGTTTAGTGATAACTAGATATTTTAAAAATCCTTTGTACTTTAAATTGTGTGTGTGTGTGTGTGTGTGTGTGTGTGTGTGTGTGTGTGTGTGTGTGGTGCATTTTGACTAATATTTTCCTTGTGTAAGGGATTTAGTCTATTTTTTCATGCTAATTGGTACTATTACCTTTTTGGAAAGAGTAAGCATTTTCTGTCTATATTTAGATACAATTTTCTAAATTATTCTCCAATGTGACAGTTGTTCATGTAGCTCTTTTCTTATTTATTTTAGATGTCTTTTTATTCTGTTCTGTCTTTTTTGGCATGTCTATGAAGAATCACACAGCTTCTGCAAACCACACAAACATTTACAGCCTGGTATATCTTTCCTTAAGTGTGAAAATGGAAATATATATGTATTATAATATCAAATGAGAAAATTGCTTCAGCCTTTCCTTGTTCTTACTAGTTCAACTTGCAACAAATATTCCAAGTCACTGTCTTTGGATTCTAAATTTGCTAAAAATATATTCCTTTGTACAAAGACGTCCAACTACTTAATGGTTCTGCCTATTAATTGAGATGCAGTCCCACAAAGATGAGGACAATATGTTCTCATGCCATGCCTGTTTGAATGGCATTTGGTGTCCATTGCTCTTGTTAGGGTCACACCTTATGTGGCATATTATCCTTAGACTAGCGAATTTAAACAGATAAATTCAAGACAAAACAGGTGCAGATGCCACAGAGATTATTTTCTGAGAAAGGTCACTCAAAATAAGAATTCATTTAGAAATTAAATCCAAGCCTACCTCACCCATGTGCTTAATGAAAACCACAGTGATAATTAAACAATCACCGTATCTGTTTTTGCTGTTAGTTGACTGGATTCTCATCAATGAACTCTCTATGGAAAGCTCACTTCAGTGTGTGTATAGGGTCTTCAGGGCTCACAAGGAGGTTTCTCACATCTGCATTGGAACTCTAAGACCCAGAGGGAAACTCCTAAGAAAAAGAAGCATTAAGCGATTGTTTTATACACTTGTGCATAGACGTCTTCACATTCCTCCAAATATCACTGGGTTATGATTGTGATCTTGAGTTTCCTTTAATTTTCCATTCCATTATTGTTGTTGTTGTTGTTATATCGCTGCAGTTTTTTGTCATCTTTTGGTGCTAAGGATCTCAATCAGGACCTTGCATTGCAACTCGAGTGTTTTTCCATTGAGCTACATAATAATTTACATTATTTTTCAAAGTAATCATGTGATTATTAAATTCATAGTAGGTCATACAGCTTTGTCATATTAGCCATATACTCAACTGACATAAATTTATGTCTTAGATTGGCAAGCTTGAAATTTTCGTTTTTAAAATTTATTTAGAAACAATCTTATTTGACGTTTTCTGATGAATATTGTCCTCAGAATTGGACAGTTGAAGGCTATAGAATAATGCCAGCAAGCTTCCCAAACAGTATGCTTCACTGAAGACTTCTTACCAGTTGGTATACTATCATTAAACAGTCACTTGTACAATAGTTTACATTTGGCAACCGTCATTGTTTGCCATCATTGTTTTTTCCTCTTAGACAGAAATGCATTTTGTAGCATTGAAATTATTTATTTTCCAACAGATAGTGGATAACAATGAAATTTTCATATTTTCTGTGTATTTTTAGCTAGAGAACTGACTTAGTTGTGTAGAGATGGGAATGTGGCTATCATTTTACATTAAGAGATATTTCCAATATGTTGTCTTATAAAGTATGCATCAGAATCAAAATAAACAATAATAACGCTATCTTATTATGTTCATATTAAAACACACTCTCTTAAACTCTCTTTCATGAAGAAAGCAGACTGATGGAATGATAGGTAATTTAAGGCACTTTTCACAGATGATGGCTTCCTGTCTACGACTGGAAGGCAATATTCCAAAGATGGTGTTAAAGTCCCAGCACGGTTCAGTGCACTGCTCTGCTTTCAGGTCATTGTCAAATGAAATTGGTATAGTGTGAGAACCCATCAAAACCCTAACACAATTTCTCCCTGGAGAGACACACTGTAACTATTACAAGGCACTTTTAAGGTTTATTGATTTGGAGATAGGAAGCAGAGCTGGATGGGAGCAATGACAGAAATGGAGCGTGTTTCCCAGACAAGTGTAATAAACCTGTTCCTGGGTCAGGGGTTGTATAAATAGGGAAACACTTACATGTCTGTTCTGCTTGCACAGCTGTATTTACACCCATTGTAAATATCCATACATCATGGGTAAATGTCCTAAGATTAGGACCAACATAGTATTTCCTATATATTCAATGAGAAAATTGCCACGGGTGCCTAAAAAAGGCTAGATACTCTGAACACAGATAAAGACCTCACAGGACAGCTTCAGGACACTGAAATACCATGACATCAAGGAGCAGAATTGAGAAGTTAACTGGCCAACTTCCCAGTTTTTTATTCAAAAGAGAACCTAATGGCCAACAGGATAGCTCAGTGAGTAAAGGCATTTCCTGCAAGCCTGACAAGCTACATTCCATCCATGGTATCTAAATGGTGGAGGAAGAGAAGTCAAACACTAGCAAGATGCCTTCTGATCTCCTATCTTCACAAAGATGTTTCGATACCCACCCCCCCACATACACATGCATAGGCACACATACATATCAAATAAATTAATGAGTGGCAAATTTAAAAAGAAAACATTATAATCAATGTCCTAGAAAATGTTCAAACTTGTTAAGTGACAGTAATTTGAATTTTAAAAATACAGAGACCAGGTAATTGGAATAAAAAAAATGACCCAGAATAACCTCCTATAAACTGATTCTTTGAAAATTTATGAAATGATAAAAGTAGGATTGCAATCAGAAAGAAAATTAGAAGATACTAAATATTTGTTTTGCTAATTATTAAAAGTATATAGAAAATTATAAATGAATTGACAACTTCAATTTAATTTGTTGCATGTATAAACACATATGAAATTACATATCATGTGTAAATATGTAGACACATATGATTAGAAGGATATAATTTAACAGAGTAGTTTTGTGGAGTATTTCTCAGTGAATACAAACTCTGAAATTATAGAAAAGAAAATCAGATGTGTGGATAAAATCGGGCTCTATTACGAATGTTATTATATTTAATATTGGAAGATCACCTGCAATCATTCCAAATTTTTGAAACAAGAAAATGCTGTTTTCAAAATAAAAAGTGGTATAGGCAAACCAAATATGTGAAAACATGACCCAGAACAATAACTCTACAGGTTTAAATAAAGCAACACTGAGATGCCCATTTATCATATCTGATATTAAAATATTAGTCACAAGAAATCAATCTTAGCACTTTAAGTAAGTAACATAATACCCAGACCATCCCTTCTGGAGAACGGTTTGCGCAGTAAATTTAATATTTTCAAACACGTTGAATCTGCAATCTCATTCCTAGAGATATTAAAAAATTATATTCTATAAAGTTAGGGAACAAAATTATCTTTCTTAATGCATGTGTTGATATTGTAAAGAAATTATGTTCCTATCATCTCTATATGGTTAAATAAACTACAGTGCATTTATACACTTTAACAGGGCATGTTCAACAGAGTTGTAAGAGACTTACCATAAGATTATTTAGTCACGTATGCATTGTAGAACTTAAAGAAATGTATAATACTTACTATATACCACACCTGGACTATAAGGGACAGCCTACAGCATCCAGAATGCAAACTCTTTGGCATTCTGATGTAATGCATAATAAAGCCACTTAAGGAGATGTGGCTGTCCTTAAGATAAATGTGGCTAAACACAGTTATGATAAACTTACAGTATAAGTGGTGGCAAAACACTGCATCTGTACAGCATGAAGAGAATCTGAAGAACTGTAACTTGCTTTGGATGGGTGCTTACAAAGAGAATGAACCTGAAAGCCCAGAATATGGCTGTGCAGAGCTGTGAACTCATCAACAATGCACACTAATACTACAATAATAGTCTTAATTTACTGTAATTAATTTTATTTTGTAAGCTCACAATAGTTAGTAATATTTGTATTTATTCATTTATATTTCATGTATTTACACAATGTAGTTATGTCATTCCCACACACCATTTACCTCCCTGTTTCACTATGCAGGCCTTATGTACACATGTGACAAGTCTGCACTGGCCTTGATTGATCTCTGAATTACTTGGGAAAGAAAGGAACACAGGGAACAATGTGTAAGACATGTGTTACTTCTTAATATGTAAGATAAATTTATAACCACAATTCCCTCTGTCATTTATTTCACAAAATACGTTAGAAAATGATTAAGTAGCAAAATTTTGTGTGATTGTCCCTCAATGCATGACATTTGAGAAACATCTAAAGTAATGACTCTAAACAAATTTATGATTTACCTCACTATATTCCACTGATGTTTCAGGTACAAATACAATTGCATTATGTGTTATTTTTATAAAGCAATAATAAAATGATTAATAAATGAGTTTTTGAAAATCACAAAGGTATACTAAGTCATATATATATATATGTATATATATATATATACACTAAAAACAATCAAAGATACTCTAAAATTTAAGAAAATATAATAAAAACTTTTGGCATCTAGAAACATTTAGTTAATAAGTCCCTATCCCACATCGTAATTAAATGAATTGTAAGCCTGCCACGCACTAAGACTGAACTTGAGTTGAATGCATTATGAAAAGGTAAGCTTGATTGAGAGAGCACAGAGGCCATGCTGGGCATGCATGAGGCTCCAGCATCCATGGTAAAAGCTGAGTGAGGCTTTGTGTGTTCTTCTAACTCAGAGCAATAGAGGGCAGACGATGAAGGATCTCCTGGTTTTGTTGAGTGCTCAATCTAGCCGCAGTCTCAGAGAAACTCTTTGTGTCAAAGAGATGAGGTAGAGACTCATAACTTGGTATTCTACTCTGATTTCTTTGCATTCATGGACATGAATTTAAACACTCTAACTGAGAAGGAGTGAAGAGGGATCCAGCCTATTAACATTTCCAGGATGATCTCCAGAAAACACTGCACTAAGCAGACCAGTCACCTTGGCTGTTCCCTGGCTGGGAAATAAACCACCAAGTTGCCTGGGAATCTCACCTTGTGGACACTTTTCACAGTTGTGCTTGATTCATGTTTTACTGCTGGTTTTTCATAGAAGTTAGTCAAGGGTTGGGAGATTTGCAGGAAGATTCCTACAGGACTGTCAATTATGGTTTCAGTGAAATAGATTAGTTGTTTTCTTTTGTGGGGTATGTTCTAAGACAGGCATGGTTCTGAGTCATATTGTAGCTTTTCTTTCAATCCAACTGTGACCAGAAACTTGTTCGGATTTATTCGCTAGAATCAAGAGATATAGTCCTTTGACCAGAACATATGTGCTGAGACCTCACTGGGAAGTGGTTTATTGGGAGGTATGGTAGGTAGCAGATACTTGATAAAATCTCACAGCCCCTTGTTCTGTTTGCGATAATATGGATCTGGGAACAATCCCTTAAATTCTTAGAGCATCTCACATGAATTTCTGACATTTTTATTGTGTTTCTAAGAATGTTCTAGTTCACTAGGCTAAACAAATCTCTTGACTTCACTTCCAAGGGTAACAATGTTCAGCATTGTATTCATAGTTCTTTTTTTTTCCCCCCCGGAGACTGAGTTTCTCTGTATTGCTTTGTAGCATGTCCTGGAACTCTCTCTGTAGACCAGGCTGGCCTCAAACTCACAGAGATCCACCTGCCTCTGCCTCCTGAGTGCTGGGATTAAAAGTGTGTACCACCAACGCCCTGCCTGTATTCATAGTTCTGTGTAGATCTTTGGTATAGCTACTAGCATTGTACATATTGTGGTTGCTAGTCCTCACATTCTATGAATAAATTATGGTTGTAAGACAAGTATTTCCACCTCATCAAGGAAATCTGTACTCAGGGTTCCATAGGGAAGATGTAGCCATATCAGTGATGTGTACCTCAAGTGCATTGGAAACTCATTTTGAGTTAGAATGGAGACATGTACTGAATTCCTTTAGATTTTCAACATACATTGTATCCTGAAAGACACTATGTTCATCCTTCTGGACTAGCCTACTCTTCTTCTTTAAAACAGTAAATCCTCATACTTTCCAAATATTTTGTCTGCCATTTCCTGAGGTTTCTTTCTGTAAGGAACACTACCTATGTCTCTACACATCCTCTCTTACAAATACTTTCATGTGTATAATTAAAATAGTGATTTATAAGATGAAATGAATGTTTATAACTGCCAACTATTGAGAGGCAAGTCTACACTGTATCAATTGGTGTGATGATCTTCTGGGGTTCAAGACTGGCACTTGGACACCTGTTTTGCTTTGTTTTTTAATTTAGTTGGATTAACTCTCAGATATCATTGAGCCACCTTTGATGCCATCTCTCATTCCAATTACTGCCACAAATAGGTAGGACATGTTCTTCATTATCTGCTCCAATCTTCATCTCTAATTGAAATTTCTAGCTGGCTGATTAGGTGACTCAGGGAATTTTGGTAGGATTAAGAAAAAGGCTATTTGTGACAAATGAAATCTTCTTTCCTTTTGGGGGACCATTCTTAAAAGTTCACACTAATTCCAGTTTACCGACTTGATATATTTCTAAAGTAAATTTATCTAATATTTCTTAAAATGATTTTTGTGAATACATTCTTAAATTTTAGAATGAAAAACTGCATTAATAATGAGTGGGTATACTTAACTTCAGCCAATGAATGTCAGGCAGACATTATAGAAAAAAATTAAAACCATGTAAGCAAGATGCAATTATTTCTTTTTGTTCTTTTATTTTTGTTTTTCTCAAAGAAAGTATGAAAATATTTTAAGTCAATGGGAAGATCCAGTATTTTACTCTGAGTATAACAAGCACAGTGCCAAGCACTGTGGTGGAACAGAGATGAAGAGTTAGTTCAAAGTGACATCAAGAAAAACACCATTAAGTTTTCATAACTCTGCCACCCAACTAGTGCTGCACACATCTGGTACAAGTGCATATTTGAGATAAAGTAGAAATTCTAAAAAGGAAACTGAAAATGCCTGATTGCTCACAGGTGTAGCTACCACACTATATATATTAAAGTTCTGGTTTGAAGTGCACTGACTTCTTAGAGATCAGGTCTTCATTACTTAAGTCATTAGGAATATTCCAGAAACTCAAAAGCATGCTCAGATCTTTGAGAAAAAGACATTCCCTCTGTGAATTAAAAAATAAATCTGCATGGATTTTTAAAGCTTTACTTTGAAAATCAAATGACTCACAGAAAATCAAATGGCTCACAGAACAGTCAAGATTATGCTTTTATTCATGAAATCTGGGTAAGACACTGTTTTATAAAGTTGAGGATGGTATCTGCATGAATCATATCTTCTTATCTAGACTGCCTCTGGAAGAAGGCACAAATGTAGTGTTGCTCTTACCAATGAAGTCATCAAGGGTTTTAATTCTGTAGATTTATTTTTGGTTCCAAATCATCTTGGCATTATTAACTAACTGGGAGATATTCCCTTCAGTGGGACATTGGCTTCTTTGAGTCTGGAATTTCAAGATAATTATTTTTAATTTTTTAGTGTCTTTATGCATTTTACCTGTGTGAGAGGAAACTCACAGCTGTTCTTTGCAACAGCTTGGAAATACCCAAATAACTTCAAGGAGTTGGAGTTCTTCCTAATAACTTCTCTGTGTATCAATAGTTCAAAAATGAGGAAAAAGGTTCTTTCTTTTTCTTTAAATACAGAATACTTATTTCAAATATAGTGAACTTTCTGTCAAGTTCCTTCCCATCAGATGCTTGCCAACTTTTACACTGTTTTCAACTAGTTCATTTCAGTATCTCCTGTTTCTTATTTCTACCAAGTTCACGGGTCTGAAAACACTTAGGCTTCTCTCTCAAGGGAATGCAACTGAAAATGAAAACCACCACTGAATAATCTATAAAGGTTATTTACAGAATCCAAAAAACATGGGAGAGGTAGATATAAAGTGTTTTTGGAGTTTTCTGTGCAAGTTAAAGCCCATACTTAAGTCAAAGTCTTTCCTCCTAAGTATTTCACTGAATTCTATTTCTACATGAAAAATAAATGTACTAGAAAGCCAAAGTGTCAAATATTCTTTCACCTTTCAAACAAGCTCAGTACATTTGATTGTAAAATAGAAGATACATGTTTATCTCTATATTGTGACTTCATTATGACTTGTTACAAAGAAGCAGCAGAACTTACATTTCACAGGCTTTTATAATTTTTTCCATAAAGAAAAGTGTCTCTTATTCAACATTTAATCTGATGTGAAGGCTCACTTGACTTGATGACAGGAAGTTTTTTAATTGGCTATGATTTATAAAATTATAATTATATGATATCTCTGGATTATTCTAATTCAAGTGAAAGCCTTTTTTATTTTTGTGAATAAATAAATATATTGATGAGTACATCTGAATGCAAAGACAGACATGGGGACAGCCATGGTAACATGCAGGACACTTTTCTGCATTGAGATTGCCAAGGCTGTGTGAGGATTTCTTTAATTTGGGCTGTCTGAATATGTTTAGTATAGAAACTGGAATAGCCTAGCATCTCCCCATATAAGTCAACCCAACAAGTATCAGGTATGAATATCCAGCCTTATATGATCATCTTCTTATTTTTGCTGCTTTTCAAGAACCAATGTGCCTGCTGGTCATGCCCAGGCCAACTAGCTGTGTGAACTTGCCTAATTTCTTATGATCATCTTATGATGAACATTTACTTATCTTCCACCAAGCCCTTCTAAAAATCTTCCTCCTTTTAATCCACTTCTTATTCTCGAGTCTTGTGTGAGTGTGTGTGTGTGTTTGTGTGTGTGTGTTTGTGTGTGTGTGTGTGTGTGTGTTTGTGTGTGTGCTGCTCTTGTGTAGCAGGAGACAGCTGCTATGTGTTTGTGTTTCCCTAGTGCTGATAAGCTCTGCAGGAAGAGTCACAAGCTCTCTCCTACCAGCATTCTAATCCTGAAATTACTTCCCTTACTCTCTTAGATTAGCATAGGAGCATTGCCTATTTTACAGAAGTTTACATAGATTAAATATAAGCAGATTTGCACATAATTTATCAAGACTGCTTTACTGTTTATATTGCTGCCCTGAACTTTCTGAAATGACATCTGAACAATTTTTACATCAGTTCCATGTGATTTTTTATGAATGTATTTTGTGTTCATTTAATGACAATTTTATAGATTGGAAAAATATAGATATCAGAGAAGAATTTCTGCAAACAAAAACACACAGTTACTTTATGTCTATAGGATTATGGTGTTAGAATTAGGAATTACATCTCCCAGGAGTATGAATTTATCTGTGTGTAAGTATCATTATAACTCTAAAAACAATCAAAATGTATTTAAATTTTTATCAGAATAATTGAACTATCTCACCCAAGGCAGACTGAATTTTCTGAAAAATCATGTTTAAAGATAACCAAGATAAAGTTACTATTGTACACAACTGTTCAAAGATTTGCGACTCAAATATATAAGAAAGATTACCCCACAGTTGCTTAATGCACTTACACAAAAAATGTGTTTAGAAATCTATCAAAAATATGTCAACCCTAAGTATTTGTTGAGCAAAAGTTTGATAAATTATTTAATGCATTTTGACATCTTTTTGATAAATGCAGCCATCATTTTTTGGATACCTAGCAGCAACATAAACATGGTTTTGATAAATTAAGTATGAGTTCTTAGAGGGACTAATGGGCAAGTGAGACTCTTGTGAAATAGAGCAGTAACAGCTACGTTGTGAGATGAAAGCTTAAAACTCACTCCTGTGTTAGTGCTGTGTGAACGAAGAGGGCTCTTGGTGGTCCATGATCTTTCTGTGCATATACATAGAAGTTACAGTTCCTCTAGATTCCTCAGCCATAAGTTATTTGAGGGTTTTACAACTGATGATATTTGCAAGGGCCCTTGCTTGTCATTGAACTTGAGTCCCAACTGTTGTCTCCATTAGAAGAGATGTATAGCCTGTACTTAGCCTGTTAACTTTTCTGTCAGGAGCTCTGTGCTTCTTTCTACACTCTTGTTTTCAGTAGATGCTGCGTTTGGTGATAGCCTAGAGAAAGATAGATGCCAAATTTAACCTCTCCATTTTGGTTTCAGTGTTCCTGGGGATAGGAGTCCCTGAGGTCCTCCCTTCCTGAATGTCTTAGTTATTTTCCAATGCCGTGGTGTTAGAAACCTCCAGCTCCCTTGGCTGTTCCCAGCTGGTGGCTCATATTACAAGCTACATCTAATTGCCCTCAGAAGACAACTGGAGATAAACTTTTCTTTTTCAATGCTAAGTGTACAGATTTTGTATTGCAATGAGGAAAGCTAAATGAAGGTTTCTGGGGGGGGCTGCAAGATGGCTCAAAGGGTAAAGCATTTATTTCCCTGCCTGATGACCAGAGTTTGATCTCTAGAACCGACATAGTACAGTAGAAAAAGACAAATAAGACTCCTGTCAGTTGCCCTCTAACTTGTATAAGTGTACCATGGAACATGCACACACACACACACACACACACACACACACACACACACACTAAATGTTAAGAAAAACAGAATTTCTGGGAAGAATTTTTATTTACTAAGACCAATTGCATGTTAACACTAATTATTCTGCAATTTGGAATAGATTTTTTTATCCTGGGTCCATTCAGGTTTCTTGCGTTGTGACTCTTTCCACAGTTGTAGCACTCAGACCTTTAGGACAAGCTTCTGATAGAGAAGCAGAAGACATACTGCTGAAAACTGTCTTTCTTAAATTCATAGGCTGAACTCCTAGTTCCCAATCTGATAAGCTGGAGACAGACCTACAGAAGCACAGGGCTGGGCAGTCATCAAATTGTGGTGCTCAACTGATCTTCAGAGCTGCCAGCAGATTATTGCTTTTTCAATAAGCCAAACATTTTATCTCATCTCCAGTGGTCCCCACTAGATATTAAAAATTGTCATCATTCACCTTAAAGCTACTCTTCTAGTGTTGCCAGCCATTGTTGGAAGAAGTCTCTTAAACCATGATGGTTTTTGAATTTGAAAGTCTCACGTTTCCTGCAATTAGTATAGATAGGCACCTTCCTCAGTCTAGGTAGAATGAAAGAAGAGTCTCCAGTTCTTTATTAGAACTCAGAATGTATTATTGACCTTTACTGTACTCTCCACAGCATTTGAAAGTCCTACTCAACCTGGTATTTTACGTTGATTTCAACTCATCAGTAGTTAAGTAACCTCAAGGATCGTTTAACCAATAAGCACACACTCAACCACTACCAGATAATCTCCAATCTCCTTTTACTGCTTAGTTTGTTTTTAAGACTGGGAATTTTTTCTTCCATGGCTCAACTCATATTCATTCTGCCTTCCCTTGAAACTCAGCAATTAGCCCATGAATAACTTAAAGCATCCCTCCACAGACCACCTTCATCTACAGGTTACTTGAGACTGCTTGTATATGTGTGAATCATGTACATGTGATCTAAGTATCTTATTCTGTATCTCACGACATCAGTGATTATATTTCTTGAATTCATCTGTCTGTCCTTCAGATTCCATAAATATGTTCAAAAAGGTCCCTTGTTCTCTTGCTTCTTCCACTCTTTTAGATCAAGTTTCTGCTACATATCCTACCATTTCATCGCTAGTTATTAAATATCTCATACTTTTGTAATATTAGAAACATAATGAAAAATATAACAAAAATCCATGTTACTAATTGTCAGACTTGCCAGGCCAAAGCCCTTGTCTTCATTGAATAAAAAGTAATTAAATAAATATGGATTTTCAAAAATTAAAGTTTCTACATATATCACTTTGATCTCCTTTTCTTAAAATTTTACCTACTTCCAGTTTGCCATGTTTATCTTTTAATTTTATGGTACTTAAGGATTGCATTTGTGTTTAATTAATACACATTCTGATGTTGAAGTATGATAGTCTATACTTGACCATGGATTCTTAGCTATATTGTTCTAATGTATCAAGTCCTGAAATAGTTTAATTCAAGTGTCTCAACTATTACAAGTTTATAATTTTCTTCCATTTCTTTGATTTGTGTTGTATAATTTCTTGCTATATTTTAGGACTTAGATATTAGTTTTGATTTTTTCATCCAAAATGCTTAAAATTAATTGTAAATTCTTAATTATTTCTTCAAAAGTTTTTTGTTTTCATTTATCTCCTACCCCTTTTCATAACAGCACATGTAGCAATAGTACCTTTAATTTCTCACTTTCACAAATGAGTTGATTCTATGTATAGTGGAACATATCTCCCTGTCACTGATTATACTTAAATATCTTTTGGCCTTACCTAAGATATATTTACTTTGTAATATCACCAGAGTTCATTTGTTGTCAGTGTTTCTAGGACTTTTCTATATTTTGAATAAAAAAAGAGGTAGAACTGATGTTCTTATTAAAGGTACCTATCTCTGGTAACTTTTGAACATCTGCATCAAACACCCTATTAGATATGTAGAAACTAGACTGTCTAAGATGTTCAACCAAATTAAACTTTCCTAAAGTCAATATAATTACAGGGATTTTGCTACTTTTAAAGGATTCTGAGTCATACAAAGAGTGTTACAAGTATGTACTTTCTATGTTAAGGGTAAATTGACATACACCTGTCTGTGTCCTTATTACAACTTGAATTCTAATTCAATATTTATCTATTCATTTAACTACCTAGAGATCAATATACATACAGGTAGGAACATATAAATTTATAGGTGCACATGAGCAAAAGATAAAGGGAAGGAGGTGACAGTGACAAAGATATATAGTTCTGACATATGAGCTGGACCACTGCTCCTCACAGTTCTGAACTGTGGGAGTACTGTTACACATCAGTGATCAGTGTTACATCTGGAACTGACACAATGACTCACTATCTGAGATACGTGCATTTAAATATCCACATATATAAGAGCTTTAGCTGCTTTCACAGGACAGTCTGAAGTTATGTACTAATTACAAATGTGATATCGTGTGCTAAATGTCCTTAATTAGTATAAAAGGCCCATGCAGATATGTGACTAACGCCTGTAAGCTAAACCAACCATCCTTCTCAGTCAGAGCATTCTGGGCTTGTGGGTAGGTACAATGGACTTTCAGCTATTAGTTCTGGAATCTTGTTTTAAGACATCTCCATTTTAAACATTGTCTTAATCTTGTTCATATTCCTTCAACAAAACACTTGAGGTTGAACGTTCCTTAGGTCCTTTTGTGAACATTCAAGAGTAGGGTACAGGATTCTGATGACAGCCTTTTGGTAGGTCACAGCACAGACAATAGCATCATGGTGAGTGAGTGTGTGTGTGTGTGTGTGTGTGTGTGTGTGTGTGTCTGTAAGAGAGATACAGACAGACAGAGAAAGAGACATAAAGAGAAACAGAGAGACAGAAAGAGGAGAAAGAGCATTCATGTGGACATCAACTTTCTTGGCCCCTACCAGTCTTCCCAATAATTAATCCAGCCCTGAATGGGAAAATGTGTTTCAGTGAGACTTAACTCATCCCCAAGAGGAAAGAAAGCACTACAACCTTTCAAGAGCTTGTCACAAGACTGGAGTGAAAACTCCATGCCAGGTAGCTTACAATTGCCTGCAATATCAGTTCAGAAGTTTGATGCTCTCCTCTGACCTCCATGGGCACCTGCTCACAAATGTCCATTTACATATGCAAATAAACACAAATAAAAACACTTAATCTTAGGAAGGGTCCCCCCTCCCTTCTTAATCTGGTTTCACTATGGAGCCCAATCAGGTCTTGAGTTCACAGAAATCCATCTGTCTCTGCCTCTCTAGTACAGGGATTAAAGTCTTTTTCCATAGTGCCTGTTACTACTATTTTTAACAGGTCATAATAATTCATCATAATTACATTGGAGAACTGTATGGAAATAGGAAATTTTGCACAGAGCATCCTATTCTGCTACTCGATTGATACCTTCCATGGCATTAACAATAAAGGCTACAATGTTTTCATTTATTCATGTTTTCTCTTCCCTAAAATAAGTAGCACAATTATTTGTACATTACAGATGTGCAGTTACAAAAATAAATCAGATTTTTAAAGGTAAAACCAAGGAGTGGTACAAATATCAGTAAAAATCAATGAGAATTTATGGGCTCCTTTATTTGTATGACCCTTCTCTGGTCAAAACTTTAACCAAAGAATTATGTTCACATACAAACAAAGAAATGTGGATTTATTATTAAGACAAATATATTCCGACCGTGGTGGTATAAACTTGAAACTGAAAACTCTGCAAGCTGCTGGTAAGTAGCATTATTGTGTTTTATGGTGTACAGCACAGCATTGTATAAAACATTGCAAGCTCCTATGTATTTACCTGACAGCTGGCTATGGCCACTCTGGGGCCTATAACTTCTGATTCATAATACATATTAATAGTTCAACATTTATATTTCTCAGAAGCAGGATTTTGCTCATAATTATCTTTTATTCATTTGTTTCATTAGAAAAGTAGTTGCCCTCAAAAAGTCAAAGTGTGTTCTGTGTTGATGGGAACAAGTTTTTCATGAATATTTTAGAGTTCTATTTCACAATAGACACAAGGAGACTCTGCACTGCCACTGAGTTGTTCTGAGGTCTGGATGCAGCTCTCATTCCTCTGTTGGTTTGTTTTATAACCTTAAGAACGTTCTTTAGCATGCATAGAAAGCATACTGTTATGGGACTCTAACAATGGCTTTGTCCATTTAAAAACCTGTGAAAACTATATTTGAGATTTTTTCCCTGTTGTAAATGCTTTGTTGTCAAAAAATAGGATGGGGTCAGAACACTAGTTTTGTGAACATTAAGATTTACCTAGGTTGATTAAATGTTTCAGAATCCCTTGCCAGAGAGAGAGAGAGAGAGAGAGAGAGAGAGAGAGAGAGAGAGAGAGAGAGAGAGAGAGAGAGAGAGAGTAAATATTTCTGTGATCATCCAGATCATCAAACAAGATTGATAAATCGCGGTGAAATCTGAATAATGGAATAAACTTCAGTTACCAGAGGGGCTGAGGAACGTGGGCACTTCAACTGATGAAAACCAATTAATGGATTTCAAAGAAGATGTAGAAGGAGGACTAAGATATTGGCACGCAGCAGATAACAGGACGCTGAGAGGCAAAGGGCCTTTGGGGAGGGACATATTGCTAGATGAGAGTCAGCAACAACGCTTTCAGTAACTGCCCAGCTATGCACAGGAATATCTCTGTGATTTATTGGTGATGTATTTATATAGCTTTTACAATATGCAAAGAACAAGGTTTGCAAGAAAGTCTGGTAGGTGTGGATTCCCTTACTGAACTGAGCCTTGGCTCCTGGAACACAGGAGGAAATACAAGGGTGTGAAAGCAGTGAGGAGTGAAGACGCAGTGGTGGGAGAGGATAGGAGGAGCCATGGCGTTTCACCAGTAGACTTTGGTTCATGCAGCTGCAGTTTAAGTGTGTGCTGGGCATTTGTGATGGGCATGGTCTGCAGGCAACCACTTGGCAGAGATTAGGCTGAGGTTTCTTTTTAATAGAAAATTATGTTCCCAGAGCGTAGATTCAGCATAGTTACATTGACATGCAGTAAACTTAAGAAAGTAATAGGTAAACGCTGTCATTTTTTCTGTCTGTTATTGCATGTTCTAGATTCTCTCCTCCATCCCTTCCCATCGCATCCCTTCTCCTCCCTCCCCTCCCCTGCCCTCCTCCTAGGTTATCCTATTCCAAGATTCTCTATTCTCAGGTAATATAATGATAATTAATGATAGCTTAAAACTTTACCTTAAAGACACAATTTTACTTTCAGTAAGTTCAACATTTTTAGCCTATATTTATTAAACTCAAGGAGGTTAGCTTCTCTGCATTTACTAGACTCAAATCGTGTATCTTGAGGCTGATATGTATGTGAGGAATGTTGGTACCACACTGCCTTTAAATTCAGTATCCAAATTTTGCTGGGATTACCACAGTAAGGCATGATGCTCAGTTAAAAAATATGATGGGCACAGTATTCTCACCCATGACTTTCTGAAACGGTTGTTAAGAAAGAGGCAAGTCACCGATGAGAGATATACAAACTCCCCTGAGAAATGAAGGTGAAGCCACCCTACTGGTCAGGCAAACAACTTTGAAAGACTTCACAGTAAAGAGTAACATGGAAGCATCTAGCTCAGTGTCTTCCCGACTATAGACAATAAAGAACATATAAGATAATAAAGTCACTTTGCTCAGTCCATCGATTTTATTCCTAACTCTCCAGTCATATACTGCTTCAAAATTCACAAGAGGCAAAATCTAATTATGGTTTTTTGACTTTATCAAAATCACTGGAAATTTTCAACCTCACTATTTGTTTTTAAGATTTATTTGCTATTTGTTTATTAGAGGTGAGTCAAGAGTGACTTTCACTGTACGGGTTCCTGGGATTTTGCTCTGATTTGGCAGCAAGCTCCATTACCCACTGAGCCACCAGGCTGAATCTTAAATATTTAGATTATGTTTGTTACTAATTTCTGAACTCTTTTTTTGGAGCCATTTCATGAGTAATACAATATATGTTTGGTTCTTTAATAGATGCATCAATTATCGTTTTAGATCCTATGACATGATTTTTAACATGTTCAATTTATATTAAATGACAGTTAAGACTTACTGGCACGGAAGTTTAGTCATTTTCCTTGATGTACATAATGAATGCTGTACTCACTGCTAAAATAAGATATACCCACTTCTTGCTATCATTGCCTCCACTGCATGTTTTGAACATACATAATTATCAAATTTTATTCTGATGTGTTTACATACTGTATTTAGTATTTGGACAGCATGAATAATCCTTTGTCTTCATGTAATCATGATATATAGTAAAGTAAAGCACTTGTATGTTATCACTTCACAGGGAATTATGTGAGATGGCTGCTTACGTGACCAATCATTAGTTATCTATTGAGAAAAAAGAAACTCCAATTGATAATCCATTTCTCACTAAGTCTAGATGACAAGCTGTGAATTAACACTGATGGAATTTAGTTGGACTAACATCATCCTGATTAACTGAATCCTTAACAATCATATGGGACTGATTCAGGCCCCCTGAATGTGGGTGTCAGTGAGGAGGCCTCAGCAATCTATGGGGCCTCTAGTACAAGATCAGTATTTATCCCTAGCATATGAATGGACTTTTGTGGGGACACCAGACCTTGAGCAGAGACCCACTTCCCCTTCGGCCTGGGAGTAGGCAGCTGTAAGACAATGTTTACTAAAAACATGTTTACTAAAACCAATACAATGCCGGGGGCAATAAGTTCCTGGAAAAGGCCTGCCCACAGAAACCGCCCTGACCTCGACCTTGTCCAAAGACTAACCGCACCTTCAGATCCCCCCACATCCACCTCTGGTGTCAGAGCAGAACCTCTTCTGACACGCCCAGATCAGTTTTTGGTGTCAGAGAGAACCAGCCAGGGTAGAGGAGAGAGCAGAAGCTTCTCGGGTGGGAGCCTTTCTTAGGAAGTTTTCTTGAACCTTTTTGGGGCCTGCTTAAAGTTTTCTTTACATTGTTGAATGAGTCTCTGTGTTGTCAATCCCCGACACCCTCCGCACGTTCTCAGACACAGGCTGTGTGGCAGGCATGACAGACTTTAGGAGCCCATTCCACATAGAGGGATGCTCTCTCAACCTAGACACATGGGGGAGGGCCTAGACCCTACTCCAAATGATACGACAGACTCCGAAGATCCTCTATGGACAGCCTTACCTTCCCTGGGAAGCAGAAAGGAGATGGGATAGGGAGTTAGTGGGGGGCAGGGGAGGAGGGGAGAGAGAGGGAACTGGGATTGACATGTAGAAGAAGCTTGTTTCTAATTTAAATAAAAATAGAAAAACAAGCAAAAAAACCCAATCATATGTGAATGTATGCTGTAGTACAAACTGATTCCCACAGTGGTCCTTCTCATACTTAAATGATAAAAATGAATGTTTTCAGATATATATGTGTGAGATTAGGGGAGCATCCATAGAACTTCTTTACATTAGCCACTTTACATTAGTCACTTTTCTGTGTCTTAATCAGAAAGGGACATCTACAGAAACACAAAGGCAGAAACAATTAAAAAAAACTGCTACATGACTATTCTAGCAAGTCCATTTCCAATGTAATAATGTACTAGGTACGTCTTCTAACAAAATTAAAATCATTATATATTGCAATACTATTGAAAATATCTTCCATAATGTCACAACAAAGAGAAAGCTTCAGCTTCAAAATGAAGGAATTAGTTGCTCAGATGGAACAGTGTAACTCTTCTTTGTACATTGGGTGTAGGAAGATTAAGCAACCGACAGCACATGAGGCACACACGGAAAATAGGCCTGAGAGCAGGGAGACTCGCTGGGTTCTGGGTGGGCCTGAGGCCCCACCATGCTTTTTCCTGACACTCTAGTGTTTCTGTAAACCAGTGTTTTCTCAGCATACCTGAACCAGTGTCGCATAGCCATCAACGCTATCCTGTAAATGGGCCCACAAAGGTTCCGGAGAGCAAGTCAATAATTGATTCATATTTTTTCATTTTGAAATGATATTTAATTTTAAGTGTGTGTGTGTGCATGTGTGTGTATGCACTGTGTGTGTGCATGCACGTGTGTGCACGTGTGTGCATGTGTGTGTGCATGTATGTGTGTGTGTGCATGCACATGTGTGCATTTGTGTGTGTGTGTGTGTTTGTGTGTGTGTATGTACGTGCATATGGACTACATGTTTCTAGTGTCCATCGAGATCAGATTGCCTTGGATCCCTGCAGCTGGAGTGAAGTGTTTGGAGTAGTCCTATGTCCTATTGTTCTCCAAACTAGGTTCTTTCGGAAGACAGAAAGTGTTCATAACTGCTGAGCCATCTCACCAACCCTTGGTTAATTTCTTATCCCGTTATGTGCTTCTTGAAAACCAGATGCGCTTAGAAGATTGTAAAATGTTTTCCATACTGTAGCAGTAAAACCAATCACATCTATATTCAGATAGCCCTGACCTTTCTGTTCATTTCATCTGCATCTCCTGTCTGCCTTGTACTCCCCTTACATTGTGTCTTGAGTGGAAATTACTGCAGACTCCAACTTATATCCCATCAGATTCAAACCCTGCTTGGATTGCAAGGTTCTGAGTATATATTCCACCCACTTTTAGCATAAATCTTGCTTTATCCTGATTCATGGATTTGGAGTTGTCAAGTCCTTGTTGTTTCTCTTTTTCTCCCACGATTATCAAATTCTCCTTTACAGAATTTTGTGAACTGCATCACTTGATTTTTTTGTTTTCAAAATATTTATGATATGCCTGAGAATAACACTGCTTTCAGACTCCATAATTGTCACTCACTTGTCCCAAAGTTGACATACAATTTTACATTTAAATGATTTTCTACAAAGTCACATGACTTCTGTTAAAACTGTTGCATACATATGCAATAGAGGTATGAGGACTGGGAAGAAATTGAAAGACAATAAGCCTATTAAAACAATGGTACGTCTCATTAAAATAAGCAGTCCTATGGCACATTAAGTTAAAGATAATCATAACTCCTTTTATTTTCCAAATATGTTTATATTTCTTAGTTATATGAAATACAAATCAATAATAGGATGCATGATAATGAGTGTCACACTGAAGATTTCTACACATCTGACCATAATTTTTTTAGAATACTTTGAACAGTTTTTCTTTTAAAAAAAAACCCTCAATATTTTTACTGGTAAATTTTATCTCAATTTTTTTCTCTATTTTGATACAAAATTCAGAACAACAAGGATTTCTTTCTATTCTCTGGTTGTATTCTTAATTCTCAAAGATTTGCCTTCTCACTAACTGGGAACACATTGGTCCTTCTTACCCCCAGCGGTTTCATCCTACTTGGGAAATAGCTTTTATTTTTAATATTTTTTCCATTTATCTTCCAGGAGATATTTGAGTGTCTGTGAAGGCAAGCACACTTGATTTCCCATAGCTTCCAGACCCTGTTTATTTTCTTCCCACACACTGCTTTTGATCACCCCCCCCCATTTCACACACACCCTGCTTGCTCTGCATGTGTTAGATACTGTGGCATTTGGAACATGGTCCACTCTCCTGTCTTCCTTTCACTCATTTCCTAAGAAAACCTTTTCTGTTTTGTAATTATTCCTGCTTAACCATTATGACAATTTGCTCTTTTCATTAGGGTTTCATCTAATTCTACTTTCAAAAACATAAGATGAAATCACACATCTTATGGGATGACTCTTTATTTCCAACTATTTTACAGGAAGAGGGTGGCAAATGACAAGATTGGAATCTTATTCAGACTTTCACAGGACAGCATCTGCATCCTCACAGTGGATATTTATTTGGCTTCTCAAACAGGATTATTTGCACTCTGCTTTTTGTTGTTTGTGGTGGCAGTGGCGATGCTTTGCTTTTATTGATGTAGAAACAGAGACCTATCTTCTCTGCGTAAGTTTTAAAAGCTTAAGTTCCAGTAAGATTGTTATCTGAAGTCATTTGAGTGTGTGCACATGGGAGAGGGTGGCCAGCCTGGATAATATATACAGTCAAAGGCTTGCACTGCAGAGCCTTGATGGGGAATGCTGCAAACAGTGATCTCAGAATCAGAGGCTCTGCTGCTTTCAGGGAGGAATGTTGAATGATTCCTGCTGTTTTAAGCTGACTCTTCCTCTGGAAGTGGAGCTGGTCACAGCAATGGGTGTTAGCTTTTCATCTCTGGTAGTGATCCAAGAATGTAAGAGGGAAAGAAGCCCTGGTCCCACATCAGCTCCTGTCAAGCTGAGATGCTTACTCTGGCTTCGTTTGTTTTTATACATTTATACCCATTCTCCAATTGCTATTTTCCAGGGTAGACACATTTCAAAATTATCAACTTTTATCTCATTAAGTGCTAAAACTAAACAAATTATCCTCTCAGCTCCCAAGCTGAAGTTCAATAGTGTGACTTGAACCAGATTTTAAAACACTTGTTTCCTGCTCCATGGCTCTTCTGTCCTCCTAATTCCTGGGAATCCTGATGTGACCTTGAGTACAAAATGAAAACATCTTCGGTCTATAACTGTAATTTACCACTTTTTGTGGTTATTTATTTATTAATTCTACAGTCACTGGCAAACAAACACCGCCTCTTCCCCCCATTTTGGTACAGGCAAATGGAACAGCTTTTTGAGGAATTGATGTCTTCAAGATCTACAGAAAAGCTCGATTTGCAGGAGGAACTGGAAAATAATAAGAAAAGTGGTGTCTTTAGGGTTTAGTCACTAAATGGGGAGCTCTCTTTGTTGTTTTTTAAGCTCAAATATTTTCTGCTGACTTTTAAAAGATTTTAATGTATTAAATATATTTAATGTTACATTTTCAAAAAGTATCTTAAAAAATTATGTTGTCTCTAGCAAGACAGCTTCTTCTCAAAAAAGAAAGAAAGAAAATACACAGAAATAATGTAATACTAACCATGAAGTCATTGTCTAGGGCTGCCATTGTTTCCTTGTTACTAAATCAATGTCAAACGATACATTTAAATGCTTTGAAATATAATTGAAACCTCAACAAATGAATTATCTGCCCTCTTAGTCTATTTCAGCTGCTGTGACAAGATATTACAAATATCTCATAAACAACAGACATGTGTTTCCTGTAGTTATTGTGGTTAGGTATCACAAGGCAAGGAACATCCATTTATTTAGAGTCTGATGGGGACTTCATGGCACATCCACCATGGTATGAGCTGGTTAACAGAATGACCATGTGTTCAGACTGGAGGTCAAGGAGAGGGAAAGGGCCATTCTCATTTGTGAATAATTACTCTCTCGTGAGAACTGATGAGAGTACCACGAAGATCATATCAGTGCTTCCCACGGACAAAGTGTCTCTATGACCTAAGTACCTCCTGTTATGCCCCACAGTTTAAACATCTCTCTTTCTTAACACAGCTACAAGAAGATCAAGCCTTCAAGACATGAATCCATAAAACATAAAAACACTTCTTAATAGTGGTAATGGTCTTAAAGCACATCACAGCATTGAATTTACATCAGTCTAGCGAGGACAAGGCTTTCTGTTTACCCAAGTGCTCAGAATCAGAGCTAGGTTCATTATCAGCTATCAATAAATTATTGGCAGGCAATCATTAGTTTTCCTGATAGAGAAAACTAATTATCTGTGCCTTTAGTAATTTCAGCAGCTGCTCCTTCCCTATAACTTAAATGTTTCTAATATGAATTTTTGTCTACATCTCTTAAAGAAAATTTAATTAGAAAATTTTCATAACTTTTGCCTTTCCATTTAAAATAAGCCACATTATAATAAAATTTTATGTTTCTTTTAATTTAATTTAATTTCTCATACTGTTAATGTGTTTTTCCTCCTCCTTCTCTCTTCTTGTGTAGTTCTGTGAATCAACCTTAGGTCCTCCATGTAGGCAAGCCCTCTACATTCCTATCAATAATAAGGTCTTTCTAAAAGAGGAATACTCTAGTTTGTAAAGTTCTAACTACCAATATTTCACCTTCTGGGTGCCAAGCACATATGTTAACAGACGTCCGTTTGAGTTCTGGGAAAGATCTTGGCCTGTTTGGGGTTCAATTTGCAGCCAACCATATGGTGCATAGCTTTGGAGAAGCAGCTTCAAACTGGCAGGCCGCTGGAGCTGACTCTGGGCTCACACGCACCATTTGAGATGGTGCAGTTCCAAATTGGAACCCGAGCCTTATCTCCTTGTTCTGAAATGTGAGGAGGTCCAGGGATTTTACAGCTCCTAAGCCGCCCAGACAAGTATAATTACCAGCACTCCAAAGAGCTAGGGATATAAGCCAAACGCAAACAGATTTGGGAGTGAGAGTGGAAGAGCTTCAGCTGTTGGGTCAAGCTGGGTGCAAAGCAGCTCGAGGTTGTCAGAAACGGGAGAATGTCATCACATTGAATTCTCAGAGATAAAATGACCTTCCCCTCTAGCACATTTTATCCGAATAATGGAGGAAATCAGCCCAAACAAGGAACCAGATTTTAAAATAAGCACAGAAGTGGAAAAAATGGTGATTAGAAAAGAAAACTTCCAAAGAAGCCACCGACACAGTAATTTGATGATTGCAACTTGAATTACATGTAGCTGTTAATAATTATTATTTTGAAAATTAGCTTCTAAATCCAGAAGTAAAACTCAGTTTAATCAAAATTGGTAGAACTAGAAACCCAACTTCGCCTTGGGTCTCCCACTAGTGTTTCATGATTTTCTTTTTAATGCTGATTTTGTTAAAATTATTATTATTATTATTATTTTGGCTCCTTGTCTGTCAGTCTTAACTAGTGTTGGCCCTATTCTTGAAGTATTGCTTTTCTGCAGTGACATGTAATGAAGAACTCTGAAAATCCCATTTGCATGGTGCATCCCACATTCTTGCATTTGCAGATTCATGCTATGTTCTCTGCCATCTTAGGCAGTTTAATTTATATATTGATCTGCTTCTTTAGAACGCTGTGGACCCGTCAGCTGATGGAAGGAATGATTCCAGAGGAGGAGGAGGATTGTGGTGAGCTGGGAACCAAATACCCCTCCTCATGAGAAAATATCACATACTCCACTGAAGCTGAACTTTTGGGTTTTAGGCAGTAATGCAGACATCTGGACCATTACGATATATTCCCCATGATTTTAAAATATGTGCAAGATTATTTTTGTACTTTTAAAAGAATATCACTTTTTCTTTTAAGTACTGCCAAAATAAGGCTGAGTACAGGGAACAGTTATGTGTTTAAAAATGCTTACCTGGAATGCATAAAGCTCTGGGTTTGATTTCCAGGACAGAGATTTAAAAAAAAAAAGCTGTTTTCCAAAAAGCACAGCCAGCAAACAACATGGCTTATTGCATTTGGCATAGCTACTGCCAGGCTACATAGTGATTAAAACTATTCTTCACCAAACATGAATCTGACAAACTGCTAAGAATGAGAGTCTCAGGTTGGAAGGTTAGACATTTATCTTAGGTGATATCGTCTTTTCTTTGGCATGCACTTCATACGAGATGATCTCATTGGCTCCTTCAATGCCAGTCTCTCCTTGGAATCTGTCAGTAGCCCGATCTCATCCAGGAAACACAACTATGATTTAAATCTTAATGTCCTCTCCGTTCCCATTGATGTATATCCCAACTTCCATTGGAATCTCTCCTATTATTGCTTTTCAGTAATATCTATTTAGTGGTCATTTCTTATGAATTGAAATACTCCCACTTGGAAGGTGGGGGAAATCACAAAGACCAGGAAAGGCATGAATCTTACAAGACTCAAGAGCCTTCCTCCAACATTGTATATAAGGAGTGAGCAGTTGCTGGGGACTGGATGAGGATCTTAGTGGAGATGTCTGCAAGGGGGTGGTGGACACCAGTGATGATGATTTTGTGACTTGTCAGCCATGCCAGTGTGCACTTGGGGTGGTACAGATGTCATTGTGTCATCCGTGCTCCTGCTATTAACCACAATAAACTCATTGGCTCACTATGAAGGTGGGACACTTTCTTTGGCCCATCATCAGTGTCCTAGCTGAGGCACATAGACATTTATTCAAGTCTCTTTAGGAATTATCAATTTTTTTGTCCTCTTCATTACTCTAGACTCCTCTCAAGTTTTTAATCTCATATTCTTCAATATTGGGAGAAGTGATGGTAGCACAGTTCCAAAATTTTCAGTTAGAGTCATTATGCTAGTGGGGGGATCAATCAACATTACTTCCCAAGCTCCTTTTATCTCAAAATTGATGACAAGCACCTGAAGGGCTCTAATGTGCCTATGAGGTGTGATGAGGCATGTGGTCATCTGTCATTATAATTTGCTGAAGAAGAACTCTTTTTTTTACATTAACGTGATTGATGACTACTATGCCACTTATGTGGTTCAGTCATTATGAGGGAGTATGAGTGAGGTTTCCTGAATTGACCCATCTCCCTAAGTCTTTCTTCCTTAATTGTCCCATCACTACAGCTGTGATAATGCTACATTGCTATTTTCATTTAAGGAACGTTGCAATGTCTATGTTTTTTTAAAGTAACCAATATGCTCAAAACCAGTTTTGACACACTGGGAGATGATAGTACCCCATGGATAATGTATGTACTAGGTCCACTAAGAAGTCATGCTCCTGGTGTCTTGCTTCATCGTGTAGTTGGCACCAAGGAAGGAGGTTCAGGTTGCTAAAGTGCAGAGACACTGTACCAGCTCATGCTAACTAGGGAGATCCTTTGGCAAGTGTCAGCATCTTTTATGTATGTTTAGCTCACTTTATTTTTTTCTTCAAAGCATCTTGTGCTTCTATAATGTCCTTTCATAAACCATTAAAATAAATACCAATGAATTCTTGCAAATTTTCTAGCTACCTGTTTATTAATGTCAGAAAAGGTCAAATGGAAACTGTCCCAGAAGATGAGGAAAAATATTTTGTCTTAAGATGTTTTGTGTAGAAAATAAAAAGACAACTAAGTCTACATATTCAAATTGAGAATAATTTTCTTTTTCTATTCTGATCATTAACATACATTTCCTTGGACTTTGGGATACTGTCAGGCATTTCTGTATCATAAACAAGTAGTTAGCAATCTGAGAACATTCTAGAATACTATAACATTGTGGAGCAGAGTGTTTTCTTTGAGTAGAGAGTTGTTTCTCAGCCAGACATGACTACGCCTAGTCATGCAGAAGAAAGTATTGGTTGTCATGAATGGGCTAAGGAGATGTGTGTTGCTGTGGATTATCAAGTAGATGTAGTCCAAGGATGTTACTAAACATTTTTACTTGGACCACCCCAGTGTAAAATGACTCAAAGCATCATCATCACCATGATACTGTGATATAGATTGGTCAAACATCCTTTCCCTAACAATAAACTCTTTCAGGGAACTTCCCCCTAAAGTAAGAAAATACACTTTATTTCTGCACAGATTACCTCTTTGTCCATTTGTTTTCATACCAATGTAATCTGGGTACAGAGTTTTCTTGATAAAGTTACAGTAGAAGGACAGATTTGGGAAGCCTTCCCTTCAAACTATGAAATATTTGAGGAGCACAATGGAAATATTTGTCAGTGAGGAGTAGAATGTGTACTAGCTGATAGGTAGCAAGTCCACCAAATCAGTGTTCAGACAGCAGACCACTCTCAGCCTCCAGAAACTTGGATGTTGGTGATACAAACACAAACATAATATTGATTTTGGAAGAGTTACCAGTTTATCTACACCTACTATAGTTTAGAGTCCAAAAACAGTAAAAGGAAGTTAAGACATTACTTATAAAACATGGTAAGTGATTTTATGAATAAAATTACAAATCCAAGTAAAACATTGAAATAAGAATGAACTGATACTGTCTTTTTTGGAGGGAAAGACAGTAAGTAATGAGGGGAGTTAAGAAAAAGGAGGACAGAATGTAAAGAAGTAAATGAAAAGCTGGTGAATTGATGAATGGACAAAGGATGGAAAGAAAGAGAAGAGGACATGGATACAAAGCATGAAATTTGGAGCCAGGAAAAGCTTGATTTAGATTCTGAATCTAATGAATAACATCACCTTGGAGAAGTTGTTATTTTCTTCTTTATATTCCCTAGCTCAAAAAAGAGAGATAACATTGTTGTTATAGAGATTGGATGAGGGTGGTATGAGGCAAACTTCCATCAGGGTGCCTAGCATCTGGAAAGCACAAAATATACGTGTGAAAATGATGTTTGACAAGCTGTAGAGCATAACTTCTGTAAAGTAATTGACGGCTCCACAATGAGGTTTTTTAGGGATAGGTGATACAGAGAGATGTTTCCTATGAATATATTTGTGCTGGTGGCAGAGAAGTTAATAAAAACCTCTGTTCTTTGCTTCACCCCAAAGTAACTCAAGGCTTGTAAATGACCTCCCATTCAACTTTCCACACCACCAACTCCACATTTTAAAAGTCAAATGAATTGTGGGCATTATCTCACACTGGTGCAAAACAGCATCACCCATCACCCAGGCAACACAGTCTTCTGTGGAAAACTGTTTTGATCATCTACTGGCTATCTTATTCAACTCTTTTTAACAAAACAAAGCAAAAAATGCTAATTTATATAAAAGAATAAACTTGTTAATTTCCTCTGTGTTCATGAGTGTTTACCAATTTTGTCCTGCAAATAAAACCCAACTCTCTCAGTGGGTCTCAAAGCCTTGTCTGATGAGCTTACCATTATGGAGAGAGCAGGTCCCTGCCATTCAGGACCAGGTTCGAATCACAGTTCTTGATCCGAGTGCATAGAGACATTTCTTTTCACCAGAGCTAAGTAGACTTAGCTCTAAAGACAATGCCATTGATTTCTTACTCTTTACAGCTCCACTTAGAAGTCACTTAACTTAGATTGGCACACTTCTCCTTTAGAAGAGTTGAGAGTGATGATCATAAATCATTATGCTTTCATCCCTTTTCACTCATCATAAGCTACATTTATGTAGAAGCATTTACTGGTATCAAGGTTATTTCTTCACTAACCTGCCTTTGCAGACTCATACTCTATTAACCATCCGTGTATGTGTATATATATATCATGTATGGTTCACAACACCCACAATGGCAGCTAACCATTGTCTGCAGCTCTAGTTCCAGGGGATTAATTGCCCTTTCTGTTTTCTGGTACACAGATGCATGTTCTGGCAAGACATTCACATAGAATAAATATGAATACAAAAATAAATTGTATTAAACCTCTGGATTTTGGAGGGAGAAGAGGAAGATGGCAGAGACTTTGCAGACCATTTCAAGTGATGATTTAGAAATTATTAGTGGAATTACCTGAGTAATAGAATTTAAAAAGTCACCTGGTACTTTATTTCTTTACAACGTCTTTTCCTGCATAGGTAATGATGTATCTTATACTCTGTAGATGTTCACTAAACTCTGGTTGATTTATAGATTACTGTAAATAAAGCATTTTAGAAACTCTGTGTGTGTGTGTGTGTGTGTGTGTGTGTAATATTTGAGGGTGGATCTACATTATTTAAGTGAGATAGTAATTATATTTTTAACAAGTAAACATACAATAGACCCACATTACCCTCAAATATGCCATATCCCTAAACTGAATCTATTTCAGATCCAACCAATTTGGCTCTAAAATGTTGGAGTAAAATTATATTAATAAACATGGAAAGCTTATTTTATTATTTTCATCTCATAACAACCATATAATATGTATATTGGGTATTATGTGTGGTCTAAAGTAGGTAGTTTGGTTGTTTGTTTTTGTTTTTGAGACAAGATCACATATAGGCCATGTTGGACACATCCCCTGCCTGCTTCTCAATGTTAAGATTCAGCATGTTCCCCAATGTCTGTCTTAGAGCTATTGTATATTAGAAAAATTGTAGTATTTGTAGATTTTGGAACCCAGGGAACTGTTCTCCACACATACCACAGGAAGTCTGTATTTTAATATAAAAATAATTGTAGAACTCCTTGCTTTATACAGCCTAAAAGCACTTTTGTCACTGTGACCAAATCTATTATTTAAAGCAAAGTTCTGTGGAATAAAGTTTTTGCATGCATAAAAGATAAGGTCCAAGAATGTATAAACAGTTCTGCTCATAATTGCACAGCAATTCAGCATTACAGTCAGTATTAAAACTCCAGCTAGAGTACAGACTCCCTGTTTGGTCTTTTATAGTTCAGCTTCTCTCCTCATGAACTAATTTCTGTTCTTGTGTATAATTATTTCTAAAGAGCATTTTGACATGGGCCAGAGATAATTATTTACTGTTTCATTTGCTGTCACAGGTCTTTTCTATACTATCAGTGGAAAGAGTGATGCTTACCATGCTGTGTTATTGGCAAAGCATTCTCACCTGTTCTAGACAGAACAGAAGACAGAGATGAAACAAGACATACACATTACATTTGGTGAACATGAGTTGGGTTGATTTTGATTCTTAAAGTGTGTGTTGGTTCACTCTCTCTCTGCAAACCCTATGGTCCATCCAAGGAATAAGTAGAGCAGAAAACATGTTTCAGAATCAGAGACATTGCATTTCCAAATAAGAACACCGGTTAGTATATGAATAACTAAAAACAAAATCCATACAGGTACTAAAAGTAGAGTCTTAATGTGCACATTTAGGAGACAGGCAGATGGATCTGAACTGCAGAGAAGGAGGTAGAATGCATGTTTGTACTTCAAATAAATAGAAGCCACCAAGACAATGAGAGGAAGGACTGTTTTACCAGAAGTCATAAGGGGTTCTTATTTGGAACTCTGGGGAATTTTGAGGAATATCTTTAGGAATAAAAGAGCAACAGTCAGCTCAATTATAGAGTGTTATACTGTCTTAAATTGCATGGAGCTTCAGCATATTAACTTGCAAAACTTGTTAGCTTTTATAGTTTGGCAACAATGCTAAATCATGTCATCTTGGCATATATGTTTCTATAATAGATTTTAACACTTTTATATAATTATTTTTAGGGCAGTTTCTAGTCCAGTTACTGTTAGAAATTTTTATATATATTGAACTACCAAGAATTTATTATCTAAGTATTCAAAATCATGAATCTTCAAACAAAGATATAAATACCAATGAGGCGAATTACCGAATTGCCCAATTAATTCTTTTTAATGTTAATTACAAATGATTTTAATGCATCTACATAACTGTGTCTTAATGATTCCCATGTAGTGTAATCTTCAGAAAATACAACGTGAAACTGGTATAGTGTGCAATGCATGGAAAATACCATCATAAAGGCCTATAAAACAGAGTCTTAAAATGAACATTTAGGGCACAGGTAGACAAACACATGCTTATGTAATAGCTGTGTCTAGTGTTTCTATAATGACAATAATTACATGAGCAACAGAACTTTTAAAAATTGTTTGTTAATGTTGACTCTTATCTACATATTTACTAAACATTGTGCTAATGTGATTCATCATATTTTGTGATCATGTGGCATTATATGCAATTGATCTTAAGTATATATTGTTAATCTCCAACTATGCAGCAATAACAAAGTTACATTATGTGTATATATTTGTATAAATATGTCAATTTATTTATTTATTTATTTTTGGTTTTTACGAGACAGGGTTTCTCTGTATTGTTTTGGAGGCTATCGGTCCAACCTGGCCTCGAACTCACAGAGATCCTCCTGCCTCTGCCTCCCGAGTGCTGGGATTAAAGGCGTGCGCCACCACTGCCCGGCTTTTTTTTTTTAAATATGTCAATTTATTTATTTGTAAAACTATGTAAACTTTTAAATTTCTCCCATGAAATCTAGATTTTCTTTAAAGCCTCTACATTATATAAAATATGAAATTGGTATGCAATTGAATATGACAAATTAAGCATCTTCATAATAAAATAAGTATATTTAGAAAATACTCTATATTGTTATTTTTAATTGTATCTCTGTGTTTATAAATCTTAACTTATTTGAATTAACTTTTATGTTTTCATTCTTTTTTCAAATGCTAAACTTGAGGCATAGAAAGATTAAGTAATTTGTACTAGGTTGGAGAAGTCCTTTGACCAAACAAACTCCTATCATTTTGGCTCTAGTGTCTAGTCTTTTTAATCTCCCTCCAGTTTCTTGATGGAATAGGATGATGACATGGGTTAAATTCCACATTCTTTTATTATTACAGGTTAACATTGAGCCCAAGTGCCACTCTGCAAAACTGTTCTCATCTCCAAATAGCTGGGAAGTTTGGGAGTTTATTTTCAAAGGTTGCTGTATGAGAAGTTTCTTTATAATGAGTTTTTTTTAATGTATCACTTTACTTAAGTGATAACTACAGCGAAATATTATGACCCTGTTTATAAGAATGATTTTTCTATTTAGCTTTATAAAATGTCTGATGCATGCAAGCAGTACATAAATACAATCTTTTAGCTCTGATGAAGCTGATATCCTGATTAAACTTCCAACAGTCTTCAAAAATAATAAACAGCAGAATCTGCTCTTCTTTGACATTTCAGACAAGCACTGATATCAGCCAACTCTGAAGTAAGTGATCACAAAGTGTCTCTCAGCATCACTCTAGACTTACAGTAGGGAATGTCCTCTCCCTTGTTGATTAGTGAGAGTCATGAGCTTCCAGGCCATAGTCCTTTCTCTTATCTGCTTCTATTGTCTGTGATGCAGTGGCTTTAAGGACTCTTAGAAGCTGTCACCACAGTCCTTACACCATCAGCAGCCTTGCCATAAGTAACTGACTTCCTCCCCTCCTCCTGAAAAGACGAGGACCTGTGGTGAACTCAAGCCATTTCTTGACTCTGAACTTGCACAGTACCAACCTAAGTTCCCTGGCTTCTTTGGGAGAATAAGATGGCTAAAATGCTCCCTGTGCTGAGACCAGCATTCCTTGTATTCTTTTGGAATCTGCTCATCAATTTCTGTCATTTTTAGTTTTTTTGACCATCTTCTTAAAGTCAATTATTTTAATTTTGAAATTACAGGATAATTTACCCTTTTCTTTATTATTTTCCATGTTCTCCCTCCTTTGGTATATGAACCTTTTTTAACCTCAAAAAGTTTCTCCTGGCATGAACCCATAGTTACATGACCTATTTCTCTTGGGATTCTGGAAAATTTTCACACTTTCAGCTATGCTTCTTTTCCTAAGTGGATCTTGATTCCTTTGCATTTGGGATTGTCTCCCGAAATGTTCAAGGCAACTATTCAACACCCAGGACTGATTCATTTCCAAAGACTTTTCACAGATGGGAGTCCATAGACCTGAATGCAGTCTCCACTCCACCTTTTTGCTGACATTAAAGCATCTCAGTGCCTGCAGAGATTGGCGTTTATTTTCCATTGTTTCTGCAACATTTCTTCTTAAGGGAATTAGAGGCAATGTTAGTGTCCAGCATAAATTCCCCGTGTTAGCCACTCTCCCTCCTAAATCCTCTATGTGGTGCTTCCATCAGGGTTGTAACAATGTCTTCATTTCCCAAGCAGATCTGGGGTTCATCTGTCATATAAATATCCCTGCTTTTATTTTGCACTCCTGTTACTGATTAAAAGAGATTATTTAGAGTATTTATTAGTACCCTCCCCCTAGATGCATGTGAATCCATTGTATTTGGAAATAAGATCTGCAGATGAAACTACCAAAGAACTGTAAGAGAGAAGTATCTTGGATTTAAATTCAATGACCTTCAGTGATCTGCATCCTATAAAATGGAGCTCACACAGACACAGAGACACACACACAGAGGAAACTGTCATATGGAGTAAATGCAGATGTTGGAGCTCTGATACCACAAAACAAGGGACATCTAAAGGCACTAGAAAATTCCAGAGGCAAGGAAGTGTCCTTGGAGGTCACAGAAGAACCATGATCTACCTCACATATGAATTTCAAAGTTATGGCATCTAGAAATGAGAAAGAATACATGTCTCATCTTAAGCCACTCAGATTGTGAGACACTGTTCCAACAATGGAAAATTAAGAGTTTCCCAAGTGATATTCATAAATTCTAACACAATAACTCTATGGAATTCTCCTACAATCAGATGAAAACTATTGAGTATCTACCAGGAAAGAAGTACAAACATACAAATGCAAAATGAAACATGCAATTTCACAAGATCACTGAATTCTAAGATTTCAGTAGAAACCCACCTCTGTACAAGCTCAATGCTGCCTACAATTCTATCACATTGATGTGTACCTTTTCATCAAGATGGACTTTTTAGTCCATCATGAAACTTATTGTTTTTCTGCAAATCAAATCATCCCACAGACATAATATTCTGCTGCTTTATAAAACAATTCAAGCCTTTTTCACTGAAAATATACATATTAACATATATAAAGGTATTTTTCTCCAGTGTAAAAATGTTTAAACTATAAAATAAAACCAGTATATAGTTCTACTCATTATTTACATAGGCATAAACTCTATTTCTAATTCCATAATGAAAATAAATCATTATATTCATATAATACATAAAACAGCACTATTAAGTTATAAATACTATGCTTTCTTCCAATTCTCACATTTTGCAATCTTAGAATCATATCTATTTAGTTTCAGTTTTGCTTTTATCAAATGGACAATCTGTATATATTTCAGATTGTCTTCAATTAAATTAATAAAATAAAATATATTTTAATTCTAGAGATTGCTGTAAAATCTAAAACTATAATAGAATATTGAGTAAATAATATTAATTTTATTTTCTAAAATTTTTATTAATTTTTAATATAATATATTTAAATTATATTCTTTCCCCTACCGGAACTCCTTACAGGACCTTGTCATCTCCTTACCCACCTGATTTTACATTTTACTCTCCATTTCTGTCTCTGTCCCTCTATCTCTGTCTCTCTGTCTTTCTTTCACTAGTTCAAACAGGAAAACACATACATTTTTGAAGGAAAATCAATAAGATATCAAAATAAAACAAAATTCAAAGCTAAAACATGGAATCTGTTCTGTGTTGCTCAACTACTCCTGAGCATAGTGTTTGTCCTGGCATGTGGTTGAGATAATCCATTTGGGAAAATTAATTATCCCTCTCCCAGCAGGTACCAATTGCGAGCAGCTTCTGGTTTGGGAAGGGGCTTTGTGTCCAATTCCTTTCTCGGTGGTGGGATTTTGTCTGGTGTGAACCTGTGCAGGCAACTGGGCATGCTATCACCGTCTTAGTGATTTCATATGTATCAGTGCTGCTGTGTGTAATAAAATAATAATCACCTTTATTGTGTGTCTACACTTTTGCATCACCATCCCCTAGTTTGTAAGTGTTGTCTTCAACCTCTGGATTTCTTAATAATTCACCCGTTGAAAAAGGTAAGACTTTTTCTCCATATACAGGCAACACCATCAATATGGCTCCTTACCCCGTTCTTTCTGGGGGGAAGAAGTCTGATAGAGCTGAAGAGTCTTGTTTTTAAAGACTTATGTATCTCTTTTGAGGATTGGCAGGCTTATGGGTATGACAGCACATGTGTGGAAGTCAAGGCGTTTCCAGACAGGCGTTGTATACTTCCACATTGTTTCTGAAGCAGCGTCTCCACTGTTCCTGTCACTGTGCTGCTCTAACTGTTAGTTTTTGTTATCAAGTTGGCATAACCTGAAATCACTTGGAAAGAGAGTCTCAATGAGGAAATGCTAGATCATGTTGGCCTGTGGGGATGTTTGTATTGATTACAGGTTAAGTTGATGTGGGAAGACTCAGTCCAGTGTTGGCAGTACAACCTCCTGGATTTGGATCCAGGTTATAAATTGTAGAGAAGGGATGGGTATAAGCATGCTTGGACACATTTGTTATGTTCTTGGGTGTAATGAGCCTATCTGTTTTGAGTTCCTGCCTTGACTTCCTGAGGACGATGGACTGTAACTAGGTATTGTAAGTCAAATAAACTGTTTCTCTTTGTCTTAGCTACTGTTCTATTGCCATTAAGAGACACTCTGACCAAGACAATTTGTAGAAGGAAAACATTTAATTGGAGGATTGCTTATGGTTTCAGATGCGTAGCTCATGATCCTCGTGTTAGGAAGCATATTAGCAAACAGACAGGCATGGCACTGGAGCAGCAAAGAGCTTAAGATCGTCTTAAGGCAGACAGAAAGCAAGACTGGTCCTAGTATGAGCTTTTGAAACCTAAAAGCCCACACTTAGTGACACACAACTCCTTCAACAAGGACTCATTCCTAATCTTTCCTAAACACTCTACTAGTGGAGAGTTGTAGGAAGAGACATTAGGACCTCCCTGCTAGCCATGCCCACTTTGGGTGTGGCTAGAGGCATGTAAGGAGTTGGTAATAAAAGGTGGTACAGGAGAGATGCATGCTTTCTTTTCGGCTTCCAGTCCTATAGTGAAATCTGCTGACTCACCTTGGCTGCCCGTTTTCTCTTGTAAGTAATTTCTACAACAAATAGTTACCTATACCCTCAACAAGTGTGCTGTTTATCATTACAGAGAGTAAAACATTCAAACATATAAACCTGTGGTGAACTATTCTAATGCAAACACTCTTCTAGGTCTGTGTCAGTTATTTTATCACAGCAACAGAAATGAAAGCAGGGCAGCCGGATACTCATTCAAGTTTTCCGCTTATTATCTTCTCCCAGCCTCCCATCTTGTTATTGGAATGCTAGGATTGCAGGTGTGAGCCACCACCATGTGGTCTTTTTTTGGATTCTGGGGACTTAAATTATCAGAATGTTCAGAAAGATCTTCAACCACTGAAGCATCTACTTGGCCTATGTGTATTGTTCTGCGAGATTCACAGAAGGTATGAACTAGCGAACTATATGTCCTAAGTGATCTTAGTTGTCACCAATGCTAGTGGGATGACTCATTAAAGGAGTATGGAAACATTCCAGCAGGACTTTAAACCCCTTGTACATGCCATCAACTTTGCAGCTCAGACTATCTCACCATCAGGCAGCAGAATCTTCTTGAAATTCTCTTCTGAGACCCATTGCTATAACTGTAGGTAAACTTTCATAGCTTCTTTCCTATCTAGAACACAATGTGGCTCAATACTGGACACGTACCACCCCTGAACTAGAGTGTATTATTATTCCTGGAAATTCTGTTTAAATTTAGTGATAAATATTACTTTAAGGTCTTTGGCCTGGACCCAAGAGACATTTGTTTTTATGGTATTGTTTAATTTCATTAATGCTTTGTGACAAACCAAGTAAGTATATGATAGAAGATATTGATAATAGAGAAACAGACAGATGAGATCATATTAGTAATTCTTATCTCAAAAATAAAGACCGAGAGCTTTTGCTCCACCTCTTCTCAATGATGTCTATATGTTTGTCCTTCTATAGCAAGAATTCAGGATACAAATTCTTTCTTGACTAATCATTGCATTATATAAAGTTCAAGCAGAGAAAGAGTAATATTATAACAGAGTCTAGAAACTTAAAAATCTTGCAAAGCATTCAGTAGCTTAGAATAACACAGAGTTGGGAAGGAAATAGAAGGGAAGAGAGGAGAAGGTAGAAGAGGAGAGTGCAGGGGAGGGGAAGGGAGGGGAGTTTTTAGCCCTTCCCATCTCAGCTCCTGTGTCTCTTGGGATTGCATTGTACTCACAGACACCTCAGAACAAGACCAATTTCAATACTTGTTTAGTACCACTTCAAGATATTCCTATGGATGATAGCATTCTTCTAGATTTGGAGCATTGGATTCTTAGACACATTATTTCATGTAACAGTGGTTACTCACAGAGTATAGTAGCGGTCACCTCCATTCTCGATGAATCCTCAACTGACCTCTTACGAGTTTACTGACACAAGCTTGAAATCCTGAAAGAACTTTAAATATTAGAACACTACTGAGCCTCCCTGGTGCAACTAGTTTAACCTGAACTAACATGTGCTATTTCCCTACATGCTATGCCAAAAAAAATAATTTAAGCAAAGGCAAGAAAAATGAGCTTTTAGATAGTATTCTGTGTATTTATATATTGTTAAGCTGTTCATGTATAAAGTTAGTAAAATGGCACATTTAGATGGAGTGAGGGGTATGGTCAAAATTTCAAAGCCACTAAATAACAAACAAAAAAATCATTACTTAATTTACATATGGGTCATAGATGAATAGCAATGGAAAAGTTGTGCCTGGTCTGAATTAAAGCCCTGTGAAGACGGATGTGGCAGCCACTCAAGCTTGCACATTCCTTAATTTCATTTATTAAGGCTTGCACAGAGTCAGTATAGCTAGAAGGCAAGACACAGGCTTTCAGAAACCACAAAGTGTAACAGCTGGTTCCAATTACCCTTATGACAGTGTGACTATATTCATAAACCTTCAGTTTGTGATAGAAAAATGAGTTCCTCATAAAAATTTAGGAAATGCTATGGTCTGTGCCTACATTTCTCTTCACTGTTAGCCTTCTAGTTATGTGCCATTGTATGTATAATGCAGTTGCAATAAGACAGGCTGGTTAAGCTGGCAGAACAGAAATTGTTTCAGTATTAAACGTATCATACAATCTCTTTACAAAAGCCCATTTCCTGGAACAAAGCATTTTCTAAGATCCATACAAGTTGAAGAGACTCATTTACCGAGGAAATCAAGCAACCTCATGTTAAGCATACAGTTATGCAGGTAATTTTTGTATCAACCACGTCAGACTAATGAGATTTGGCATGTATGACTTCAGTGACCTTTATCAAAATCAGAGGTTGTCTGTTAAATGCATCACAGTGAAGGAGAGATAACAAACTTTTGTGCTGAGTTAACCTTTGTCATGGCAATCTGAGGTTGAAAATTATGCCTTTACATTTTCTTTACTTGAAGTTCAAAGGTTTTAACACCTCAGTTGTTTCTGTTAATTTGAATTCTTAGCATTTTACACCAATGCATTTAAGGTCTGTTTATATTATCTGAAGTCACCACTAAGGAATTGTTATCACATTAAGAAGGCATTTGCAGATATTGGAACTCAAAACCTAACAGACAGGCCCTTCTAATGCATCTTTTGCTTTTTAAGTCAGAATACATTAACTTGTTCAACTTAGTAACATCCCTTAAGTCTTTCAGTTAGCAACAAAAAACAATCTAATCATCTTCTACCCAGGAGATGTTCTAATCATCCTATAAACTAAACAAAATGACAGTTGCCAAAGGAAAATCATGAGCAGCATTAAGAATAGAATGCCTGTTATATTTCAGAAATGAATCAGTGTTCATAACAACAGCATAGACTTGTATAGGTTAGAAATCCCATATTTGTAACATGTAATTTTTTTACAGTCAAGACAAACCAAGACTTTATTTATTGAAACAAAAACCTGTAAACTCTATTTTAATACTCAGTTAAGAATGACTAAGGAGTTTGTAATATTTTTAACATGTATATTTTTTAATGAACAAAAGCATTTAAATTAGGAGTCATGATATAAAATGTAGCTAGTTTTATCACCAAAAATGGTGGTAGGTAACTACTATTTAAAATAATTCCTGTTAATTATAATTTATTATTATTCAGAATCTGGTGAAAGAGGACTGTAATAATTAGACGTTCTTTCTAGACGCATTTTATTTACTATTAATTTGTAGCCCAGGGAGTGAAAATGAATTACTGGAAGGCAAATGCCTTCCCATATGCATGCTTTGGGCTGATGCTATTTTTACTTTCCATCAACATAATAGAACATATTAATAGGTTTTTTGTAGGAAAGCTAGCTAAGCTAGATGAATGAATATTCCTCAAAATCCTATTAGCTAAACCTTACTAGAACATTTCCTGACTTTCCACTATTGAAAATTGTCAGGTCTTTGAGAAGACTCAGTAGGTAAAGATGCTTGCTTCTAACTAAATACTTCAGATTGACCTCAGGGACCTACATTATGAAAGGGGATAACTGACACTTATAAGTTATCCTCTGTTTCTACAATTAGACATTGGAATGAATGTTCCATGCCCCAAAATGTATAGTTAAACCTAATTAGTTCTTTTTAAAAGAAAAGTGTTTAGAGACATGGGCATTAGCATGTTCTACGAGTTGTTTTGAAGAGTTTCAACCACTGAGATCTACCATATTTTGGCATTCTTGATGGGGGGATGTCCTTTCTGTATGCTGTGAATATATGTTTCTGTTATTGGTTGATGAATAAAGCTGTTTTGGCCAATGGACAGGCAGGATTTAGCCAGGCAGAAAATCCAAGCAGGGATACAGAAATATAGTAGGCAGAGTCAGTGGATGCCATGTAGCTGCCAAGGAAACAAGAAGCCTGGACATCACTGGAGATACACAGATTAATAGAAACGGGATAATAATTAAGAGGGAGATAGACAATAAGAAATCTGAGCCATCTGGCCAAACAATTTACAATTGATATAAGCCAGTATGTGTTTATTTGAGACTAAACAGCTGTGGTACTGGGTGGGGCAGAAACTTCCATTGGAATATATCTCTACAAATCCTTCTGTTGTCATGGTGATAATCCACTTGTGAGAGACAGTCACAATGCCAGTCACAGCCTGGAAGAATTTTCTGTACATTGCCCTTGTTTGTTGTATATTTGTGTAGCTTCAATAATTAATGGACAATCTAACCCAATGTAGATTTGACATTGTAAATTAACCACCTTCATCTCTTTAAACTTTCAGCCTTCCTAATCTCATACATAAATCAGAATTCCTTCTGCTGTATGACTTTAGGATCTACAAAACCAAAAATCTGGAAAAATCTTCAATCATCATGTGAATCTTTCATCATACCACAGCCTTGAAAACACTAATGATCTATTTAAAATTTACCATTGGAAAAAATACTTTGAGTCTGCAGAAAAACACCTAATATTTTATATTATATATCTGCAATAGGAGGATCCAACTTATATGTCAAGAATAATATTTAATATTCTTCTGGGAAGATGGTTTCAATTTATAAATCAAAATCTAAGTAAATAACAACCCTTCACTTGAAAAATTATAAATATCTGTCATACATTAATTTTTTCTATTTCAAAGTCAAATATTGATGATGGAGTAACTTGCACATTTATTTCTGCTGTTTTCAAATCTGCTTGTGCTTAGAAACCTCTATGATCAATAGGCATTGCAACAGGGCACTCAAGGTCTGTATGACAGAGGTTATTATGTTTTAATATCACTGGTGTTCTTAGACATATTTTGCTACAAAACACTTCGTTTCCTCTTAGTGTATACATTTTAATTGTTTAAATTACATTTATTTATTGCATGTGGTAGAGATGCACACGTGACATAGTGTGATGTGGAGGTCACAGGGTTGCTTGAAGGGACCAGCTTTATCCCTCTACCAAGTGGGTTCTGGGAAGCAAGTTATCATGGTTGCTAGCAAGTGCCTTTTCCCATCTAGCCATATCACCAGCCCCATCTGCCATATGTTTCCAATATGAGTTGAATTCTTTATGCCCCAAACCTTCAGAATATCTACAATTACCAGTGAGGTCACAAGGGAGAAGAATATCTTTTGAATGTCTTTTTTTCCTCTTGGATGTTAAAGACTCCCTTAGGCAACCCCAATCTCTTCTTTACATTTCTGGACCATGAGCATATCTTATTGGGACACAGAAGGCATTTCTACACTCACATATCTTATTGGGACACAGAAGGCATTTCTACACACACACACACACACACACACACACACACGCACGCACGCACGCACGCACGCCCACACACATGCACGCACGCGCACACACACACACACAGTAGGAAGTAGAAATTTAGACGGTCCATGATGCTTTTCACTGTGATCTTCGATGCCTGAAAGCAATGCATGTTTCATCCATCTTCCTTTGTGGACCTTTCAGTTCTAGCTGAGTCATTCACTGGATTTAGACTAGGCCATTTTTCATGGCAATACATTCTCTCTTCATGATATGCAGTGTTGGGATAGAACCTATTTGATATTCAGGCTCTTCTCCAGAATTCCTAGAATTCACAGAGTTAAGCATGACAGTCTGTGCTCCACTTTACAAAAACAACACGAGTGACAGCTTTGTGCAGAAATGGACATTTGCATGGATTAGAACTCTGGTCCTCTGATAACATATGCCAGAACCTACACTGTGTTTATTTATACCCTAATCTCCTTTATACATCTGGTCATGTAATTTTTTGTTGGGTGTATGTTGGAGGAAGAGGGTCGTAGGATACATGTGAAGGACACATGTGAGAAGAGCAGATAGAGTGAGCTGAGGTGGAAAAGCAGAACATTTGAACACACTTGGAGAATAATATTGTGCATTAATAACCCTGATACAGGAAAGTTGAATTGATAATTTTAAGCTCCAAGAAGATCCGTGTTTTGCAAACTTGATCTCAAAAATCAATGACTGTATCAACATTTCCTCATTGTAAAAAGAAAAAAATATGTCACATTCTAAGAAGTTTCTGTCTTCAGCATGGTTCTAATAGAAAGCCACACTGGGAAAACTTTGAAGAGGGAATTTCCCCCAGAATAAAAACAAAATCGCTTAATTGGAATTAACATGGTTCTGAGTAAATGTCAGAACAAAATGCCTTATTTTAATACATGAAAATATCCTTGAACCCAACCTGGGACATTAGGTTTGTCAGACTCTTTTTCCATTACCCTGAAGCCCACAGCTAGTTGTGATAATGAAGTTCTCAGAAGAAATGAAGATGGAATAATTATGCTTCAGTTAAATTTAAGACCATAATGAAAAACACTTTGGCTGGTTTGAATCTTGATATTTGACTTTTCCTCTGCATACAAGACCATGATCAAGTCCTTCAAACTCAAGAAATGAGAGACAGGTGAGTCACAGACACCAGATATTCTGAGAGTGGACTTATCTGTTTGCTCTAGGGAAACACTGTTTAGATGGTATAAGTGCCAACCCAGTCTGTTCAACTTCTGCTCCTTAGAGCTCTTTATAAATGAAAATGAGATAATTTCTTTTACTTAGAGTAAGTAGCTAATAGCAAACAGTATCAATGTGCTCCCTCGAGTTCTCACTTGTATATTAGATTTCATTCATATCTCTGTCTCATAGGATTTCCCATCATATATCTATGAAAGTATAAATGCAAAGTGATAGATAGCCTTTAACTATTTAAAACACAAAGAAGTAAGGCAACTTAATTCTTTACACTTAATCCAGTTATGAAGAATGTGTGCTTTATATCTTTATAACCCACAGATAATTTTAGTTTCATCTTTATCTGTGTACCTGTTCGTGGTTGTGCACATGTTGTGGTATGGATGCCCATGTACATGTGCCTGTGTATTGAGGCCAGGTGGTGTTGATGTCTTTGTCAGTCACTTCTCCACATTATTTTCTGAATCAGGGTCTCTCATGGAATCCAGAGTTCACCTATTTAGTCAGGTGTCACCCTGTTCTTCCTGCTCAGCTCTGGGGTCACAGGCTTGAATCATTGCCATGTCATAGTTTGTTCAGATCTGTGCTTGGAATCCAACCTCAGATCCTCACATTTGGCCAGCAAGAACTTTACTAACTGAACCATCTCCCAACCCTTTTTTAGGGTTCTTTCCTTGGGGCTACTCTACTCACTGATGCACAGAACTGATCTGCTAATGCATTAGCTCAATGGGATGGCTATAATAAATTGCTGCTAACTTAATAACGGGAAACAATGTGGACTCATTATTTCCTAAGTTCAGTGAGTCATGGGGATCGGTAAGCTTAGATATCACAACGTCAGAAATCTGGAGGGGTTCACTTGTCCATATCTAACCCAGCAGGCAAAAATAAACAGGGCTGGAAGCTCATTGTGAGAAACCACTTCCTGGTCTCTGCAGTTAATGCAAAATTCATCTCTGTGTAGCTGTGAGACTGTGTTGTGTGGCTTCAGCTCAACTAGAACTGTGATTTTTGCTGCATGGTCTCCTTTGTCTTTAAACACAGCAATAGTAGACAAGTCTTTTGCATGCTTATTTCCCACCACCTCTTGGCTGTGTCTGTCTTTTAACAATTCCCCTTCCCTCTTTTACTTCTATTTTTAAATCTCAGTGTGAAATTGGAGAAAGTAGAACTGGAGGAGATAATGAGATCCATGGTATGAAATATGACTTCCTTTGCATGACTTTTAAGGAATGCTTCCTACTTACAAAGACACTGTCATTTCCTCAGCTCCATGGCAGTTCTAGGTGATCTCTTCAACTTCATGTGTTTATTAGTGCATTGAGTTCCATAACCCATAAGTCCCCTTGGTCACACAAGGAACTGTGAGTGTTGCTGGCTGCCTATACCCACAGGTCTGTATCCCTGCGTCTTACCAAATTTGGCTGGACATGTTTTCATTTGTGCCAAGTACATGCAAATATTCTCCTTCTGTCTTTGTACTCTGAAGGACACAACTATTCACATATCATTTACATTGTGTGGGATTGTATTACTAGTCTATACGTTATTCGAAATTCACTGGAGGCTGTGTGGGGATAATATGCAAATCACCAGACAGTTTTAGAAGAGGTCCTTGAGCATTCACGTATTTTGGTGTCTGTGGTGGTTTCTAAAGCCAAGCCCCTGGGCATCCTAACACACAAATGTAGAACAGCAGAAATGAAAACCATGAGGCTCAAAATCTTGGCTAAAAGGCTAATCTTCATCTGTAGCCTTAATAGCATATTTGTCAGTACCACTTATGATTAAACTGTAAATCTCAAAGACAAACTGAGAAACCCAATAAGGTGTTCAAAGAAAGATGAAAGAACATCTGAAAGCAAAGACAGGTGTGTGTGTTTGTGTCATATGTGTGTTTTTATGTGTGTTATCAATGACATCGGGAAGGTAACCCTGTAGACAGCAACTTTAGATGCCTCCTCTGGTCACTCTTTGCCTTATTTTTTTCAAACAGGGTCTCTTACTGAACTTGACACTCATAGATTGCCTAGACTGGTTAGTCAGAAAGCCCCGGGATTCTCCTGTCTCTGCTTTCAGGCTTGGAACGTTAATTTTCACGTGGGTGCTGGATGTCCAAACTCTGACCATGTGTCCTTACAGCTGCCACTTTACCCACTGAGACATTTTGCTAGATCCAGGATTTCCTTTAATTGTTTTCCTGCCCAACTCAACTGCTTAAATGCCATAAGTTTTAGCCAGTGGTGTATGAATAGAAGAATGGGCCTCTTTTAATCATGTGCTACTGGTTAAACATCACTCTCATAAAAGCCTAACAGTCCTTTGAGAACGGGAAACTTGAGGAATGGGGATAGGTATCAGTGGGAGAGTACTCATCTAGCATGCCTTGGATTCAGTTGCTGTTACAGTGGGAAAAGATATGACTTCCTATACGCAGACCAAACTGAATCTGCTACCAATTAAAATCTATAAGCATAACCAGTAATCAATACTATGTTATCAATTGACCTTAGGAAATATTTTTAGACTTAGTACTAAGTTAATCATTATGAGAATTTATATTTTTATGTAATGAAATTTTATGTAAACTTTTTAAAGTTTCATTTCATTGAGAATGCATATATAAAATGTATTTACATATATTGACTATATATAAAATCTAGATTTTAAATATTGATATTGGCATTGTGTTGCTCATCCTTTAATATTTGACATACTTATTTATTTTTTAAGATATTATTTTTAAGATATTTATTTTTTAAGATATTAGATTATCTCTAAATGTGGAATAAGAATTTTTTTGTGTGTGTGTCTTTTAAATGTAATCAGACAACATCATCACCAGTGACATAAGATAGAAGATTTGGTACATCTTAATGGAATAGTGAGCATTTTTGTGGTTTACATACTTCAGCAAATGTCATTATTTTAAACACAACCATGTATTACACCAGTTCATTCTGTTTGTTTTCTATTGAGTGTTTCATTTTTGACTAGGATTCTGGGACTAGGGACAAGAGTAGATGCTTTCCTTGGGGAATTTTATATAAATATCTGCTCTAAGCTAAAAATAGTAATGTATCCCAAAGGAAGTAGACTAGTCAGGCTTCAAAATGACTAAATTTAACAATTTGAGTTCCAGCCTGATTTTCAAATAACTCTGTTAATAGAGAAAAGATGTGTTTAATTTTCCCCATTAATCTACACAATATACTGGAAAGAATGAGATAATGTCTCCTAAGAAAATCTTTTGATTTATTATGGAAAAACTCACATAAAGCTGCTATTATGGTGTTGTTTTAATTTTAGTTTAAATGAAATGAATGCCCCAAAATTGTGCCTCTGCTTGCCTGCAACTAATAACTCTTACCTCTGCTCTGTTTATCACTCTCTCCAACTCCCACCCAATAAAACTTAAGGAGGAATCTCTAACCTAGTAAAACAGAGTAAACTAAAGAAGACTTTTCTTATTAATTCAGTTATTTATATATCAAACATTTATTCTACAACTGAAGTACTAAAAGACTTTGTGTTTTTTAACTGTGTAGAGGATTAAGCCAATGTTTCTGAATTGTATCTTAACTCTCAGAGGTTTCTCATCAGTTACATATGATATCAAGCATGGACTGCTGTCCTGGAGGAAACACACTTCCAGGAAAAAGAGGAAGAGGAGTCTTCCCCTTTCTCCTCTCCTCCCCTCTTCATACTTTTTCTATCTTTTTCCAATTAACTTATCATTAATAATAATTATTATTATATAGGGTGGGAGAGTGCGGGAGGAGGGGAGGGAGAGGAAACTGGGATTGACACGTGAAACAAGCTATTTAAAATTAAAGTAAGAAAATTAAAAAATAAAAATATTAATTTTATAAAAGTAATTTCATAATAATTTTGTATTCACAAAAATGTAAATAACAGTTATAGTTCTGTATATTTTATACCCAGTTTCTCTTACTAATCATTTACACTAGTATGTTCAACCTATACCAATAAATGAATGTTGATACACTGCTGATGTTCACATTTGAGATGTACATAGTTTTCACGTAGTGTGATTTTCTTCTTCAAGATATTCAAGATATCACCTCATTTTTAGTCACCTGATCTTCAATGGCTCTTTTTGTCTGGGACAGCTCCTGCAAGCTTCAGTAGCAAATCCATAAACTTAAGGTCCCACTTTTGTGAGACCATATCAAGAACTGTATTTTAATTCCTTGTGGTTTGTGAGTATCTGTATCACGACTTTGTCATATTTCCTCACCATGAATCTTCTCTCGTCTTTCCTACACTATATACTTTAGAAAGAAGTCACTGTCAGGGTCCCACATTTAACTGGGACTTCTGTCCCACCTCCTCAGCATTTGGAATTCTACAAGGGAAATTGATTTATTCCCCATCTTTTTATGTACTCAGTTATTTCTTTATATTAGTGTGAATCTGTAATTATTTGCATTGTGCTTCACATTTCATTTCTGTATTCATTAATTAATTGTCTTCTTTCTATTATTTTGGCTTTGGGACATCTTTCACTTGACATCGATTTGGTACCTTGGTGGGAGCTTTGTTATTGGAGACCTTCCTTACTTTGGGGTATTAGAAGTGTTTTAACCTAATTTTTCCCCAGCCCTACACTCACCTGCATCTTCCAGCAGCCCAGGTTTATGTTACTGGGGGCTGATGCCAAAATTCAAGGTCTGGATCCTAGGTGCTCTTGGATACTTTTGAAATTCAACTTCATCTTATATCCTGGAACTCTTTGAACCATCACTGTATGTACATCTTTACTATAGTTCAAGAGGTTCCCTCAGATGGGTTTATATATGTCCATTCCAGCATTGTATGCAGGTCCATAGGTGTGATGTTTGTTTAGTATCTCACAACAGGCTTGACATGGATATGTGCTGACATAAAATATATATCCGATCTCAAATTCAGCATTTTCCCTTTCTTCTCCACAGCCTTGGTTACAACACTAAATATGATTGGAAGAATGAAGGACTTCCTCATGTCAGTGATCCCTGGGAACTTCTGGTATCAGCAGATACAAGAATATTCACAGCTTTGCTGGGGAACCCATAACAAAATGTTTTACTAGGCCACAATCTGTACCATTTCTTTTATTGAATGGAAGCTATTTGAGCATTTACTACATGCCAAAATGTATCATAAGCATTTAAAAGTGGTGTTGAACACAATGGAAAATGCAATACGCATTACAGAATCCCTCCTGCAAGGACTAACAGCAAATAGGTGAACAACAGCTGTAGTGGCAGCAACAATAAAAGTTTGAGAAGCTTTAGGCAGCCAGAGACACCACAGAAATATTAAAATCAATTAGGCATTTAACTTTTTCTGGGTTTACACTCAATTGACAAGATTTGACCAAATATAGATTTTGTAGAATAAAATTATGGAAAATAAGAAGGCCAAAGAGAAATCCCTTAATGTTGAAGCCAGTTTGGTGGGCCCAGAGACAGCTAACCCAAACTGACTCCAGACTGACAGCCTGGGAACCCGCAGAAGAACAAACTAAGCCCACTGAATGTGGATAACAGTTGGTTGGCTTGGCCAGTTTATGGGGCCGCTGGCATTGGAGCCAGTATTTATCTCTAGTTTATGAATCTCTATTTACCTCTAGTGCATGACTTTTCAAACCTATTCCCTATGGAGGGATACCTTGCTCAGCCTGAATGCAGTGGAGAGGGCCTTGGTTCTGCCCCACATGGTGTGGCAGACTTTGTTGATTCCCTAGGGGAGGCCTAGCCCTCTCTAAGGAGTAGAAGAGGGATTGGGTGGGAAGAGAGTGGGGGAAGTGAGAGGAAGGAGGGAGGGAGAACTGGGATTGATATGTAAAATAAGCTTGTTTTCTTAAAAAAGCTTGGTGGGTTATGGGAATAGAGTGAACATAGGGGGATCAGAGAGATACAGAAATGTGAAATTCTCAAAATTGAGGCATTGATGTTAAGCTGATACAGCATTATATGCAGCCTCCCACCCTGGCATTTCTGGAAAGATTAAAGACTTCTTTGAGAAGCCTGTGTTGGTTTAAGCTGATTGCTGCATAGTGAGGCAATTACTAAGAGCAAATTATAATGCCGACTTTTCTTTTTTTACAATTTATCTAGCACTAATGACCTGCCAGGTACACTCAAAATGGCTTTACATATATCATTTCAGGCATTACTTGAACTAATACAATGAGGTGGGTATTAATTGTTTCCATCCATATTATAGGCAATTGAGGTTCAAATAGTTTAAAAAGACAAAGGAAGACAGCCTAGGTGGTCAGTACTCAAGCCAGCAGTTCAGCCATTGCCTGTGTTGAACATAAAACACGCATAGATACATGATATCATGCGTAGAGATTATTCATTAAGTGAGACTGAAGAAATAATACTTGTAGTTTTGATATCAAGGTACACCTAACATGCTTTGGCCAATGGCACTCAAGAACATTTTAATTTGTCCTCACTTAGAATTAAGTTTTCTTATATATAAAGGAAAGAGGTTATTTTCCTTTCAGAAATAATTGACTTTTAAGAGAATTGGAGAGAAAAAAACATCCTTTGGAGGATAGCCTTCTTCTCCAATTGTTTCTTAGCTTGGAAAAGGGAAAAGTAAGTAACAGCTTAAAAACAAACAAACAAACAAACAAACAAATTAACATATGCCTTTCTAGCAGAATTCAGAGCTAACTAAAATTCAGGAGCCAGAAGAGGGTAACTACAAAACCTATGATGGCCTTGTAAATAGAAATTGGATTACTGGGTTTTCCTTGAAAAGGTAACCTCTACTCAGTATCTGTTATTTGTTCTTAGGACCAATAAAGAAAAAGAAATAGCCGGGCAGTGGTGGCGCACGCCTTTAATCCCAGCACTCGGGAGGCAGAGGCAGGCAGATCTCTGTGAGTTCGAGGCCAGGCTAGACCGACAGGCTCCAAAACAATACAGAGAAACCCTGTCTCGTAAAACCAAAAAAAAAAAAGAAAAAAAAGAAAAAAAAAAGAAATAGCCTAGTTTGTAACAGGAGTTTCAAACTGCTTTCTTTCTTCACTCAAACAAAATAATGATAGCCAAAAAATGTTTCAATTGCCATTATGAAATAAAGTAAGGTGTCTTATGTATAAGAACACATTCAATCTAAGAAAAGAAAAATGTATAGACGTCTGTAGACTTTTACTAATACACCAGATCACCAGATTTTCTTTTCATTATATGTGTACACAGTTACTTCTAAGATTATGAATGTAAACAGATCAATAAAAGTAAAGAATAAAATTAAAATTCCACCGAAAAAATATTTCTCTACTTGCGCTGTCTTCATATTTTATTCAATAAACCTTTGAAAGTATTAAGGTATGTATAATCATAGGGCAGCCGAATCTACAGATATTCTGCTTGATTATGACTTGCTAATATTTTCAGTCAAAGTAGAGAGCCTAAGGCTTTCAACAGCCCTCCATTTCCTTTGCACTGGAGTTGGAGTTTAATGTTACTTATTGACCATTTCCAAAAACACTGTAATAATTTTTGGCTTAGGAGATATGCTTTTTTTAGAATGGTATTTGACATTTCAATCCAATACATTTTATTTAAGTTTGAATTCTGTATTTCCTATAGTTATCCTTCAAGAAGGATCCATATCTTGTGTCTCAAAAGTGCAACATATAAACAAACTTATAATCTACATGATTTCCACAACATTTCTAACTATGGTGATTTAGGGGAATTACCCCTCCCATATGTAAAAGAAAAAACATATATAGTCCAATATTAGATATATAATTTTTAAAATTTAGTTACATGTTGCCACATTCTTTGTGTACTCTATAGACACACAAACACACACACTGTATAAATTTTCACAAAGTAAATGTACTTAAATGTGAACAATTTTTATTGAGATTGAGATGTAGCTTAGCTGCAGAACTCTTGTCTAGCATTCATGAGGTCTTGGGGTCAATCTCCAACACTGAATAACCCGGACATGGTGGCACTTTTTTATATCAGCACTGGGCTTGGTGGTACACATGTGTTATTGAAGCGCTTGCAAGGTTCAGGGCAGGTTGATTGTATGTTCAAGACCATCTTCATCTATATGGTGAGTTTAAGGCCAGTCTTGGCTACAGTAGGCTCATAATTTATTTAACATGTGTAATAACTTTTTTATTTATACATGTTTTCTGTGTGTGTGTGTGTGTAAATACAAGCATGTGCTTGCCGGTGTGTGTTCATTAAAAAAAACTTTGGGGAGTTGTTTCTTGACTTCTGCATTGTTAAAACAGATTCATCTGCCTCTGCTCTGCACTGTGAGCTGTTGGCTCACTAGCCCAGAATCTTCCAAGGAATTTCCATGTCTCCACCTAAGCTTTTCACATTAAGGATGCTGAAAATAAGGATGCTTGCTGTGGCACAGCTTCCAGAGATGATCTCCTATCCTCAGACTTGCCTGGTTCGAACGTCTACTGGCTGAACATGATACATAATACATAATAATACATACATGAGCATGAACTTTAAAAGATTTTGTTTTTTATTATGTGTATTGAAGGATCTGAGTGTAAGTTTGTACTTATGAAACCTGGTGCCACAGTGGTCAGAAGAAGGTGTTGAATCCCCTGGAGTGGGAGTTAGGGTTGGTTGCAAGCTTCCTGATTTGGGTGATGGGAACCAAATCCAGCCCTTTGGAGGAACAGTAAGTACACTTAACCACGGAGCCATGTATCCCCAGCCACACACAGGATTACTCTTTAAGTATTAACAACACACCACCACCACCCAAAAAAACTTTGCCACTGGCATAAGGAACTGATGTTAATGGAAATAGCTTCACATTGGGCGCTATAGGCCTGAGAGAGAAAACAACCCACTTTAACATAAAAATGGTTGGTTGCAATCAAATAAGAATACTAAAAAGGGATACCGGAAGAGTCTCTGTTAATAGTACTCATTGATCTGTAAAAGAAATCTGTTGTGATTTTCATTTCATTTATACTCTCATGTAAATATTTTAGAGATGTCTACATTATGCTTAAGTTCTAGGGCGGTCCAAAGAAAAATAAGCAATGAGACAGAATGTAACTAAACAGAAAGCAATCTCTTCTATATTAAGAAGTGGTCTCTCGTGTGTGATTACACCAAAGAATCCTGTATGCTTTAGCATTTACATTAGTTGTACAACTGGAAAGTTTTGGAATTTCCAAGATTCAATCCCAAGAAGGAACCGAGTGCAATGATGAGCTGAGTTGATACTGTATGGGAAAGGAAGCAGACACCCAGACATGGGCTCCCATGGGAAAGACCTTGATCTAACCCCATCAAAAGAGGCTGTGGTGCCAGCAGTGGTCTGTGAAGTTTTGTGTACACAGTGGATCCACATTCCAAACAATCATTTTAAAAGCCCTGGTATTTGTCAGAATGGGACACAGACAAGGGAAATTATATAAATGCATGATAATGATATCTTGGCTCTTTTAGCATTTTGTACTCAGGACAGAGTTATAATATTTCATTGCCATATTTGCTTTTCTACAGTTTAGTGTGTGGTGTGTGTGTGTGTGTGTGTGTGTGTGTGTAAGTATGTGGATGCCAGAGATTGACATAGGATATCTCTGTCAATCAATCTCTATCATATTTTTGAGACTGGGTTTCTCACTTAATCTGAAGGTTATTAATTCAGCTAGAGTTGTTGGCAAGTAAGCTGTGAGGATCCTCCTGTCTCTATCTGAGATTATGATTTTTTTAAAAAACTTAATGCTGGGAATCAGATTCCTGTTCTCATGGTAAGATGGCAAATATGTTACCAACTGAACCATCTATCCAGCCCCCCTTCTTTCTTTAACAAGATTTTAAAAGAAGACTAATGAACTCAATTGATTATAGGTTGTAATAAACTGAAGTGGGCATGAGCCTAGACTTCAGAGTACTTGGAGTCTAAAGGAAAAAAAGCTATGTAGTGGGGAGAGGAAACATTTTCTTTAATGTTAAAACCACTTGTAGGTAATTTATGCTCTGACAAATGGCATCCCCCCCATTGCCAATGCAAGCAGTCCTTGTTAAACTAATGGGGAGAGTTCAGCAGGAAGGGGAGGGAGACAAGAAAAGGTTAATAGAATCACTGGGCATTGGTGGCACATGCCATTAATCCCAGGCCTTGGGAGGCAGAGACAGGTGGATCTCTGTGAGTTCAAGGCCACCCTGGTCTCCAGAGCCAGCTCCAGGACAGCTTCCAAAGCAATACAGAGAAACCCTGCCTTGAAAAAAAAAGAAAAGAAAAGCTTAATGGAGATGAATATGATTTAAAAAGTACTATATACCACATATGAAATTTGATGTGAAGGCATTTTCCTTATATACAGCTATTTCTTTACATCTGGTCAAACATATAGACCATTATAATTTAAACATAATAAACTCTCTGGAATACTGTATTTTTCATGTGCATCTTGATTGTTTAAAATTAAGACTTCTGAAATATTAAAGATGATCAAATATTAACACAGTGTTGGCATCTACTCTGCAGTTTCCAAGGCACCAAATAAAGCACATGTTTGCTTAATACTCTAGACTTCATCTCACCACAGAGAGCTGCATTAACTTCCTGCTCGCATTTAAACACCATTAAGGTGCAGCTTGGAATCTGTAAAGCTTTATTGTCTGAGTCCTGCTTACCTGAGGGACCACTTACCTGCATTCCTCAGAGAAGCCTGGGGAGCAGTTTTGCTGACAGCTGCTTGGAGGGGGTGGCATGGTGCAAGCATGCAAGGCAAGCTTCTTGGGTCCTGGGACTTCTGTCATCTGTCCTCACCCCCAGTCCATGTTATGCTTTGTGAAATACAGACCTGACGCTTAAATAATATTTGCAAACAAAGAAACAGTTTCTGTTCACCCTGGGTTTTTATAAATGGTGTGGAAATATTCTTTCTTGTGCATCTATAATTGCTGGCATGCAATGTCTTTTAAGTGATATTTGTAGAGATACTGGTAAATGACTTGAGTAGTTTTAGATTAAATAACTTATACATAACACAAAATGCTGAAATGTAGAATTTCAATATAAACAATCCTCATCAGTCCTATGAAAATTAAGGTATATTGTTAATTATCATATTCAAAGTGATGATTTACTGAGAATGGGCTTCAAGTAACATTTTGAAATAAAATAATATAAGTAACCCTAATGAGAAGGTATGTTTTTGCAATAATTTTCCTTCAGTACATTACAAGATTTACACAGGCCAAACTATCTTACATTAGACATAGGATTCTAGAATTATTGGTAAATATTATGTTATTTTGTTTGATGCAATTGCCCAAAGCATCTTTTTCAACTTTACAAACAAGAAAAAAATCAATACTTTATTTTCAAAGACACATAGAATTAGTCTAATTTCTAAATATTAGATTTGTTTACTTAAAATCATTTGGTTTCTCTTGATCATATATAAAGGGATAGAGACACAAAACATCATCTTGAGTCTGAGGTTTAAAAACATTACTTCAGGTTAAAATTTTATATCAATACATAGGCATATTTACATATGCCCTTTATACAGATGTATCAATTACCTGTAATGAACTGCAATGCTTTTTCTATATTTTCTAGAATTCCTAGAAATTTTTTAGTGTATGTCTGAATTATACTACAGCCTTCTAAATCATATTTTAATTAATTTCTTTAATTAATTTGTTAATTAATTTGCATTCTGGTATCATTTTCTTGCCTTAAGCAAGTATTTTCAAGTGAAGTGTCACCTTAATGTTTCATGACTATAGAGAGTCTCAGTTTGGGTTCTATAGAAAGATTTACCTCCCCACCTAATTACCTTCAGCATCTCCTCTATCTCCACTGAACACAATCAATTTACTTCACTCCCATGGCTATTGCTCACAGCACAGTGAAGCATGACAGAGTGAAATGAAACATCAGGAACGCAATGTAAGGAGGTCAGACAAATAAAGAATACAAATGAGAGCGGGCTACACAGATACTGTGTGATGCTGTTCCTGTTTTAGCTTTTCTGCTTAATACATGACTGACCCTCATGAAAATTATTCAATTCCATTTTAAACTTGACTATGTGTTTCTAATGCAGCTTCACATACAGATGAGGGAAAATATTTTTGTCTCAGGGAAAATACTTGTATGGCTCAGAAGTTGGATACATGAGATCATAATGGCTGGCTGAAGGCTGAGGGAGATTCTGATGTCCCCATACCCACGCACTTCTTCCCAACAGACTGGGTTGTGGAGTTGTCAAGAATTGTTGAGCCTTGAACCTTAAGCTATACACCAAAAATTAAGGGAGTCACCCCAAAGTTCTACGTATCAAGAAGATATGGTTGCCAAGTTTGATAGGAAGGACTATTTGATTGCTTTACATGTAAATTATAAGTAAGACAAAGATGGAAAAGCAAACATCAGGCAGGGATTCCTCTTTTTAAGAGTCAAATAATGGCCAAGTGAACTGCGGTAGTGAAAACAATGGCCTCTCTATTTCATTTAAATTACTCTCCCCATCTTCACTTCACTGAGGTGGAAGGTGACATGTAGAGGGGTTCAACTAACTCTTTCCCAGTTGTGCAGGCAACAGAAGGCAGAGCCAAGACTTGCATATAGGGAATCCTATCTTCCTAAGAGTAGAAACAGTGATACATCACAAGAGAAGTGTATTAAGTGAATTAGAGATAGGATTGGTAGTATTTGGCCCCTAACCATGAGCTAGAAACAGGTTTGTAGATTTATCACTTACCAGTATTTATTGTGCAGCTAAGGCTACAGCAAACAAAGAAAGCATACAGAAAGAGCTGCATTTGACAATGGCACACTACTGCAAAACCCCAAGATGTAATGATAGATGGAGAAAGATGCGACCCTGAAGATAACTACACAGGCTCAGTAATGCCCGCCGGAAACAGGGTTTTCAAGAACAGTGGTACCAAGCGCCCACTGACGACAGAAAGAAAGTGAGAGGATGCTGAAAACAGCCTTTTCCTTTTGACTGAATAACCAGAAAGCTGGTGACATAGAAAAGAGGAACTTCTGAGTGGCAGTTGAGTCTTTATTTAACTAAACTTCATTAGATAGGCCTGTAGGCTTGCAACTACATGCTATGATGTACCTTGTAGGGAGCAGACGGCTAGAAAAGGATCGAGGGTGTAACAGAATCTTTCGAGCCTGTGATGAAAATAGGTATGTCCTACAAACACCAACTATGGTGTTTATGGAGGAAATAAGACAATGGGAAATCCTTTCAGAGAGGAGTCATGTGGAATTCCCAGTCAGGAGAAGATGGCTGCCAGAAGGGCAGGGCACTAGAGCGACTGAACTAACTGGGTCACACATTGTTATCTTCTCTTGATGTGTCACTTTACTGAGATCAACAATTAACAAATGGGACCTTCTGAAACTAAAAAGCTTTTGTAAGGCAAAGGACACAATCAAAAAGACAAAAAGGCAGGCCACAGAATGGGAAAAGATATTCACTAACCCTACATCTGACAGAGGGCTAATCTCCAAAATTTACAAAGAACTCAAGAAACAAGTCTCCAAAACACCAAAGGATCCACTTGAAAGGTGGGGTACAGAGCTAAATAGAGAATTCTCAGTAGAGGAGGCTAAAATGGCCAAGAGACACTTAAGAAAGTGCTCAACATCCTTAGCCATCAGGGAAATGCAAATCAAAACAACTCTGAGATACCATCTTACTCCTGTCAGAATGGCTAGAATCAAAAACACCGAAGACAATTTATGCTGGAGAGGATGTGGAGAGAGAGGATCACTCCTCCATTGCTGGTGGGAATGCCGACTCATACAGCCTCTTTGGAAATCAGTATGGAGATTCCTCAGGAAAATGGGAATTAATCTACCACTAGACCCAGCAATTCCACTCTTAGGCATTTATCCAAATGAGGCAGGTTCATACAACAAGGGCATCTGCTCCACTATGTTCATAGCAGCATTGTTTGTAATAGCCAGAACCTGGAAGCAACCTAGATGCCCCTCAACTGAAGAGTGGATAGAGAAAATGTGGTACATTTACACAATGGAGTATTACTCAGCAGAAAAAAACAATGGAATCTTGAAATTCGCAGGGAAATGGATAGCACTGGAAGAAACCATCCTGAGTGAGGTAACCCAGTCGCAAAAAGACAAACATGGTATGTACTCACTCATATATGGATTTTAAATATGGATCAGGATAGTGCCAGTCTGCACTTCCACAGATAGAGAGTCTGGGAAACAGGAAAGAACCTAAAAGATATGCATATATGCATAGTACCCAAGAGAAGAGGATGGAGACAAGATCCTCTGAATGGATGGGGAACAGGGCGAGGGGGGGTAGTGGGACCTGGGAAGAGTAGAGGGGGTAAAGAGGAAGGGAGTTGGTCATGGGGGAACAGGAAGTTGAGGGGGTGGGGGTAAAATAGGGGGAAGAGGGAATCATAGGATCGAAGACAGATCAGGCACCAGAGTGACCTCGAGTGATCTAAAGGTATAACATCAATTGGCAAGCTAAGCAATAGTGGAAGGACCACCTCGAATGCCCATTCCTGATAATGAACTTGATGTCTATAACTATCCGGGAGCCTTCATCCTGGGACTGATGGAAGCAGAGGCAAACACACAACTAAGCACTGAACTGAACCCAAGGAACCCAGTGACAGAGAGAGAGGAGTGATGAGCAAATTGGCAAGGAATGGGCTGGCAAAACCAGCAGAGACGGCTGATCTGAACAGGGGAGTGCTCTTGGACCCCAGACCGACAGTGGGGAGGCCAGAATGGGACTGATCTGGACCCCCCAAATGTGAGTGTCAGTGAGAAGGCCTGGGCAACCTATGGGGCTCTGAGCTGTGGATCAGTGTCTATCCCTGGTATACAATCTGTCTTCATGTGCCTATGGCACAAAGAGAGATGCTCTCTCAGCCTGGACTCTTAGGGGAGTGCCTTGACCCTACCAAGAGTGAAATGATAGACTCTAGACATCCCCTATGTGGAGGGATTTGGCAATAGGGTGGGAGGGAGGGTGGAAGGGGAGTGCGGGAGGAGGGGAGGGAGAGGGAACTGGGATTGACATGTGAAACAAGAAGAAAGCGCTTGTTTCTTCCCAGCGTTTCCAAGCAAAGTCTATACCAGCTATTTTCTCTGTGAGCTAGCAGCCCTGATTTTCAACTATGTGGACATAGCAGACACTCATGTGTGATTATCTGAGGGATATGAATATGAGAATTAAGGGTGAGGTGCCGGGTTTCCTAACAAGCCCTTTAAGAGTAATAATTCCTCATTATTTGAAGTCTCTTTTCAGAGTTCTGATGGATTGAGCCACGCTGTTTTCTGAGTACTCAAATTCTGTATGTAGCTTTATGACAGGAAGTCGGCCTTCAGAGTAGGAATGTATGTAAACAAAGAAATGTGGCTCACAGCTAAGTTCCTCTAAATCAAATCCTGAAGGATTCCCACCCCCATTCTGAGTTTCTTTCTGTGTCTTGATTATTTTCAGATGGTTCCTGTAAAGCAGAGAAGAAACCCAATAGTTAACCTCCCTAAAACTCCCAAGGCATTCTCAGGCAGCTTTGAGTGTGGACCAGCTAAACCAAACACAGAGAAGGAAGTAAGAAATCTAATGCCGTCCTGCTGCACAACGTACCAAGTGTATTTTCTCCCTCGGGAATCAAACTTCAAGAGTGAACTTTTAAAAAAGAGACGGAAAACTCGAGTACTACAACTGCCTGGAATCATCACTGTAAACACAAAGGGTTAGAAGCTATGTCTGTTTGGTCCTTTGACATTATTATACAACAGCATGCCTGCTGAGCTTCAGAACCTATTGTCCTGCCAGCCGTACAGAACTCTGCCTTTCTCCACTGTAAAAATGCTAAGATGCCAAGGGCTACAAATTGTCTTACATAAAGTCATGGGAACATTATAGGTCATGATAGATAAAGAAAAATACAAAGACATTTTTGTCAGTCTGAGAACCTCAACCTTCATGGGTGAAAGCAAAAATGTCCCAGATACTTGCAAGGCTGTCTAATACAGAGATCCCAGTCCTCCTGGAAATTGTGTTTCTTTGTTTTACCTAAGATAAATATTGTAGCAGTGGGGGTGGGGCGGGGGTATCCAAAAAGGCAAGACTTCTGTTGTATTCCTGATGTTCTGCTTATTGACCTGTCTTCTTCTAATAGAAGAACAGAGAAATAAAATGCAGGCAAGCATGTTAGAGAAGCCTGGTAGAAGAGACTGGGGCAAAGACTGACATGACATATTTCACCATCCAAGTTTCCACTCCCTAAGTAGTTTAAGTGATGGATCCTAGACATTCCTACTGCTCTGTAGAATTGGTCTAGAGAAAGATGAAATTGAAATGTGTATTTCTATAGAGACTGGACAAAAGAAGGTCTTTTTCAAGGAGTGTGGGGAGGGATTGAATTTGAAAGTTGGTGAATGGCTTGCTGAATAAGCTACTTATGTCATTGCTGTCATTATGTGACAAAAGTAACAGGAAGGGCTGATTTTGGTACGCAGTTCAAGAGCACAGCTGCATGGGGAATGCACGGCTGCTGAAGCATGAGGTAGCTGGTTACAATGCAGTCATCATCCCTTAATCTGTGATAACTGTAGGTTCTCAACTCCCTGTCTCCTTTTTCTTCAGTACAGAGCCCATTCCATGGATTAGTGCTTCCCACATTTTGGGTGGATTCTTGCTCCGCATCCTTGTGGATGTACAGATTAAAATATGTGTGACTAGAATAGATATAGGTTAATTTTATTCATGGGAAGTCACAAGTTCCAGCTCCAAGAATCAACCCCAGGTGCTCTCCATGACCCCTCCGGAACCAAGAGAGAGCAAACCTGTCCCAGTCCCCAGACCAAATCCCATAGGCTCACGGACGCACCTGTGACCATGCCCAAAGGGGCCTGGTCAGCACCACAGGTGAGTCTGGTAGATCTCTCACTACCATCTAGGAAAATCCTGAACCTCCACACCTAGAGGCTTGCTTACAAGATAACTCTAAATCTTACCACTTTATAATCACCATTAACCACAGCTCCAGTCAGTTCTGGGGACTGCAGGGAAAGCAAAGGGAGAGTCTACAAGAAGGACACATTGTAAATTGCTGTTTAGATGTCTCCATGCTGACCCTGGTAAGGAAGAATTGGGACTGGACATGTGGTGGTGGATGGGAGGTAGGGGGCTGTAAGCACTGGCAGAGAGACAAGAATCTATGCTTCCTAGATTTTCCTCCACCAGTGTCTGAGAAAGTAGCTCCACAAAGAGGGAATGGGAAGAAGTTACATCAAACCCATCCCCCCATCCTGCAGCTATGAGAACTTAACTAGCAGACAGGAAAGATCATTAGACTGTAATGTAAAGTTTCAAATCAAACAATATGAGTCTGGTAAACTCATTTCAGAATGGACAACTGGCAGTGAATGAAAAACACTGGAGTTGGACCTCGTAGCCCTGGCTGTAATGGAACTCACTGTGTAGATCTATGTAGATATGCTTGTCTTTGTCTCCTGAGTGCTGGGATTAAAGCCATGTACCACCAGGCCCAGCCTAGCCAATATTTATTTTTTTAAATGTCTTTATTGAATATTTGGGGTTTCACATCATGACCCCCAATTCTGTTCACCTCCTCCCCCAATTTCTCTCACCTTTCACATCTAGTTGTGATCCCCTATTAAAGAAAACAAAACAAAGTAAGCAACAAAACAAGCAAAAGCAAGAACAGAAAACCCCCAATAAGCCAAACCAGAACAAACACCACACCAGGAACAGAAAAATCTCTGTTTCTCCTTCTCTCCTGCCTCTCCATCACCTCTTCATCCATACATACTGATTAGACAACACATTTTAATCAACGTTGCTTTTATTTACTCAGCGTTGTACTCAAATATAACCTAGATATAGATTATTTCTGAAAAAAACAGCTTCATGTTTCCAATTCAGGAAACTCATGTCGTGTCAACTTAATTTTGGGGTGTCCAATATGACTAAATTATTATGAAATCAAATTTTACATTTAATATTTATTGACATTGAGCCTTGTGAGCTTTTATTTTCTCTTTTGATTGCTTATTTTTGAGATTTTAAATTAGCATTTCTCCCTTCGCTTTTCTCATTTCAACCCCACCATCCCTCGTATGCACGTTCGTACTCAGCTTCAAATTAATGGTCTCTTTTTTTGTTAATTGTTATTGCCTCCACATCCTATATGGCATGGCATTCTGAGATCTTATTCTCAAGATGTTAATGTATTTCTATGTTTTTATATTCACCTAATTGTTTTGGAAAAAATAAATGTGTATTTCCTGCTGTTGACAAATCAAAAATTACCAAAGTCATTGGTTTATTGACCTCCATGACCTCCCACTACAACAAATGTTTTTCTATTTGTCTACTCATGGGATCCTTGGGTCTGTTAATGTATGAACACACTCTGTCTCTGTAGATCTTATATATAGATACATAATTGTAATTCCAGCTCTCAGACAAATGGTAATTTTGGTACAATGCTAGGGGCCAGAGTATGTGGTATCCTACATCCAGACCACAGTGAACAGTGACCTCACCAAGAGTTTGGTCCTATTAGTACTGTAAGACTAGGATATGTTGTTTCCTTATTGAGAAGAGGCCTGTGTTGGTCAGGATTCTGTCACTCTAACAAAATACATGAGGGCAAAGTGCAGAAGAGTAACTTAGTTTCACTCAGGGTTTCAAAGAATTGAGTGCATGCTATGCTTCCCCTGTGATGTGGGTTTATGGTCATACAAAAGATCTTAGTATACAAGGAATGGAGGAACAGAACTCTTGGTTTGTGGTGGAGGGGAATCTAGAAAAAATCATAAGTCACCTCCACAGTGACCTAACTCCTCCATCTCTGGATAACACATGTGGCTGTGAACCCTGTCCTTGATCCCAGGGTCTACTTGCTTCTCAATGCCCCCATCTCATTCAACCCAGGAGCAACCATGAGCCATTCCAGAGACAAGTGCTAAAAAGTCACTGCTCTGTGTATCTTTTGCTCTTTAGAAGGCATTTTAAAGACAATTAGAATGTTTAGGATTGAATATTGACCTGTAAGGTCTTAGGACAGACCCAGCGGGTGAGAAGACTGTCAGACATCTGGGTTACCAGAGTACTGCCTAAGGATACAGGACAGAAGATCATAGACTTGATGTTTGTTCTGATTAAAATGAAAAGAAAAAGACTGTACAAATTAACTTTTTCGTTAAATTAATTTGAATGGAAAAATAATTGAAAATTCAATTCTAAACACTTTTAATTTATGTCCATTTATCTATAAATATGTTAACTTTTCCAATATGATGAATATGAAGTATACAATTTCACTAGAGTCAAACATTTCTCTCCTGTCTATTTATCATCTATCACCTATCTTCTTTTTCTTCCTTTCTTCTTTTCATAATTCAGTTCATCATGGGTTCTCATCATTAAAAATACCATACTACTTGTTCTATTTGCTTTCTACTATAGTGATAAGCACCACTACTGAAGACAACTTGAGAAGAAGATTTATTTATTTCATCAACTAGGACAGAGCAGGAACCTGGAGGCAGGAACTAAAGGAGAGACCACGGAGAAGTACCCCTTGATGGCTTGCTCTCCTGTTCCACATTCAACTGCCTCTTCAAAACCTCCCAGATACACCTGCTCAGGGACAATGTTGCCCACACTGATCTGGACCCTCCTGCCTCAATCATTAATAAAGAAACGTCTTCCATAGACTTGCCCAAGTCTAATATGATGGAAGCATTTCCTCAATTGACGTTCCCTCTCCAGGATGATCCTCAAGTTTGTCAACTTTACAAAAACCTAATCAGTTCTGTAATGTACAATTTTATTGTGACTATTGAAGTCTTGTGAACAAATTCTACTTAGAAATGTAGTATTGTCAAGCTTGAAAAATATTTAATGTAAATAATGCTGAGGCTTAAGGCAAAAGAGTCAGTTTTGTATTTGTATCTGACATTTGTATTCAGAAGAAAAGAAAATTGAAGTTAGTAGGGCCTCAAGTGAACCCTCAAATCTAGTACCGCTGCAAACAAAAACTAGAGAAAACTTACTTTCTGGGGCTACTCCTTAGACAGAAAAGCAGTTCTCCTCCTTTGATGTCAGGTGTTCTGTGTTCCCTTTGTATAGCGAACAGTTCATCTCCAGAGTACAACTGGATATAGGATTCTGTGAGGTAGGGATTTTCAGAGGAAATAGCAGTTTTGTGATGGTTTCAGACACCACAGGAAGATGGGCTGAAAATAATGATAAGCTGTAGTGACTTCAGTCAGAGTTATAACAGAAAAGCAACTGGGGAATCCTGTTTTACATTAAAAACACTGCTGCCTGGTGGGGTTGTGTGATCACTGAAGATCCTTCAAGATGTTTGCTATCAGCTCTAGCAGTGAGCAATCTGCATCTTGAAACTGGAACTTCACTGAGCTTTGAGAACTGGAGATGTTATTTGGGTCGTCAGCATAGAGAGAATATTTAAACCATGGATATGTATAAGCTTTCTTGAATATTTATAAAATACAAGTCAAGAAGAAACTTGAACCTAAGGGCTAGGAGGAGGAAGAGTAGAAATAAAAAAGAATGGAGTAGGAAGGAACAAACAGGTGAATCTAGTTTGCATTCAGTGTCAAAGTAGTGAGCTGAGAGTCAAATGGAAAGAGATATTCATTTGAATTAGGAAGAAGTGATGGAGAATCGGAATAGACAGAGCCTTTACACTGGGGATATGATCCAGTTGGTTGGTAAGATATCTACTGCACAAACATGAGGACTTGTATTTAGATCTCTAGATACCTAGATCTCCTAGAAGTCAGGAGTGGCCTAATGCCTTGGTAACCCAAAAAATCAAGATGGTGAAGAAAGTTTGAGCTTAGAAGCATCCTGGAGCTTATTAGCCAGACAGTCTACCTAAATCAATGAGCTCTGAGTTCAATGTGATAGTATTTCTTGAAAAGTAACAAAGTATTTGAAGAAGAAGACCAACCTCCAATTCTGACCTCCAGTTGTGCATAGGCATACATACAGGCACACCTCCATGCACCAGAGAGCACACACACACACACACACACACACACACACACACACACACACACACACACAATCACACAAAGAAGATAAATGAATAGAACCTAATAAATATTATTATTTGTAAGAAAAATATATGAGCTTCCAAATTCTCTAGTAAATTCGCTCTGATACTATTTCAAAGAAGAAAAATGAGCTAACCTAATTTTTTCTTTTCTTCTAAATATTTAGAAGGGAAGCTATATGTTAGTCATCTTCTCATGACAATTTTCTGTCATTTATGACCAGTCTTTTGAGGGATCAATGCTGTTTTCCCTTGGGTTTCTAGGATGTTTATATGTCTAATAGGATCCTGCTAAGCTCCTTTGCCACAGTGTCTGTGACTCAGCACAGGAAACTCCCAGATGGAGTGATCTTAGATTTCTCTCTTTGGGACTGTACTTTGGCCACATTCTTAAAATCAGGAACTTTGCTGGATTTATTAACTAAATTGAAAGAATAATTATTATGGCTTGCATTGAAAGGTTTTCCTTTCTATTCTCTTTTATAAATTTAGTAGTAATAATTGTGGAATAATGACTTTTGCCTTGTGTTTTCTGTATTTGCTTATGTGACTTGGCAAAATATAGCCAGGAAATAGGTTAAGAGGTGGTTCAACCTGCATGGATATCCATCCCTTCAACTCTGGAGTACACCCTCTGCAAAGGGTTCTCCTGAACCTTCAGGTCATAGTCTCAATTTATGAAGTTCTTCCAGAAATTAATAAATAAAAATAAGAGATAATTTTCACATAATTGAATTAGTTTTATTATATAATTTACAATTTAATTTTATGCCTAGTAAAATTTTAATTAATTTTGCTTAAATTTTTTACTTGAAAATTTTGTGAAATTTCTGTCTTCTTTGTCTTACAGTTTGAAAAGTTTAACTAACTTTTACATTGAAAATAAACACAGCACACTCACCATTTATCCAAAAAAGCAGGGTTTAAGGTATACTTTTGAATGTATTATTCTTTCCTTTTTCTTTTTTGTGTGTGTTTGTGAATTCATGAGTGTGTGGTATGTGCACAAGTATGTGGGTGACTAAGCATGTCTATGCAGGAGTGTGTGTGTGTGTGTGTGTGTGTGTGTATGTGTGTGTGTGTGTACTCTTTCCTTTATTTCTTGACACAAGATCTCTCATTAGCCCTGAAGGTAGGCTGAAGGGAAGCAAGCTCTAGCATTTCTCATTTCTCTACTCTTGGTAAGTATCCTTTTACAATTACTGTACTTAGTCTGGTACATAGTTTAAATGACTTAGATCAGGATTCTATGCCCAGGGATACTCAATTCATTTATTAATTCCATAAAAATGCATTGAGCACTTGTTCAGTGCTGGGTAGCAGATTTGGAGCAGAAAGCAAGAGAGACAAGCTTTGTAGTTAAGGGCCTGGTATCTTCCTCTGCAGAGGTGTGTGATATATAGGTACCAGTTTTTCATATTTTAGAATCTTGTGAGGAAAAAATAAAGAGTGATAAAAAGATGAAATTGAAGCATATACAGTGTGAGGCAGCCATTAGACACAGAGTGTGAAGCTGTGGGAAATATCCCTGCAGCAGAGATGCAATAGTCTGCACTTGAATAGGGTAAGAAAATAAGTGAAAGGAAGGTCCTAAGGAAAAAAAGCCAAGTCTACAGAAAAGAAAAAGCAAGAGCCGTGTGTCTTGCTGAAGGCTGGGCTGGGGTGTAGTTGAGAAACACTAGATAGGCCAGGAGAGAGAGACAGAAGGCAAGTCTGAGTCCTTGGGTTTGATTGCTGTTCTAGTTCGACTCATCGTGATGGCATCATGCTACTAAAAGTTCTGAACAATAAACTGAAATGTTCTGATTGAATTTGCAGAGTATCATACAGTAGCTTTGGTAAGGTCAAATGAAATGGACAAAGTCAGAGTAGAGTACTCCGGTAGGAAGGGATTATCAACATTTGGGAAAGAGTTCATCTCACTACAGTGGCATCTAGGCAGTATTCAAGTCATCCAAGCCACAATGTACAAACAGTCAGCAGTAAATTGAGACTCTAAGCCTATGTTCTTCCTTTTCTGTTTTTGGAGGAGGGCATATTATTACAGGTGTAATATAATGTGTTTTTTCCACTTCAGGGTGGCAGCATTTGAGTTATAGCAGAAAAGAAACTGTAATCCTATGAGCAATAGTCAATAAGTGAAATATTGGTAGGGGATCTTAGTAATGGAGGCAGCTGAACAAGTGTCATGGGTTGGTCATGTATGACAAACAACTGGAGGTTCCTTTGAAGGTTGTTGTTATCACTAAACCATTATTAAATGCAAAATATGCTAAACAGGAGAATGAACAAAGACTTATTTTAATTAACAAGACCCCTCCCCAATGAAAGTTCAGATTATTACAAATCAATGGTCAATTCCAGTGGTTTCAAAATTTTTGGGTTTTCAGGAAGGAAGAGCAGGTCTAGAGAGACATTTCTGTGGGTAAGAGTATTTGCTGCCCAAGCCTGGGGACCAGAGTCCAAAACCAAGAATCCAGGCAAAACATCAGGCATGGCTGAATTTATGCCTGCAACACCATAGCTGTAGGGGTTTTGACTGAGTGATTCCTGGAACTCTCATGCCATCAACCTAGCTCCGAATTCAGAGGGAAGCCTAGCTATAAAGGAATGTGATAGAGAATGACAGAGCAGGGGTCACTGGCATCCTGTGAGCCCCATGCTTAGACCAATACACATACATGCACACACATCACATATAATACCAACAGAGAAGAACCATACAGGGATTTTCTGGTTTTTAACAACTAAAGCTATTTTAAAACAACAGGACAAATGACAAATGCCCTGTGACCTGAATTCTGTTCATAAAATTGTGTTTACCTGTTGTTCTTAGAAATTCATTCCATTTATAATTTTCATTTTCTGGGCTGTTCTTTGGGCAAATAAAGTCTTCACCATCTTCATCCTCAAATGTTTCCCTATTGCTATAGTTTGGTTCAACATCTCACAAATGCCATGTGTTGAAAGTTTTGCCACGGATGAGCCTTGGTTGCCTCTAGTAGGTAATAAGTGATAGGGAGGGAGGAAAGTAAGCTACTGAGAGCATTCTCTTGAGTGGGACACCTATTTCCTTTTTCAACTTTTTCTCTCCAACCCACGAGTTGAACAACTCCATTGCCATGCCCTCTTCTCATGGTGTTCTTCCTGCCAGAAGCTCAAGGCAGAAAATCAGTTGACCAGTGATATAACAACCAAGACTCTATCTATATATTATTTCCCACTTTTTAAATATGTAATCTCAGGGGCTTAGAGCTGACTAAGACATCCATCCTCTTCAGACTGAGAACAAACTTTAAGTTTACCTGTCTTATAATAATGTTAATAATTTCAGTCACTTATGGATTTATTTTTAATAACAATATTAAGGTTGTCAGAGATGGAGAGGTCAGTGATATATGAATTTCAGACATATACCAAATAGCTTTAAGTTGAGTGTACTCTAAATACTTTACATGATATTCTTATGCTGAAAAGTTTCCTATATTTTATTTGCCAAATATGGAAATCCTGTTCAAATTCTCTCAGGAAAGTCTTTAATAGATTTTCATCTGTGGTTTATTTTGAGTTCTTTTTCTTTTAACAGTCAAAACACATCTACATATGACACCAAGAATGTCTGTCTGCATTTCAAGGTCCAGACCCCTGACACTAGTGTTCTTCTGTTTTCCTTATCAACATTTTCTAACTAATTATTAAAAACAAAACTAAACTAACAAAAAACCCAAACCAGAAAATTTTTATACTGAAATTCAACCAGAAAAACATAGGCATTAGATAATCCCACTTTACCAACAGCCAAAAGAAAAAAGTGGTGGAATTCCACACATAATTCCACCACCAGCAACCATTCCAAATCAAAGAAGAATGAGCAATCAATGATCATTAATATCCCTCAATATGAAATGCAGACATCTTGACTTCTGACCGCATAAGTAACAGTTGCAGCACTGCGACATTGGTACACATGGGCTGATTGATTAAACATTAAAAGAACAAACCATGCTTGGTTTCACATTTTTTTAATACAGAATATGGATATGGGAGCCTCAGATGCGGGTCACCAAGTGCTAGTGAAGGTCAGAATACAGCTTTGGGGGCCAATTCCCCTTTACTCACTCATTGCTGAATGAAGGCCTCTCTTCTTTCTGCTCTGCTGGGTAGGTGGCTGTTGGACTGCCTGCTCATTCACTGTCTTACCAAGGAAGGGTTGTGATTACATATGCATGCCACCCACCACATCTGGCTTCTAATGGGAGATAAATGAGTAGGGGGGCTCAAAATCAGGGCCTCAGGCCTATGTAACAAATGATGCTACTCACTGAGCCACCTCGCTAGTTTTCATATTTAATTCTTAAAATAAAAACAAAACAAAAATTTATGTACAGGGATTGATATCCTCAACCGTTAGGCAACACTAGTACTTGAGGTAAAACATTCTCCCGTTTGCCTGCACTCCGAATATGAACAATGTATCTCCTGCACGTAGTGAAGAGCTGAATATTTTTAAAGAATGGGCATGGAGAGATGCTTTTTCTGTTCCTCAGCACAGGAATGTCTGTGCTCCTGCTCTTGCTGTTGTGTTGTCTGGTTATTTTTCCTTTCTTACATGAAATGCAAACCACCCAAGTCTTAGGACTCCAATGCAGAAATCCTAATCTCCACTCACTTCTGCATTTTGAGGTCTAAGTCTATTTTGTATTTTAGGAGAGTATTCATCTTTAACCTCATGGAAGCCGAAGACAAAGGATTATTCTTCAAACTGTACTCTTCATTAAGCTACACTGAAGTCAGGCAGCAGGTCTGGAAGCCTTTGAGGAGAAAGGCAGGGACACAGAGCAAGGTGGCCTTCCTTCCCCTGCTTCTGCAGATGTTAATTACCAGAAGATGACTGAGAAAGCAGGAGCAGCTGGCAGAGATTTGGGACAACCACATTTAAGTTGTTTATAAGAAAGTCTCTCCAGCAAACTGGCGGTTTGGAATGCAAGGATAGGTTGTGGCATTTGAAAGGAGAAAAGAGTTTTAAAAAGAAATCCAGACATGCACAAGAGGATTCAGTAGGTGATTTACAAACAGAATATAAACCACACAGGTCACAGGCAGGCCTTCTGAATAAGCACTGAATATTCACACTGCTTTCCAAGTATAGAAACAGTAAATGAAACTCATTAAGAAGATATGTTGTGGGGAAAAGTCCAAATATAACATCTTTGAAAGAAAACATTAATGCAACTTTTCAATATTTTTATGTAGCTATGCATATGAAAATCGGGAATTTTGTGCTCGTGCTTGGAATTTGGCCATCAACAAAGAAGTTTCATTCTCCCAATTATCCAGGATGAATTTATTCTGTTTTGAAAGTAAGTATCATAATACATGGCTGTAAAGTTTGGGGGGAAAACCAATAAACAGGTTGAACAGCTATTCTTAAGATTTAAAAAAAACTCAAAATTCTCTGAAACCTGAAGCATTCTGAGTCTCACTGGGCTCCACACTTGAGCCTGTCAGATGGCCCGAAGGTAAGGTCGCTTGCTGTCAAATCTGATGGCTTGAGACCTATCAGTAGCATCCATTTGATGGAAACAGAGACAACTCCCGAGAGTTGTTTTCCATCTCCACACACACACTATGACATTCACACCCATCTCCCTCCAGGGTGGTCGGAGTTACAATGCACCCCATAGGCTCATAACCTTGACCGTCTGGTCCCCCAAAGAGTAGAACTCTTAGGGAGCAATTAGGAGATGTGGCCTTTTGGAGGAGGTAGGTCACTGGGTGGACTTTGAGGTTTGAAAAGCTCAGGTCAGGCCCAGTGTCACTCTTGGCTTCTTGCCTGTGGACTGTGATGTAAACTACTGCTCGTGGCCATGTTCGTTATAGACTACACCTCTGAAACCATAAGCAAACTTGCAACTGAACAGCTTATTGTACAAGTTACCTTTGGTCATGGTGTTTCTTCACAGCCATACAACAGTAGTTAAGGCACCTCCATACAAATAAATAAATAAATGTAAAAAGATTTTGGTGAAAGAAGTTTTAAAAGGAGAAGAAAACCTCCTACCTACCATTGCACTTTTTTTTAATAGCAAAATTACTTTAAAGCTTATAAAACTTAGCTTTGTATGTGGTGGCACACAACGTTAAACTCAACACTCAAGAACCAGAGGCAGGTGGATCTTTGTAAGTTAAAGAGCAGCATGGCCTACATAGTGAGCTCTAGGACTGCCAGGGGTGTATAGAGAAACCATGCCTCAAAAATGAAAAAGAAAAGAATAATATAAAAATTAGCTTTAGGTATCTGTATAATGAGTACACAAAATGTGAACTTCATATTTATAATTTGGACCTGTCTTCATTATATCTCACTATATATGTAAATACTCCAAAATCAGAAAAAAAAATCTGAAACACTCCAGGTTCCAAGTATTTTGCTAAGGAATATAGAACTTATCAACATTGTATGCTATTTTATAAACTCATGATTCTTCAATTATTTCCTTCTAGGAAAAATAGTGTCTGGAAAAACTGAGGCGATATTTTGGAATGGAGTTAGCAAATTTGGGGCTTCTATGTTTCTGTTTTTACAAGTTTTATAAGTATGTGTTAAGTGTCCAATCTATAAGAAATTCGATCACAGCAGCTGGGGATACATAGAGAAAACTAAGGAAGCCTGTCTGTCTGTAGAACTCATAGGCTTATGGGTTTGGGGGACAATGAAGCCTGGACATAGTTTCTGGACTATATGATCTTGTGCCATTTACCAAACTTCAAATTTGGCTCTTCTGCAAAGAAACCATAGATATATAATATTGAGCTTGGACAATCTTTTTTTTAATATCAAAAATACAATGCATTGGACTATGGTTTCTCTTCCAGTCACATGGGGTGACACCAGGGCCTTGTGTGTACCATGAAAAAACACCCTGGCACTGAAATTCATTCTCAGACTCTTTATATTTTCACTCAGAGCCTTGATACACATGGAAGCCTTAAATTCAAGATCCTCTTGCCCCAGTCACCTATGTAATGGAGATTACTTATTTGTGTTTCTGGGCTCAGAAATAATATAATTTTAATAAAATAAAATTAAGTTTTCTTGCAGTGACCTTTGACAAATATGTGAAGTCATATAAATTCCATCATAGATGTGGTATGAATATTTGCATTGGTCTGAAATACCTATTTTTTTCAGCCAGCCATTCTCTAATACCTAACTTCCGCTGAATACTGACAGTTGCTTCTAAGGTTTGTTTTACGTGTGGCTTCCTTTGTTTAGCACAGGGCTTTTAGCACTTACCACCCCCCTTTGCCCACAAGGATAATTGCATCATCTGGATAGTGAGATGTGGTTTTTATAATCAAGAAGGTTTAAGTAAAGGCTGCTAATTACTAGGTCCTGATTGGTATTGAGTGAATCAAAGCAACTTGAAAATTACAAGGGGTTCCCAGACCCTTGGCATTATTTTCTTTGGGTTTTAAGAAGCATTGTGATATTAAGAACTAATATTTCAGGCTACTTCACAGAAATCTCTCCTTTAAATGAAATGATAAATTGGAACATTTCTACATTGTCCAGAAAATTTGAGGCTTTTTTTTTATTCAATTAGCAGATGTGTTATTTAGGTTGATTTATCAAGTTTCTTATTTTTCTCAATTCTGCGTTCACCTTCTGCATGTGCAGATAACACCGTCCACTGGAATATGGAATGTCTAAGGGTCAGGTTTCTTCGGTGCAGACACGACAATTTATGCTGCTGCTCTGTCAGCACTCAAAGGGTCTGCTAATGGCATCATAAAACTTGACACATGATTTTCTCTCTCTTACAGGGAAGAAAATTAGGAAGTCTAATTTCAGGGTGGGAAATGGAACTCAGAAAAGTGACCACAGATAAATTTAGAAACTATTTTCAGAAGCAAGTTTCATTTCCTATGTCTTATTCACTAGGAATATGTCTCTGAAGTTAACTCACATTTTACGGATGACCCAAATGCAAAGTGATGCTCATGTTATGATTTCTGGACCAATCGTCAAATGATAGCCTCTTCCGTGCCTTAAATAGGGAGACTACACTTGAGAGGGAGATTAACCTGTCATTTTTTTCTGATTCAAAAAGATGACACCTACTAACTCAGAAGTGGAAATTTGGATTTTGAGTTTGCCTCTGAGAACTGATGATGGGAATTTACAGTTTGCTGCCTGAACTCTCAGATGAGTCTGTGATTTGTTACTCAGCTCAGTAGATGGCTTGCAAAACCCCCTAGTTTGGCTACTTAGCTACAATACTTCTTATATGAAAGTAGACTCTTTAGAACCCATTGCAGGGTCAAAGCCTTGCTTACGAATCATTCCTTCAATGTGTGTTACATGAGACCCTAAGAGTGATTTAATGTATTAGGATTTCTATTGCCATGTCATTGATTAGCAAATATCTTAATCTTACCTGTTGGGCTTTCAAACTTTCTTATAGTCATCCTGTACCTATGCCAGCTCACCTTCTAGAATATCAGTTATGGGAGCACGTCCAACAAAGGCATAGTGTCCTCTTTTTGTCTTTAGTGTGAAAAGTATGAAATACTATCAACATTGTTAGGCTAAGACTGGATTTAGACTGAAGATGGAGGTGGGCTTCATTTCTCTATTTCTACATAGATTTGTTTCCCCTGTTTGAAAAGGTACTCTGGAGGAATTTGTAATCTAGTGCTCGGAACTGGGAATGGTAACAAATGAAATTAAGTTCTACCCTCCAATTGATATCAGCTTGAGGCACAAGAGGTTCTTTTTAATCTTTCTTGACTGTAACAGGAGATGAACCAAAGCATGATAGTGGTGGTGTTTCTACCATCAACTTCATTCTTTTTTTTTTTAATTTTTTTTTATTTAGGTAAGAAACAATCTTGTTTCACATGTCAATCCCAGCTCTCTCTCCCTTTCTCCTCCCCCAGCCTCTCCACCAGGTCCCCCAGTCCCCCACCCAATCTCTACTCCGATCACCAAGGAGGATGAGGCCCTCCATGGTGGATCTCCAGTAACTCTCATTTCATCCAGGGCATGGCATAGGCCCTCCCCCAAGAGTCCCAGCTGAGAGAGCCTCCCATATATTGTGGCATGGGCACTTAAAGTCTCTTTGTACGCCAGGGATAAATACTACCCAAGGCCCCATAGATTACCTAGGCCTCCTCACTGACCCAACTTCATTCTTTTAATTTCATTTTACCTCAGCTTGTAGAGGGTACATGTGGATTTTAAACAAATAATGAACTTTCAAAAAGTGTGATTATTGCCAAGATACAGAAAGGGGTAATAATATGAAGAGACAAAACTCTGGACTCTATAGCACAAAGTACCCACATGAAATAAAGAATGTTCAGGTAATCCAGTGTGTATGATGCATTTAAACAATAAAACCTCATTGCCAAAGGATCCTAGGATAATGGACTATATTTTGCAGCTAATCATTACAATTTGTTCCTTGTCTCAATTCTGCCTCAAATGGATAAATAAATGCCTTAGGGAGTTCTAGGACTATTAGCTTCACAATATTTTTGTCACCATGATTATAATAAAATGTATTTTATATTAGATATAGATACATGAATCACACTGAACACACAAACAAACATACACACACATACATACAATAGTATGTAAAATTATCAGTTGTGAGTAACTATTACCAGATTGAAAACATCTTTTGCATTTAAGAAGTTATTTCAAGTAAAGAGGTGAGGGAGGCCTCTGGGTTTTACCACCTTATGAATTATGAATGCATTTCTGAGCACACATTGCACTTATCATCACCTTAAGAATTCTCTCTTGGAGAGAAAAGTGAGAGGAAGAAAAATATTAGCTCTTGCATGTATTTATATTTTGATATACATGTAAACAAAAATATGCATTGAATAAGCTTGAATTCTCTGACTTTTTAAACCTGTGCTTAACTTATTTTATAATGTGATTTAAAAATGAGTAGGTTTAACTGAATTACATCTAAATTTTAGTACAGCTTAAAAATACAACCAGAATAGCTACTAAAATGAATTAAATCATGCAGTTATTTCCATAACAAAAAGTCTCTGAATGTCTTAGCTCCACTAGACAGTAAAAACACACAGAGAGAGAGACCAAAATCAAACATATGTTTTTGATGAGGCTGTGGTTCTATTGCAAAGCTGCTATTTAAAATGTGCATGACTCTGAGTTCATTCCTCAACACCACAAAACAAAAGAACAGCATCTCCCTCTACAAGCATCTTCATGATCAGCACTTGGGATACCCCACCACCACCACCACCACTATCCAATGAGAACTACCCCTAGCTAAAGTTACAGTCGTGAAAAGTACACACCTGACTAGAGGTCAGCAATCTCTGCTTCCTTTCTAACCAGCAGCCACCAATCCTAACCCTAAATTTTTTATAACTTCTTAATTTTTTGTTGTTGTGTAGAAAAGAATCCAATGATGCTTAAAAGTGTTATTCAAATTTCTACGTATCGATGTTTTGCTGGCATGCATGTATCCTTGGGGGATAGAGGAGGACATTGGATCCTGTGGATATATATCTATATTTCCACCATGTGAGTGCTGAGAACTGAACACTCACCCCTCCTGAAGAGCATCCAGTGCTCTTAATCACTGAGCCAACTGTGAATCCCACATGGACAAGCTTCTTGACTGATGTTGGAGTCTTTTGTGTGAAACAGAGAGATGTGAATTATGGCACACAATGCTTTCATCTTTGGCACTCAGTTTATAGAATAGCATCTATCACATCTCTTTTTAAAGATTTTTTTATTTCCTAGGGATGTTTTAAGATGGAGGTACAAAGATTTCCCATATCCTACCATCCTACCTGCTTTCCTGCACATATAGCCTCAGTTAGTGTCAACTTGACCCCAAATTCACACATTGGTGAAGCTACAATCACATATCACAGGTACCCAAAGTTTGTATAGTTCCGTGGCCAATGTATGATGGCATTATCATATAATACAGAGTATTTCCATTACCCTTTTCCTGTCCTCTCCGAGTGTCTGTTTCTTTCTCCATCATTTTGGAATTTCCAGACTGTCATGTAGTCATAATAAGACAGTATGGCCTTTCAGATTGGCTTATTTCACTTAGTAATGAGCATTTATATCTCCTCTGCATCTGCTTAGGGTTTAATGTGGCATTTCTTCTTTTCCTGCTGAATAGTTTTCCAGTGTATGGCTGGATTCCAGAATTCATATGTCCTTCCACCTACCACCCACTAAGAGATATCATCATGGCTGCTTGTACAATTTTGAAATGATAAAGAATGTACCTATAAATATCTACCTGGTAATTTGGATGTGGGTATATTTCCAACTCCTTAGTATAAACAACTTCTATACATGGCTACGGATTCTGTTATATAATTTGTGAAATTCTAAAGGACCAACAAACTCTCCTTTACAGTGCTCTGATCTTTAGTAATTTCCAGTGGTGACAAATCGAGCTCCTACAGCTATACATCCTTGTCTGAGCTTGGTGTTGGAAGTAGTTTGGATTGCAACCATTCACATATATTTGCAAGAATTTCTTCTTTTAATTTGCCCTTTTTCTTGTGACACAATGGGCAACATCTCTTCAAATATGTACTTCTTATCTACATAACTTCTTTTGTGGGTTTTACTCCATTTTTAAAAAATGAGTTGTTTTCCTGTTGGCAATTTAATTCTCTTTGCATATTTTGAAAGTATGTCAGTTGTCTTATTCTCTTAGGATTGCTTTTTGTAGGACAGAAAATATACTGTATCTATTTTTCCAAGACTTAAGAAGTAACAAAATGTGACTTACCCTTAGTAATATTTCAGATACCTAGAAAAATGTCTGTACTATCATTTTAAGCATCTTTTTGAATGAAAGTGATAGTTTACTGTATTTAAACTAAATTATTTAAACATAAAATTTCATTTAATTTATAACTGCAAATGCTTCAGTTAACATTTTCCCCTAAAAATTTTAAAGCTTCAGTACTCTCTCATAAACAATACTTCATACTTGAAAGGTATAATGTTGATATTAATTTTGTTGATTCTCATTCAAGACACATAATTTATTGTTTGGCATGGTACGGCATGCACACAAATGCTTAGCATTCTTGTTTCTTTGCTGTATTCAAGTCTGCTTTAGATATCAAAGATTCTCATTATACTGATGTGAAACGAACTGCAGGGCTAAAGAATAGCCTTTTAAAAGCAATAACCATAGTTATGCTTAGCCCTGCCTGTCAGTCAGTTTCATACAAGATCATGAGATGGGTTTTCTCTCCACAGCCTCAATGTCATATGTCTTTTGGGGTGAACCATTTCACCTCAACATGGGTTCTAAAAATACAATGGGTGGTAAGGTTATTAACATTCATTGGCATCTTATAGCCTGTGAGAACAAAATAAAACAAGGAACATTTACTGATGCATATTGAATATCTGTTCATGCACACATTTGATTTGATGGTAAACTGTTCAGATTTGGTACATGAAATCCATGTGGCAGGCATGAATGCACGAAAGAGTAGGAGATAACTTGGGTACCCAGTGATTGTGGTGTAATATATCTCAGAAAAACCTTTGCTTCTCTATCTATTGAAGAGTAAAGTATATTCACTTCTAAGTGTTTACTACATATTTAGTGGCATAGAGATAAGCAACAAGATAAAGAAGCACTAAAGGTATACAGAGTTTATGTGTGTTCAGCACTAGGCACACTCACTGACTGAGGAACTGAGATCAATACTACACTTTAGTCATGTGCAAGTTACTTTGAATGGTGACTCTGCCCTAAGCAAGGAAGTGTGGGAAGTAAGAAACCATAAGGACAAATCCAGGCTATGTGACTCTTAGATTGATTTAACATATTCTAGACTGTAGTAAACTACCTTTTCCATTTGTGATCACTCCTTCAGATGGGTAATATATAAATAAGATGATAAAGTTTGAAATCCAACAGGTCTAAAGGGAAGTCAAGCCAACTATCAACACAGGTTAAATCTTCCCATGTTAAAATTTCTTTATTGCAGACTTTTACTTAAGACAAGTGTCATGTAACAATGACAGCTATGCTCTAATTAATTATCTAATTAATTGATTTAAATAATGCTAATGAGATCATTGTTATGTATCAGTGAGGATCACTTTGGGAAATAAAAGGCACACTAATTCAGATAAAAGACATTAAAAATAAGTTTAGAAATTTAGGAGCAGCTGAGAGATTTTCAAGAGACAAGCAAAGTTACGGGTGACTATGACTAGGCTTCAGTATCAGGCAAAGGGTCAGAAATGAGTTTGTTTCCACCCTAAGTTGGAATACTATCGGATGTAGAGTCAGAATTATGACATTCCCCCAAAGCTTAGCTGTGTGACAATGGGCATTCGAGTCCAGCTATTTGTGACACAGCTCCACATCTCTAAGTTCATACCTTGTTCCCCGTAAGTCTCTGCAGGTAAGAAAATGGAGCAATTGGCAAGCTTGTTTGACTTGCCTGTGCCTTGTCTGAGAAAATACAACTAGATTTACAAATATCCTAGAACAGAAGTCACCAAAATATTATTAATAGCTCATCTGTATTCTAAGAGTAAATGAGATTCTGGCCCATAACGTGTGATGTTAGAGTTATCAATAACAATTCTATTTTTATTTTTGTATTAATACTCCTGTAACTATCTAACACATTATCCCAGATAATGGCTTTGAACATCTTTTTTATTATATCATACTTTCTGAAAACTTGGAGTCTGAGAACAGCTTAATGGAGTCTTTGTTCAGCATCTCAAAGATTGCGGTCAGATGTAGAACAGTTTATCTGCAGGCTCCACTTCCAGGTTGGCAGAATTAATTTTCTTATACATACATAGCTCATAAGATCTTGCTTCTTTGAGACTTCTCTGGTCTCCATGAAAGCCTGGACCTGCTTTTAAATGGCTTATGTGATAAAGGTTTGCCCCACCTGGGATAATGTGTGTTTCTATTCAAGTTATCAGGTTAGAGTTCTTAATTACACCCATTAGTCATTGCTATATAAAGCAACATGATTGAGGTAATAATATCAACATCATATTCACAGGCCTTGTTTATCTTGGAGCACAGTAGTCTCCACATGGACATTAGTTATTGTGGACCATGTTAGAAATGCATCATACCAGCTAGTTGCCAGATAGATTTTCCTACAAGTTTACTGCCTTATTCCAGATGACATATATTTCTAAGAGATTCTACCATTAGATTTATAAAATATTATAAATATTAAAATAGTATATCTTAATCTTTCTAAGGTCATAGATAGATAGGTAGATAGATATATAGGTGGGTAGTAGGTAGGTAGGTAGGTAGATATTCCCCTATCATAGGCTACTATTTGATTTGCATGATTAAAATTTAATTCCAGATCATTTTATTGGTTCTTCCCGAACTATACATTGTTTCTAAACATACCTCACATTTCATATCATTAGAAAAAAGAAACAAAAGAAATATGGAAAAGAAAAAGAAGACACTAACTAATTATATTGATTATATATTTTGTAACTATTTAGAAACATACCCATAGGTAAAACCCAGTTTGCCACTTTAGTTGGAAGAAGTGGTGATAGTATCATTTTTCACTGAATTAAGTTTTTTTTGTAGAAAATTTACTTATTATAATTATAGCATTTCAATTTTAATGTAAGAACTGTATAAACCTGCAATCTTAAGCTTGGTTTATTTTAAAATTTTATATTCCCAAATGAGGTCTTGTAGATATTATATTGTAACAAAACAATGGTGTAAGAAATAATACAGATTCAAAGAAAAGTTGTTTCAGATGAGGTAAGCAAATTCTAAGGTCTTCCCCTTACTCCTCCAGAATGAGCAGTTCTGTCTTCCTTAAGCCTTTATCCAAACCAATGGTCATTTTATCATTTAATGAAAATATTCTGTCTTGGCTGCTTTTCCTGTTAATGTGATAAAATACACAGATAAATGCAATTTAAGGGAGAAAGGTTTTATTGTGACTGACAGTTAAAGTATGCATTGCATCACAGCAGGGAAGTCGTGAAAATAGGAACTGTTGGCAGCTGGTCATATTGCATTCACAGTCTGAAAACAGGAAACAGAGTATTCTAAGCTTAGTTTTTCATTTTCAACCAATCCAAGATTCCAGCCTAGGGAATGATTCCACTCATAGTGAATGGGTTATTTCACCTCAATTAACCTAATCAAAGTATTCTCCCAAGGCATGCCCGAAGGCCCATTTCTAGACCTCAACAAGTTTGAAATCAATCCTCACATTCCTCACCTGTGCCTGTCACTACCTAACATATACATTTGCTGGTTTATTGTCTACATCTCCCCAGCAGAGCAAGCTATTTGACATCAGAGATTTCTTCTTTGTTCACTTATGCTACCTCCAACAGTGACTGATGTGTAGTCAATTAGAACTTGTACTGAAAGAAAATAAAGGAATGTATAAATACATAAATATTTAGCTACAGGGATCAGGTTTGTACTGGGAAATAACAAGGTTGGAAAAATCAGCATAGAAGAAACAGGAACTTACTGAGAAATTGTTTTATTTAAAAGGACTGGAAAAGCTTAGGAAGTGACAGAAAATTTGGGTGGCTAAGACATTTCTATACTCTACTTTCCATTACCCAGTCTTGTCACCTGACTGCTATGTGTTTGAGCAATTAAGCATAAGAGGAAGTAGAGTCCTTACCAAATGAGGTTTTCCCTGTACCTGCTAAAAGAAATTCTATCAAATGCCTAACAGACAATATTGTTAAAAGATTTCTTAAGGAGATATGTAATGCCATCATTCTTTCATTATTTTGAATATGTAATTGCTCAGGAATATGAATGGGGTTTCCAAATGACCAGAAATTAATTACTTTCCTGTAAGGCCCCTCATATATCTTTTACCTGCTCAGGTTTTCATATTTAGAAAATAACAATTAGTATAAGAACATGCCTTGCACATTCAACTTCTTTATCTGGATAATTCCTTACTATCTAACTTCAATTTAGAATTTGCCATAGGTATGCACCAAGTTACATAGGTGAACTGAACTATTTTACTTGTCACAATAATGGTTTAGGACGAAGAGCAACTTTTCATCTTTGCCTTTGCTCCAGGATGCTTAGTTCTCCCATTATCTTCAGCTGGCGACCCTCTGCCTAGGTTGCCTGATGTTGTTGGGTTTCTTAGAATCAGGCACTTTGAGTCTAACCAGAGAAGGTTGATAATTTTCCTTTGGTTTCTACAAGGAAATCATACTTGGTCTTTGAAACTATAAAATAACAGTGTAAATTCAATCACTAACTCTAAACAGGATGCTTCATTTGACTAGTAAGCCAAGGAAGCAGCACTGAGAGTAAAGAGGATGAAAGAGGAATGGATCTGTACGTCTTTGGTGTGGATTGGAGAGCTAACACACAGACTGATGGTCCTCCTATGTTAAACACCTTGTGCATTGGTAGAGGTAAAAACAGGGAGTAGTAAAGGACATAGAAAGGATAGGTTCCATTTTATTATTATTTTTCCTTACATTTTTTATTTAAATTAGAAAAAAGCTTGTTTTACATGTCAATCCCAGTTCCCTCTCCCTCCCCTCCTACCCTGCCTCTAACCAATCCTGTATCCCATTCCCTTTCTGCTCCCCAGGGATGGTGAGGCCTTCTATGGGACATCTTCAAAATCTGTCATATCATTGTTTTATATGTCAATCCCAGTTACCTCTCCCTCCTCTCCTCCCCCATCCTATCCCCTTTCTGCTCCCCAGGGAGGGTGAGGGAGGCCTTCCATGGGGGATCTTCAAAGTCTGTCATATCATTTAGAGCAGGGCCTAGACCCTCCCCATGTGTCTAGGCTGAGAGAGTATCCCTCTATGTGGATGTGCTCCCAAAGTCCATTTGTGTACTAGGAATAAATACTGATCCACCACCAGAGGACCCATAGATTGCCCTGACCTCCTAATTGACAGATACATTTAGGGGGTCTGGGTTGGTCCTATGCTGGTTTCCCAGCTCTCAGTCTGGGGTCCATGAGCTCACCCTTGTTCAGGTCAGCAGTTTAAGTGGGTTTCTCCAGCCTGATCTTGACCATTTTATTATTAACCAAAACTCTTTTTTTATTTTTCTTTTGTCATTTTAAATCTTTTTTGTCTTTAACAATTTAATCTTTATGCTGCAACTATGAACTCCTAAAATGCTTGAAATTAATGGAATAAGCAGGTGCTACATAGAAAATTTCTCACCTAAGATATCCATTAAGAAGTTGGGAGCCTAAGAATCACCAATGGAAAGGAACAAAGCCCTGAGTGGAGGTACTTTGGTTGGAAATGTAGCATAAAGAATTCCAGCCACTGCCACATACTGCAAAGCACTCCCTTGTGCCTCTGCAACACCACTTTCTCAGCTTGCACTGAGCCAACATATTGTTTTTCTGTCCAAGTCATTTCCAGTAACACCCACAGAATCCCCAGCAGTGATTCCATCTAACATAATACTTGGCGAAAATTCAACTTAATGTGAGCAAAACGGTAGGACAGAATTCGTGGCTCTGAATGAAACTTTCTGCACAGTCTGAGAGAGAGGACCGGAAATGAAGAAGCCTGTGGTTATGAAATTAAGAAGTCTTTAGCCACTAATTTGGAGACAAATAACTAAAGCATGCATATTTTATAACCTGCTTCCAGCATCTCTCGGAAAAGCAAAATTGTGCAATTCCACCCAGAGAGTCTCAGCTGTGGTTCAATTATTAAACGGGAGGCTCTTTTAAAGGAAATACTTCCATAGGTTAAAGAAAACTTTTACAGACTTCATCTTACGTTCCAGGGACAGGGTTGGCGTTTTATACTTATTTCCTTATTCCTAGCAGCTATCGCTGGGTTATAAGGGTTTAACTTCACTTTGGGTCATATCATTACTTTAAATTCTGTAATATAGGTTTGCCATTCAACTTGGCTCATCGCCCACTGAAAGAGAAAGGGAAGAAAGGCGATAGTAAGGAGACAGAACATTGCACCATTCAGTGGTTTCTGTCCCAGTAAGTTGCTGTCACGTGGAAAATCAGTCACCAGAATGTAAATTTTCCATGCACGAGAGGCAAGGTCCACAAATCCCATTACTACATAAAGAATCTGAGAGGTCTCCTTGGACAATGTGCCACCGTGGTCTAAGCTGGATCATGTCATGCCCACTGTCATATGAATAGCCCCACTGTTGGGTTTTCCCCACAAACTGGCAGCCTAGCTCTGGCTCTCGTGTGATGGTGTTTTGTTTTTCTTTGCTTTGTTTAGTTGAGTCCTTAATCACATTAGAGGGAATATAACGCCTCCACCAGCCAGACAGCTTGATCTTGCTGTGGCCATTCTTCCCAAGGCTTCGTATCTGATGAGTTACAGCCTTCTGAGATATGAATAAATGGCATTGTTCTTGAAACATACATTTTTTTTTCTGCAGAACAGCTGAGATCTGCCTTGGGGGGGCATACAGAATTCTGGAGTACACAGGAGAGCCTTAAGTAGTGGGAAAAAGAACTCATCACGCATTTCATCATGATGTTGTCATTTTTCATATGCTTTGTGAAGGCAACTCTCTGAGGATGTTCCCACTTTTGTCTCTTATGCTACAGTGACAGAGAATTTTCAAAGGTAAAAATATGCATTCTTGTTCTTTAAAGTTTAGTGTCTACTATGGGGTACAAATAAGGGTAACATGTGAACCCAATTTCAAATCAGTCTTACAGTTTAGTTACATTTTAGAATATATGAAACAAGCAATATAATTCTCTTCAAAACTATAAAAAATGATGTTGCAATTTAAACATTTAATAGCCATATTCAATGGTAAACTTTTATATATTTTAAATTTTGTTTACACTTTTATTATTTCAGATTTTTCTTTCCTTTTAGTTTTAATACAGTACTTTAAAATTATTCTTTCAGAATTTTATATATGTATACCATTTCAATCCTATTCACCTCCTTCTAGCTCCTGAATGCCACACAAAAAAGTATGTAGTAGAAATTGTACAGTTCCAGATTAACAACACATTTTAATTTTAACAAATCTATTTTCATAGCATGAGTTTTTATGTTTCCCTGAATTCTTTTAAAACCATATAATTGTCATTGTTTAAAAGTTAAAAGCTCTGAAAGTAGACTATGTAATATCATATTATTCTGGCAGGGTTAATTATCTAAGGTGTGTGTGTGTGTGTGTGTGTGTGTGTGTGTGTGTGTTTGTGTGTGAATGATATCATCAAATGAAATCATAATCTTAAAAGTCAAAGGAAGCACCTGAAAAGACTGTGGAACAAGACCATGTCTTTAGTGGTTTAGGGCAATAGAAAAAAATCACACAATTTCCACAAGTGCAAGCTATTGATGCTGGTCTGTGGTGATTCAGGAATAAAATGATGTATGCATCATAGAAACAAGCCCAACTCTAACAAAAGCTGCAGTCTTTTTCAAATGTATTGTGCCCCTAATCTCTGAAGCTACATAAAATGAAGCATCACCTAAAATTAGATTAGGGATGTTGTTTAAGGGAAAGACACTTGTCAGACTCTTTCTGGAACATTTTGAGAGATAGGCACTATGTATCTCTGGTCACAATATTGATGTGTTTATGTACTAGATACACAGACTTGCCACAGAACATTCAAGAACACTCACTTTGATTTGCATTGTGTTCCTGGGATAAATATACAGCATTCCATCCCTAACATACATGCTTTCCAACTAAAAGGATTTTGTTCTGTTTTCTCTTCTTCCTCAGCTGGGAAGGACCTCATTACCTCAGACATCTTAAGGTCCCAAAGCTCTCCTAAATGATGCCTCCAACACAACTACTTCTGCTTCAGTTGCAGCGGGAGTTTGTCATCTCCTTCCCAGGTGGAGGGAAGAGCTAGAGGGAAAAGAACCTTCCAGATCATGACTAAAGTAATAACAAGGAATATCAGATTACATAAGCAAGGTGTTTTGTTACAGAGATCTGAGCAGGCCTGTGGAAGGGTCCTTCTGTGTATATGTTTGTCTGATTGGTTGATAAATAAAGCACTGTTGGCCAATAGGGAAGCATGATAAGTGGTTTTGATTTGTATTTCCCTGATGGCTAAGGATGTTGAGCAATTTCTCAAGTGTCTCTCAGCCATTTTAGACTCCTCTACTGAGAATTCTCTGTTTAGTCCTGTACCCCACTTTTTAATTGGATCCTTTGGTGTTTTGGAGACTTGCTTCTTGAGTTCTTTGTAAATTTTGAAGATCAGCCCTGTGTCAGATGTGGGGATGGTGAATATCTTTTCCAATTCTGTGGGCTGTTGTTTCATCTTGTTGACTGTGTCCTTTGCCTTGCAGAAGAATATCAGTTTCAGGAAGTCCCATTCATTAATTGTCAATCTCAGTGTCTGTGCTACTGGTGTTATGTTCAGGACACTGTCTCCTATGTCTATTCATGCAAGGGTACTTCCCACTTTCTCTTCTAAGTGATTCAGTGGAGCTAGGTTGAAGTTGAGGTCTTCAATCCATTTGGACTTTAGTTTTATGCATGGTGATAGACATGGATCTATCTGTTGTTTTTCACATACCAGCATCCAGTTACTCCAGCACCATTTCTTGAAGATGCTTTCTTTTTTCCAGATAACTGGGACTAGGAATCGAGGAGAATTCTGGGAAATGTAGTCAAGACTGGAGAGGGCACAATACTAGTATTCTCAGTAAGTTAAGACCTTATAAAATATATTAGTAATTATGGGTTAATAATTAAGTCAGAGCCACACATTAAGGAACCATAGCAAATGGCCAACAACTTAATAATTAATAGGAAGTCAAGTGTAGTTCTGTTTGGTCTATAGAATTAACATTCAGGTTCATTTTTTGAACAGTGGGTCCCAGATCTGCCTTTACTGTGGGAACAGATAGGACTGCTGGGGAATGGTGCTTAGCTGGAGAAAGCAGATCACTAGGGGAGCACCTGTGGTGGTCATAGTGGGCTCTTGTCTCTTCCTTTCACTGTGCTTCCTTCCTGTCACACTCATCACTATACTGTTCTACCCAGCCCAATGGGGTCATACAACCATAGGTTAAACCTTTAAGTTTTTGCCATAGCAATGAGAAAGATAGATTACACAGAAGATGCTGCATAGAAGAGGAAAATGCAAAGGTAGCTGGAGAAATTAAAGGCGGTAAAGCATTTAGAATTAGTAAAGTGACCTTAAATAAATGGGTTTATTTATAATCTATATGCTTAATCCCAGGGTATATTGTATAATGAAATTATCTGGAATAAATTTGTGTAGCATAGAAACAAAGTAATACCCATTTCATAAAATTTCAAGGACAGTATAAATGTGAAGTTTTAGTTTTATTGTTATTCCAGGTCAACAGCCTGGAAACTGTGTAAGTTAAAATGATACCAATTATTTTTATTTAGTTCATTTGAATTTCTTGCCGGTTTTAGTTTTTAAGAAGATTACACAAAGCAAGGGTCGCTGACCTCCTCAACATTCACAAATTTAAATTCTTATTGCTCTTTTCAGTTTTATGAACAATTTCTTGACGAAAGCAATTTAGAGAGGTAAAAGTCCTGTCAGGCTCAGAGTTTGAGGGTGTCCTCAGTCTGGAGAGGAATCCAGGCAGTAGCAATGGGAAGTGTTTGGTCACATGATGCAGGGTGAGATGAACGCTGGTACTCAGGTCTCTTTCTTGTTTATATTCAGGCCTGGACCCCAGCCTGTAGGGTGGTACCATCCAGATTCAAGGTGGCTCTTCCCCTCATAAGTACACTCTTGAGGCGTGCTTTCATGGTGATTATAAAGACTGTCAAGTGAGAGTAAAGATTCTCCAACATAATCCTGCATATTACTTCAGCTGTCTTAAGGTTCTTCATACCACTGGCAGTTGGAGATTGACCCAAGGGCTCTAAAACTCAACACTCTCACAGCTGGCAACTTATTCCACTTTCTGCCCTTAAATCAGAGATTTCCTCCTCATGGTCACTCTTCTCCCATGGAAGATTCAGCTGCCTGCCACAATATGTATTCGTGACCCCAATGCTGTTCCCCTTCTGATATGCCTGCCTTGTGACTTTGGAGTTGGCCATAGTACTTTTGGTCAAAAAGATTGGAAACTCTCAAACTAATATGAAGTGAGTTAAGTGCATGAGGTCAAGGCAAAAATATTTGAGTTAAGGACATTCAAACATATAATCACTATAGCTAAGGAAAACAGAGACTCATAACTTGAGTTAACAACCTCTCTTGAGATTATATGATCCAGGCTGGGTTAAAGGTGTGTAAACTGTGCTGTAAGCAGGGTACTCATTAAGAATCTACTAAAATTGGGTTAAAATTAATTGTCCAAGCTTTTGGAAACTCGGTAAGCTTTCTGAGCACTGTCTTCCTTTGACAAGAACGCGGAGAATCTCTTTGCACAGCTTACTAAGGCTGAGTGACAAATGCATCTGAGAGCATTCAACAAGTGACAGTGAGTCAGGAACTGTGAGGGTTTTTCTTTTTCTTTGATTGGATGCATTTCCCAAAGTATTTTCAGCCATTTTATTCCTTCTGTTTGTTTAAAGCATGAGTGCTATTTTATTTCATTACAATTTTCAGTACACATTTCTCTTCAGAAAGAAGTACATGACACTCATTTGAAGAAACCTGAGTCCCCTACTTCCTGATTCTTCACATTCACACTCAATATTGTTACTTTGACTTGGACTCAAATGGCCCCACAGATTAACAGCACTCAAAGAACATTGTCAACTTTCCTTTTCTTGATTGTGATTCCACAGCGTGAATTGGTTCCATAATTTCATAGGCATGAGCTGGAAATTTATGCTGTTATAATTGACCATCATATCTTTCATTTGATTCTTGCACTCAAAAGCAGACCTTCTTTTTAAATGAAAATCCACATGTTAACATTCTATCTTGGGTACTTATATACAATCAAAATTTATGTTAGTTTGGGTGTGCAAGCAAATGATTCTTGTGTATAAACTAATTGTATGTTATTGCTCATTTTTCTAGTTTCAAAGCATAGTAAATGCTCTGATTTTTCTCTTAATTTGTTTCAATAAGCAGTTTAAAAAATATGAATGAATAGCTGTGTTTCAAGAATTTCTCTTCAATACACTCCCCATTGAGATGTTTTCACATACTAAAGAATTTTTCAAGGATTAACCTTTTAAAATGCCTTCTTAGAAAATAATAAACAAAAGGCAAAGAAAAGTATGGAAAAGTTTCCCAGAGAAACCCCTTCTAATTTACACTAATGTGTATGCAGGTCATATGGAAAATTAAACACGAAAATTTAAATTTTTTAGGGCAAGAAAGTTTGAGCACAGAAATCCTATTACCAGCTAATGGGATTTGTACAGATCCCCAGTGACCTATTTACCAAATTTACCCCCTGATGTTTGGATGACTATATCATGTGAAGTGAACCTGAGCACACATTCCCAGTGCTGGCTTTATCCCCAATCTCTCAAGTGCCCATGCCCCATGATTTCCACAGGATGCTGGCAGACACATCAACATGTATGCTTGATTGACAACACAAAATGACATCTATATTTTCTCTGAAATTTGTTTCAAATATTCTTGAATGCTTTCTTATTCTTTCCCTTTTCTCCCAGCTCTTTGCTATCCTCTTCCTCTATCTTGTCTTTATCTCCACCAGTCCCCACTGGTCCTTCATCATCTCTTCTCTACCCTTGCCTCTGTCCCTCCTGACACTCCTTTTATCTCCTTTGGTTCTTTTCCTCCTATTTCATATATATATAACGCATGCCACTCTCAGTTCCAGTTCCCTTCCTCTCCCCTCCTCCTCCACCCCCCAATCCTCCCAACCCCTCACCCCCACTCCATCCCCCCTCCACTCTCCAGGGAAGGCAAGGGCCTCCATGAGGGATTTTCAGAGTTTGTCACATCATCCCCCATGTGTCCAGGCTGAGAGAGCATCCCTCCACGTGGTATGGGTTCCCAGAGTCCTCTTGTATGCCAGGAATAAATATTGCTCCCCTCTCCAAGGACCCACAGATTGCCAAGGCCTCCTCTCAGTCACCCAGGTTTGGTAGGAGGATCAGTTCCATGCTGGCCCCTCAGTCTTTAGTCTGGGGTCCATGTGTTCCCCCCTTGTTTAGGACAGCTGCCTCGCTGGGTTTTGCCAGCCCGATCTTGACTCCTTTGGTCACCACTCTTCTTTCCAACTGGGTTCCAGGAGTTAAATTCAGTCCACAGCTGTGCGTGTCTGCCTCTGCCTCCATCAGCCATGAAAGTTCTAGGATGGCACATAAAGTAGTCATCATTCTCATTATCATGGGAGGACATTTAGGGTAGTCTTAATGTCAGGTTGTAGATCTGTGAAGATCTCACTAGTGCCAGATCTCTCCTCCAACTTATACTGACTCCCTCTTTTGTGGTATCTTCCATTCTTTTCTCCTCTATTCTTCCTTATTTTTCTAATTCTTGGATTGGGAAAAAAGCCCAAGGAGTATAAGAACATGAATGCTCTTTTTGTCGAGACTCCACTGTCAACACTAAAGCTATTCTTGGCAACAAAGAAACACTAACTGATATGAGTTCAGAAAGTTTTTGTGACACACAGCATAAAACTTTAACAGAATTATTTGATTTTTTAAATAAGCCCATTGTCTAATGGACACCATAAATAAATAAACAAATAAATATCCCACTAAAGCATTAAAAACTGCTCATATTTACCAAAAATGTGATAAAGTATGTTGGTAGCTTTCCATCCACCCTTATGCAACACTAAGATTTTTAACAACTCTTTCTTCTGGGGTCTGAGTCCTGGCCATTATCCTCTAACTGAATACAGAATCCTGCTCCATTTAGAAAAGTTTTATCTATCCATGATGTGTTTCTGCCAGACAGCCAAAGAAAACATTAATTTTCTCCAGTATGAATTTCAGTCTTCTGAGGGATATGCCACTTGGAGGAAACAAAATTTGATCACGGCAATGCACGATTGAATTATCCCCCACTTGAGTCTCTGATATTTGAATGTTTTTATAGATGAAGAATGAATGTACTTGATAAAGATGAAATACCGGCTAATATTAACAGAAATACAGGGCAAGACAAAGTTCAGATGAGGAATTCTTGCTATCATGAGATCAGTGTGACACACTCAGGTGTCTCAGACCACTGAGGTCACTCACTTCATTAGTCTTATTGAGGGCTAAACTTCCAAATGAATCCAAGATGTGTGAAGGCCGTAGTCATTAAAATCAGATTTATGCCGAGCCTACATAATGATTTATCGTAAAATAAGATTTCTTGCAGCCCTTTGTTACTTCACACCTAAAGATTAAGGTATTGACATTCATAACTAGAATCATTAGTCTGTCCAGAGTGCAATTAGTTTGAGTGCATTCAGTTTCCTGCTGAATTCTTATGCTCAGAGCTCCATGTAGAAATGGACTTTTCATTTTAACATTTCTTAACAGATGCATGTAGGAGAAAACCTTTGCTTGTTTCTTTTGATAAACATGCTTGTTCCATAACCTCTTAGCTCCATTTCTTCATTCTGAATAAAGATCATGGGACTCAGTTTTAATTTAAAACAATTATGCTGATGGAAAATTTGCCATTTTATTACTGTAATTATTTCCTTAAAATTTCTCATAGTTCCAACCAACATTTGATAAACAATAAAACTTACACAGACCAATAATTGCCACATAGATCTAGAACATTTTCATTTAAAATGAAATTCTATTGCGTTTTCTTAATGATCTACATTTTAGTACATTGAAACATTTTAAAATTTGGAATCATTACTATTTTAGCTTCAGTCCACACAACTCAGTAATCATTTCAACTGTGTGAAAATAAGTAATATTTTAAACATAAAGAAAATGGTATATGGTTAAAGAAACTTGTATAGGTTTATAGAAAATGTCACAGTGAGCATATAATTTTGTACAAATAATATACGCCAATACAGAGTTTTCAGCAAAAATAATCATGAAATCATATAGATAATGATTTAAATGTGAAATGTTAATCTCCTTCATCTTTATCACTGTGTTTCCCGGAAATTATTTTTCATATCATACAAGAACAGGGCACTATATATTTCTTTTCATCTCCTTTCTTTCCCCCTTACTACACTTTTTCCTGTTTCATTCTTTCTCTATACTTTTTACTGAGACACAATGTCACCATGAATCCAGGCTTTTTTCAGGAGTGCTGGGTTTACAGACATATACCCTCTCAGTATTGGTTGACTTTGGTTTGCTATACATTGAAAACTGAACATATTTTTGAATTTCTATTTCTCTTCTTATACATATAAAGTATATGACAATGTATTTTTAGAATAATTAGGCAAATGATAAAAAAATCAAAGAAAGAGTAACATTGTATGCTATGCGGTGGTAAAATTGACTTCATAAGGGAGAGCAAGGAAAGAGAAATATTAATAGAGGGAGCTATTATAGGGTTAGGGAGAAATCTGGTGCTAAGACTTCTAGCAGTAGTGGAGTGGGTACCTGAACTGGCCTTCCCCTGTAATCAGATTGATGACCACCCTAATTGTCATCATAGAACCCTCATCTAGTAACTGATGGAAGCAGATGGAGAGATCCTTAGCTAAGCGCTGGGCTGAGCTTGGGGTACAGTGGGAGAGAGGGAGGAGGGATAATATAAGCAAAGAGGTCAAGATCATGATGGGGAAAGCCACAGAGCCAGCTGACCCACGCTAGTGGGTGCTCATGGACTCAGAACTGATAGCTGGGGAACCTGTATAGGTCCAAACTAGGCCCTCTGAATGTGGGTGACAGTTCTGTGGCTTGGGCAGTCTATGGAGCCATTGGCAATGGGACCAGGATTTATCCCTACTGTATGAACTGACTTTTTGGAGCCCATTCCTTATGGAGGGATACCTTTCTCAGCCTTGATACAGGGAGAAAAGGCTTGGTCCTCCCTCAACTTGATATGCCAGATTTTGTTGACTGCCCATGGGAAGTCTTACCCTTACTAAGAAGTGGGTGGGAGATGAGTTTGGGGAAGGAAGGAAAGAATGGGAAGAGGGGAGGGACAGGGAACTGTAGTTGGTATGTAAAATGAAAAAACAATTTTTAAATAAATAAATTAAAGTATCAAGAAAGACACTGGAAGGAAAGAATGCATAATAAGGGAAATATTACAGAAAGTAAGGAATCATACAGAAAATAGGATTAAGTTTCCAGAGTCTCCTTAAATGACATTTTTTGTTGAATTAATTTACATTATTTGACAATGAAATAACTTGTTGAGTGTATTACTTTAAGAGTGCTTTTTAAAATGTGTAATAGAATAGAAAGTGTTTTCTGTCTTTTGTTGTACAACATGAATTAAGGACTTAAAAACTTGAAAAAAGCTAATCTCTTAATTTCTATCTCAGAAAATGACCCATCAGATTTGTGATCACCTATAAGAATATTTTTAAAGTCTATACTGACAAATAAGTTATACATTTTTAAGAGAGAAAGCAATATTCTTTTCTTTCTCCAAATAATTTATTTAATTGTATGTGCATTGGTGTGAGGGTGTCAAGTCTGCTGGAACTGGAGTTAGGGACAATTGTGAGTTGCCATGTGGCTGCTAGGAACTAAATGCAAGTTAAGAGAAGCCAGTGCTCTTAACTGCTGAGCCATCTCCCTAGCCCCAGTAAGACAAATTTCCAGTGCAGGTTTATTTTTAAAAATGTATTCTTATGAAGTCAATATGAGGTATATATAATTTGACAGAAATCTAGAACATTTCATTTTATTTAGAAGGATACACGACCATATTAGTGTACCTTTTATGATGTTTCTTTGACATAAACATGATTACTAAATGAAATTCCCACTAGCATTTAAGTTCATGCCACAAAAAAAGTTTTAAACATTCAAAATGAGCTACAAAAGATTCATTACTCTTTAGTCGTTAATAACTATATCTGGCATGGTCAGCAAACTGAGGGTTAAGCTGCATGTACTTCAAATGAGTCTATGTGTTCCAAATTAAAACTTTCTGGAAAAATGAATTGAAAGTATACTTCCTAATCTTGCCAATTATTGCTGGCTAAAGGGAGAAAGGGCTTAACAGGATGAGAGCTGCTACCCTCAGATGAGCAGGATATCAAAACACTTAGGGTCAGGAGCCAAAAGGAGAGGACAATGGTCCTGAACTGATCTAAATTTCCTCTGGATGTATTTGTGCTTAACTTATTTCATATGGAATTTATTATTGTTGCTTTTAGCATTAGGAAGGCACAGCCTATTAAGCTAGCTGATCCCAAGAAGCCCTATAGGCAGCAAAAACCCAAGCCACGGTCATCTGTCCCTGTTTATTAAGTGTGTGTATGAAGCCAAAATTGCAATCATATCTCAAGATAATCAGTAATCAAGGTAACTATATCAATTGCAATATTATGCTCATTTTTCCACATTCATACATTAGCAGTGATTGACATTTAACTCATTCTTCTATTTAACAACACACCTGCATTTTTTTGCTAATTTTGATGATATGCATAGGAGTAATAAACCAGAGTAATAAAATGAACTCAAAAATAGGGCACAAACAGTGTTAGCAGCCCAAGAACCAGGAAATCTGCTTTGAGATTATGTCTTCTAGATATGCCTGGGAAGCTTCACCATCACACCTCAACTATAGTAATCTAAACAGGACCTGGATAAATACAACACCAGTAGACATAAATAGAAGGAGGAATTCTTACAGAGTCCTGCCAATAGACAAAGAACTATCGAGCTGAGGGATGCTGAGAACATGAAAAGGTAATTTTCCCCAGGAATAAGCCCCTAATTGGTTCTCCAGATCAGGTGGTCAATCCTGAGATCACATGATCACACACACACATAAATACATACATACATATATATATATAATATATATAAAACACTAAACAGACTGAGAAGATTGTGTGTGTGTGTGTGTGTGTGTGTGTGTATGTATGTGTGTGTGTGTAACAACAGAGAAAAGAGGCCATGATTCTAGGGTAGAAATCTAGTGCATTACATTTGAATCCAGCCAGCCTTATTCAAACTATCAGGGAAGGTAGGAAACATATCCAGATTCTTTGCAGGAACATAAAACTAAGGGTCTCTAGTCCCAATCCTAACAGAGTCTTTCTCTCTCTCTCTCTCTCTCTCTCTCTCTCTCTCTCTCTCTCTCTCTTTCACGTGGATTGCAATGTCATAATGTCAGCATTTTTATCTCCAATCTGGTGCTCTGAACCAGATTAAAACATTTAACCTCTGTCTATAGATTACTGGAGCTTCTCTAGTCTGCAAACCTTTTCAACACTCCCCAACCAATCCCATCCTAACAACCTTGAGAACATGGACAGGGTTAGCTGTAAGCATACTATTACTTTTCGTTAGATTTTGTATTACCTCTGTGCTACTGTTGATAAAATACTTAATTGAAAATAACTACAAAAAGAACTTCTCTTGGTTTCAGAGGGACTATACCCCTCAGGCAGGGAAGGAGGTGGGAGTTAGATAAAACCTCTGAAGTCCACCTTTTGGCACCTACGTTTCCCTCCCGGGAGCTCTCATTCCCTTCACCATTTCTTAAAACTGTGCTACAAGCTGAGAAATATGAATTCAGAATATGAGTCTGTGGGTAACAATTGCATATTCAGACCATGTTAACTCAAATCATAACTGCATTTTAATGTATCATTTCCTGTAGATTTTTAAAAATAAAATAAAGCCCTAGAAACATTGTAAGTAATACAGATATTCCAAGAACTATAGTTAGAGGTTCTAGCATGTGTTAGACTGTATGCTATTTTCTCAAGAAAGGTAAAAACAATGATGCTGAATCCAGAAACAATATGGCTATACACTGGAAAATGACAGAGCTTAGTACTCTAAGAGAGAGCAACAAGTTTCCAGAGAGTTCTGGGAGGAACTGGGGAGATTGACTTGGTAAAATAAGAGGGCACAGATCATGTGACTGCCAAGCTTGCAGGTATATTCTTTTTTCCAGTGGTTGGGCCCAGGGCCTCTCCTGCCTGGCACCCGGGATTTCCTCTTATTTTCAGGTCAGAGCTGCCTTCTTTAACATCTGTCTATTGAGCTGTCAAAAGAACTCAGGGCCTGAAAGCTCTTAGGAACAGCTCCTGGTGATCTGAGTTCAATTACTGACAGTTGTGCTCTAACTTACACACACACACACACACACACACACACACACACACACCACTCAAAAACATTAAACAAATTTCAAAGAACCCATAATCCCTTGTGTTATAGAATGACACAATTATTTTATCCAAGTCTCCTTAGCTAACCTCACAGTTCCTTACAAGGAGACAAAACATGCCTCTTTTTCAGGTCTTTCATGAGTAAACTACACTCCTGACTGACTGAATGAAACTGCCATGCCCTGTGACGCTTCTATCACTTAAAGAAATACACAGGCCACCTCATTCCTGGCTCCTGTTTTTAGTCAGTTTTCCTTTAATCTGACCCCCACCCCCAACCCTCCCCACAGCAGCCTAATGCTGATGGCAGTTTATGACTAAGTAAACATTCTAAGACAGTTCTTAACTTTTACAATGACGTTTTATAACCCCATCATTCCATGTTCTGTAAACCTGGGCAGGAGAGGATTTCTATTTATAAATGCAGCTTTACCCACATTGCTATCCTTTCAGGGGTTCACCCACAGTGATAGTCTTTCAAACATCCATTCTCTCTGTAGACACACAGATTTAACTAGAGCAAAAGTAGTTCTACTATAAAGTCCAAGATCATTCCATCATTCCTTTTTTTCCCCCAAAGGACCTAAAGATGAAGAGAGAGACAAATTCCAGGTGTGACTAGAAACCTATTTGGCCATAGGAAATAGAAGTGGAGAACAGATCAAACCTGCTCAGGGCCATAAGAATTAAGCTTTTAAATCAGGAAATGGTTGTTCCCAACTAAAGATGGTGCAATGTGACAGACTCACAACAGGGAAGGCCATTATCAGTAAACTTATTCATGAGTCAACTGAGGGGCATTATTCTCCTAGAAGAACCCACATGTAGTCACTTTTTGCCAGTAGCAGACAATGAATAAGTAATTTGCAAACAGTAAATTAAGAATAAATTCAGAAACTGCCAACAGGCAGAAGTGCTTTGTGAAAATTCCATCAAAAAATTCAAACAAGCCATTTATGCATGAAAATGAACCATAATCTCTCTGTTTAAAAAGGTTATGTCTTCTTGCTATTGCCTTGTAACGTGCACGATGAAGGATGTAGCTTTTTGGGGGAAACCTAGAGTCAATTTTGTCAAAGATGTGTCAGAATTTAATCCACCACATGGCTTTGAGTAGATTTTTTGACCTTTCCTCTTTAATAAAGGAAAAGATTCAAAATGAATTTCATTTAATGAAAGATAAGCATGCATTTCAAGAGACAAATTAAATAAACACTCTTATCTTGGTTTCTGTGCACAAAGGCTTCTTCTACGGCTGTGTCTTAGACAAACAGTCTATTGAAAGGACTTGAACTTTATTGAGCCTTAGGAAGAAAATGAAAGGAAAAATCTAGGGGTAAATGGGAACCACTGTAAATAGTTAGTTGTGTCCTTCCCTTGCTTTTGCTCTCTCATCTTTGAGCATTTTTCAATAGGATTTATTTTTGCTTTTATTGTGTCCTTTTCTTTCCCTGGAAAAATTATTGTGCAATTAGGAAAGTATTTTATGCCTCAAGATCCAACTGAAACAAATTTTGATGGAAACTATCTTTTAAGAAGAAAGTTTAGCAAATTCCTAAATATTATATTGATTTAATCTAAGGGTACAGAATAGCATTGAGCTTTCTTATTTTGAAGGGTGATTATTAGTCAATGAGATTTGTAAGGAAAAGGAGAAAGTGTAAGACACTCACATGACTGCTATCATGGCCTATATACTTAACACACACACACACACACACACACACACACACACACACTCAATGGTTTTAAACAAGGAACCAATATGGCTCAGTATTCTTGGTAGCTAAATCATGCTTCTAAGATGCTTTTTGCATACTTTGTGTGCATTTCTGTGACATAACAATAAGTAGGTTTTTCTGTATATTTTGTTACCATTGTAGATTTGATGTAACTTTAAAATAGCCATTGTACTAAAATTGTATGACGCCATGCACACAACTCATATTTTGGTCCTTAAAAAGTGAGATGAGATAAAGCTGGACAGTAATGTTAGGTTTGAGTATGAGTTTTCAATAAAAAATAACAGAAAGCTAAAAGTAAGATACTTCATTTGTGCTCATGTATGTTATTACACAAGTGTGCATGCCAGTGCATATGTGTATGTTAGTACACCTATGTGCATATTAGTGTGTCTGTGTGTATACTAGTGAGGATGTGTGCATGATAATGCTTGCGTATTTTAGTGTACATGTGTGTGCAGGTATTCATAGGACAAGTTGAACAGTTATGCTTCAGGAACTCTCCACCTTTGGGTTTTGGGGCAGGGTCTCTTTGTGTCTTGGAGGATGCTACATGTAACATTGTGTCTTCCTGCCCACCGTCTGGGTCCTTTTGCCACGTTCAGCACCCAAATAACACATAAGACACTATATTAATTATGAAGCTGCTGGCCATTTGTTTAGTTTCTTATCTTATCAGCTAGCTCTGACTTGATTATTAATCCATAATTACTAATACATATTTTATAATTATGCCCTTTGCTCCCAGGAGATCACATGGTGATAACTGTCTTCACTACATTTCCCAGAACCCTCCTACAAACCTAGTCCCATGTATCTTGCTTCTCTATTGGCCAACAGTGCTTCATTGACATAAACACAGAAGGACTTCCCCGTCAGCCACATGTGTTACACTGGCTGGTTAGGGAGACCATGGCGATCCTCTTATGCTCAGATCTCTAGATTTACAAGAGCCTGCCACCATACTCACATTGTTCCCTTAATTTTTCTTCTTCTTCTTCTTCTTCTTCTTCTTCTTCTTCTTCTTCTTCTTCTTCTTCTTCTTCTTCTTCTTCTTCTGCTTCTTCTTCTTCAACACAGGTTCTGGGAATTGAGATCAGGTACTCCTACATGAAAGTCAAGCACTTTTCATACCATCTCTCCAGCTCCAAACTCACCCATTTCTAGCAAGGCACCTTAAAATCTTAACTTTGCTTAACTGGTTGGGGTCCTGAGAAAAGAAACACTGACTTAAATGTCATGATACTCTAACTTCTTAACTTTACCAGCAAAATCAAAGGGATTCTGAATTTCTGAATACGGTATTTGAAATGCATGTTACACAAGCCAGGTCTAAAGGGGCATGCTTTTCTATACTATTTTTTCAAAGAATCCCACAATGGCCTATATAAATATGTAAAGACCAAAAAGATGAGATAAAAATCAAAATAATCTGACCTAACCATGGCTTAATTAGCTATTTTCTCCAGAAATGAAGCTCTCTACAGAAATAGTAACATTTTCATTAAAAGTTAGAAACCTCAAAATGAAACCATATGCCCCCACTGAAGCAATTCCTCAAGCTCCGGAAATACCAATTATCCCTGTTGTTGTTTTTCGCTTTTAACTCCAAAAAATTTAAGCATAGTTTTACTTTCCACTTCGGCAAGTTCATACAGTGTCCTGCCAGTGTCACTTTCTTTGTGTGCTTTAATCTTTTTTTAAGTTATGTTTGATGATTCCTCAAAGAATTATATTTTTTCTGAATGAAAGGAAAATGTGATTTTAATTCATAGTTTTGTATGTTCTTCCTGCTCAATCTCCCACCCCCATGTACTTAAACTGACTGTGAGCAGATTTAGAGCTCTGTTTTGTTCTCTGTATAAACTGAGTTTTATGGATGCTCAAGGCTGGTTATCTAGCTTCATGTTTGTGTGCATGTGTGTGTGTTAATTTGTTAAGGGTTACATGTATGAGTGTAGGTGCCTACGCAGGAGCGTGTAGAGGTCAGAGGTAAACCTCAACTGTGGTTGCTCAAGACTTATTCGATCTTGTTTTGAGAAGAGGATCTCATAGAATCTGGGAATTGATGGTTAAGCAGGCTGGCCTGTGAGTTCCAACCATCTGCCAGTCTCTGACTCCCCAGCTCTGGAATTACAGTGTGCTACCATGCCAAGTTTTTGTTTCCTTAGGGGTCTGGGAATCACACTCACATGGAAAGCACTTTATTGATGGTGATATCTCCCTAACTTTATCTTCTTTTTTATAAGTATTTTATGGACTTGAAAGCAGTATTTCTTAAATATCTATTTTTTTCGAGTTCTTTGTTATTACATGGAAGCTCTAAAAAGATGTAGACTATTAGAAATAAAAACACTCCGCACAATTGCTCTCCAATGTGAAGCTCCATGACTTCCATTCTGGATGAGTGCTGTAACTATATAGAAGTCACTGAGTTGTATAATCTTTGAGACTGGTTAACTTCCGTGTGTAATTTTTTTATTTGCAACTTTTTAAAAAAATAACATTTAGAATAAAAAGGTAATCATTTATACTATTGTGTGCTGACTTAAAATTCTCTTAAACTAAAATGTCTTGTCTTATATGTCTATATTTTCTCAGTTCTGATGTCTCTGTACTTTTTTTTCTCTCTGAACTATAGCTGTTTCTTCATTCAAATATTTCTTTTTCTATTCTTTCTTTCCTTCCTTTCTCCTTGTTTCCCCTAAAATATGCAAGGAGAATCTACCTGTGTGGTGGGGCAGCTGCAGACAGGCTTTGGAGTTGTCACCTATTATTGGCTAGTGAGGAGCCTGTCCTTATTTAGCTTTAACCATTCTTTCTTCTTTATATAAGTGAACAGGTAATATGTAGTGTTCTTTCAGAATATGAGCAATTCATGATCCTTTTGGCAAGCTGCTCTATTGTACAGTAATGTTGATGCCTATATTTGTATGGTTAAGATGTAAATTCAGTTCTTATAATGAGTATAATGATAACTTATTAGTTAATACTCTTACTCCTCGTGAATATGATCCTGGATGGCAGAATATTAGGAATATGAGAATTGTGAAACCTGACCCATTTCAGAGTCATTCCTAAAGTCACAGTGTACATAAACTAGCCTTTTGTGTCAAATGGAAAGCAAGGTGGCTCCCTCTGTGTAGAGGTCTCTTCCATTCAACGTGTCTTTTTCAACAAAACATGTAATTTTCCTTACCTCCCTTAGGTATTTGTTTCTAATATCTCGCAAGGTCACGCGTGTGAATAGTGTTCTAGATAAAACAGCATATAAAGTATAACTTGTTACTAAGCATTCTTATAGGAGGAATTCTGCAATCTCTTATTTCTGTATATTGTACTTTCATTTTTGATGATATCATTGAGGAAGTGCATTTTTTAACACTAAACCTTCTTTTATATTTAAACAAGGCAAAACCACACTTGTAATGAATAGAAGTGATAACACAGTAGAATCTGCTGGCCCCTAAAGAAACTTAGCCTGTCTGCCAGATTTCCCTTAAAGATTAATGAAGGTTCTGGAAGTTTACAGTTAACCCTCATTAGAACTCCAACTGGACAGAACAGAGAAAGGACCAACTGCTGTCTCTGACCTGCTCTTCCAATATCTGTTTCACAAGACTGATTTCAATTCCTAAGTCTTAGAAGGATAAAGGAAAAAAGAGCCTTCCAAGTGACCAGCCGCTCAGAGCCATATAACATGAAGTGAAGGGGGAGGACAAAACCTTTCCGATGGAGCAGAGGCCATGTAAACAGATGTAGGAGCAGTGAATAGAAAAGGTTGAATAGTTGCTTTGTTTCTTGCTTTCTGTTGGCTCCTCAGAGAGTCCTCTCTATACAAGGCTTTCTGGCAGATGACGAGCCACATAACTCATGGCAGTAGGAACAGAGGGAGCTTGGTATTTCCTAAACACAGGCACCCAGAGCCCTTGGATCTGTTTATTTTAATGAATGTTTGTTTTAATGAATGCTGTGTGTGAGAACAAACATTTATGGTAATTCTGAAAGGGAATTTATGAAGAACATAACTGAAAAGCCCAGGTAATTTTGCTTTTTCATCTCCTGACAGATAACTATCAGTCTTGAGACTGCGTTGTACAAAGAAAAACACTGTATGTGAATTTTAAAAAGTGTTCCTCCTTGACAGGCACTAAATGACACTCTAGGTAAAAGAGAGTGGGGAGGACTTATTCTTAGTCAAAGTGTCTCTAAAAGGATGCATGTGGGCAATGTACCAACTGAACTACATAACCTCCCATCACTTCCTAAAGAAGGAAAGAACTGTACACATCATCTACTGATAGCTGTTGATTTATTTCATGAAGGGATATTATTCTTACCTATTTGCAAAAGGTCCCAGAGAGCAGGTTTTGGAAATCTGCCCAGGTTTTTTTTAAATAACTCCAGGGACCTGCCATTTCAGGATCCAGCAATCCTCCTTGGGTGGGTGGATAAGTGGGTGAGTGTTGAGAGGTGGGGATTGGCAGCTCTGTGCTTCATTGTATTCTTATTCAGCATCAAATAAAATCAACCCCAGTCCCTAAGACCCGCAGTAGCCTACGGCAACAGAACATAAAACGTTCCTCATAAATGTATGCAGTCATATTTGGTTCATCCCCTGCAGTAGAATTTTATTTCTCATGGTACAAAATAAACGAGTCCTCTGGAAAGCAGTGAATTTACAGCTTGGATTTACGATTCTTCCAGCACTATGTTAACTTCACTAATAACAAATGTGTGCCTGTTTGGCTGAAATTTTCCATTGAGACAAATCACCCACATCCAAGTCCAAGAGATGGGGGAGGACCCTAAAGAGAAAGAGATGAAGAAGCTCTCTGACTGTTGCGACTATGTCTTCTATTGGAAGCCTTAAACTTCTGCATTTTAGAAAGCTGCCTTCATATAAACACATGGAATCCCTTTGGGTTTGCCTGCTCCAACCCTGTCATCTGCGGAGTACTGGTTCATGAGTTCCTTAGCCCATGCTAAGTGCACGGAGGGATTCTTTAGGGAGAGGGAGAAAAGAATAGCATCAGCTCCTCTCCTAATGAAGCAGCCCTTTCCATCTGTGTTTAAATCCTTGTTTAATACTTGAGGTCCTGTTTGGAGATACTCAGGAGTGAGTGAATGAAGCTGCACGTTTAATCTCTTGTTAGGCTGTGCACACTTTCTTACTTAATAAACTGATAGGATGGGGTGTAGAAACAACTTTTTAATTAAATTTGTGGAACTAAGAATGGAGGGAAATAAAGGCGGCATGGCAACAGTGGAATTATTTGTGGGCACTCCATCTTCTCTGCTTGTGTGGAGGCAGCTCCTTCAGCCTCTCCTTTAGTGTCCACTGACAGGCCCGGAGGCCCATCTATACATGACCATGTCACATGCATTCATGGGCCACAGTGACACCACAGTCTCCTTTGTGTGGAGCCAGATAATTGCTCTCTAGCCCTCTCAGCTGCCATATGGTGTGGTGGAAACCTACTTACAAAGACCCTCAGAGGGGGCAGAGGACTGAAGCCGGAAGGGGAGGGCGATCAAGAGAGGCCAGACCAGAGTGATTTGTGTTTAGGGGGACTGTGGGGGAGGCGGGAGGGCTGAGAGGGAAAGCGACAGGGAGGGATTCGTGGAAAGCATATGTTCCTGGAATCTGAGACTTCAGAGACAAGCATCCTATGAGAAGCAGACTCTACTTATTGTCCTAATATGGGGCTTAAAACAGAACAGTCTCAGGGGTGGGGTGACATCTGTTGGTAATTTCCCCAAACTCTTCGTGTCTACACTTTCGATCCTTTAAAGTGTAGTCGTAGTAGAGAGCTGACAAATGCTTGTACACTCTTCCTTATACTCTCACACCCCCTACCATGTAATGCTTAGTAATTTGCATGTATATTGTTAATGTCCCCTGCAAATTGGTTTGCACACACTTTTTTCTACTTTGAGGATATTTGATGACATGTTTTGCAAGTGTCTGACAGGTTCTGTGTTGGCATAGCATGTTCTTTGTGGGGGAGGGTAAATCACCTGAACACTCAAGGTATAGGTGAGTTGGAAGAGGTTTTCTGATTGCTTTTCTTGTTGCAATACTGGGAACTAGCCCTAGGGCATTGCATATGCTAGGTGTGTGTGTGTGTGTGTGTGTGTGTGTGTGTACCAACAGTTCTGTCACCCTCAATAAAAGATCACATTAATTATGGAAAAAATTGACTATTTTTCTACCTATTCTATATAATACAATATCTTACTTTATTGGACATATTCCCTCAGATGAAAGAGGCAGAGAAAAGCAGTTTTACTGGAGATATCCTGAGAATTCCCATCATTTCTTCAGTTCAACATCGAGTGATACAACTGCCCAGAATTCATATTTAAAACTGAGATTGTGAGACCAGTTAATCTATGTGGAAATGCTAATTATTGTATGTTGGTTACAAGGGATAGCTAAAAGTTTTCTAGTACCAGGGTATGAGGAGTTGTGTGTTTCAAATACATTAATTGTTCCTAGTTAACATGCAGCACCCAGCTTTGCCTGCTTGGAGCTTCATGCTCTGCTTGGCACACTTCACCCATCTTCCTCTTGCTCTGTGACTGTTACTTGACACTTTATCTTGCTGATTTTTCTTAAACTGTCTTAAAATTGGAGTGTAGTGGAGATCAGACTCTCAGCTTCTTTTCATCTCTTGCTATCCCTGTTCCTTTGAGAGTCTTATCTAATCTCCTGGATTTAAATACCATCCGCAGGCTGACAACATCCACTCTCGTATCTCTTTCTTATCTGTGTGTTTCTAGCTGTCATTCCTACCCAGTCTTGCTGTGTGATAGCAGTCTTAAACTTATATATGGAAAGCCAGATTCATTTTTATTTATTTTTGATTGGGTACTGATGTTTTGCCTTCATACATGCCTGTACATATACATGTGTGTGATGCCTGCAGAGGTACAGATTCCTTAGGACTGGAGTTACAGATAGTGGTCAGTTGCCATGTGAGTGCTAGGAATCAAACTCTGTGTCCTTTGGACAAGTAACCAGTGAACTTAACTGCTGTGCCTTCTCTCTAGTCCCCACAACCAGAGTCTTGATCTGAGCTTGTTAATCCTGGCTCTCCCCATCTATTTCTCACAGGTCAGTGAATGACAGCTCTAACCTATTTATTTCCTTGTTCAACATTCTGTATTCTATCAGCATTCTATCAACAGCTGCTATTGATTTGACCCTCAGAATCAAACCAATGCTTAATCCACAGATACACAGTCACATCCATCGGCTATTGATGCCCTTATACCATGTTTAATAAAGTAGATTGGGCACTCTTCCAATAGTTTTTTGTTTGTTTGTTTTTCCTCCTTCTGTGTATACAATTTTTGAACAACTCATTGACCGAGATCATCTTTTTCCTTCTCTTAGCTGCACTGGCTTCCTACTTTGTCTTCATTTGAACCAACAATATTGCTGCCCCTGGACCTGTATTCCAGCTATGCTGTCAGTATTAGAATACTGTTTATCTAGGTTTACGAAGCTCTTCCAGGGAGTTTCTTGAATACTATCTCCTTGGTGGGATCTATTATGACTTACTATTTAAGGAACGGGTAGCTGCAAGGGAATAACACATAGTGCCAGGTCTGAGGACCTGAGTATGATATTCAATACCCACAGGTGGAATACCAGAGCCTACTCCCACAAACCATCATCTGATCTATACATGCACCTTGGCAAGCCCCTGTTCACGAGCAATACTGTGTTTTCAAAACAATAATGTTTCAGCCCTACTTTCAAGGTCTCATGTTATCTTCCTCCCTTGTTATAATGACCTCAGCATGTATCACTTTATAATGTTTAATCTTAGAAACTAAGCCCTTCCTCTAAGAATAGCTGAATGGGACACTGAGTCCTTCAACATTCATGTGGTGTCACGTGCAGATGGTATTATCAGAACATGCATCTAGGGAGAAATAAATGGTTTGACTTTCCTTTTGCCTAAATGATATGACATATTAAAATTAAAGTAATTAAAGAGTTAAATCAAGCAACAAGCAAATGGATATTTTGTCCACTGTTTCTCATAACACAAAAGTGAGATGGAAAATTTGAGATTAACACAGATGTGAATGTTGCTAAAGTGTTTATGGTAGGGCATGGGTATCCCAAGTGCTGATATAATAGTTTTTCCTACTTAGAAGTAGACCAAAAGAGTTCCATTGGGTAAAAAGACACTTGTCACACAGGTCTCAAGACCTGGCTTGATCTCCAGAATCTGTGGAAATACTGAAGGAGAGGATTGACTACAGAAAACTGTTCTCTGAACTCCACTTGTAGAATTACATGCCCACACATGCACTCACAAAAGATACATTTTTTTATGTTAAAGTAGGCAAAGGTTCTAAATGAGATAACTTTCTGTCCTTCCACCTTTTCTTTGATGATCAATGTGTGTTAAATGGCTTTTCTGTTATCATGATCTCCAGTGAGACATTCCTGCAAACATACCCAAAATATAATTTTAAATCAACAAAACCAAATAATGTCATCATTAGTGACTTTTACAAATTGGAGGTTCTAGCTCAAATGCTATATATTCAGAACTGCTGAGGGAAGAGGCTGGTGACTGTATCTCTGTTTCTTCCTTTGATATGTGGGAATAGCCACTTCTCCTTCAAACTATCATAGCGATTTTAATAATAAATGACTCTAAGACACATTCTGACATTTATAAATGCTTGCAAACATACTAATGATTTGGCCAATCTCATAAAATATTGACTGACATGAGGTTTAGAGGTGCAGAAGATATTTTATGTGTGTTTCCTGTTTCAAAATCAGAAGTGATATCTCAATTTAAACGTATGTAACTTACTCTTCATTATTTTAACTACACTTGTAAAAAGAGAGGAAGTAGTCGGGAGGATATCTGGCATTTTCTTTGTCATGATATTTCTAATTAAATGGCTCCCAGGGAACAAGAGATCTTTAATGTTGTTATATGGTTTGTTTCCATCCTAATATCCACAATTTGGGTAGTTGTGATTTTTCAAAACTGATAGTAACCCATTTGAAAGAAGTTACCCAGCTATATGTTAAGGGAAGGTACACTTAAAGCCTTTTGATTCTATGTGTCTTTGTTACATTTCTTAGAAGAAAGTGTTACAGACTGCATGGTTTGAACCAGACACATTTATTTCTAGGAATTCTGCATGCCCGGAAAGTTCTGAACGGAAATACCAGCAGATTCCTGTCTTGGTGAAAACATTCTTAATGGCTTGCACATGGCGGCCTTTTCACTGTGTCATCGCAATGGCAAAGGGAGATGGAGGGAGGAGAGGGGTAATAACAAGAGCAAGATTTGACTCCATAGTCTCATCAATGATATGCTAACTTCACTGCTTCATCTAGACCTTGTCACTTCCCAAATGCCTTGCCTCCAAAATATAAATGCTTAGGGGTTCAGTGCGTAAATTATGGTGATATGAGACACACAGTTAGTCAATAGCACATTGAACTTATGAACTCTTAGCAAGAATTACTAATTAAAAAAAAGGCAATGCTCATCTCCAACTGTAAACCCCCCCGCCATTCACTTGGAGGCCAGAGATTGTGTGCATGTGCGTATGAGTGTTTGCATGTATGTGTGGGTGCATATGCATATGTGTGTGCATGCCTGTGGAGGACAGCGATTGATTTCAGGCACCTTACTACATCTCCAGATTTCTATTCACTTTATTTTCTGTGGAAGGACCTCTCATTGAGCCCAGAATTCTAAGTGAACTTCCTTGTATGAACAGTATTCCTCATGCTGAGTGATAACCACTTCATCCAACGAGCCATGTCCATGATCTCCAACTTTCATTCCTACATGGAAAATTTGTTCTTTGTGTTTTTAATTATCTTATGGAGATTTTCTACTCACCCTTGTAATTTGTTTGTTGAATTACTCACAGTGGTGCAACAACTTTTTGTCTTACTATGTGAAAAGATCTGTGGAAGTTTTAGGAAGGATTTTCATTCAGTTTCTTATTTGACTCAAAGAAAGGCCAATTGCAGCAGTAAAAAAAGACAAAAGCTGGGGTTTTGTAGTACAGACAAATGTTGGTACATAATTTATTTGAGGGAAGTTATCTCTCAACTTCATCTTGACCTACAGAGATTCTATGTCAGTCTGTTTGTGCAGGACTGAAAAACCACCCTCTCTCATTTCCCAGATGAAACCATGGCAGAGTGAACAGTAGTTCTGGCATTCTTGAATATTTCCTTCTGTAAGGAATTAATGGACACAAGTGAAAATATAAGCAAAGTGTTAGAGAGAAGGGAGTAGGATTGAAGAGCGACTTGATATATAGTGCAGACCTGTGCTTTAGAGAGACCCTTGTGGCTCAAGGTCAAGATGCCACATTTATAGACATTGTAACCTTGAACTCTCTTTGAATGTCAATGTCCTCATTTCAGAATTGGTCTCTTACTATTATTTGGAAACCCCCAATAATTTGTTAATTTTCAAGTTAATACACTTTATATAAAAAATATGAGTGAAATGTAATAGGCACTCCAGGACAGCAACAAGGACACTTTGATGAGATTCATTGTAAAGTTTCTCACATGATAATTACTCAGAAATAAAGCAACACTGAACAAAGGGATAGAGGGCTGCAAATGAGAGGGAGCTGGCCTTAGACAATATCTAGAGAGATGTTTCTTCTAAGCAATGATTAGGTGGAGCATAGAATAAATGAGAAGATCAGTAATAGTTTTCTTTCCTAACCTGCTTAGCACTGGTCTACATCCAGAGAAAAATTTCTTTTTTATTCAAATAGTATGCTTTCTTCTTTAATTTACTCACAAAATTTGAGAATGCTTATATGTGTGGGAAAAAGCTTTTATTACTATTTCAGTTATACACACACACATACACACACACACAGAGATCCAGAGAGGGGGAGAGAATCAATGTACTCATGAACTCATTCTTCACAAAAATCTAATTTGAAACTCAAACTATATTGGGAGAAACTCACAAATTAGCCAAGGTGAAATAATTGCTTTCATTTTCTTGTGCTTTTTCGTGCATCCTGACACATGCTGAGATGAGGAAATATGACCTCCCACACGTGTTTTCCATGAGGAGTATGTTTGCTGTACAGACACCAAGTTAAAAGCAAGCTGCATTCCCTTGTGCACAGAGGTAATTTGGAAAAGCAGCCAGAGGAGCCAGGATTGCTATTTCCCAGGCTGCTTTAACCATTGACAGACTATTTATACATCCACCATAGAGATGCTCAGGTGAGGTAGACACCCCAGGGAATACAAAGGAAATACTTCATGAGGATTGTGTTATACTTGCTCACATTCTTTAATAATGCCAGTCCCGTGTTGAATTCAAACAGCTTTTAGAACATTCGATCTAGTGTCTGAGTCTGAGGACAGTTCCTTTATCCATCTCTCATCAAGTATACTTTGGTGAAACTTGCCCTTCACTGCTACTTGAGTCAAATTAAGATGATACTATCTGTCCCATTTGCTGATAAACTCAGTCAGGTATCGTCTTCTGATAAATAGCTAAGTGTCTTAATGATGTCAATGGTGGCACTTGTCTAAGTAACTTTTATCTCCTTGATCTTGTAATCTAGATGTTTGTACTGACCTATCTCACTGACACAGGTACCACTGAAGGAGCAGGGAAAACTGTCTCTGTCTATGTCTACAGTTGAGGGTATTGAGAGTCATTTCTAGTTCTTCCTATGAATCTTATTATGAAATAAACAAAATGAAATGGTTGCTCTTTCAAATAGACTAAGTGAAGTTTATGTTTGAAAAACTTTTTGCACAGTATTTTATTTGTGCTTTTTCTTCATGTGTGGCTGTTGATGGTGTCAAAGTTCTGGGGGTCAGTCTTCCAGCCTCACGAGTTCTGTACAGGTGTTGGCTATACCCCTCCCACTTCCTTTACATTCTAGAAGCTTTACAGTTATATGAGTAAAACCCAGGCTGGGATGAGTTTCCTAATCACAGTAGCCCTTTCAATGTTGAAACTATACAATTGTTCTGCACTTGCTGAGCAGTTTGGATTTAGGAAAAAGATCTCGATTGGAAGTATCATTGTACAATATGTAAGTGTAGAACATATTCCATGCTGTGCCACTACGCAAATATCTCTGGCCTTTCTAATATTGTATTCCTCTATAATTAAATCCTCTAATTACGTAATTCTGTGAAAGAGTTAATATGTTGTAAGTCTAGAATAAAAAGCAATTCATGTTATCCCTTTTCAGGATTTCCTTTGCTCCTGGACACTCATGTGTTTGTATGGACAGTTTGGGGTGATAGAGCCCGAACACAGTGGCAGGAGCAGAGGTGACAAACAGCAAGTAGGAACTGAATATAAACTCCAAGGTCATCCCCTAGTGAGTTAGCTCTTCTTCTGGGAAGGCCTACCTCCTGAGTGTTTCACAGTCCTCTACACCTGCACCACTATCTGGGGATCAAATATTAAAACACCTGGGCCAATGGGAGACATTTCACATCCAAACCACAATGTCTACAAAGCACCAAAGAAATTCAAAACTGAAGGCTGCTTTTCCCAATGAAACCTGATATCATAAATCTATACAATACTTGTAAACACACAATTTTCTTTCTTAAGTAAAGTTCTTACATAACCAAGGACAACATCAAAAGAGTGTTTCTGCCTCTTCATCTTTTGAATGGTTCCTGGTTTTGAATACTTTTAGCAATAATTCACTCAAGAATCTAGGTTAATGGTCTGCCTGCAATTGGATGCTGGTAGTGTGTCAGTATGAGAAAACTGGAAAATGATGGTGATGAAACTCTGATTTCATCAATATATTCTCAACACCAAGCTTATGGTAACTATATCAAATTGCACATGACTTCTATTTCTGAAAGTGAAATCCATATTGTAATTCATGTGTCCTCTGACATAACGGGCTTTTCGATCTCATCTTCAATGCATTAAAGCTGATTCTGTCAGCATGTGTTTGAAGTCTCAATAATTGAAATAATTTTATGCCTACTATCCAAAATTTGTTTATGTTTTCTTATATGTTGAGATAAGAAACAGACCAACTTCTTCAAAGAATTGAAGCTAAGTCATTTGAATTGATTCCACTTGAAGTCAAGCAGAGACCATTTTCCAATTATAACTCACCTCATGCTACAGCCCCTCCTTCCTCCTACCAGTGGTATTTAACTTGAAACAGACTTAAAATACATGAACTTTATGTTGAGCATGAGGGTCATTATTTTCATGTGCTATAAATCTTAAAGAAACGACAAAAAAAAGAATCTTGGAAATAGGTTACTGCTTTTAATGTTGAAACTTAAATTGTACAATTATAGTCTTCACAAACTACAGTTTAGTGACTTCTGACCCTTGTTACATCCGGTCCCAAGTTTTCTTCATTCCAATTGTTATAGCATGGAGGAGGGGAATAAGTTCCACATTTACAAGAGTCTAGCTTCTGGCAAAAATCCTTTTAAAGAATTCACTTCCTGGCTCATGGTTTACATGACCTGTCTTCTCTTGCTTTTCCTTCTGCATCCTCCCTCCCCCTAGCCTTTCAAGCAAGCTGCAGTTTATCTATTGAATTTACTGTAGCTTCCTGTGTTGCTCTCTATTTTCGTATCCTTGGGAATGGAGTCTGTTAGGAACTGAATTGTTCGGCCAGTGTTCAACCCCCCCATCCATCTACCACAGATGTCCATGCCAAACCCTTTGACTTAGAGTTTTCATAATTAACTAATTAAGAAGTAAAATTGCATCATGAAAATATTGGTGGCATTTATCTGTAAACAAGGCCTCTGATGTTCTTTGCTTTGTGAAGCATTTTTTTCCCCAAAGACAAACTTCATTTATGCTAAGGTCTAATTTTCTCTTGTTGCATTAAAATGTTTCTATATCTAATTAAGGGATTAGTTTCTCTCATTGTTTCTCACATTAGTTCATATTTCTTGTACTCCATTATTTTAATCATCACAGAACAGGAATTATCTCACTGAGAAATCAAGTGCATGAAAAAACACTTTCAATTATTTTTCCTGTCAGGAAATGAAGAAACATTTTTATATACAAATCAAACAAAATATAGATTAGTTCACTTTGATGTTAATTTGTATGTTTTCTGCATCCTTGAAACTTTAGGAACACAAGAGAATGGCTTTGTCAAATCTAGACAAATGATTTAGAGGTTTCCTTTTTTTGCTGTTTTTTGTTTTTTACGAGACAGGGTTTCTCTGTATTGTTTTGGAGGCTATCGGTCCAGGCCGGCCTCGAACTCACAGAGATCTGCCTGCCTCTGCCTCCCGAGTGCTGGGATTAAAGACATGTGCTACCACCGCCCTGTTGTGTTTCCTTTTTTTTAACCAAATAGAATTCCTAAGTACCTCGAAAAATTAAAATTAAAGACAAAATTAAATAGTATCTAAATGAAAAGAGCTGATATAATTTGTCCCTGAGATCTCTTTCATTTTTTTTTTATTTTATCTACAGCAAGTTAGAGTCAGAAGCATTGGCTCACAACAAGACTCGGTAGGTAAAAATAAGTACTAATTGTTTTAATGGTGAGAGAAGAAATGACTCTGCCCTTATTCTAGGTTTTAATAGTGTTTATCTTCAGTTGACCACTGATTCTCATTATGTTTTCTTGTTTCTGATGTCTCGTGGTTAGTATTACAGTATTCCCACCAGAGATGATCTTTCAGACACACTTTACACCTAACTGAAAGTCTTTATTCCAGCCAGCTGGGGCTACACTCAGGTATTTGGAAGTGTAGCACGGAGCACTTGGAGTTTAGGGGTTTTTAAAGGCAAAAACCACACACTGGTGTCTTGATTGATTTCTTCAGGGTGGAGTTTTGCACCAGCAAGTATTTTAACAGAAGCTAAGTGATCTGGGGCATTTTGAACTCAAGTTCCTAGAATAGAGTTGGGTAATTTTCCTTGGGGCTTCTCATCAAGGAGATCAAATTCTGTCAAACCTAAAATGACCTCAACAATAATAGAAGACAGAGGAAACTCTCACTGTCTTTCCCTTTCATAGTTAGTTGTGTTAACATCTTCTACTCACATTCTTGAAAAGAACTCTATATTCCTTGGTGAATAACTTTGCGTATTCCAGTTGACTGGAATGCTGAGCCTGGTAACTCCTAGGATCCTGCTGTCTCTGTCACCCTAGTGATAGGACTAGATTATTTCATGCTTGGTTTCTTTGTGATTGTTGGCAATCAGAATTCAGGTCTTCTTATTCAGCAAGTACTTTCCTAACTGTGTCACTTTTAAAGCCACCAAAAGTCAGGTTTTTTTTCACTGAAGCAAAATGTAGGATCTATAATATAAATGGTAGGAATGAAGGTGAGAGACTTGTCTTAAAGTTCTCATTGGCAACAGCATATGATCCTGAATTTCACAAACACATAACACTAAGCTGATCTCACACCCTGAGTTTGCATTTTAAAAGCTTATTTATACAAGCTAAGTATGTTTGTTGAATTTCTTACATCAAGTGAGGATGTATCAGAGTCACAACAAAGCCCTGACTATCTTCCTACTACTTCATAATGTCTGATTGTGTAGTCTCTTCCCACTAAATAATGAATTATAACAAGTTACTTTTCATGCCTAATTTGAATGGGCAATTCTGACTTCATTTTCATTTTTTTCTGAATGATTTAAGGTATTTAAGGTTGTCATGTATTGATTTTTATACGTGCATTTCATTCATTCACTTATTCATTCTTTTCTTATACATTCCTTTTAAAATGTTTTTCCTTTATTTTTTCAAAATTGTTTCCTATAGTGCATGAATTTCATATCACACCTTTGTTTCTTTTTAAAATTTTGTTACTTCAAAAATTAGCATCATTATTTTTCTATTCATATACACAGTTAATCAAACTTTTATACAGTGTAAGAACTTATGCATAATGTAGATGACCTCTCTCCATCCGAGTTATGCCAACGTCATCTGAAAATCTTTCTAAATTTCTTTTTGTTTATTCTTCATGTCTTTCAGATTCATTTTCCTATCCCATTCATTTCTAGCCCCTGCGTAGTATCTTCCCTCTGCTCTTGCAACTCCTCCCCCAATAAAATTTAGGAGAAAAAAGGAAAGGAGGCTGGGGGGGATCTCCTCATGGAAGCTGTAGTGTGACATAGTGAGTCACTAGTGAGCCATGCGGAAAAACCCCTCTATCCATACATCTTTATTTTCCAGTGTTCATTGAAGAAAGTATTTGGTCTGGTTTGAGGCCTCTGCTTTCTGCTGCACTATCGAGGCTGGAAATTTACTTGCTGAAAATTGCTTGCACTATTGTCTTTAATTTTAATAATATTTTCTACATATTAAACTTTATAACATCATTATAGATAAGGCTCCATTCATTGTACATTTTAATATTATATAATAATTGCCTTGCAATAGCAATGTCTCATTTATTTGCTCTATGACATATTTTTGAAACATATGTGTGTGCATATGTATATATGTCTGATTTATTGATAAAAATATTATAGAATAACGAAGTGTCCAATTTTTCAAATCCCTTCCATCTTTCAGGAATTTATTTCCATTTCTCTAATGGATAGAAATTATTTTTATATTAAAATCCCTTCTGGCTCTTGTTTTCTGTGAGTAGTCTAATCATAATTTTATAAGGAGATAATCTAATAGACTATTGACCCTTTCATGTTTAATTATAAAATTTCTCCCTACATGGTTGTATTTTAATACACCCCCTTTAACTCTGGTCTTGTTCTGTTTATAGTGTCATTAGTCAGATTGAAGCTTTAATACTAACATGTTCATACTATATAATCATACATGTGATTATAATATTCATTATGTATAATCAAACACATGACTACAATGTTAGTCTGGAGATTTTGCATGTTTCATGTTTCTTAGGTATTTCAAATTGGAAATGAAATGTCTCTACGAATGTGTTGAGACCTGGGTATTATGTTGAGAAGTCATTCTATAACCAGGGCACTAACTTAATCAGGGAACAAATCCATTGATGAGTTTAGATCATATTGGACTGTTAGCAGGTTTTGTCTATTTGGAGGAAGTAGTTCATAGGGGCAGGAGGAGTATGTCTTGGAAGTGTGTCTACAGTCCTGACTCTTCCTTTCATCGTGTTTCTGTATCCAGGCCTTCAACAGCTTTGATCCTGCATAGCTTTCCACCATGATCTACTACTTCATCACAGCCCCATAAGTAACAGAATCAGACAGGGCACCATGGACTGAAGTCTCTGAAACCAGGAGTCCAAATACCTTCTTCCTGACTTAAGTTATGCAAGGAATTACACACAGTGAAGGAAACTAATGTACTACTTGGCAACAAGACATATTTATATACAGGTAGGCAGACAGACAGATAAATGTGCCTCCTATTATAATAGACTTATGTCCTGATAAAACAGTATTGCAGAATGGCGGTTGTTTACCTACAAGACTATCTGACTGGCTGGGAGCTCCAGCATGCTACAGACTACAGAATATCAGCCATATATGATCACACTATATATTTGTGTAGATTCTACTGGCTTCCATACATTTTTTCCATTGTTACAGAGATTCACTATAGGTAGTGATCACTTGTATGTAGGCCAAGACACCTCTTGACTTAGAGTTGCATCATATTCAAATATCCTCAGTAAATCAAATATATTGTAAATCAAAAATGCATTTATCATACTTTACTTACCACTACTAACAGATTCACAGTGATGGCATCACAGAGTGAGGATGACTATGAACTGTTGCTCACAACTACTACTGAGCATCATCAGAGAGGCTATTATGACTTGTCATACTAGCCCAGGAACAGGTCAAAATTCAAAACTTGAAATATGATTTCTACTGTGTGTGGTTATTTGGACATCATCTTGAAGTTAAACTATTATCATTTGATAATATCTGCATATGCATATACATAATGTATTCTTTAAGAAAAATATATATTTTTGTATGTCTTTAAGACAGGGCTTCTCTGTGTAACCCTGGATGCCCTGGAACTGACTTTGTACACCAGGGTGGACTTGGATTCACAGAGATCTGCTGCCAGCCTCTACCTCCTGAGTGCAGGCATTAAAGGCATGTGCCAACAATGCCTGGTGAGAAAAATATATTTTTAAAAGCATCTTAAATTCACTTATAATAATTTTTCTTCTTTGATGGATTATAATTTCAGAAGCTAGTTTTTGCACTTTTTGTAAACATATTTGTACCTTTTTACATGTTTCTTTGCTGTTTTTTCTTGATTTTCTCATCTCAGATTTCTATTAGAACTATTTTGGACTTAATCTTCTTTCAGAATCCTTTACATTCTAATTTTTCCTCATTGTTATCATATTTGGAGATTCTCAAGAGTTTCCTTTCATCTCTATATTGTTTGTCATGAATGCTATTTTTTGATTTTCTGATTCTTTTGAGGTAAGATTTCTCTGTGTAGTTCTGGCTGTCTGGGCTTTGAACTCAGACATCCACCTGCCTCTGCCGCCCAAGTGCTGGAACTAAAGGTATGAGCCACTAATTCTGGGTGAATGTTATTTTTAAAAATATTTCAGAAGAGAGTGTCAGATCCTCTGGAGCTGGAATTACAAGCAGCTGTTAGCCAGTCATCTGATGTGTGTGCTGGGAACTGAAATCTGTTCCTGTGAAAAAACAGTACATGCTCTTAATGGCTGATGCAACTCTCTGGCCCTTCTTTAATATTCTAAGTCCAATAGCAGCTAGGTACTGACAGACTATTTTCCATTTTATGCTTTCACTTTTAAAATATTGATTTGACCCTTTATATCCTTTTTGTTAGCCTTTTTGTTTTTATTCAAAGTTCTGCATTTAATAGTTTCCTTCTGGCAACTATTTATCAATTATACATTCTAAAAATAACACTTACATTACTCTGGTATCTTAAATTGTGGGAAGTTTATCTTTTCTTGGGACTGTTGACTTTCCTTAATGCATACTGATTCTCCCATGAGTTCAAAGATTTCTCATGTCCTGAAAATTCCCATTGTGCTTTCTTGTGAAAGTGTCATTACAAGGTCATTGGCTCTTTGTTGCCTACTAAAGAGCTCAGGATTACAACACCTACACAAGACTGGATGGTCACTTCTTGATTTTGAATTTTAACATCATATGACACATGTTTAAATCTGTTTACCTCCAAATAGTCGGGTTTAAATCTTACTAACCTCTTTTCTACATGGAGCCATGAGTAGAAACAGATAACCTAGTATATTGTGCATAATTCATCGGTGGATTCTTTTTTCTTGTATCCCTTCCAAGTATGTGATTTTGCACGTCCATGTTTCTCGCATTTTAGAGCTTGAAACTTGCATTCCACAGGAGAGCAGGAGCTCTGGGGTTTTTGTATATTTTTGCTCTCTCTAGAAATAACCTCTTCTCTCCTTCTCTTTCCCTTGCTTCTCTCCCACCTCTTCCCTTTCCTTCCCCTTCCCTTCCCCCTCCTTATATCCTATCCCTCCCCTCGCTTCCCTTCCTTTCCCTTTCCCTTCCTTTTGCTCTTTCATTTTGTTCATCTTTCTCTGTGTTGAAGAATGTGCTTAGGACAACAGTCACTTAACACCTCTTAATTCATTTTGATGTTGTCATTTCAATATACTCTCAATATTTATTACTTTCCTCAGTCAATGTTTTTCTCTAATGTACACCAAACACACAGATCCAAACCTTCCTAAGAAATACTTATTAACAGGACACAAACCTTATACTTTTCAGCGGTATTTTTATCTAAACCAATATATGAGGAAATTTTTACTATGGAGATGGATGTATAGAATCCAACTCACCTACAGTATGTTTTTAAGTAGAGAGAGTATTATGATTTTTAACTGTGAAATGATCCTAAGGGGTCCATGAAGTAATCACATGCATAAAGAGAATCTCTTGCAGCTATAAAGATAAACTTCCATATCAAGTAACAATCAGCAGTTTCTACCTCTTGAAAAACTTTAGCTGTATCTGATGACCTCTCAGGAAAATTATCCCTTAAATATCTTATTCACAAACGGCTCTGTTTCAATTTTTAGAAAATGCTTTATAATATCAAATAATTCCACCACTTTATAATCTATTCCAAAAGAAGAAACCAGTGAAGCATTTGAGCTAAAATTATTTCAGTTTGTCCTGTGTTAACCAGGTTAAGATTTATGGGCCTCAGTTGACCTATTATCTTTTTTATTTATTTTTATCTTACCCCATTTTGAATGAGATTGAATTTCCTGAGAGTACACATCTCTCTGAAGCCTGGATAAAGTATGGTTGTGGAATCAACTGAAAAGAAAAATCCAGATATGTAAATACATTAACAGCAATGCATTTCGTGAAAGTTACAGACATGTAAATAGGTTACATTTCCCCCCAACCCGATTTATATTCTCTCTGCCTTGTGTCTTTCCAGTTTCCAAGATTATTCTGTTACTGTACAGGGTAGCTTGTGCTCTGAAGATCCATTCATGATTTAGTAGAATTTTGTATAGCTTTATTCGGAAACTGTTGAGGCAATAGGCTTATCCACATAATGGAAGATCTTTATGATTACAAGTTTAATACTTATACCAATCCTAAAAGTTGGGTGCAGAATGCATCAGTTTAAACAATTCAGAGACTTCCTGGAAGTCATGTAGATGGAAAGAGTTCCAGCTCAGATTGAACCAGATTTTTCTTCCTGCTTCACTGAACCTGCTTACCACGCTTGACTCTTGGTCAGTTAAAACTTCTTATTCGGAAGCCCAGCAGCCACCACTGCTTTTAGTCACAGAACTCTGCAAGCAGAGGCAGGCAGAATTCTGAGTTCGAGGCCAGCCTTTACTACAGAGTAAGTTCCAGGATAGCAGAGAACCATGTCTTGGAAAAACCAAACCAAACATGTTCAAACAAAAAGCAACTAAGAAATGTTTCTTATTTTGTATGGGATTAATTTTAGTGAATAGGTCTATTCTTTGTGAAATAGTTCTTTTTCCTTATCTTGAGATGGAATCTCATGTATCTCAAGCTGGCCATAAATCTCACTATGCAGAATAGAATGACCTTGAACTTATGATTTCCCTACCTCTAATGCTTGGTGCTGTAGTTACAGCATGTTACAATACCTGGTATATACAGCTCTGATGACTGATCTAGGACCTTGTGTATGCTAGGCAAATACTGTACTGACTGAGCTAATCTGCTAGAGCCTTGAACTATTTCTAGTCAACAATTCACAGACATGAATACTTGTCTCTGTTAGAGAATTATTTCATTAGACTCTGTAATTTCAAAAAGTACTAAAAATATCTATTATTCAAACAATCTTCTTATTCAGGAATACACAGGTTGTATTGATTCTCTGTTCATTAGTGACACTAGAGAGAAAATGATTAGAAATCGTAGAATTGAATTCATGAATACAGTTTAAAGACAAAGGGACTGGTTAATCATGTCAATGCACATCTCCTATTGTGACATGCAGATGAGCACAATATAATTGAAGAAATAATTTTTACCTCTACAACTGGACAAATGTACTCACCAGTAGTTGATCTTCTAGTACACATCTTTAGGGCATTTTATTTATCTGACTTTGGGAATTGGAACCTATTGACTCAATTAGAAGCTTCTCCAGCTAAATGGAAGGTAGTATCTCATGAATGCCTTCCCACATTCTAATTTCTTCATAAACTTATAATGAAAAACAAACAACAAAACTACACCACATTGATGCCTTTGTAATTAGCATTCCTAATGCTTGAATGTGGCCTTGTCATTATCACATAAACTCTAGTGCCACAAAACATGATTCAGGTTCCCTAAGGAAGTATTTAAAGACGTGGTATGTGTCTGGTTCCTTTACTTTCCAGGAGGGGAGAAGAAGAATGGGGGATAGAAAACTGGTTTGCATATTACAGTTTCACTCTCAGATAGCCCCAACCTTGCATTTAAACTAATCACTTACTGACACCAGATGGGTAATGGGATGGGCGTTTTCAATATGGTATAGTGGGGAATATTTATTTTCAGACAAACCATGATGAGAGCAAAAAGTACATCCGTTAATGTGATTAACAAAGAGGCACGGAATCTGTCATCAATCTTCCTTGTAACCCTCATAGTGTTTCCCAAGATGGGCAGAGAAACTTTACACATACTGATATATGTACAGATGGGGACATGCCCTGGCAGTTTAACCCAATTTGCTAGAAGCACGGTTATTTATTTGTTTGGTTTATTTATTTAATTTTCATCTTCTGAATCACTATTATGTGTGGCATTTTACTTCCAAAGTCCCCCTATTTAATGTTGACATTGCAAAAGAGGGCTGTGACAGCATTCTCCAACCAATGCATTTCACTTGAGAATTTAAATATAGTACTTCTTATTCAGATTAACATTATGTTTTAAGATAAAAGTTTCTTTGCCTTGGAGATTTGGAGAGGACACTTTCTCTGTCCCAGAACTTAGGGAATCTGTTAGCTATAGGAAGAAATTACCGCATATTCCTATTTTAAGATTATTTTATAAAATGATGTCATAATTGGTACTTTATTTGAGTACAAAACTGGAGGCAACCTCTATGAGCTGCTATTTCTAAAACCTCGTTTACTCTAAAAGATACACTATAGAAATATATCACTCAAAATAATTTCTAAGCTGAGGGGATATTTGTTTGTCTATTTATTTATCTTCCTTCGTCATAATCCAGCCCTGGGAAGAAATTAATCTTCAGTTGTATTCAGAACCATACAACAATGGTTGGAATTTACACATATGATACTTCCTAAAGATAGTCCTATAATAATAATAATCGTGGTGAATATTTTTTGTATATTAACTACAAAGAAAATTATCAGGCTATGTTATTGCTGGCTTAGGGCCCTAATTAATCTGCACCCCTCCAACTCCAGTTTCTAATTTCTAAGACAAGTTTAAGGGTGAAAGGGGAAGATTTATTCCTTCAGAGGCATGGGGTAAATAAAATATGGTGGTAAACCATGGAAACTGATGGTCAGTTCCATTTAGCATTACTAGGTTCACCTCAATTACATTGATAAAATAATGTCAAAATGTGAATGGACCATAGGCCAAATTTAAGGAAACTTGGGAATATTTTAAAAGAAAAGATGCTGATGATGGAAATTTCAAAAACACATTAAAGCTTAGTAAGAAGAGAAGATAACGCTTATTTATAAGTCAGAGGTAAGTGGGATTTGACAGTTTGGATCTGATTGAGTTCCTTTTGAATAACCTTTTCCCAGGATGTTCAGAACATCAGGCTAAGAGCTGAGGGACTCGGTGTGAAGTTATGACAGGAAATGAAGACCCCAGAGATTCTGGAGTCCAGAAGTTTGGAAAGAAGCCCATTTCCTGGCTTGCTCATGAGTGTAAAACCCAGCTCATGAGAAAATGAGCAACCTCTAGTTAGAAAGTAGAAATCAGAGATGAAGAAAATGTCAGAAACCACAATCCTGAAAGACAAAACGACAAGAATAAGATGGCAGGCAGTATGGCTTTTTTATGCCAGATTGTATTATTATCAAAATTCATAGACACTGAGAAATCAAGACATTAATACCAGGCAATGAAGTCACACATTTAAATAAGGTATGAGGCTAATTTTTAAATGTTATACATATTTACAAAGTTCCAACTCTAATTACCAAGTAAGCAGCTGCTTGAATATTAATTCTACTCAAATGATATTTGAAGGGTACAAAACTATTCTCAGAAACCATTTTTGTTTCTATTCAAGACATAAAACTACTTATTTAGTCTAGGAAGGGAGCAAGTCATCCCTATCCAGGAGATACTAGATTTAGGGCAATCATTTAGAGAAAGGGCAGAAGCAGAAATTTTTAATGTTTTTAAACGACTTCCCTTAGTTATCATTCTCCTATATCGTCCCTCAAATGTTGGCCATTATATTTCATTTGGTATTCATTAACGGCCACCTGGTAGGTAATTTGCCTCCTTTTCGTTGTTCCCTCTTTCTCTTCATTTTTGTTCTCTTTTGCTATGACACTTTCATCCTGCTGGCATCTTTCAACACATAATGAAAAACCACTCTGCATTTTCCTGGTTTCCTGATTTCTGAGTACTATGGCAACGGAAGCTGGTTGACTTAGTAAAACTTGAAAATGTCACATTGCTCTTCGGTTTTTGATGAATGCATGCTCATGAATATAGCTCAATGCAAAAGCAATTAAAGGCAGCTTTAAAAGGCACGAGAATGCAAGTCACCCCCCGGATGATCTTCCCCAGGTGGTGTATTCAGAGCAAGGCACTGCTGGAGCAGAGTCAGAAGTCTTTTTTGTCTCTGAGAACGATCAGCAATCGCGTTTAGAAACATTTCTTAGGAAACACAATGACTTCTGTAAATAAATCTTAGTTCCAAATCACGCATTTCTCTCAAAAATGCTTCTTTCTCCCAAACCTAATGAGACCCATCAAAAACATAAAATGAGAAAGACCAAATAGGCAAATTATTTAGCACAAACATGAACTAGAATGAAACATAATTTAAGGACACATGTAAAACACACACACACACACACACCACTGTAAACTTTAAGTTATCTAATATTAAGAAGAATTTGCAATACTAAAAATATATAATGCATTATGGGAGTAAGACAGTCACTCTGTCAGAGTGCTGACTTAGCTTGTGTACACCTTGAGCACAAGCCTAAGTATTGTAGACTTTAGGCTTGGTGGTGCATATCTGTAATGTCAGCACATCAGAGGTAGGAGGATCAGAAGTCAAGGCCACCCTCAACTACACAAAACCAAAACCCCAGAGAATGTACTCTGCCACAATGGAAAATACTTGGCAATCAAAAAAATTATTTTATCTTTAGCAGTATACTCTCCTAAATTGACTATACAACGCTAAAACAATAGCAATATCAAATGTGCACTGTCAACACGAATAATTCATTCTTTTCCTACAAGTTAAGGATGCTAACATTGAAAATCAGAATTCCTCAAATACCCCCAAATACAATTTTTTGAGTGACTTTAAGAATTCTACCACTGGAAAATTATACATGTGACCTTATTTTAGGGGTCACAGTCAACACAATCACAAAGATGTTGTACAAACTTATCTTCAGGGGATGTAAACACAGTGTATCAGCCATGGAAAGGCATGGAATGTATGATACTTACTCCTGGTTATTAGTAAATTGTAGTAATGGTATAATAAAATGCAGAAACAGAGTTGGAGGTGGAACTACATATGTATTGAATGAATCACAAAATATTGTACTTGCAGTTAGTATTTATCATACTTTCATTGGGAAGCTAAAAGAAAAAAATTCTGCCCATTCCCATTGGTTCAGAGAAAGATGAAAGGGTTAAAACGAGCCTGTGATGGGCTAGGAACATGGAAAATACAGCAGCTTTAAAACGCTGTCACGCCCTGTCAGAAGCTATCAAAAATTAGGTCTGTGAAAGTAGAACATAAAATAAACATTTTAAATGTCTGAAAGGGATGAATGCACAGCTGTGTGAGATCACAGGAGACCTACCAGGAAGTTCATCAAAGAGTGCCAACAGTCACTCAAAGGCAGTAAAAGGGAAGAGGCAAGAGTGTGTACTCTGAGAAAAAGAAAGATTGAGTCAAAGTTCAACTTTGCCAATTACTCTCATGCGATCAGAGTAAAATGCCTTAACGTCTTGTGGTCTAGCTTCCCTGTTTTTAAGATAGGTAAGACACTAACAGTCTTTAGCAGTGGTTATTACAGAAAAGAAGCAGGGCAATAGAGTGAAAGCAAATAGATCATTTACTGGGGCCGCACCAATAAAAGGATTTTGGGTCTTTACTGCATTCTGGAGTTGGTCAAACCAGTGGGACAGCTATTAGCAGCTGTACTGCTAGTATTTCCTAGCTTACTCACCACTTGTCTAAAAAGGACATAAAACTCAAGTTGGATTGTTTCTGCACTGAGTACATTTCAAAAGGTATACTAACTCCAGACAAACAGAATGAGGACAATGGATGTGTGCCCCCAGAACCAAGTGTGGCTAGTTAAAATGCCATAATCAAGACTAGAAAATAAATACAAGCCTGTAAAGAGAATGCCATAAACGAGACAAAGCAGCTCATACATCTTCAGTATATAAGATACTTTGTCAACAATTCAGAAGAAAAATAAACTCAAGGAGTGAATAGATGCTTCATGATGTCTGGAATACACATGGCAAAGAGATTTTTAAAATATTGGAAGCCATATCATGACCCAAAGATGCTTATTAAAGTCACAAGGCTAAGGATAAGCACAGAGAATAGAGTGTGGCAGTTGAATTAATCCAGTGAATAACCCAGATGTGTTTCACATTTTGCCTACACTTCCCATTCTTAAAGTGTACTGCTGGGCATTTCTTACAGGTGGTTGTAAGCTGCTGGGCATGAGTGCTGGGAACCAAACCCTGGTCCTCTGCAAGAGCAGCAAGATGTCTTAAGTGCTGTCCCATCTCCCCAGCCCCTAAAGTGGCCTCGTATAGAGATTATCACAACTCACCTGAAGAGCAAAGAAACCTCATGAGATAATTAAAATTGTTTTATGGCAAAAGGGAAGATGAAAATTATGAAATCCACTTCATAAATTTCAAATAGCCCTTTAAATATAAATTTCTTTATTATTATCTGGGTGGGGACACATGTGTCTAGGAATGCATATAGAGATTTGACAACTTTCTCGTTGGTTGTCTCTTTTTACCTTTGTGTAGGTTCTGAGGCTGGAACTCATAGATATAATGTGGCAAGAGCCTTAATGTGTGGAATCGTTTTGATCATTAAGGATTCGCGGGGTAGAAGGAGAGTTACAGCTGGTTCACTTTTGACATAAATAAATAACGCTCGGGAAGCATGTGAACATACACGGGTGGGCGCGAAGACACACACACACACACACAGACATACACATAATAAACAATCCTGCATATCCCAATTACTACAGAAAACTAAGTTTAAGAAATAGATATCCAAAGGTGACTATGGAACATATGGATTATTTTAGATGCTTAATCCACTTACATAGTAGGAAATTTTGCAGTGGTTACTCACATTTATCCATAGAGAATATGCATCCAAAGGTATTTCCTAGAGATGGGAAAGCAGGTGAGTGAAGAATGTGTCATAGACTGTTTCTATGCGTTCCATGGCCAATCAAGTTCTCTTAACTCTGGTTTTCTGAACAACTTCATTTTAATCAAGTTCCAAACCTGCTTACCTACATCAAAGATGTGATGAACACACAGGAATGACATTTATGTTGGCGATAGTATCAAAGATTTAGAGATGTTGTGAAAGCTACATCTTTGTAAAAGTGAATATGTATAACTTTGTGACCAACATGGTGTGTCTTACCAGGTGTCATCCATGAGATATTTGCTGCATGATTTAATGAAAGTGGATTAAATAAGTTCAGACTCAACTCTGAACTTTACTACATGTCACCCAAAGCTCACAGCTTGCCCAGCTTTCTTTTGTTCCTCAACAAGAAGTGAGAAATTGACCCTTGTTCCCCTGAAGAATATTGTAATATATACGTAGTCATGGTAAGGGATAACAGTTACCTATGTAAACCTGTGGATTATTGTGAGGTTTTTTTGAAAATGTTTCCCAACTTGAGGTTCCTGTGAATCTTACATAAGAGCAACAAGCAGATGCAGTCTATAAAACTCAAAGCTGAAGCTGTTCTTGCAAAACCCGAACCTGTTTCTCCCTTAACTCCTTTAGACTTAAGTAGGTGTGATAATGCATGAGACATTCAAGAGTTTTAATGTCAGTGTCAATAAAACAAGATTAAGTATGGCTAGATTACAGAGTTCTCTTTTAAAAGTGTGTGTGGTATGTGCATGCACGCATGTTTGTGTGTGTGCGCGTGAGAGAGAGAGAGAGAAAGAGAGAGAGATGTGTTTGTGTGTGGTTTGTGTGTGTACATGCATTTGGAGGCTGGGGGTCTACATAGATTGTTTTCCTCAGTCAATCTGCATCTTATATTTTTGGGGACAGAGTCTCACTGAGTGTGGAACCTAGCATTCAGCCAGACTGGCAGGCTGGTGAACTCCAGAGACCCTCCTGTCTTTGCCTTCACACAACAGAGATTGTAGATACATGTCACCAAACTCAGCTTTTTATGTGGGTTCTATGGTAAAAGTCTGGTCTCTGTTATTGCCCAGTAAATGCTTTACCCACTGTGCCTCATGCTTAGATCCTACAGAATTCTTAGAATTATACAGAATAATGCACTGGAAATACATCATAAAATGTAAAGTACAAAATAACTTCAAAACATCACAAGTGGTCCCTTCCTTGTGTCACGGCCTAAGTGTCACTTGTATAGACAGTCTCTCACATTTATTTGTTAGCACCAGTGTGTTGAAAAGCTGTTCAGTACTTTTCTCATGTATGTGCCTGTAAGCAAGACACGGCATCTCTCTCAGAAGCAGGGGAGGGTGCATTGTTCTTTCTAACCTTTCTTCTTGGTTTTTCACTTTGGGGAGCTGCTTATTGGGAAGAATGATTTCACATGAAAAATGGGTAGACTTTTATCAGTTATGCTTCCACAAAGAATATTTAAAAAGCAGCCCTTTAAAAAAATGATATTGGTTATTTATAACTTCCCGTATGCCTTTCCTCTTAATGGCAACACAATATATGGTATTTTATAAGCCCTGTAATTTCCATTATCAGTCTGCAACTCTGCATTTCTTTTTTTTTGTTGACTCATATATTTGCAAATTATTTATTCATCCCAAGATATAGCCAAGCAGTTGGAAGAAGAGAATAATGTCAAGGCTGAGCAAGAGTGAATGTGTCTCAGTAAAAGGCACATAAATCTCTCTTTCTTTGTCTCCCTGTGTTTCAGATTAGTCCTGCCAAATTTTCAGAGTAACTTTGAAAAACACTAAAAGATGCATTTTGTGAATTAGATATCTGTCTTGGAAGCTTAAATATCACCTTTTCTCCCTTGTTTGTATCCCTCCCATTTCCCTTTTCTCTCAGAAAGTGTTTAGCTACATCAGAGTTATAGTTCATTACAATTTAAGCTTCCCCAAGGAGCTAGGATCCTGCCAATGTGAAATTTTATTTGTTTCTTTTTAAAGTAAACTTAACATTTCACATGGATTGTTTTGAAGAAGAATCTGTCAAAATATCTTTCTGTCCAAAACCGTTGCTTCTCCTACATCTCTGTCCTCCTCCTTTTTGTCTCTCCCAACAACAGTTTGAATTCGGATCTTTTAACTCATTATTCTCACTCTCGACGGTCACAAACTTCTGAATTCCTTGAAGACTTTGAAGCTTCACATACCGTGTTTGTAAAACTGTGACTTCACTCTCTAAACTTATCTCATAATGTTGTTATAATTCTCAGCTACAGAATATTCAGGAAGTTGAACCTGGTAATGTTTTTCTGTGCCTTGATTGTTTTGGGAGGATGACTCTATCTGCATACTGACAGACAACTGACACAGGAATGCTAAGTACTTAGTTTAACTTAATGGTTTATGCCATCGCTGTTTTGTGTGGTGGTATTGATGATGGTGAGATGGAATCTCACACAGTCCAGGACTACCGTGAATATCTGATGCCTCTACCTCCTGGGCTCTTGCTCTAACTTACTGTTCATTATCTGCCCAAAAGTGAGAGAGTAAGTTACAGATTTTTACCAATTGTATTATTACATGCATGGTTATTTCTATCATCATGATACTTTCATTACTAGAAACTGACATTTTAGGTATCATCTATGGAGTAAGAGAGATTATAATAGTGCCTATATCCACTCCACGATGATTAATTCTAGTTACTGTTTGACTGTAGGAAAGCCTACAACATCATTAAGCAGACTTTCAACTGCGTATGTGGGAGCATTTCCAGAGACAATTAGACCATGAGGGCTTAGGTCTAATCAATGGTTCAATCCACCAATTGGGCCAAGTCTGAATAGACTGTTGGAAGAACTGCAAAAACTAGAGAGAACACTCTCATTGGGGCAACTTCTTTGTTCTTGCCTGTTCTTGCTTGATACTGTCCCCTCTCTTCCTGTACGTTGTGGTGAGTTACTGCCCACCACGTCCTCTCTGCCACAATGTAAGTTTTGTCTCACCATATCCCTAAACCATGACAGAATGAAACTTCTGAAAAAAATGAACTGAAGAAAAAATCTTTTTGTTCCTGACAGGTCATGATGATGCTAAATCTGAAATATAGCCTACCTTATAATTTGATTGATTTATAGTCAAACTGAGCAAAACAAAAGCATGCAAGTAAAGGAAACTGAAAAATCTAAAACCTACTAAGGGACCCATATACTCATATAGTAGCAAATAGAAGAGTCTGAAAAAAATACTTTTGTGGGAAGAGAATGGGTTGTAAAAGTAGTAAGACTAGTAGCTCAGCACAATGGAGAAGAGATAACCAGATTCAGCTTGATTATAGTTATCAGTCATCCCCTTTGTACAGTACAGTGAAATCTAAATGAAATAAATGAGAAGATGGGAAGGTACACCCCTGTTTCTAACCAATTTATGTGGAGACATAGAAGTTGATCAATATATTAGAGAACACATTCTGCCACATTTACTATAAAAGATAAGATGTTGTGAGAGACTGCTGAAGGAAAGCTTCTAGGGCATTTTCTTAACTAGTGACTGATAGGGTAAGGTCAGCCCACTGTGGGTGGAACCACCTCTGGCATGGTTGTTCTGGGCTTTATAAGGAAATAAGATGAACCAGTCAGTAAATAGAATTGCTCCATGCCCTCTGCATCAGCTCCTGCCTCCAGATTCCTGCCCTTTTGAGTTCCTGCCCTGACTTTCTTCAGTGATGAACAGTAATGTGGAAGTATAAGCCAAATAAACCCTTTCTTTGCCAAGATGCTTTGATCATGGTGTTTTATCACAGCAATAGTAACCCTAACTAAGATACCCACTGATTTAAGTAAAGCTAGAATGTTGAAATAGTGATGATATGCTAATCCAGTTGGAAGTTAGATTGATGGCAAGGAAGCCATGACATAAATATTAGAAAATAACAATTACAGATGCTAAACATGGCATATTCACTTGCCTATATTTTCAGACATTACTAAAAGGATAGTAAAAGAATCATTTTTCAAAAAAAAAATCTGGACAGCCATACCAGCCTGATGCAGATCTGCTCAGACAGGGTCCAGCCTGTGGAGATGCTCAGGAACCCAGAAGGTGAGAAGAAAACCACCCTGGGTCCTTAAGCCCAAAATGGAGGGAGACAGCCAGGGACCTGCCTGGCACCTAATGGTGCTGGGTATGTGGACCCCATCATTTTAAGAAAATATGGGGCAGAGAAATGGGAGAGAGAGAGAAGCAAAATGTTTCACACTCTATGGAAAGACACAAAGAAAGAAAGGTAGAGGAAGAGGATCGGGCAGATATTGGAGGCCAGCTTGCCACCTGGGTCCATGGTGATAGCAGGGAGGCAGGTGAGGAGGCAGGTCTTCTTGCCACCCATGACCATGATGATGTCTGATCAGGCTGAAGCCAAGGGCCATGTATGGGTCTCTGGTCCTACAGAAGCCAGGGTCTGTGCTGATATCCATGGTTCCTGTGGCCATCGAGTCTCCAGTGGGCTGCGCTTCCTCCTGTGATCATGTTCAGGTCCAGGAGCCATGCTACTGCTGGGGCTGTACAGATGTGAGTGGCCTTTGCTGCCAGAGGCCATGCTGCCATCAGAGCCATCCTGATCTCAGTGTCCAGAGCTGCCACTTGGAGCAAGGATGTCGACCAGACCAAGCTGATGCCTGACACCACGTCCAGGGGCGTGGCCCACCTGCACCTGAGGTCTGTGTTGAACTCTGTGGCACAGGTTGCCACTAGAGCCCATACAGAGACCCGGGATCTGGGTCAGATCCTGCAACTTGGGTGGAGTCAGGGAGCCAGGCCACACACAGATAAGGGTAAGCAGTGCTACCATCCAGGGCCAGGGTATCATCGGGGCTAAGGTGTCATCTGGGCCTGGGCTCCTACTGAGGGTCATGTTAGGTTCCATGGCCCTGCTATATCCAGGACCTGTGCTGATGTCTGATGAGCCTGATACCATCAGAGACTTTGTAAAGACAAGATCGAGGACTAAGTTAGTGTCTCAGGGTCACAATGCTTCTGGGGGCAGTGGTGATGTACAGACCAAGCTGCTGCCAAGGGCCATGTTGTGCCCATGGTCCTACCGTGGCTGGTGTCTGAGCTGAAGTTTAGGTCCTGAATTGATACCAGTGTTCACATAAAGGACCAAAGTTGGGACCACAATATGAGGCCTTAGTGATGTCAGGTAGTCACGCGGCTGCTAGAACCATTCTCACCTGAGTGGTCATTCCTTCCACCAGAGCTATGATGTTGACCGAGACCAGGCTGTTGCCAAGGACCATGTCTGGGTCCGTGGTACAGTCGTAGCTGGGGTCTGTGTTGGTGTCTCTGGCCATTGTCACTACAGGAGGCTTTAGAAACCTTATGAGATGAAACCAGAGGGTCATGCTGATCCTGCCCCACCTTTTGCTGCCCTGGGAAAGCGGGCCTTGCCTCTTGCTGGCCAATACAGCTAGAGAGCTGGTCCCTGTACATGGGATAGAGTGCCCCAACCCCTCACCACAAGCAAGAATAAACTTACCCTGAGGGCTTGTATGTAGGGGAGTCTACTTCACCCCCTGAACCAGAGGCAGGTGGCTTCAGTGGCTCAATCTGTCTTGCTGATCTGACCTGCCTGGAGAGCACTCAGGCCCTCGACAGGGCCTTAGTTTGACCCACCCTAGCATCTGTCCCATCTAGGACCTGCTGGAGCTGTGAAGGAACTGGTCCTGCGGAAGGATACCTGCAAGATCTCTAATAGTCAGAGTGGTCACAGGATACCTCAGAGGAGCTCTGGTCAGGACCTAGAGGCCTTGAAATAGACCAGAGGCTCATTGTTGAACGTTTGCCAGTCAAGCTGATGGGACAAAGGAGTGTATTAAATGACACACTGAAGCCTCCAATGCTATCAGGATGGATGAAGAGGTGAAGGACAGACAGAAGAGAAGGAGATTTTTCTGTTCCTGGTGTGGTTTTGTTTATTGGAGTTTGTTGTTGTTGTTCTTGCTTTTGTTTGCTTGCTTGCTTACCTTGTTTTTTTTCTTTCATGCATGGGGGGGCAGGCACAGAAGGGATGATATTATAGGAGGGCAGGGGTTGAACAGAATTGGGGTGCATGATGTGAAACCCCCAAAGATTCAATAAAGAATTTTTTTAATCTATAAGTTCAATATTAAGTGAAAGAGAAAAAATTGAGAATGACAAGATGGATGGAGCAGAATTTATACATTATATGCTTGTCTTCTGGATTGTTCATGGAATTCATGCCACTGATATCTAGTGTAAGCCAGCAATGCCAGAATTCAGTTTATCACAGTTCTAAACTAGAAAGGCTTGGGATTATAAGATTTAGGGTTAAGCATAAGTTGTGATGAAGAGTCATTTTGGTAAGCAAATAGGAGGTTTGGAGTCCTACGTGCAGAAGACGTCCAACTCAATATACAAAGCTAATAATGGAAGGTTGACACTCTGTCCCCGAAAGGAAGTTTATAGTAAATGGAAGGAGAGATTACCAAAAATAGAACAGAAACATTCCTGAGAATCAAGGAGGATAGTCTCTTTGGGCTGTGTAGACAGGCAGGAAGTCATCAGTCTGAGGACACATCATATGTTTTCTGGAATAGAAGAGAAGGGGTAGAGGTACAAGTGATAAAAACCAAAACAAATTTCAGAAAAGATTAGTGCAAGTCACAAAAAATCATAAAAATAAATGTTAGGCTTCTCTTTCACACTAATACATTGTAAAGAACAAGAACGAACACAGTTGCATTCCTTATGTGAGGGAAGGATCTGCACTTCAAAATTCATGGTCAGCCAAACTTTAAAACTGAGGGATCATTGTAGAAGTAATTGCTCACATCCTTATCCTGTTTTGGCAGGGTTCTTCCAAGCCTACTATGTACTATGTACCTTACTCGTTACTGCTTGGTTTGTTTTGAATGATGAGAGAAAAACAAGATGTTGGAAACAGGAGTTTGAAAGAGTATTTGTATATTTCCTTCTCTTTTGCTTTTGAGGATTGCCTTAAAAATCTGCCATGAGAACAACACTCATGCACTGGAGGACTTGGGGATACTTGTGCATGTACTTGAGGAGACCTGCAGGTGGGTGCTGAGTCATCCAAGAGAGGCTGCACTAGATGAAGGTGACCCAGGCTGACCTACCAATTAAATGTAAATACATGGGAAAGCTCAGCCAACATCTGGCAGGTCAAACCCAGACAGCAATCAGCTCTGGCAACCCATGGAAAAGCTTCAACGATTAAAATTAGAGTGCTGAATCATTGAGAGGCGTTTAGATTTACTAGATATAATGTTTGCAATTCTACAAACAAGAGTGGTAAATATACTCAAAGGGGCAATCAATTAACATAAATAATAGTGTTTGGGGAAATAAAGGCTGGGCTTGCTTCTTTATTTAATGCACTCATTACAGTGTGTCATTTTAAAACTGTGATTGTACATTAAATGATGATACTTGTACAAATAGCTGTCAAAGAATTTGTGTCATTTATAAGAGTTCTGCTTTATTTGTGTTTTGAAAAAGATAAAAGGAAAAGACTAGAAATAGACTAGGATCAAGAGACATAAACTTAGTGTGGTCTTCTTGCTTAGGAATATGAGGTCTAGAGCACATAGATTAGAAATCCAGTCTTCTCAGACAGCAGCAGTCTCTACTAAAGCTGATTCATCTGTGTTCAAGAACACAGGTCTTCCAGGGAGCACGGATCAATCATTTTGTGTATTGGGGTGGGGGCTGATCACAGAGGATTATATTTTTGCTTTTGACTGGAGAAATGGGCACAAAGGTGCAACCAACTTAACTGGTTTTCAAACCCTTAACTCATCTCTCTTTGAAGTAATTTTTGGACATAAAATTTTCTTTAAAATCTTTTGTTAGAAGATAATTGGATTTCTGAAGAAATTTATACAAATGAGTTTAGGATGCAAGATCAGTTTCAGCTTAAATTCTAACTCAGTACCTTGAAATAGCTGATTATAAACCAATATATCAGTGTTTATCCATGAATGTGTGACTTATAGCTAGTATTCAAGAAACACACTTTGTTTAAGATTGAGAGAATAGGAGCTTTTCATCTAGAAAGTGTGTGGGAAGCGAATGCTGGAACTCCAAACATATAATTTACGAAAAGCAAAGTTAGGCTTCCAAGTCACCTTTAACTAGGGGATAAAACTTTGTAAATATAGTGGGATTTAAGTGAGCCCTGCTAAATCACCATGCTTTGACAGAGCAAAGAGTATCATTGTAAAGTACATATGCCTGTCCTGTATAAAGCAGACACTGTGAGAGATACACAAGATAACCACATAGTCATCATATGAGGTCAAAATATGCAGTGATTCTGCATTTAATGAAACTGTACTAAAATATTTTCAAGTGTATCAGACTTTGCAATCTCCTTTAGTACTGGTAGAGTACTGAAGACACACAAAACAACAAGGCCTAAACTCTGCAACTTGAATAAGCATGGGAAAATTAAAATTACATGTTCATCAGAAGTTAACTTATATTTAGTAAATGCATTCACAACCAAAGCCAACTCCAAAAGACTGTATTTAATAAAGTGATTTCTTGGGCCACTGTAACCCATTTCCAATCATGTTTTGCATATATGTATGTATTCTTATATCTAATCTGTGTATGCATGTACTCATGTGTTTGAAATAGTAAAACTCTTAGCCTTATTTTATTTATATTTTATAGGGCAAGTAATTTTCCTCTTCAGTCACTAATTCCTTGGCAGTACTATTTATCTGGTCATACAATAAGAAACGGAAAGCAGTGCAAGTGACTCAGGTGCTTTCTAACAGTGTTATTTTAAGCTGGGATTTCCTATGAGACCAACATAAAAAATGGTATCTGTTTTCTCAACAATCTGCTTAATTGTTCGCTTGATAATGGCAGCAGCAGTGGATGATACAGAATCACTTTAACTGGAACACACACTCTTTGCTACCAAAAGAGCCTATAAAAAAAGACTCTATAGTACTCACCCTTTTTCTGCTTTATACATGGGTTGGGAAAGGGTGAAAAGGTTTCACTACATAATTTGAACTTAGTGGACTTGAAGTCTTAGCTTAAAATCTTAAATTCTGGGATTACAGGTGTACCCTGACACACCCAGATGCTGTACATAATTCCCAATACAGTAGATATATGAGAATCTGTAAAAATGTTGAAATCGTTCTGCAGAAAATGAGTTTGAAAGCTCAAAAAACTCAGCTGACTATATAAAATATGCAAATCATAAGCATGCACGACCAATTATTTTTGTTCACAAACTTAGAAGAAATAAGAAAATTACCTGTAAGCATATGTGTTGAATATTATTTATGCTGGAATATATGGTGAAGCAGTGACTATAGGAGAGAGAAAGAGAGACAGATAAGTGATGATGATAATAGATAAATGGATGGATATAGACAGATAGATAGATTATGAATGAAAGAGACCTCTAAGTAAAAGAAATGGATAGAATAAGATAAGGAAGATACTGAGCATCGCTCAAAACAATAAGACATACATAAAACAATACAAATGAAAAGTTTCATTTCTTTCTATGTAATCATAATACACAAATTTCCAATTTTGCTTAAACAATGGTTAGATATAACATGAAAAAGACATTTCAGGAATGAACATGCTATGGGTTCAATTTTACCAAATTATGTGTCTTTTCCTAAAGTAGGAGTCATTAGAATAATTTCCTCAGAACATTTGTTTTCAAGTCTCTTACCTTAGAGATAATAAAAGTCAAAATCTGTATTTTCACCAAATGTTCTGAACATTTTCATTTTTAATGGCAGGTCTATAAATATTTGAACTTTTTGACACACAATTCCTCGGGAGACATAAGCAAACATATAGTTATCTCAGATAAGAAACTATCAAGAGACAAATGTAAAGATAGCAGCAGTGTCCATCTCCATCCTGGAGTTTTATTGGGCTTACTTTCAGGTGTGTGGATGAGGGGTTATTTAGAGCCGCAGGAGCCACTCAGACAGTTGCATCACCAAATGTCATCCCTGCATGGTGATGACTTATGAAATCTGGAAACTTAAAGTACACTGCATCCTGCAGGAATCTCAATAGGTGGGCAAGTGTTTTCTAGGCAGCCCATGTGGCATATCTTCTACACAGCTCACCTTGTCTGAAAATACCTACAGCAATTCCTACTGCTTATCTATGTTTAGAGAAGGAGAGATTTAGTCTGGTCAGTTTTGGGAACTTCCTGAAACTTTTGAGTTACTTACTTCCTTATCTTAAAGTCTTCCCTGAAGGTGGCAATGTTCCACCTACCTTTATAACATACTGTATATTAAGCTTTCTTACAGGAAAGACATATACATACATAAATATGTTTTTATGCACACACACACACACACACAAACACAAACACTCATCTTTGAGACAAGGTATGTATCCTAGGCTGGCCTCAAATGTACTGAAATTCTCTTGCCTTGGCTCACCCCCAAGTACTAGGAATATAAGGACATCCCATTATGTTAAAAAAATGTTGCTCTTTTCAACAAAGCAGACAATTTAATGTTTTTGTTTTGCTTTGTCTTATTTTAATATATTCATAAAATTGTACAATCATCATTACTTTCTATTCCTAGAACATTTTGTCTCCCTTGAAAGAAAGCAACAGCAATTACTAGTGCCTGTACACTATACACCCATTTAGTTACATACTACCTCTGAGTGATTTCATAGATTAACTGACTAATGAGAATCATAACAACAAGTGATTTACTCATGAGTCTTAAGTCTTATTTCTCTTCCTGATTATACCGCAAAATATTGGCACAGCCTTCACTGTAAAGAATAAAAAGGAAACTTCAGCAAAGACAGATAGGGGACCTGTGTGTGTGTGTGTGTGTGTGTGTGTGTGTGTGTGTGTCTGTCTGTGTCTGTGTGTGTGTGATGGCATGCTTTCATATAGAACACAGAGAGCACAAGTATACAGTAATCTCAGCATTTTCACAATAAAAGAAATATATTGTGTATGCGTGATATGGGAGATCATGTATTTGTGGCTATGCTTACCCATGCTTGATGGATGGAAGGTGGATGTTGACAAGAAAATTTCTTCCCCTACTGGTCTTCATCTTTGTTCTTGAAAATCTGAATCTGGAACTCACTCTTACAGCGACAGTGGCACACCAAGAAGTTTTAAGTTAGCTTTTTCCTCTGCATAGTTCTGGGGTTATAGATGCATATTACCACATTTTATTTTTGCCTGGATCTAGATATTCATGCTTCTGCAGAACTTTACCCACTGGCTCATCTCCCCAACCCTCCAAAATCATTTTTACCATGGTAAAATATATGTATGTGTGTGTGTGTGTGTATGTGTGTGTATGTGTGTGTGTGCGTGTGTGTGTGTGTAAATTAGCTAACAATTCTCCATGTAATTTTTGAAAGGGGGTCTCATGAATCTCAGGCTAGTCTTGTACTTAATAAGTACTGGACAGTGGCCTTAAATTTCGGATAATTCTCTATCTCCATTGCCTTAGCTCTGAATTGCAGCTTACGTGGCACTAGGAAGCTAATCTAAGCAGGGCTTTGCCCATTCAATACAAGTTCTCTATCAACTGAAATGCATCATTATCACTTGTTCTTAATTTTCTTATTCCACAGAAACTAGGAAATTCTTGGTAAATATCTAGAAAAGTGAATGGCTTTGTTTCACTGCCCCTTTCATCACTAGCAGAAGAGTAAGCCTTGGATGTAAATGACCATGATGCTCATGGACATGCTAGTCTACTACAGATTGGTACTATGGGGATGTGTAGGAAGAAGTAGTAAGCAATTGGCAGATATACAGAAAAATAATGCATATATCTCTGTTTTGAAAACAGAACACGTAGAAAAGGAGCTCTTGATAGAGTCTGTCATAATTGGATTAATATCATAAAGCTGAGTGTTAGTGGGAATGTGATGTGGCAGAAATGACCCACACAAAAAAAAACCTGAAAAGCATTGGTTTCTAATCTAAAATGCTAGCTTTTATCACACTATTTAAGAAACAGCCAAATGAGTTACCACTGGTGACATCATCTTATATTTCTGTTTCAAATTCCCAACTCCTTCCCTCTGTTCTTCACATATTTAGATCAAAAACCTCTGATCTGTGTGAAGCACAGCACATCTGTGTTCACATGGAGTTCAATGACAGAAGAGGAATCTTGCCAGTTCCTTTAGACTTAGACAAGTTAAGGTCAAAGGGGAAGGCTAGAGGAACTAATTTATGTGGGATTATTTTACTAGAAAGAAAATGAACTCATACAAATATTCACTGTTTATTCTTCCTCACTTGATGATGTTGACCTTCTATTTCCTTACAATAACAATTCTACTGTTCTTTTGTTTCTTAGATTTACTTTATCTCAAATCTTAAGCACTTGCATAATTTAAAATGTCTAAGCTGGTTTAAACATGGTGCTAGCAGTGCACTGATGGTTTTTCATGCTTATCCAGAATCACTTGATAATTACAGAATGGCTTATAGGATTTTTCAGATTGTTTTATGAATAAAAATATATAATCACCCACAATTTTTTTGTTTTCATAAAAAATTGCTTGTTTTTTTCTTTTTTACATTTTTAAATTTTTTTTATTTATATTAGAAACAAGCCTGCTTCCTATGTCAATCCCAGCTCTCTCTCTTCCCCTCCTCCTCTGTCCCCCACCATCCCCCATCCCATCTTCCCTCTGCTCCCCAGGGAGGATGAGGTACTCCATGGGGGATGCCCAAAGTCTGTCAAATCATCTGGGACAGTTCCAACACAACCATTTGCAACATAACTGGATGCTGGCATGTAGATGACTGCAGATAGATCCATTTCTATCACCATGGACAAAACTTAAGTCCAGAAGGATCAAATACCTCAACATAAATCCAGGCACACTGAACCTTTTAGAAGAGAAAGTGGGAAGTATCCTTGAATGAATTGTTACAGGAGACAGCTTCCTAAAAATAACACTAGTAGCACCGACACTGAGATCAAGAATTAATAAATTGAAACTGAGAAGCTTCTGTAAGGCAAAGGACACAGTCAACAAAACAAAAAGGCAGCCCACAGAATGGGAAAAGATATTCACTAACCCCACATCTGACAGAAGGTTGATCTCCAAAGTTTGCAAAGGACTCAAGAAGCAAGTCTCCAAAACACCAAAGGAACCAATTAAAAAGTGGGGTACAGAACTAAATAGAGAATTCTTTTTTTAAGTTTTTAAAATGTTTTATTTAAATTAGATACAAGCTTATGTCACATGTCAATCCCAGCTCTCTCTCCATCCCCTCCTCACCTACCCGCTACCAACCCTAGAAGAAACCATTCTGTGAGTGAGGTAACCCAGTCACAAAAAGACAAACATGGTACGTACTCACTCATATATGGATTTTAGACATGGAGCCCAGGATTTCTAGCCTACAATCCTCACTGCCAGAGAGGCTGGGAAGCAGTGAGGACCATACGAGAGACATACATGGAACCCTGGAGAAGAAGGGGACAGCATGCTGTGTGGATTGGGAGCATGGAGGGAGGGGAGGGGAAACTGGGAGCAGGAGATACGCAGAAGAGGAGGGCAGAGGAGGAAATGGGGGAGCAGGAAGCTTCAGTCAGGGGAAGAATAGAGGATGGTAGGATGAGAGATACCATAATAGAGGAAGCCATTATAGGTTTGAGGATAGATCTGACACTAGGGTGATCACCTACGAATTTTTGAGAAGTAGAAAAATGAGAAAGCCCCCCCCTCAGGAGGAAGGCATCTTTCAAGAGAAACCATAAAGAAGATGTTGCCAGACTATTGGAAACAGGACGCTTCCTTCACTTAGGGTTTTAGGGTTTGCTGCTCTCTTGCATTAATGTGCACTTCTTGTTTAAAAGAAAAGATAGATTTGAACCCTCATGTGCACCACATTAAGTACTTTCTGTTCAAAACTGCACTTCTGTTTCCTCCTTGCACTTAGAAATACATTTTGCCTGGCTTAGTTGACTCAGGCTTGGCAAATGAAAAGTTGATGGCGATTATGGGGCATGATACATCTTCACAGCGGCAGTGTTTGCTGAACTCATCACTTTACTGCAGCAGCAGGAAACAGAGTTCACAAGGATTCTAGTGTTAGCTCACCCACAAAGCCAAGGAGGTTCTAACTTCATGGATTCTTTTGTGTATTAAGAAATCTTGTGATGCTCTCATTTCCTCTACTAATTATTTGTTAATCGATACATTGCTAAATCTTATAATCCACAGTTAAAATATAGTCATGTATGTATGTTAAGAAAAATATTCAAATATATTTGTTATATATCTTCACTTATCCTTTAAAGTATTTTACAGTTGAATATCATAATACTCATCTCAACAGTGAGAGTATTTTAGACTAAAAATATTGCTTTAAAAGGCAAGCCAGTCCAGTCAAAATGATCAACGCTATTATTATAAAGTTGTCAATGTAAACTATTTACAACATATCAAATGAAACAAACAGATCTGAAGTTGTGTTGCTAATAATGTGCTGACTGAGAGAGCAGAGATAAAAAGAACTCAGAGGCTGTCCCTTTTATTTTATTAACGGCTGAGTGAAGAGATTGATGGGCAGTCCTGCCTAAGGATAGAAGCAATAGCACTTTCTGCTTCATGTTTGTCAGTCCTGATATAAAGTCCAGAATGTTTTATTACATACAGAATAAAGTATGGATGAACTGCCATGAAGCTTCCGAATCCTTCCTTTCACTGAGGTCTCACTATACCTTTGTGTATTTGTTGATCATTTTTCAATGAAAGTTTTATTTTCCTATGGCTATGAACTTATATAGGAACATTTCATAACCTGGAATGAGTACATAACCTTTAAGGATACAGTTATGCATTTGTATTTATACAAGTAAATAAATTTGTAGTATATAAACACACTCATATGCCATTAAACATGTTTACATAAACACATACATTTGGATAATTATAACAGTCCCCACAATAACAGACTGAATTATTTCACAATGGTCACAAGAAGGCTTTAAAGACAAAGAAGGCTGTTTCTTTTCAGATAAAGACAGAAGTTTTAGAATGAGAGGTAGCAATGTTGTGTCCCAGGCTGAGGTTGAAGCCCCATGAGTCCCTTGTGAGTCCCTTGGTGTTCTGCAGGTACTAATCAGTGTTGCAAGGCTGAAGACTGTGGAGCCTGGTTACAAAGGCTGATGGGAAAGGCAAAAAACATACCAAAAGTCGATGGACTCATAGCCTACGGGATGTGCTGTCTACATTCAGGATGGAGTTTGCTCATCCTTCTGGAAACCATACTAAGTGTACATTACTAGTTTTCCAGGCATCTCAAAATGCAGTGACATTAACAGCCATGATCAGTCATCATGCTCTTTTGGATTCTTTGTGCATCAGTTATGTCAGTGTAATTATTTTCTGTTCTAACAAGGTTCCTATGTTTTGATTACTACACTTCATACAACTTTATCATCTCCCTGTAACATTGAAATAGTTTTATGTACATCTTAGAATTGAAGCTGTCTTACATCATGGCTTGAAAGTACCCACTGTTGGCTATTAATCTGAACTTCTAATCCTTGGGTAGTGATGCTGTTTTGAAACAGTTGGGGAAGTAGGTCCTTGAGTCATGTTGAGACATCGTGGCGTTGCTGCTTTCTGTCCTGCTGTCTCCATTCCATCTACCTTCTACACACTCCTCCATTAGAATGTTTTCGCAAGTGCATGGTAACAACAAGCCATGTGTTGAAAACTCTGAAATTGGAGTCAACGTAAGTCTATCTTTCTATATGCTGTTTACTCATCACTTGTCACAGTAATGTAACTATAGTGTTGATTTCAGACACAAGAGGACAGAGTATAAGCTCTGTCAGAATATCAGCTCCTGTATCATGAGTCTGTTTCTTGCCCATATTTCTTTCTATTCACCCTTACTTCTTTAAGTAGGTATAGTGCTACCTTTCCTAGCATGCACAAGGTCCTGAGTTCAATACCAATAACAGTTTGCAAAGTGAAAGTCAATTGAAATCTAGAGATATTGCTCTTCTCTCTCTGAGTTCATACATTCATGTCCACAGACTGATCCTTTAGCTTGTTTTCTGCTGTTTTGAGATCCCATCAAAGTAATTTTCCTTTTCTTCCTTGTCTCCCTCAGGTATTGTTGTTAGCAATAGGAAAAATAGTCTAAATATGTTCCTTAAAATCAGAAGTATGCTCATCTGACTATAAATTCCATGGTTATTATAAAGCCAGTCTCTTGTCTTCCTTTATTAGGAAAACAGTAACAGACTGGAGATTTTATTTTCTGCTTCACAAGAGAAATTCCACCGTGTGAGGAAAACATGGACTAAAACTCAATTTGTGCAGAAACCCTGTTCCATTCATTACCTCACCTGACAAATTATGGAACCTATCTTTGAACATTTCATAGCCATAGAAAAAGATGACACAAAATTGACAGGGCATGAGAAGAGTAGTTTATACTTAGACTATGCAAGTCGTTTAGTGATTCCAAGTGCTGGCTTTCATTTTGACTAGATTGTTCCTAACCAACACTTTCCATACCTTCAATTCCTACTCCACGGTGTCACGCTCATCACTTCTTACCAGCCTACTCAACAGCTCCCTACTTTTCAGGATTTCTTTACCTCCAGTATGTTCTAACAAGAATATTTATTAAGGAAACTTATTAAAGAAGCACCCCCTTTGTTTTTGGAGAATATTCTCAATGAGTTTCCACTGCAAAGTAATAATTTAAATGTTTTATATAGGATTTATGATGCAGACATTGATAGAGCCAGTGTTTCACATTTATGAGACTTTGCACTTACACACACACACAAACAACACACACACACACACAGTTCTATGAGATTCTAGTGAATCAGGATCTGCAATGATTTATTATATCATATGCAACAATTATAGGTAGAGCCTATATGTGATGTACATATGTGTGAGTGTGCAGGTATGTTGTGCGTGCATGTAGGCATGCCAGAGGATAACCTTGAGGAGTCAATTCTTTCCTTCTACTTTTGGTTGCAGGAACCAAACTCAGAGCATCAGGCTTGCATTACAAGGACTCTTATCTGTTGAACCATCTGCCTGCTTTGGAAGACAAGCTCTGTTTTTAATCTGTCTGCTACTCTGCACATTGTTTTATCCCTCACTAGACTTCTAGTGAAGTGTGCCAAGCACAGTCTTTTGCCTTTGTGGAGGATTTCTAACCAGCCTGGAGCACCTCTTCATTCACATAACAATTATCTATTTTTTGTTTTGCTTTTTTTTTTTTTTTTGCATTTCCCTTAATCCAAAATGCTTTACTTGACTGCCAGTTCCTCTCACTTTTTCTCTATTATATGAATTTAACATCATTGCATATTTATAGTTACACTTAGTGCTTTGATATTTGTATCATCAAATTGTATTTTTTCTCATAGAAAATGAAAAATAGTATTAATCAGTACATATCTCATTTATTATGCTGTTTTATTCATAATAAATACCATATGTTGATTTATTCTTTATCACTTATGTACTAATATATTCATTTACTTACAAAGTTATGTATAGTGCTCTGTATATATTTGTTTATTTTTATAAACAGATTTATTACAATGACTATGATCAATAATTCATGATTCATGATGATTTTGTCATTATGTAAAGCAAATTGAAAAAGAAAATGAGCTGGCTTCATCGGATATCATGCATGTTCAATCCTAAATTTAGTGATATCCACCATCAACATTTATACATATTAGTGCATGGTCATCCACTGAGATGTAGGAAACCTACTACTAGGGGCCACATTTCCTTGAAAAAAATTGCGACTCTCTGTCTCCCTGAAACCATGAGTGTCAATAGTTCTTCATCTAGGTGTGTAGGTGTGGGTTCTTAGGACCACATTGCCATCTTGAAACTTTAATTCTCTTGAACTTTTACTGGCCTTATGAAGGTAGCCACAGTCACTGTGAGTTGTATGTGTAAGAGCTATTTCAAATCTAGAGGACAGCATTTCACAACGCTCTGCCCCACCTTTTGGATCTAACATTCTTTCTGCCTCCTTCTCCAGCATGTTCCCTGAGCCTTGGCAGGAATTGGTGAGGATGAGACTTAATAGATGTTCCATCTATGCCGGAGCACTCACAATCACTTGTTCTCATTAGTAGTGTGTCTGCATTAACCACCTACAGCAACAAAGGCTTCTCTGGCCAAATTTGGGAGCAGCACAAACATGTAGTTATAAATGCAAAATTTAGAGGACAGTTTCACAGCCTCACCATTAAGAAACAGTAAAAACATAACAACAATCATGTATTTTAAAGCAATCATCTCTCAGTTTCCTGTATCTCTCATCTTTGCTTTTAGGAAAACTTACTTGACTATGAAGCAGAGCTCTCTGTATGTTCAAGTGAAAGAGTGGTTTAATTCGAAACATCCTAACTTTTTTATGTGGGAATAAGTATGAGAATAGAAAATAAAATAGATGGAGGAGAGAATAGAGGTCAAAATCTTTCACATATGGAGATGAAACAGTGGGTTTAAACTGATTTAAGATCAGAATTACAGGAATGCATCCACCGCACTTGAAAGATGTACCAGCCTTAATCTTTCTGCTAATTCTGATTCAAGCAGAAACTTTGATGTAAACTTCAAAATGCCCCCAGGATACAGAGTGACAGTAGATACAAATCTAGCTTGTGATTAGTGAACAGCACTAGTAATCCTGAAGGTATCACAGGTTCTGAAATAGAAACTTCAACCTCCTTGTGTTTCTTTTGGCTGAGAAACTTTTACAAAGTATTTGTGTGTTTTAGAGGACACAGCTACCAAAGGTTGAGAAGCTTACTAGTGACTAGACATAAATGTGTTTAAGAGAAAAGTTCCTGGTCTCTAAACCTTTAAGAAGCAGTTATTGGGTCCAGTGTGTGGGAAAACCAAATTTTGTATTCTTACACAAAACCAATTTCTCCCTAGATGTCACCTCTCCTTAATGTTAGTGCTATAATTCTCCCATAAGTCTGGGTTTCTCCTGAGAGTGTCAGTACTTCCGTCTCACAGTTGATAGTCTGAAATGTGTGACCGTGTGACAGGAAGAGCTTCCCATTAAAAAATGTTTTCCTTTCTGGAAAGTTAAGACAGAGTGTAGGCATGTGAAAACAAAAAGGCAACAGGGAAACACATGTGATACATGTTTGTTTCATTTTGAGTACATCTCTCACTCCATCCAAAATGAATACCACTGATCTGGAATTTAAAGCAGTCCCCTCTGCAGAGTCTATTCCAAGGAAAGGCCTCTATTGCAGGAATCTAAAACACTAGATATAGATTATAATGAGGAGAGCCTTCATAATTTTCGTTTATCAATATAAGAAAATGTACAGTAGCTTTTTAACTCTTTAAAAATAACAGGGGCTGTCTCTGACTCTTTCACTGGCTTTTGAGACCCTACTTCTCATACTAGGTCACCTTGCCCAGCCTTAATACATGGGGAGGAGCTCAGTCTTACTGCAACATGCATGATATGAAAAGTTTTATTGGTACTCATACGACACCTGCCCTTTCCTTGATGGAGACAGAAGAGGAGGGGAGTGAGGGATGTGAGCAGGACTCAGGGAGAGGAAGGACTTGGAAGGGAGGAAGAGGGGGAGGCTGCAGCCAGGATGTAAAATAAATAGATGAGTAAAACAAATATTTTTCATTAAACAATGGTAGGTAAGTACAAAATAAATATTGAAGAGAAGCACACACATGCACAAAATAAAGTTAAAGAGTCAGGAGAATTGTTCTGTAGGTGAAGTTACGGCCGTCCAGCCTGACAACCAGAGCTCAGTCTCTGGAACCCAGGAAGCAGAAGGAGAGCTGACTCTTGCAAGTTGTGCTCTGACTTCCACATATATGCACCTATTCCTGTGCTCCCTCTGTCTCTGTCTCTGTCTCTGTCTCTGTCTCTGTCTCTGTCTCTGTCTCTCCCTCCCTCCCCCCCTCTCTGTCTCATACACACACACATACACACACATTCAATAGATAAAATGTGACACTTATTTTAAAGTTCCAGCAGTGATGAGAAGAGAGTTCAGTTATAAAGTGTCTGCTGGGTCATCATATAGGCAAATTTGGGTGCCCAGCATCCACATAAAAGGCTGAGTGGAAAAGCAGATGCCTAGAATCTCGGAGCTATGGGACAGTAGTAAGATAAGACGTGCTGGGGAGAGACAGGAAGAACCCTGCAGCTTGCTAGCTAACCAGCCTAGCTGAGTCAATGGGGTAGCCAGTTTAGTGAGAGACCCTGCCTCAAAAGATACTGTGGAGAGTAATCGCTGAAAACACCAGACATTGGCTTGTGGCCTCCACATTTAGTTGACCATGAGCATTTCCTTGTATACACTCACACATGCACTTACAAATGTTATCATTCCAGTCACTTCATTAGTCCATAGACACTATGTGTATTTGTGAAAGTGGTTTCCATAAACCAATCAGAGAAAGAGACTTATTTCCTCAGTCTTACTGACCTTGCTGAAGGGAACACAAACCTAGTACAAGTCATCTGCCTCTTGTTCACTCTAAACGGCCCATGCATGTGGTCACCACCTTGATTCTTTTTCCTCATTTGTGTGTCTCCTGGTCTCCTTTCATTAAGCTGTTGGTATCAAGCTGAAAGTTTCCTTATCTGAGGTGATAGACAGCAGGGAAGCTTGCTCCCTCATGCCTGCATCTTTCAGTGAGCAAGTAAGATTGGAAAGCAGATTTATAACAATACATGAATGCACTGAATTAGAAAAGACAGTTTCAGAGCAATGACAAGCTTTTATTTCCCCTCTGATGCACACTCCACTGAGATATGTCACCGATGTGTCTTGGAGCCTTATGTGCTTTGAAAGCTCACCCTCCCCCTTCTTTATGTGTGCTGCTGTTGTTCTTTTGGCTTCTTCTTGTTTTCTTTGTGTTTCCTATGTGCCAGGAGTGTACCTATGAGGTATCTTCTCTGAAGATGGTCGTAAGCAATAGTTTCTACTCTTGCATTCCGAGCCTAACTGATAATTTGTATGCAAGAAGTGAATTGGCATGCTAAACTGGATGAGGGAATGCCCACAAGTTCTCTACTACAAAGAACCACAAGCAACTGAGGAAACCTGAGAGCAGGAGAAATTGCTTCCCCAGGGAAGAGCACACCAACTGGTTATGCAATGTCAAATGCTCAGCTCAGCTTGGAAAACATACATACAAGTAATATTATACAGATAAATAGCATAAATGTAAATGTAGTGCATGCATGTACATAAATGTGTATATGTGTACACCATATGTGTGCATATGTATATACCATATATGAGTATATGTATACACATAGACATATATACATGGAAAGTGAGGTCATGAATTTGAAAGAGAGCAATGGTTTACAAGGAGCAAAAGGAATGAGGAAATGATGTAACAATATTAAAATCTCACAAAATAGTAATAAAAATAAAGTGAACACATCATGTCAGGAGAACAGCCCCGCCCACCAGTGGTAGATGAAGTTTTCTCCAGTTATTACAAAGACTCACTGTGGTGATAAAATTAATTTGAGAATCATTCCAGAAATCAACCTCCTAGAGGACATACAGACTTCAACAAAGCCCAGATTTTTCTTATGTTTTCCACATCTACAACTGCCCTACTGAAAGGGACAGCGAGTCAGGATGCTTTGGAAATGGTCTATAATAGCTGGAGCATTAATTCCTAACTCATTGTGACATAAAGCTGTATTCTCAGATTTTACTTAGCAGATATTACATTTTAATTAGCAAAAGCAAACTGCTAGGTAATGTGTTTCTATTTGGAGTTAAGGAATGGTTTTTGAGTTCAGTGTTACCCTAAGTTTCAACCTTCCTAATGTTGCTACCCTTTAATACAATACCATATGTTGTGGTGACCCTCCAACCAAAAAATTATTTTTGTTCCTATTTATACCTGTAATTTTGCTACTGTTATGAACCATGGTGTAAATATTATTGGAAACAGAGGTTTGTTTAAGGGGTCATGACCAACAGGCATCAAGTTTTCTACAGCACTGGAAATAGATTGCACCTGCAGTCTGTTTGCTCTTCCCCCTCTGACACACAGAAGGTTGAGCTGTAGACACAAGCCCCACTATGAGGCACAAGTCCTACTATGTCTGCGAATACTGAAACACCTGCCTCGAATGTTAATACTTCTGTCTTTCAATGGCTTCCTCCTTCTCTAAAAAGTGCTATTAGAAACATTAGTAGTCCACAGCCTAAATTGTGACAGGCACTGCAAATGCACTGGGGAGCATCATAGATCTTACAGTTCCTCTAAGGGTCATGTAGTCTGATTTAGGGTGCATAGTAGCTGTCAGTAATGACAGAATAAGAGATTTGTAACATTGTAATAACACGGAAATGCCTCTGCATGTTCTTATGAAAACTGGGACCTGTTTGGTACTGTGATATCTGAAAATCTTCACTTGAAACACTAATATCTAATGGTGTATAGGGAGGAGGGCTTATGTACCTTTGCATAAAGGTGGAACTCAGACAATAATTTATGGAAATCAGTTCTCTTCTCCCACAATATGAATTCCAGACACTGACCTAAGGTCGTTACGCTTGAGGGAAGAGACTGTACCCACAAAGCCACCTCTTCATGGGCCCAATAATAATCAGTATTTTAAACATATCTAAGAAGAATTGTGAAAGTGAGGAGGGATATCTCACACAAAAAAACCCTAAAATTATGTCTGAAGCAAATTTAACATGGTCGTTCTGGTCATTGGTTAAATTACAGTCTGTCATGTATTTTTGACCAGTCTTACGTAGTAAAAACTTGAGAAATGCTGGTTACACGTAAGCAAATTAAACCTCAGATAAAACAAAAGCATAGTATTCAGTCACACAGCTAACAAGTGGAATATTCACTTGAGTGCATTTCTCTGGGGATGATTGTAATCCCGTGGGATTGCTGTGACACTAGACAGCTCACAGTGGACACACCAGTTTTGATTCACAAATTAGTTAATGAATGAATGACCCTATGCTGGTCACTGACTGTTTTCCCATGTCTTTGTTTTACTAGGTTCAGAACACACTTTGCAGAAGTTCTTGGTGCCTAGGTAATGCCTGATTGATACTTGCAGAGATCTGAAAGTGCTGCAGCTTAGCTTAAACTTTTATTTCTTATTTAAACATTCCCAAATGTGGTATAACACACGTTTTCCTCTTAAATTTTATCTGCATTGTGTAGAGAGACAGGAGTCTGTTACATATTATTAGTTGTTTCCCTGCTAAAGTTAGATTCCAGTTTCATGAGGACCATTTACTAGATATGTGATCATAGGGAAATAAAAGTTTGAAAGATCTCCCTTGTATAAAATGTCAAGAAATGGTATCTCTCCATCACCCTATCATGAGGCTTAAATTGAACTGCCTGGTATATTCTTTTCACAGTAGCTGCCAATACAGAGCATGAGAAAAATGTTACCCTCTTTTCCACTGCACAATTTTAAACCTATCATTAACTTTTATGATTTTTCTAGTATACACAAAAATCTCTCAAATTATGTTTTCCTAACCTATAAAACCCATAATATATTATCAAATGTTTGGCAATAGAAAAATGAACAAATAGGGTTGTTATTCAAAGCACCTAAAATTTAACTTGAATATTTATTTGTTTGTGTTTGGGTGTTAATCCTGCATTCATGTTTGTGTACCCCATATATGCCTGGCTCCCAGACAGACCAGAAGACAGAGTCGCGTTCCCTGCTAATCGAGTAATAGGCAGCTGTAGGCTGCCATATATGTGCTAAGAACTGAACCTGGTTCCTCTGAAAGAGCAGTCAGTGCTCTTAACTCTTGAACCATGTCTCCAGGTCCTAAATTTAACTTTTTTGTTTGGCTCTTTTCTTCCTGCGCTCTGGATGGTAGGCATGTGCCACCATGACCTGCCTAAAATTTAACTCTAATGCTGACTCTTTGATGTACAGTATTCTTGAATGACTATTCTAAAGCACATGTGTCTTTGGAAAATAAAGACCCCAAATAAGACATTGAATGTCTTTGGTGTTGTTCCCATCTCGGTCTATTCAATACAGAGCACTGTGTGTAGAGGAACAAGAATCCCAACTCTGAAATGTGCCTGTTCCTTAGTCAAGGCTGGAAAATAGCTGAAGAACTCTGTCTTCTGTTACTCCTCCTCTTGGATATCCTATTGTTGCCCTGTGCCACAGAGATTCTGTAACTTTGGACCCGCAAGCCCAGCCACTTCACATGGTCCAGCAGTTCGTAGAGGAAGTGGGTGTTGGGATGGGCTACCTTGTAGTCCTGGTTCTGGGCTTTGTTGGTAGCTGGGTTGGTCAGCCTGCCCCCTTTCCCTAATTGTCACCACCCAGGAGAGCTCTCCAGCACTTCCCCAGCTGGCTCAGCTGATATAGCAGACAGAAAGAAGTGGGGCCATTTCTTGTGCTCTTAAACCCTTGGTTCCAGCTCACCTGTACTCACACCATGGCCAGCTCTACTGCTTTGCCCAGGCAAGGAGTAGGCCCCACTGTCTGGATTATTGCACTCGGTGAGCAGCAGAGCCAATTCTTATTCATGCCGCCAAGGTTGGCTCTCCTTCCTGCCACAGATGACAAGGGATGGGGGAATGGCATATTTCCCTTACCCTTCCCTGTAATGTTTAGTTTTCCTGTCTGCCTCCTGGGTCCTGTTGCTGTTTTCAAGTCCCCAAAAATCACACAGGACACCGTGTTGATTATAAAGCTGTTGGCCGTTTGCTTGGTTTCTTATCGACTAACTCTGACTTGATTATTTACCCATAATTACTAATATATATTTTATAAGGACTTATCTTTTTGACACACTCCTGAGCACCCATTGCTCCCGGGAGATCACATGGCGAGATCTCCCTTCACTACATTTCCCAGAATCCTCCTAGACTCCTAGACTTGGCAGCTGAGGGAAGGCACAGAGGCAGCTCTCCTGTTCACACACCCACAGATCTGGCTCACCCAAGCTGCCACCAATAGAATCAGCTTTATTGTGCTGCCCACCTGAGGTGCAGGGCCTGCTGTCCTTAATGCTGTCGTGGGGACATTGCCAGTTCTCCCACTCTCATGACCTCAGAGCCCGCTCTCCCTCACCCACTCTGTCATATAGTAGATGGAGGGTTGACTCAGATCTTCCACGTGCATTGGTAGTACAGGATCACCTGCATCTCCCTCAGTGCGATCTGCTCCACTATGCTGCCTGTACTAGGTGCAGAGCCTGCTCTCCTGAGTGCTGGTGCAGCCATAAGCCGGATCAATTATTCCAATCTTGTGACCCCAGAATCAGTTTTTCTGCCTGCAGTAGGTGATGTGGGGTAAAGGGCAAGGAACAAGCAAGGGGAATATCTCTCACTCACTCCTCACTCACAAGGTAGCTTTTTTAAAATTAAGGCTCCTTCCTTTCAGATGACTCTAACTTGACATAAAACTATCCAAGACAATGTCTGAACAGTGTGTCAGACCCTGAAAAAAATTTCAGGGCTGAGAGTGTGGACCATTGGTCAGTGCTGGCCTAACAAGTAAAAGTTCCTGTCTTTGATCTCCAGTACCACACACGAATGCAAATGAGCTCCAGTGTCAATCATAAGTGCTTAGTAACAGATGCAATTTCTGTGGGAGAAGGTTAATAACAAGAGACATTAGATTCAGAAAAGTAAGCCTAACTCAAGAAAACTTGCATTTAGATGGAGGGAGCCCCCCAAAAGGATTGCTGTCAGAACCAGACTGTAGAGAGAATATGAAACGGAGTACTGCTAAAGAGAACATTATGTACCAAAACATGACCTTTCTGTGTGCAGTACAGGTTTGCAATATGATCATTCCACACTACTTATTATTGAATTATTGGACATTCAATATGAGGAATATAAATCATTTTTGCAAATATCAAAACTAAATGATTTTTTTCATGTCTCCATCTTGAGCACACCTATTTAGCACCCTTAACCTAAATTTTTGGTTGTGTTTCATATGTACTAATATATTTTTTCTCTTCTATTTAATAAATTACCATTTTCAATGGAGCTTTAAGTTCGCTTTACAATTATTACTTTCGGTGTGTACATGTGTGGCTAGAGGCCATAGTATACTTGTGAAGTCTGTTTTTTCCTTAACGTGTGAATATCAGGGATCAAACTCAGGCCATCAGCTTTGGTGGCAATGCTGTTACCAGCCATCTTGCTGACCGAAATTTTCACTACAGATTGATTTTCTCAACTCTTTTGCTTTATGCTTATTAGAATAAAGGGACATGATATAAATCAGAGTTAAAAGAAAACCTCTTCACTACAAATATCCAAGTCCTCTTTAAATCAATGCCTATGTGACTGCTACCTTACCTATCATGACAAGCTTAGAGGAGGATGTGAGATCCTAGGTATTTTCTCTCCTTCTTTGCATTATAGAAAAACAAATGTTTTGAAGACTTGCTCAAATATAAAGCTGTCTCATTCAACCATCATTCTTTGATTTATTAGATGAGTATTTATTCCCAAGAAATTTTTTAAGTCTTATAATAGTCTCCCACGTACACTTTCTTGTATGAAGTCTTTGATTATGTCAATACCCTGTTTACTGATGCTTAGCAAGTCCAAATGGGCAGCCTAGAGGAATGTGGCTTTAACTTAATAGATTTCACTTAGTTAAATGTCATCTTTTTATTAGGATCCTTTGGTGCATGTGAGAATTATTATTATGTTTGAAACCATTCCAGACAATAAATTATTGTACATTCTATAATTTCTAGTTAATTTAGGCGAAACAGTGTTTGATAGTTTATTCAGCTCAGTTTGTATACAGAGACAATTAACTAATTTAAAAGGAAAGATATATCTTGACTCAGGTAGATAAATTGTCTATGCAAATGTCAAAGATAATATGCAAGTGTTCTCATATTTGCATAAGAGTGTACATAAGTATATGCCAGTGTGCTAATCGACATCAAAGCTTATTTGACTAATAGTTTCTGTCTATGGTCAGTTCACTTTGTTGCTTTGTAGTGAATAAGAATGTTTGTTAGGAATGTGTGCAAGTAGAGCTTCACAACTTGTGAGACAGAGGAAGAGAGAGAATAAACATTTATAACTTCAAGTGTTAGTTTATGAAACATTACCTCTTTTCAGATTCAAAGATGGCTAACACTGTATATTTTAATCTAAGATAGCTCAAATTGCACTCATATCATGTATAAAGGAAAAAATGTGCCTCTTTTTGGTCAAGAAGTATGGGATCATTATACTGAGGCATTATTCTAGCATACTTTTGGAAATTCAGATTGAGGATGTCACCATTTATTTACCTTAAATCTGGGGTTAACTTTTGCCAGGGTAGTGAAAAACCTCTGTATGATACAAAAGAATTCTAATTCTCTAGTTTGGAGTTGTATTGAAGAAATAAGTATATAATTTTAAATACTAGTAAGTGCTACAAAGTAAAATGAAAAGCATTATACAATAGTAGGGGTGAAGAATTTGGAAAAGAAGCATTTATCACCTGTGAAGAAGGAGCTTAATTTACAGTGACCATAGTCTCAAATATGCAAATGAGCCTGTTTTGCTTAGGTGTGTCAAAGAAAGTCCAAAGAAGAAGTTTACATAAGGGATAAGGGTGCAGTGACCAACAATAGTCAGAAGATAGGACCTTCATTTCCTAGTAATATTGTATTCTAATTACAAAGGAAAATGGTGAAATTGGCCATCTTTAATTTCAGTGTTCCTTTACTTCTCTGATTTGTTTTGAACTATTTGAATGCAGAAAAAAATGTGCCCACACTGTACAGTAGCACATAAATGAACAACAATTTGAGAAAGGAAAATGATGACGATAGGCAAAAATGACACAGTGGGTATAAGTACTGTGCCCAGGCCTCTACCTGACTTCCATTCTCAGAGCCTACAAGGTACAAGGTGAAGGAGAGAACTGGATCCCAAGAGTTGTTCTCTGATCTCCACATGCTTTGGCAGCCACATATATGGATAAACACACACACACACACACACACACGTGCATGCACGCACAAACACAGAGACAGAGAGAGAGAGAGACAGAGAAAGAGACAGAGTGAGAGAGACAGCTAATCAGGCAGAAAATGAAAGAACGTTCAATGGGGCAACATACAAAAACAACCTCAAGGTAGTTTTCTTCATCTGTTCAATGGGATTGGTGATAATCTCGGTACAAAGATGTAAGAACTCAATGACAAAAGTATATGTGGAACATATGTAGTTTCAAATGTACAAAAACATGGAAGGCCATGGAAACTTCCTAATTATAATTGTTAAACTGGGAGTTAGTATTGCGTTGCTTTTATGAGTACTAGTTTGATTTCAGACATTGTTCCACCCTATAAAGCCTGTCTCCCACATGCAAGCTTTATGATCTTAAATTGCTCATTAAGACTTTAGAATCTCAGGTTCTTCTTCTTAAGAGAGGGATGAGTCCTGGGGGTCAATCAGCCTCCCAGTTAGGGGAGAGGAGGGCAGAGACTATATGGAGTTGGTGGAGCTAATCAGCACAAGGTCATTATCTCAGCTTCACAGATGAAGAAGCAGATGCAATTCCATGTAATTCCTACCTATTGGAGTCAGAGTTTAGAACAAGGCAGTCTGAAGTCAGGACCCGTGGTTGGTTTCTTATTACCTAACTACCTCTTATTGTCTGTGTGCTTTAATGCAAACTTCAATGTTCGGTGTCGGTCATTATCCATCTACACGGGAAATGGAGATGTCTTTCCACACTTTATCATCACTGCTCTCAGGTGTACTGTGGTTTTCAACTTGGAGATGAGCAATAGTAGAACTATCAGAACCTTTCTGGAGGCCAGGGATGCAGCTACACCTCCCATGATACTCAGGTAACACCCTCAAACCCACAACAAAGAATCCTCCCGTCCAATATCTCACTCCTGCTAAGGCTGAGAAACTGTGGGTTGAGGCAAACATCTACTAAAATGGAAGAGGCAGCATACAGAGTAAAAAGAACAAACTACATGCATACTGAAAGGGGCCAGATAAAAAAGAGAATGTATTTATTAAAGTACAATATAAAAGAGTTCCCATTTCCTCTGGAAGCTGTAATCTTCTAGATTGGCGTGAAGAGAATGACCACCAAAAATTACTGCTTTTCACTGTAACTCACTCTTGGCATACGATATTATTTTTCAGGAATGTGATGCAAGGAAAAGAAATGAGATTTAGCCTACATATTTTGCAAACCCACAGTTTTTAAGCATAATTTTTGCAGTGTGTGACAATGAGATGAAGGCTCTATTAGCTCTTCTAAGGGTGAAGATTAGCTATTTAGAAAGGCCTCCACTAAGCCCTACTCATAAGCTTGCTTTTGATTAAGTACTTGAAAAGCCCAGTACTGTAAAATCTAGTTTCTGTCCTACAATTTCTCTTTGTCAAATTATGGGTAATTGAGCCGTTATAAGTTCTTATGTGTCCCATCATTCTAGAAGTACATCTTTTGGTTTATTTTATCTTACAGTTTACAGTCCATCATCAAGAGAAGAGAAGAGAAGAGAAGAGAAGAGAAGAGAAGAGAAGAGAAGAGAAGAGAAGAGAAGAGAAGAGAAGAGAAGAGAACTCAGGGCAAGAATATGGAGCAGACTGAAGCAGAGACCCTGGTGGAAACTGCTTATTGGCTTGCTCCTTCTGATTTACTCACCTAGCTTTCTCATCTAGTCCAGTCTCAGCTATCTTACATAGCTCAGGCCTGCCTGCCTAGGGATTGTGCTCCCACATGGGCCTGGGTCTTTCCACATCTATCATCAGTAGATATAGTTCTTCCATAGTCGTGGTCACAGGCCAGTCTGATGGAGGCAAATGTTTAATAGAGGCTGCCTCTTGCCTGATGACTAGTTTGTTTCCAGTTGACAGTAAAAACTATCCAGTATACCACCTATTTCAGACATTGGATGCTAGCGACATGACTGCAAAATAGGTAGCAAGATTGTTTGGCCCCCGTAAAACCGAGTAATGATAACATCCACAGCACTTACGTTTAAAATAATCCAAAGAGAAAATATTTTCCAACACATGGAATAAAATGAACTATCACTTAATCATTCTGGCTTTGACATAAATATTATCTCTAGGAACAAAAAATATGAGCTCTCAAATTATCTGAAATTAAGTGGTATCTACAGACATACCACCCTGAACACACCTGATCTCATGTGAAATTAAGTGGCTATGAAAGTCATGCCACAGTGGGGAACTCTAGTATGTGTTTCCCTTTTGTAGACGTTCCCTATATTCAATATAAATAACTTAGCTTCCTTTAAACATGGAATGTGAATTTGCCTCAGTAACAGCGACCAATGAGATGGTTCCTGAGGAAGGATAGTCCTACCTTATTTACAAGTGGGGGAAAGTACACTGCAGAGTTAGTAGAAAATGGAGGTGGCAGGAGACTGCAGAAATCGATCACTTACTATACTGCTTGCCGGTAACATCTGAGTACCCGAGGGCTGGTCCCCAACATCTAATGTTTGCTAATCAAAATGGTAGTGCTCAGAGCTCTTTATTCTTTAGTTTTGGAGAGGAATAGGTTATTTTGTGAGCATTTTAAATCACACACACACACACACACACACACACCTGTGATTCTGTACTCCTTAGGCCCATGACAGGCCACTGACTCTTTGATCTTAGTTTTGCCACTGGTAATGGGAGAATGAGACTGTCCCTCAAACACAAAGGCAAACAGAGCATCTAGCAGCAAGATCAATAAGAGGTCAGTAGAAGAAGGCGACTGGCTGATTGAATTCTGAAGGGGGAGAACGGGTCAGACTGCACAGGAAGAGCTGTGCGTAGATGGCTTTCACTCAGAGCCATACCATGAGCAATGGGACAAGGGGGCTGGGCATTTGATTTCAGTGACTACTCAGTGCTTTGGCTCCTAGTGAGTAGTCAAAGAACTCTAACAATAGGGCAGTGATGGAAGCAGCACGGATATAATGGGAGTTATTTTTCTTCTAGTTCCCTCTAAAACAGAGAGGAAATAGGAATGAGCTGTCACTCTGTGATGAATGCAGACTATGAGGAAATCACTTCCCATCTGCTAACTAAATAGACTAATAATCATAAATATCTCAAATGACAAAAGCAAGAAAATGTGGTCCATATATAAAACAATTCTTTTAACGTCTCCTACGAGAAACCTAAGAGGAAATGCTTATTTAATTTTTAATGTGATGACTGTTTTGGGTAGGAAATTTAATGCTGAGTTAATGTTTTTAAGAGGAAAACATTGATAAATGGATAACTTAAATTTCTCTAATTGTAGTGCTCATCGGGATACATGGCTTCATGATTGGTGAAGGTTTCTTTGCTTTTTTCTGGTTCCCATGGCCAGTATACGATGTATTTTTTGATAAGTACATTACAGACTGTATTTACACTGTCAGGATTTTTGGAATTTAGCTGACAGAGTTTTTAGCTTCTCTAAGGTACACATTTCTACTCAGATCTAACTGGCACATAGTTATACTCAATTTGCATTTTCCTGGTTTCTAGATTCTTGGGGTTGGTCAGTACTGCTAACAGAAGACAACTCCTCACAGTTATCACTCAAAACTGTTGAAATTAATTCAGAGAAATTTGAATTGAATCATTTGAGAGAATGATTATATGTATTTGTTCTGTCATTGGCCTTAGGTTAGGAAAACTCACACACGCACAGGCACATACACATTAAAACATGAAATTACTAATACACAAATTTAGACAATGACTATTCATAAACGAGGTTTTGTTATAAAGTAAAACTTTTGATACTACATGCATATACTATTGAATTTTTCATATGATTGAATATATGTTGCCTTCTTTCAACAATACCTTTTTCATGCTTTATCTAAATATTGGCTATTTTCCTAATTTACTTCAAGTTGCTATACTGAGTGTTGGGTACATATAAAGCTTAAAGAGTTAGTGCCTTTCCTAGTTTAATAGTTTTAAGAAAAGGACACACATTTTTTATTAAGATCTGCAAAGGATAAAATTGATACATATCTAAAAATATTTTTAGGTTGGTTGCACATGAAAATAATAAGGGTAATGATATGATGTCAGAATAATGTTATATATTATGGCAAACTAATAACCTCCAGGGTGCTCAACTTCCATGAAATTCATTTCAAATCTCATCCATTATGGAAGACCTGTGAAAAATAGTTTACTCTTCCCCTTCTGAGCTATTTGGCGATGCAGGCGAGGCTTGTGGAAGCAAAGAGATTAGATACTGTCATTTTCAAATGGTAAAATCTTTGAAAGTCCCTTTGTAATTTTCAAAATGTCAGGGCACTAAAAATCTCTTTATGCAAATAATAGAGGAAGAACTAAACTCAGTCATTTTCCCCCCATGGCTTTGAAAATACATATATTCTTTTCCTTTAACATGCCACTTAGCCTGGGGCTTTTCCTACACACTCACAATCACAGATCTATGGTCATAGACTAACTTCTCAAAGGCTTCTCTGTGGAGATGGGCATTAACACTCCCAAACAAGGGAACACAGGAGACGTTTAACCCCTTGCTGCCCATCTACAGAGTTCTAGTAGACAATGACTCTGCTCTCACCAACACTGCTTTGTTTCCTATTCATCACAAAAGATGCACTTTAGGAAGCATTCTGATTTCTATTGATTTCCCACTGCTTACAAATTGTGTGTTCTGATGGTTCAGGACCTCCTTTAAAGCTGTCAAAATATCCACAGAACCTCTGGGTGTGTACCTACCCCTGTGAGTAGCTTAAAGTATACAAGCTTCCCCAGTCGAATCATTTGAAGAAACAGACACACATTACTTATTAAATATGCAACTGATAATATTGCTAGACTTTTTCAACATTTTAGACAGGCTTTAGAAGAAGTTTGCATTGGATTGACCCAGGATTTTTCACACAATATAGTACCTTTTAACTCTGTCTTTAGATTGCCCATGTTCACTCTTTGCTCTGCCGGTTTTATCATCCAAAAGAACTATAAGCCCAAAATTCACCCTCCAATTGAGCATCCTTGACTTTCACCTGATCTCCTTGTGCTCAATTTTCATATATACAGTCTCTGCATAATCCTTAGTATTCAATGTATCTAGTCTCATCCATAAAAGGGCTTTGTGGGCCAGCGAGATGGTTCAATGACTAAGGGTACTTGACATCAAGCCTGATGGCCAGAGTTGTTTACAATCCACGTGATGGAAAGAGAGGATCGACTCCTGAAAGTTTTCTTACCTTTAATGATCAGACTTACATACACTCCCCGAGACAGAGAGAGAGAGAGAGAGAGAGAGAGAGAGAGAGAGAGAGAGAGAGAGAGAGATCACACACACACACACACAAATGAACAAACAAATTGTGATCCCCTAAGAGGAATTAAATTCTTCCCTGTCACAATTCCATTTTCCTGCTATGTCCCAAATCAACACCAGCTTCATGAGTGAGCATGGCATCTTCATCAATGTGCTGCATCTTGTTGAAGCCTGATTTATATTGTGTCCTGAAACTTGTGCGGGGTCAGCTCTCACAGAAAGTCAAACCCAGCTGGGCTTCCAGGTTATCTGAAAACCAGTCTCTCCCCTCTGTATGCAGTCCAAGATGTGAGCAGGAATATGCACCTGTCTTTAGGAAGTTTGCTTAGTTTATTTGATTTTTTAAAATTTAATTCAATCATTTCTCTTTTTCCTTCCTGTTTCTCTTCTTTGGATGAAGCTGAAGTGTACTTTGTGGTGGATTTTTATGTCATTTTACCTTTACCCTCCTGTGAAGAACAGTACAGAAACTTACTTCATCAAAACCCAATGTCAATATATATTTTTTCATTCTTTGATTTCATGTGTCAAGTGCAGCATTTGATTTTGTGAATTTTTCTTCCAAAGTGTCAGTGCATGTAAAAATGCAAGGAGACAATCACAGAGGTCCTGTTCACCCGCTAGTGAATTTCCGGCCACATTCACAGCCACAGGATTGACACAAAATGCCTTTGCACATATTCGAGTAACTCTCTGCGCTGTCTTTGACTTCTGGGATTGTCTCTTCACATTTATTGACTACTCCTCTCCAGTAACTGTCCTACCTTGTCTAAGTTAGGCATGGGCTTCCATCTCAGCAATGACCCACCAGAATAAGTGCTTTTTCACCCCATCACTCTGTGTGTGGGCTGTCTCCCTCTCCTTTACACACATGCGCACACACAGACCGACACACGCACAGAGAAGCACACACAGACACACACACAGAAACGCACACATACAGACTGTTAATCTACTACCATCTACTTACACACTACTTGATGTTGTTTTTGCTACTATTGGGCATTTTATTTTAGACTTATTAAATCTTATAGGGAAATTGTAAAAGATTATTTTTTATAGAATCATCCATTAACTTTATGTAACTTATATTTTCCTTCCTCCATCCCTCCCTTCTTTACCATTTTCAGATACTTTGAGCTTAGAATCTTCATTCTCCATATCTCTGGTAAATTTGTATCGTTATATATTCTTTGCATTATTTTTTCACTATTAATCTCCCAACTCTGATAAGCCACTTTTGCCTGTCTCATTTGATTATATTATAAATCATTGTATCATTTTCTACGCATCTCCCTCTTTTCCTTCCTTCCTCCTCCTTTATTCTCTCTCTCCCTCCTTCTGTCATCCCTTCTGCATTCTTTTCCCTCTATCTCAAAGCTTCTCTCTTTCTTGTTTTCTGACAGAATTTCCTTAGTAACTCCACCTGTCCTGGAACGCCTCCTGAGCCCACACTGGCTTTGAACTCAGGAACTTCCTGCCTCAGCCTTCTGACTGCTAGTTTTACAGGCATGTGTAGCCACACCCAGGTCTATTGTTTTCTTGGGTTAAATGTTAATCATTATCCATCCCTTATAACATCTTTGGCACATAGAACTTTTCTAATCAACATCATCCATCCCCACACATATGTCCATGCCTGTAGTTAAGTCTGCCAGAAAATAACTCATAATTCCCCAGTAGACACTAATCTCTATATTAAAAATCCAGTCTCCTTTTAATTCTTAAAATTAGATTATCTATTGTGAAATATGAAGAAGCTTTTTGCCGCTTCTCTGAATATTGACATTTATGAAGAAGATAAATACAGGAGCCCATTCCACATGGAGAGATGCTCTCTCAGCCTGGACACATGGGAGAGGGCCTAGGCCCTGCCCTGAATGATATGACAGACTTTGAAGATCCCTCATGGAGAGTCTCACCCTCTCTGTAGTGTTGACTGGGGATTGGATGGGGGGGGTTAGTGAGGGTTGGGGGGCAGGATACAAGGGGAGGGAGAGGGAGCTGGGATTGACATGTGAAGCAAGCCTGTTTCTTATTTAAATAAAAAAATGTAAAAAAAAGAAATGAAAAAAGTTAAAAATGTGAAGGATACAATGAACAACCTGACATTTTAAAAGCAGTGATAATCAAGTGTGTAACTAATGGTAACCAGAAATAGCCAGTTGTGTTTGCCCTGCACTTTTTCTGTGTAATGGCATAATACTGCCTTTAAGCATAAAGAACTCACACGTTCATGGTTCCAGATGGAAAATAAAATAAAGAGTGGTATAATGACAAAAAATGAAGGTAAAAACGCCATGTCCCTCTGTGTACATGTGTATGTCTTGTGTACTTATTTGTGTATATTTATATACATACACAATGTATGTGCATTATGATGTAACCAGGTATTATATATGTTATATTTCAGACTTTTATTTACTTTGTTAGCATGTATTTATGTACATATATATAAACATGCCCATGCTGCTGTGTGCATATAGAAATTCTCTCCATCAAGACAGTTTTAGTAATTGTCAGACTTGGCAACAAACACTTTTACACACTGAACAATTTCTCTGGCTCTGCATAAACAATTTAATTTTAAGATCCTAATCATTTGGTGGTTGAAAGGTATGTTGCTGCCACAGTGAGTATGTGGAAATTGAAGAACCACTTTTAGGAGTTGGTTCTTTCCTTCCCCTATGCGTTTGGGGATGGACCTCAGGTCATCAGGATTGCCCAGGAAGTGAGTTTATCTACGACAGAATCTCACCAGCCCTGTGTTCAATACATTTTAAGTGTTTGGATGAAGTTCAAAATTCACACTCTGTGTGAAAATACTTTGGACACTGTTAAATCCTCATGAATATACTATAATATGTCTTTGAAAACCAACTTTCATTCCACTATGCGTAATTAATGAAAATATGGTTGTCCATGGAGTACTTTTTATTTTATTTCAGCAGTTATGAAATGTACTTGTTGAATTTAACATCTAGATATTCCTTTCATTTAAGAATAAGAGCTCTAATATTAAAGTTAAGGCTGCACAGTAGGGAAAAGATGGGGGAAATTCAGAGAATTCTGAAAATCAAAACCTTTGGCAATAATCCCCCTTAGCAATCCCTGAGAAATAACATAAATACAGTCATATCTCAAGAGCCATATCTAATTTACATTTTTCTGGTTATAAAATCTAAGTTGTGTATTGATAGATAGGAGAAAACTATAGCAAGGGGATTAAGGACAAGAAAATGTTCCTTTATTTTTTTAAAATCCAAAGTAAGTGGAATTATTCTTTCATTCAGTTATTTAACAAAATATATTCAGTATTCATTGTAGGCTGTGTATGTGATCATTGTTAGAAATAAAATAATGTGCATGATCACTGTTGATTATCTCCCTCTTGAATCTTTGAATATGATGTAGAAAAGTCAATATTAAAATTCACTGTTTGACAAGATTTATGTGGAGGGATAACTATAGTGAGATAATTGGCTCTGGTTTGGAGAATAATGGAAGACTTTGGCAGAGCAACATGCCTATAGCATATAAAGACTAAGTGACTACTCACTAGAACTAAAGAGGGAGTAGAAGGGACACGGTACTGATCACATTATAAGGGGTCACGCATAAGAGTACACAGATGCTCACTGCTCTGCCAACGAAAGGCAACACCAGATGCTGATGGGGGGGTGGTTATAGAGGGGACTATACCCAACGTATAAACTATACAAAGGATTATAAAATCCTATACTAAGGAATCTGATTTAATTACACCATATTCAACTTTCATTTAAAATTTTTATGTTTTTGTCCTTGCATATATAAAACACTGCATGATTTTATATAGGGAAAGTTATTTAGTGTATTCTGTCAAATTTTCATTTTTATGATTTTAAAGTGAAATTTTTAAGTGCACATGAAGAGACACTTTCTTTGATACTAATGATAATATAGGTGGCACTCAGATATACTGGAAACAATACTGATGCTACAAGAGTTACTGAAGTCTATATAATAATTCTTTAATGTATGAAGGTTTTACTTCAAAGAATTGAGACTTTCAGACATAAGATTGAATTTTCCTTATGAATAGTAGGATTTGATAGAAATTGAAATAATAACAGCAACACTGACACTGGTTTAAGATATCTATAGGCCATCTCTAAGAAGAATTTTTAGCAGATCAGTACCCATCCCAAGTATACACACGGTCTTTGGACTCCCATAGAACAATGTGAGGTGCACTCTCACCCTGAACTCTTGGGGAAGGGTCTAGGCCCTGCCCTATATGAAATGACAGACTATGGACACCCCCATGGAGGGCCTCACCCTCCCTGGGGGAAAGAGGGGATAACGGGGGGGGGATGGGGGGGATGGCACGGGAGGAGGGGAGGGAAAGGGAGAGGGACCTCGTACTGACTTGTGAAGCAACCTTGTTTCTTATCTAAATTTAAAATGGAAAATAAAAAAAATATTAATAAAAAAAAGAAGAATTTTTATATTGTCTGAGAACAATGCTTGTGTTGCAACATGAGTTACAGGAGAAAGCAGTGGTCCTGTTGTGTTTGGAGAACAAAATGGTGTGAAAGGTATATTTTTTACTAAGTACCTAGGTGAGCTCTGATTGGAAAGTCCAAATTTTATTGTAAATATACAGCCATCTAAGGATGAAGTGTTGAGTGACTACTAGATTTGTTTTGGCAGCAGTCTTGTTTTTGAACATTATCTGAGTCACTAAACAAGGTACAAAAAGGTATTGGAAAAATTCCTCTAAAAATGCATTGACCTCTATATACTACCCTTGCTAACATTTTTAAAAGCTAGTATTAGAATTCCTCATGCTATCTTACTGGTGTTGTCATTTGACTATTACAGCTGTCCACATATGAGGTACTAAACTCTATATATTAATTATCTCATAGAATAGTCACTGAATACATTATTCTATCACTTAGAATGTAAGACTATAGTCTGAAAACAGCTTGGTATTACCACAAAAATAGACAGGTAGAAAAATGAAATCTAATTGAAAACCCTGATATGGACCCACACACCTATGAGCACCTGATTTTTGACAAAGAAGCTAAAATTATACAATGGAAAAAAGAAAACATCTTCAACAAATTGTGTTGGAGTAACTGGATGTGGATATGTGGAAGACTGCAGATAGATCTGTATCTATCGCTATGAAAAACTTAAGTCCAAATGGATCAAAGACCTCAACATGAATCCAGCCACACTGAACCTCTTAGAAGAGAAGGTAGGTGGTGCCCTCGAACGAATTGGTACAAGAGAATGCATACTGAACATAACACCAGTAGCAGAGACACTGATATCAACAATTAATAAATGGGACCTCCTGAAGCTGAGAAGCTTCTGTAAGGCAAAGGACACAGTCAACAAGACAAAACAAAAAGGCAGCCCACAGAAGGGGAAAAGATCTTCATCTATCTCACATCTGACAGAGGGCTGATCTCCAAAATTTACACAGATCTAAAAAGCTAGTCACCAAAACACCAAATAATCAAATTAAAAAGTGGGATATAGAACTAAATAGAGAATTCTCAGTAGAGGAATCTAAACTGGTTGAAAAACCCATAAGAAAGTGCTCAACATTCTAAGCCATCAGGGAAAGGCAAATCAAAACAACTCTGAGATACCATCTTACTCCTGTCAGAATGGCTAAAATCAAAAACACCAAAGACAGTTTATGTTGGAGAGGTTGTAGAGAAAGGGGAACACTCCTCCACTCCTGGTGGGAGTGCCAACTCATACAGCCACTTTGGAAATCAGTATGGCAGTTTCTTAGGAAAACAGGAATCAGTCTACCACAAGATCCAGCAATTCTACTCTCAGTCATATACCCAAAAGACGCACACTCATATAACAAGGGCATCTGTTCAATCATGTTCATAGCAGCATTATTTGTAATAGACACAACCTGGAAGCGACCCAGATGCCCTTCAACTGAAAAATGGATAGAGGAAATGTGGTAAATTCACACAATGGAGTACTACTCAGCAGAAAAAAAAACAATGAAATCTTGAAATTAACAGGCAAATGGATGGAACTAGAAAAAAACCATCCTGAATGAGATAATGCAGCCACATAAAGACAAAAATATCATGTACTCACTTACATATGCATTTTAGATAAAGAGTAAAGGATTACCAGTTTACAATCCACACCCCCACAGAAACTAGGAAACAAGGAAAACCCTAAGAGAGGCATACATGCTTCCCCAGAGAAGGGAAAGAGACAAGATCTCTTGAGCTAATTAGGAGCATGGGGGTGGGGAGAGGAAGTTAGAGGAAAGAGAAAGGGTGAAGAGGAGAGGAGGGGAGGACATGAGAGAGCAAGAAGATCGAGTCAAGGAAAGAAAAGAGAAAAGCAAGGAAAGAGAATCCATAATAGAGGGAACCTTTATAGGTTTAAAGAGAAATGTCCAGAGATCTTCAAGATTGACTCCAAGTAACAATCTAAACAATGTTGAGAGACTACCTTAAATGCCCTTCCCCTATAATGAGACTGATGACTACCTTATATGCCATCCTAGAGCCTTCATCTAGTAGCTTTTGGAAGTGGAAACAAACACCCACAGCTAAACACTGGGCTGAACTCTGGAATACAGTTGCAGACAAGGAGGAGTGATGAGCAAAGGGGTTAAGACCAGGCTGGAGAAACCCACAGAAACAGCTGACTTGAACAAGTGGGAGCTGGGAAGCCAGCATAGGACTGTCCCAGATCTCCTGAATGAGGATATCAGTTTGGACATCTGGTTAATCTATGGGCTCTACAGCAGTGGATCAGTATTTATCCCTAGTACACTAAAGGACATTGGGAGCCCACTCCACATAGAGGGATACTCTCTCAGGCTAGACACATGGGGAAGGGTCAAGGCCCTGCTCCAAATGATATAACAGTCTTTGAATATCCCCCATGGAAGGCCTCACTCTCCCTCCAAAGGGGATGGGATAGGGGGTCGGTGGGGGGCAGGGGAGGAGGGGAGGGAGAGGGAACTGGCATTGATATGTAAAACAAATTTGTTTCTAGTTTAAATTAAAAATAGATGATAATTCTTCTGTTTCTATTTTACAAAAATGTGTTTTGATAATCAGTGAAATCACTAATTCATTCATGTTTAAACCTGATAAATGGCAACTGTGAAAATGGGAATCAACTACAATAAAATATAACTCTGGAGTTTTATGCTGGTTATCTATCTTCTATGCATTTTTTACCCCAACACACACACACACACACACACAGAGAGAGAGAGAGAGAGAGAGAGAGAGACTTCCATAAACGCATATTCATACATACCTGCATAGACGGGTAAAAACTATTCATCAAGGCATTGTCTAAATATAAATATCTAGAAATATGATACGGTTATGTGTTACAAAGCTATTGTCTTGGATGACTCAATGAAAGCCTAAAAAGGAGCTTAATTGATAATGAATTTGCTTCATGTGTCCTTCCCTGTGTCACTCTGCTACATTTCTCACTCTGGGATATATTTCCCGCTTATTAATTATACCATCTCAAGCACTTGTAATTTCCTATCTGAAACCCAAATAAGCCCATAGCAGCCTGAAAGCTTCTTGTTAGATTCTAAGTCAATAAAAGATTATAAATCCCTAGTAACTCTCAAGTTGCATGCCAGAGTCAGGAAAGGCCATTTGCCAGAAAGTCACACTGCTTGGAACAATTTCTGAATTACTGGCACTAGATATCTCTGTATTGATTTATTGACTAAAACAATAGCAATTCAAGCTTAAGTAGCAACTGAAATAAGTCAGTTATTTTTTGGAGTTACTAATTGTATAGGTAGGTTTTATAAGATATATCATCATTTCCTCCTTATTCAGATTTGCTCACAATAACACTATCTCATCTTAGGAAATCTTAATATTATAAAGCATTCTTGATTGCTTATTTATTTGTTTATTTATTTAGACTTGTAGTTGAAGGTGGTCTTGTACTCACTACATAGCCTACAGTGACCTTAAACTCCTGATGCTCTCTATTAAAAGTGCTTGGATTTCAGGAATGCATCATTATTCAGGCTTGGTTTTCTCTTCACTGCCTCCTTTCTCCTTTGCATTCCTCTTTTAAGTTTATATAGCTTAAATTGTAATTTAAAATGAAAATAAGGGTCGCATTTTGTGATCCATTGAGAAGTTTTTGAATGTAGAGTTTTGCACATCAGCTCCAAGATTGTTAAACTTTTTTGTTGAGAATTGAGATTTTTTTTTCTGTAGAAGTCCCCACATTCTGAGTTTTGCTGATTGCCTCGCAGCAGGGTCTTTAGCACTGTTTTCTTCTCTTTGATTTCCTCCATTTTGGGAGCTAGCTGCAGAATACTGTCAGATTCATACTAGATGTCTCTGACTTGTCTGCTGGTTGAATGGTGACAGGTATTTTCATCAGAGTCACAGTATCTGGTTGCCATCCTGTGATACTGTCAGTCACAGATGATGACTAGGACTTTCCTTCAGTATATATCTAAAACTGGTCACCTCCCATGTCTTCTATGCTCATGATTCATTTTCTTTGATTGGATTAGGATAGTTGTAATGAATAAAACCTCTGTATGTTGATTCTGGTTAACTACAAGTAGCTGTTATTTCCACAGAAGGGTAATTCAATCTCTCCCTTCAAGTATGAACTATTTAATTCCCCTTGCACCTGTAAAAGATCCTGTAGAATTATTGTTTGCTTTTTAGCAGCATTAGGGATTCATAGATTTGTGTTTGTTTGGCACATTTTGATACTTAACCTCTGTGATACACAAATGGTTCCGTGTTTGACCAAGTGTAAAATTTCCATGTCTGACTCTTAGTCTTCAAAACCTTATTTTATTAGGCTTTGCTGGCAGTTCTTCTTTCTGTTATGATGATTTGATTCGGGCTCTTCTGACATATTTCCTGTCTCAGACCAGACATAACCACTTCCACAGTGAGCCTTAGATTCCTTCAATGGAAATAACTCAGAGACCACAGTTATGACTGTAAAGAATCACATTTCTAGTGAATTAGTTACTAATTACATTCAGTGTTGAGAAACAGAAGCATTAGTGAGTATGTGTAACTCTGTGTTGCTGCTTTGTTTCAAGCAGGGTCTCATATAGCTAAAGTTGGTTTCAAACTGGTTTTGTAGCAAGGTTAAACTGTAACTCCTGATGTTCTGTTTTGAATTCTCAAAGTGCTTGGATTATAGGCATTGGTCACCGTGCCTGGAAGAGAGTGTGTAATTTTAGAAAATATAGCGCTAGTACATGTTTATTTCATGTTTTTTTCTTAGTTGTGCCATGCACCTTTGTTTTATAATTATATGGAAGATTCAGTGTACAACTAGCATATGTCCAAAGATCTCCAGCATTTATCTTCATCTCTTGATTCTATATGCTTTATTTTCTAGGGATTAGTTCAGAAAAATTTGTGTCTTACATATCCCATTTATTTATTTTTTTTTGGCTCAAGTACACACAGGCTGCTACCCCACATTTGTCAAATAATCCACAACATATCACATATAATATTTCATAAACAGTTAGCCATTACTTAAGATGACTGTTTATTCTCCTTGCATAATCACATGCAGGACTGATTTTTAGATAATCCTTATAGTCCCCTACTAAGCATCACTTATTTCCATTATAAAGTCACTTTCGTTTTGGGGACCTTAAATTCTAATGGGATAAATACTTTTGTCAATAGAATTATGTGGATTGTGTCCACTCAATATTATCATTTGAAGATATTTGGTCATGCCATTTAATCAAGAAGGAAAATGGGCTGCTGGCCAGAAAATGAAGTGGTAAGAAAATAAGTCAAATATTGGTCAGTTGGTTGACCTGGCCAACTAAGCAGATAGTAACATTTCTTCATAGTTGGCATGACTGGGGGGGGGGAATCTCAGTGACAACGAAGTATACATAGATCACTGCCAACTTGGCATCACTCTCAAGTCTTCTCTCTCAGCTTTTAGACTCTGGTTCTCTGATGTCAGTCCTGTGCCTTTGTTTTCACTATGTTCATCTTTTTTGTTTGTTTGTTCTTGTGGTCATCTTTTCTTTAAGACTATCTTTTACCCCTTTGTTTGCAGATTTCATCCATAATATACGATTTAAATAAAGAAAATGGATGTTTTGAAATTTTAGTACTCGAGCTGTACGGTAAGGTATCAATTTCATATTACTCGTGTAGCTTGGCACACAGTGAAAGCACTCAATAGTCTTCCAGGCATCCCTCCACAGTGATGGGAAGGAAATCTCTTTATCTCTTTAAACTATGCCTGCTGTCCTTCCTAATTGTGTGCAACAGCCTTAAATACTCCATCTACCTTACCTATATGGCCCAACCCGTTTACTTCTGAGATCCACTGACGGAACCTAAAGACCCATGGGTAGAGCCATTGTTTCCCAATTTTCCCTAGTCTTCTTGGCTTTCAGTTCACCACATTTAAATAACTTAGATTGTAAAATGTGTGCTGGAACACATCTTTCAGCGTTTCTATTTGCTATTTATTGTCTCTAAATTTCAACAGTTCATTTTCTCACAAAAATGAAGGGGACTTCTTATCAGGGATAATGGATATGATTTTAATGCCCTTAGGATGATTTTGTACAAACATAGGCAAGCTTATAGGAATCTATCTATAAGCTTTTGTACACGTCTATGCTCCCTGGATCAAGAAAACACTTATTTCTAGATAATCATAAAGGTAGGGATTGTTTCTAAATTAGTCTTATTTTTAACAGATAAGTTATAAAATATTGCTTAATATTGATGATTTGCTGTCTTTTCTCTGCATACTATCATTTATATATGTTATTTGTGTGCATATTTTGTTATATGTTGTTATGTTATATACATGAACATATATTGGGTAGAACCATTGTGTGTGTGTGTGTGTGTGTGTGTGGCTAATCTTGATTTTCGGTGCCATATTTTTTTGGTTTTTGGTTTTTTTCTTTCGAGACAGGGTTCCACTGTATTGTTTTGAAGGTTGTCCTGGAACTCACTCTGTAGACCAGGCTGGCCTCAAACTCACAGAGATCTGCCTGCCTCTGTCTCCTGAGTGCTGGGATTAAAGGCATGATCCACCGACTCCCGGCAAGAGTAATATTTACAATCTTGTAGAGGACCCATCTTTCTGCCTGTCTCTGAGAACATTTCTAGAATGGGTTGGGAAGATCTACACTGAATGGACATTGCACTATTCCACTGGCTGTGATCCTGAACTAAAGAAAAAGATGAAAGCAAATCAGCCAAGCACTAGAATTTGTGACTATCTTCTTCCTGATCGTGGATACTTCCTGCTTCTGCCGTCATCACTGCTCTCCTCAACTGTACCCTCAGACTCAATAAAACAAATAAATACTCCTTCAGATTGATTTTGTTGGTTATTTTGCCACAGATATTAGAGAATCAACTAATATATTACTCCTATTTGAGTCTTGTGAAGATAAGGGACTGCAAGGTAAGGAAAGAATGGCCATGAATGCTTTATTCCACACTGACCCTGTCACCCTCCATTCTTTGTACACTTACCTTTTCCAACCTTCCAAAGATAACTCCTATGTCTCTTCTACCTCTATACATGAGTCTGAAAATAAATATAAATAACAATTTTGCTAAAGAATTAGATTTCATTTACTTATTCCAATATTATATGTGTAATATGGTAATCTTATTTATTCATGGTTCAACATTTTTAATTTTAGAAAGATGCTTATTTTTGATTTGAGGTGATAATACATGTTGCAACTATTCATAAAGTCCAACATGTAATGCAGACCCAGGAAACCAGATTCTGTGGTGGGAAGGACACAGTCATTCATATTTTGTTAATTTCTCATGTAATATCAACATGAAACCAAGATGTAGAACCTTTAGAGAATACTGCATTATTATATGAATTGTTACATGTACAATCTGTATTCCTAAGAGCAAGCTTTAGTGTGGCCAGCATGGCCCTGAGCAGAAAAAGTTTTCAAAATCAATGCTAACATCTCTTTAAATCATTCACTTCTAACAAAACCTACTAGCCAACCTATTGTTCATTATCGCGAAGTTGCTAAGGTAAAATATCTTGAAGAATGCACTATAACTCTATGTTGACTTGAAATTGTGACGAAGACAAAAGAGAGATCCATGCTATTATGCAAATGACCAGCTCAAGATACATAATAAAAATCACTAAGAATGATATTCAATTTGCCTAAGGTATGTGGCATTCATAACTGTTATCTTGCAAAACCATTTCAACTCCAACATTCTATTTTATAGTATTTTACTTTTATCCACATACCAACACTTTAAATGGAAATTTCTCATATGCCATACAATACACGGCTGACTTATTTTATATTTTCTCAACAGCTTTATTCCATGATTTAAGATGACTTCCATAAGGGCAAACAGTCAAACAATATCTTAATAACACTATGGTATTAAATGATGCTCAAGGCAAAGTGTGACTATGACATTTTAACTTTGATTAGTAACATGACTATAATGCAGATATTTCATCTAACAATTAAATTCAGTGAATCAGTTCTTTTTGACATATACAAATTTTTCCCTGAGTGAATGATAATATTTTACCATTTGCTTTACATAAGGAAAAGTGATGTTTTAACGGACATTTGCTTATAGTTGTATGTATGTTAAGAATTAGAAAATTCAGGCTAATTTTAATTATCATTGAGAAAGTATCAAAATTTATATATTGCATTTGCTTGTTAAGAAGTGATAGCAGCTGTTTCATTATGCATTGTAACTACTCCGGATTTCACTCATGTCCCTGATAGCATATGCTCTTTAAAAACGTTTTAGAAAACATTTAGATGTTGTCATTCTCATGTCTCTAGAGAGAAAGCATGCTCTATTATTTTAATTATATTTCAACATGTGACTATATCATTTCATTTTCTTGAAAAGCTGTATTTGTATATGGCTTGAATATATAACCAAATACAAAGGTATATATGCAAACTATGAATCACACTCCTGTGAACTAAACATTAATGACATATCTGTCTTATTCTGTTCTTACTAAAAAATATCTCACACTATGAATTTTTGTAATATTTGAAATGTAATTTACATAGCTTCCATATGTTTTGATTTATGTGAATCTCGTATTTTTCTATAATACAGTAGGCAATTGAAATATGTGCGAAAGTTCATGCCCCAAACCTAGGCAAGTGTGACTCATGGGTTTGGTTAATGGCTATGAGAGTGCAAATCCATGAAGGAAGAGACTATCTAAATGCAAATGCTAAAGAAAGTTATCGAGGTATCTGAGAAGAAAATCTAGTGTCAGGAGTAGAAAACCAGACAGACTGGCAGCATAGCACAAATCACCATTCCAGCAGCGCTTACCAGCACAAAGATCACAGGGTACTCTCTTGTGGAGCAGTTCCAAAGAATGAGGGTGCTAGGAGAGAGTCCCAAACCTGGTCAGCATCATTCACTTTCTGCTGTGGATGCAAAAACAATAGCCAAACAATGGAGTTTGGAATAAGAGTCAATAACTTAGAGTGAGAAAATAAAATATTTGGAACTGAATTGTGTGAGAAATTTACCTATTAGAATGGAGCAGTAGGCAAGGATAATGTGCCAGGGAAGGAATACATCAAGTTAAAGTTAGGCAAAGGCTTTGTTTTTCTTTTATTTCTGAGCTCTAGTATTCATCTACCCTCCCTGACTCAGGCAAGGATTGGTTTCAGATGTGCTGGAGCAGAGCTGAGCACTCCAGGGGAGGAAGCATAAGGCTCCCTGCACAGAGAAGGAAGAAGAGAAGTACTAAGGCTATGAACTAGACAGCATACATAGCATGTATGGGTACCAGGACTCAAGGAGCACATAGCATGCATTTTATTCTCATAGATACAACCTTTACAATAATTATAGCAACACCTCCGCAGAGCAGGGAGAAGCCAGCACTGGGGCTTTTAGCTTCCCTGAATCTTTGTGGATCTTGGAAATAACCAGAGATGTTTATTCTTGACCCCTAGAATAGCAGAAACAATTTCAGGCATTTTATTCTATCTTATCAAGGATTTCTGTGTGCAGGTAAAGTTTTTGGATAAAGTGTTATATCCCTTAGACCAAGACAGAAATATAATTTGCACCCCCCCTGTTACCTACTTCTTAAACTTTTATTTTTTTATAAGTAGCTTTGGAATAATGGGTTTTCTGGATTTTACAACTTTCCTTTCATATCTGAATTTAACAAGCTATGAACATTTAAGTATTTAAAATAAAGATCATTCCCACCATCTATATGCTGACAAGTTTGATTTAGATCAGACTCCTGACATTTCTGTTATTTTTTCTCCTGTTTTATTTGAGGAAGTTTATATCCTAAAAAGCATACAATGGGACATAAAAGGTGATTAAAAAAACAAGCTATATAATGTTTTAAAATGTTTTTAGTCCTGAGCCAGTGAAACGGTTCAGTGGATAAGGGAGCTTGCTGCCAAGTCTGAGGACCTGTGTTCAATACCTGGGACCCATATGGTGGAAGAAGAGAACTGATTTCTCAGAGTTTTACTGAACTCGTTTCATGACCTGTGGCACACATGTATCTGCATGACTCCATAAATATAAGTTTGAAAGAAATAAAAAGTTTTATTTCTAATGTCAATTTACACATGTGTGTATGTGTGTATGTGTGTTCTATGCATATTAAACACAGTGTTATGCTATGTGCATTTGGAACATAGCTGAAATTGTGTATTTTATTCTTTAAGACTCCAATGAAAAGCAGGAAGAATAGTGTAAAGCTCAATAGTGTAAAGCTCAATAAATATAAAAATGCCAGTGTTAATATTCCAAATGGTTTTTCCTAAATGCAGTTATTGATGCAAAATTTTGTATACTGCAGACAAGTTTGCAAACTTTCTCTTCCAAAACTAAATTTTTATGTAAGTACATATGAAAATTTCAGCTCATGGTACAATTCTGTTCAAGCCCTTGACAGCCTGTCTTTTTTTCTTTTGTCATCATGAAGAAAGAGGCCTTATTTCATCTGAGTGCTTTATTCTCTCAAAATTAAGGTTTATCTGTAAAAGAAATTTCAGCTTTCAAATCACTTAGTTTAGAGCAACCAAGGGGGTTTTGTTGTTACCTCTTTGAAATCTAGAAGTCAATATATGTCAGACTTCTACTTAAATTGGGGGAAGGAATACTTATTGCATCAACTTGTTCAGCAATAACTTTTTACTAAATAAAGTTCATGAATATGTAGTTAAAGATACTATGCAATTAGAGACAGCATGCCTTTAATTTCAGGCAGCATTTCTGATATGTATTCAGTTTAACTTGGATTAAACCTGACTCCTACAAAGGTGATCTTGCCTAGGTGTGTCTTTTGCTGTCATTTTCTTCCATACAGTCTGTGCATTCTGTATGTTCTGTAAATTCCATATGTTCTACACAGTCTGTATGTTCCATATATTCTGTATGTTCTGTACATTATTTTGTGCATTCTGTGTATTCTGTGCATTGTGCATAGTTTGTATATTCTGTGTATTCTGTATAGTTTGTATATTCTGTGTATTCTGTATAATCTGTATATTCTGTATATTTTGCCTAACAGAAATTTAGTTGGTCTTCTTTTTGCATACAGTTGTACTCTTGGTTAAAGTTTGTATATGGTACAAAATCTGACCTGTAGCCAAGGGTACTGCAAATGTAACTGTTTTTCAGTGGACTATATCAGAAATAAATGCAAGTTTTTGAAGTAGATATGATCTTGAGTGATGCTGCATGTTATAAAATAAAATCTCCAGTCCAGCTTCCAGATTCCTTTCATGATTTGGGTGAAGCCGTCTTTACTACTTCAGTTTTTATTTCTAGAGCTTTTGGACTGGAATCCCTTTCTCGCAGAAGCAACCTCCCACTTGAAGGACTGAGAACACTTACTTCCCGAGGAATGAAAAGGAGCTTTGTCAAGGTGGTGGCAGGATGTGATCCTTGGTTGTGGCTGCCCAGCCAGGCTGCAGGAGTTAATTGTGTGAATGCTAATAAGACCAGGGAGGTGGCAGATGCTCACATGCCCTTAGGAGCCAAATCCCACCAACAAATTCCTTCAACAGAAACTTCAGGGACAACTTGGCCCCGTACAGATGAGGATAGACCCGCCCATAGCCACATGCCAGCTGCTGTACCTACTATGTTTACGAAGGCCTATGACAATAACAGAGTTGTTTGTTGTTTTCTGCAATGACTTGACTAGTGGAATGGAACATCAGATCCTTTATTAGTAAACATTTGCATCCATAGCAGTTACAGGGAGAGATTCTTGTTCATTATAGTGTACATTTAATATCACTGAATACAAATCAGTACATATACTGATAAAGGTTTTGTTCTTGAAACTCTTTACTGAAGTTATTTTTGTTACACAGACTTTTGGGACCATATGGTTTTGATTAAGATCTTGAGAAAGTATTTTTGTCCTTCAGGAAAATTACAATAGGGAATTTAGAGTTTATATCCAAAAATGGTGATGCACACCAGCTATTTAGCCCACCATTTAGGAAGCTAAGATGGGAGGATATGCAAATTCACACCAGTGAGTGAGATTGTCTGAAATATAAATAAATGAAATGAATAAATGTAGGACTTAGGTTTATTATAAACGTTCACTTCTAAGAAAAATGAAAGTATTTGATTTTCTGGAACATCTTAACCAAAGTGCTGTGCACAGACCTGTCTTGATGTCATTTGAGTTTGAAAAGTTTCTGCACCTCCATAAGCCTCTCTACTGACACAGCAATCCAAAACAGACGAAACTAAACCAAATTAGAAAAAGCTCACGTTGAATGGATGCAATGCTCCGGGATGATTTTCCAACGCCTCAGAGAGGAGAACAGACCGGCAAACCGCTCATCTGTTTTCTTGGCGACAGTTTAAATAGCCTGTGGGAGTGGTCTTGAACATCTCTTGGGGAGAGGTACATCATTTGCTGGTCTTTCTGACATGCAGCAGGGTTTAAAGAGAGGTGAGGGAGGGGGTCTTGGGGTAAAACTTTCACGGGAACAGAGCCATTGCTCAGAAATTAGTAGTTGTTGGTAAACCAAGAATCACCCGGCTTATTTTCAGTGACCCTGAATCAGCATCCAGGTCATCACTGTTCAGGTGAAGGCTCCAGTTCAGCCTCTCCCTCCTCTAAACCCTGTCCTCTTTCTAAAAAGCCCACCAAGAAGTGCCTCCCCTGCCCAAGCTGCTCAAGACCAAGCCTACAGGGAATGTAAACGACCTCCTAGAGACCAGCCATGTGTTTTGTTGTTGTAGTTTGTTGGTTTGTTTTGTTTTGATCTCTTTGTCTCCTCTCTGTGGGCAGAAACCTCATCCAGGAGAGTTATACTCATTAAACCTGGACTTTCTTTAATTTTTAACTCGGTTTGATTTGGTTACTGCATTAGAGGAGAGACTTAATATCGGGGTACAGAAACTTTTCATTCACAAGTCCTTTATAAAGTGTTCCTTTCCAGCCTGTTCTTTATCTCCTTTATCCTCTCTTAATGTTGACCTTAGTGATTCCCCCCATGCCCAGTAAATCTCTCAAGTGAAGTCTGTTGCATGGTATGACTTTGTGGTATTCCCTGACCCCATCCCTCAACATATTCTTTTGCCGTTAAACCCTAACAGTCATACTCTGTTAAATATGTCAGACTAGAAAGACTTGAGTGCTAAGTTTAAGGAAATGGCATGATCATAATGGACGATACCAAATCTGAATCGATAGTGGCCACTAAGGAATATGTGCCAGAGCTTTCCGTTTGGGTGCTCTGGAACTCTCCAAAATTTAGCAGAGGATACAAAACTCTAGGAAACTGAATATATATTGGCTACTTTCATTACTAAGGATGCATGTTGTTAAAATGTTTAGGTTTATCCAGTAAGGAGACACAGACCACGACTCAACAATCCCACGTGGAGTTTATTGGTGGACAGGGAGGGAAAAAGGGGGGTGAGAGGTAACCAACCCGTGCAGAGCAGAGAGAGAGAGAGAGAGATAAGAGAGAGAGACAGAGTAAGAGCAAGAGAGTAAGAGAGGAAGAGAGCAAGAGAGAGTAAACGGGCAGGGGTCAGTCCTTTAAAGGGGTCCTTTGCACCTGCCTGGTTCTCACGGAACTCTGGGCTGGCCAGACTGTTGCCTGAGCGCATCCTGCCAGGTAACAGGGCAGGCCAGAGTAATGCCTGAACCTTTCAATGCACATGGCCGCTTTGCAGAAATGTTGTCAAGAGTATCATATTCTAATGTTAGAAAACAGCGTCCATAGCCAGTCGTTGGTGGCGCACGCCTTTAATCCCAGCACTCGGGAGGCAGAGGCAGGGGGATATCTGTGAGTTCGAGGCCAGCCTGGTCTACAGAGTGAGTTCCAGGACAGCCTCCAAAACAATACAGAGAAACCCTGTCTCGAAAAACAAAAACAAAAACAAAAAAAAAAGGAAAAGAAAAGAAAACAGCGTTCATATGATGTTTGCTGCTATATGGTGATTTGTCCTACAAGAAGGGAGGATCCCTCTCTCTCAAGGTTAAACAAAGGCTGTTAAGGTTGTGGGAATTCCTCAGAAATGGCTGCTCTGACAGTTTATAGGCAGTTGAAGTCTTTATCCCATCTAGGTGGGAATACACTCAGGTATGGGGGACCGTTGCTTATCCAAGTGGCCAGAGAATAGTTTTTGAAGTAAAAAAAAATGTTCTGGCATCTGGCAAAGGGTGGAGTAGTGTTATGGTTGCCTGCAAGAGAACAGTTTAAGAGAAGCTACAATAAGCAGTTAGCTGTTGATGTGGTCTGAAAGCCCTTTAGCAGATAAGATAGCTGGGGCATCTTGACCTTGGATTCCAAGAAAAGATTTGGGTAATTTTCCATAGGGCTTCTCATCAAGAAGATACGATTCTAGTCAAACCTAAAATGGGGCTTCAGCAAGAATACAAGATGAAGGAACCTCTGCAGTGACTTGCCCTGTCACATTATGGTTTCACATTTGTTCAGCTACTTTGACCCTCACTGATATAAAAAGCAATTAGTTAGGTTGCGATTTGTGAGCACATCGAGGAATTCCTTTTAACATCGTGCATTAACAATACAGATTTTAGATGAAATAGAGGCTTTATGCGCTCATATCACTCTTACCCATTCAGATGCTGGCTCTGGAGGCACTGCTGCGCAGGATTATTCTGTTTATAAAGATCTAAGAGACTATAGTAAATAAAACTTCTTTTTCATAACAATGCAGTGTGTGCTTCTGGCTTACTGAGAAGTCAGATATGGGAGGCCTGTGGGAACAGTATGTAAATCCAAGCAGGCTGTTTACATTAGGCTCTGTTCCTGCATAGTAATCATGTCCAATCCTAGCAGAACCTTCCGAATTTAAAACATGGGCGCACAACTGAGCAGAAAGAACCACAGCAAGGTGTGGGATGATTGCAAAGTGCTCAAATATGTTCCCAGTTTCTGAAAATCAGAGACATCTATAAGTTTAAAGCTACATAGAAAGATCTTCTTAATTATAATACTGTGCTTTGGTGAGATGCTTTGGGGGAACAATCATTTTAGGGTTTTGTCTCATATACTTTTTTTAAAAATGTATTTTTCTAAAAGAATACATTGAAGCAGAAATGATAACGATTTTAGTATTGAGAGTTATAGTGACTGTGAATACTATTTTACGATTTCATTAAATACACATTAGGAACTCAGAAATTCTGTGATCTATATGCTTCTTCCCATTTAAAGAAGATTTCTTTGTAATTATATTTGGTAGCTGACTCCAGAGCTTCTGTCTGAACATCAGAAAGCACAGTTGCTTGCCTTAAAGTAAGCCACAGTCTTCACTTCAAATGTTAATGCCTTTCATTTAGTAGAATTTCTGTCAAAACATAATGTACCTTTATAATGGAAAGTACTCAGGATCATCAGTTCTATTTATGTCCTTCTCCTGAGTTTGGGATTTAGTTATTTATTCAAAAATAAAGAGAAGAGGACCAGCAATGGAATGCTGAGGCAACATCAAAGAGTTGGGAGGTGGGAAGTGGTCCTCTTTGATCTCCTGTCACTATCAGGGCACTGGACTTTGCTACCCCTTGTGACTGTCCTCTGCATGACTTTACTTAAAGTTAGAAATGCTTCTGAATACCACATGAGCAAGCACCCCTTTCTCTGTCTCCCAGGGACTGTTCTCTCCTATCTGGATGCATCTAGTCTCAGGGAGATTTTTGTATAATTATGAAGTCATCTATCTAAGGAAACTGAGATTATTTAGAAGTGGTTAAAAACATGAGTGTTATCTTTTCCTCTTCGATGTACCTTCACCTGGACCAAGGCAGAGCTTCAATCAGTCCTACATCAGCAGTCATCATGTTCAAGGGTACTGTCCTAATCACAATGTCAACGAATTTCTGCTTGCTGGTTTTGTTGTACAGGATTCATTTTTTTTTTCTCCATAAGAAAATTGTCCTTGAGGTTGGCCGCATGGCTCAGTTGAGAAAATCCTTACTGTTAAATTTAAGAACCTGAATACAAATTCTCAGGACCCATGTACAAAGTCAATGCTTAAGTTTAGTCCTTGGTAGTTGGAGAAAATTGGCTATCTGAGACTATCAAATTTAGCCTATCAGTGAGCTCCAGGTTCAATAACACACTTTGTCTCCATAAATATGTTGGTAAAATGATGAGGAAGACACATGATGTCAGTTTCTGGCCACTAGATGCACCTGCATGCATACGTCTACGCATGCGAATATCACACACTCAAAAATAAATAAAGAAAATTAACTCAGTGTGTTAATATTCTTTCCTTTATAACTTCACAGTAAGAGACTTTAAAAATAGAGTAGCCTGTTTCACATTTTTTTGAGAAACAAGTCATTGCACAGATAACAGATTTTAGAGGCAGATAGGTATATGATGAAATTTTTATTAAATTGTAGCTGTCTGAAAAATTACTTAAATACTATGAGTTTCAGTTCCCATATCCATAAATGGTTCTGAGATTAACATGATCAACATAAGCTGTTCATTATTCAGTGTGCACTGTTTCAACTTGCTAATTAACTTCTCTGTTACAGTTCTTTGTTCTATGTGAAGAGAAGAGGCATTTCTATATCCCAAGGCAAAAATGCTTTTGCTCTGGATCAATTACAACAACCCCATTCTCTTTACTATAGGTTGCTTAGAGGATAAACATGTGACACATTTCTTTTCAGGAGTTTTGAGAGGTAATTATTAGGGGACTTGTAGAGAATACTCTACTTCCTGATAAAAGATCTAGTGTCTCTTTGGTTACTCTGCATTTATTCTGAGAGGAGTTATGTTTCTTGTAACTATACAGCAGTCCTGAGGTCATGAAGAAACATATACTAGGATAACCCAGCATGTTGATGTCACCAGAAGAAAGATGGTAGACAGCTCATGAAGGCATAGCCTATGATGCCTATTTATTCAAGATCGGAAGTGTCAACTTTTGCATCATGTGATGTGATATGAGAACCCACTTAAATCTTTTGCCCACATCCTATTATTTATATTCTATGTATTTTAATAATTATAAACATTTCATTGCAATCATTATAGACAGAAATAAATAATAAATGTATGTGTATTTGTATATTACATATATAAAATCTTCACATGAGCATAATGGTTTTCAGCAATTGTCACCCTTATTTGTATTACATTTCTGAGAGTTACATTTCATTACTAGATAGGATATTGCTATTTTGGGTGATTTTTTTAAACTTCTAAATAGACCATATTCTTAACTATTATAATACAATTTTTAAAAGATTAAATTCACTTGAATAGTTATTTCCTAAGATGATTTGTGTCTTGACTAAGAATCTGCTTTGAGCAAAGTACTGTGGGTAGATAATATCAGGTAAAACTGGCTAATTTATCATAATTAAATTAACTTATCCATACATATCTGAACGAAAATGAAATCAGTGATGAGGGAGGTACAATGTTCATGTAAATGGTAACTTGTTATATTTCCTACCATAAATAGTCATTATTTCAATAAAGAATTAGATTCTCTTCTCAGCTCTGTTATCTTTGAAATACTGCATACATAGAAATGTATAAACATATTCACACGCACAAATGTCAATTAACAGTAGGACTATATTCTGACACTAGGTCATGGTGTATAGATACAAATGAGTATATTTACACAATGTCAGCTCACTGTAATGTCACTAGGCCATAATCTTAGGATTCATTATAAATCTTGCGCTCTGTTGAGCAGAGCATCCCTGCTGAGTTCATGAATATAATTCAAAAATATCTGATATATGTATATTTCCACCATTGCTGTCCTTTATGAGTAGTTAAGAACTAAGCATTTGTAGTTCGAGAACTCAGTTTCACAGCTAGGTTTTTGCTTCATTTACAGCCCATTAATCATTTGTTGCCTTGATTTTGTGAAATTTTAATTATTCTTAATGGAAGTTGTTTTTGAAGAGATATCAGCTTTATCTTTTTCATGAAAAATTAAGCTATAATTTGATCATCCTATCTTAACTACACTAAAAATTTCAGATTAAACTCCTTAAAAGAAACCCAAGTAGTAGTTGATAATCAGGATGTGACTAATTTTCTACAAATACTAAGAAAATAATCAATTGGCTTGTGGTGCTACTAACAATATAATTATACTTAACAATAGTGATTTTCATTGCATATTTCATATTAATATTCAATAATCTGTATTAAGCTCAACATTATATTAAATTTTTCTGTTCCTGATGTTTTATTCTAATGTAATTCACCCTGAAAAAATAATTGCCTTGGTTTTCATTAGTTGAGAGGATCCGGGAAGTTCTCCTTCATAATCTTTGATCTTTTATGTTGAGAATGGTCAGTAGTCTATGGGGAGTAGAATGCCCAAAGTTGGGAATGCTTAAAGCCTGACCAAATGAGATATTTATCTGGGGTAGTCAAGAAGGAGTATGCGTCCAGTGGAATTCTGAGTGGAACACAGACAGTACACTTTCTGTCATGCTTCTACCTGTTTTCTTAGGCCTGAACGGAAGTTTGTAAGTATAAGGAAGTCTATAACTTTCATATTGTCAGATCCAAATGCACAGCCTGAAATCCTAAAATATATGTTTATATGTGTATTTATGTATACATATACATATATGTGTATATGCATATATGTTGTACATATATACAAATACATATAAGTAATGACACTGGAAATAGTTTGTCCTCAGAAATTACTGTCTAAAAAGACCTACATCTATTTCTCTGAAAAATGTTTTCCTATAAGTGAAGCTATACCTCCTAAATGGATAAACAGTGTGATATCTGGTGTAAGACATTGAATCCAAAGCTAAATTTCCTCCCTCGACATGAAACCAATCAGAAAAAAAATCCTAATATCAATTCTACTTAATTTTCTTGAATTAATGATATCTTAGATCAGGCCCTTATTACAGTAATCTTCTTTCTCCATGTGCCAATTTTCTTCCTACTCTCTGGAGGAGCCAAGTCTCATAGCCCATAGAATTAACTATCGTCTTTTTAGAATGCCTACCACTTTTGACAATAGATGACCCTGTAGCAATGTATCTCTGAGTTCAATATATATGGGAACCACCTGAAGATCTTATTAAGATGCACAGCATGTTTAGGTAGGGTTGCTTTCTGAGATTCTGCAATTTCAGCAAGGTTCCATATGTAGCCCTGGCAGCTGCTCTGTAGACCATCTCTGACTGGCTAGTTTTGCTTTAAGAATGACAACTCATTTCTTGCTCTCCTCTATTCTTCTCTGGTCTTGATTTTCATGATCCATCTTCTGCTCCCTTTCTCCTACCTCACTCCCGACTTCCTCCATACTCCCAATTTACTCAGGAGATCTTGTTCCTTTCCCCTTCTGGCACATAGGAAATATCCAGAGATTCACAAGGATGACCCCAAATGAGAATCTATGCAATAGTGGGGAGCCTACCTTAAATGTGCTTTCCCTATAATGAGATTGATGACTACCTTAAAACCATCCTAGAGTCTTCATCCAGTTGCTGATGGAAGCAGAAGCTGAAATTCACAGACAAGCACTGAACCGAACTGGAATACAGTTGTAGAGAGGGAGGAGTGATGAGCAAAGGGGTCAATACCATGCTGGGGAAACCCACAGAAACAGATGACCTGTTCACGGACCCAAGTGTGACAGCTGGGGAGCCAGCATAGGACCCAACCAGGCCCCCTGAATGTGGGTGTCAGTTGGGAGGCTAGGGCAGTCTATGGGACCTCTGACAGTGGAACCACCATTTACTTCTAGTGCATGAATGGACTCTGGGAGTCTATTCCCTATGAATGGATACTATCTCAGCCTAGGTACAAGGAGGATGGCCTAGATCCTGCCCCAAATGATGTATCACACTTTAATGATCCCTCATGGGAAGGCTCATACTATATGGGGAGTGGATTGGGGGTGGGATGGGGGGACCAGTGGAGGACATGGGAGGATGGGAGGCAGAGGGACTGCTGGGATTGGTATATAAAATAAGATTGTTTTTAATTTAAATAAAATATTTTTAAAAATAATTGGAGATTCAATTCACTCAACGTCATTTCAGCTGCAATAACAGTTATGTAGTCTGACATTCTTACTTCAGGAATTCTTTTGAAGGAGTGGATTTAGGAAGCCAGGTATGGAGGATCAGACCTTTAATCCCAGCACTGGGGAGACAGAAGCAACTGGTTTTCTGTGAATTTGAGACCAGCATAATCTACCCAGGAAGAGCCAGGGCTACATAGAGAAACCATGACTCAAAAACTAGAAAATGAAACAGAATAAGAACAGATTTAGTGTTATTAATCTAATGTCAACCCTGCATAATCTAGTGTACCTGTGACTTAGTCTTAGATACAAAATTTGCCTAGGATTACATTGTGGACTCACTTTCTGTTCTCCAGGTCTCTGGATGTGCCTCTGTTATTCTCATTTTGATCTCCACTTTCATAATCTGCCTGTTGTAGAAGACCTGGAGCCAAAAAATGAATAGCAACTCACCTAGATGTCTCCCATTTGGACTCAGAAGATTGTCTTTTGCCAAACTTTAAGTCACCTGATAGAACTTGGCAGGGTCCCTTTGGCAGGACATCTCAAATACTGATTTCCTATGCAGACACAATTAACCTAGCACCTGTCACTCCAGTCAATAGATTCCAAGTCGTCCTGGCTTTTGGCTCCTTCTGCCTCCTAAACAGCCATGTCTCCAGGTGTGCAGCTGTCCTGTGGCCCTCAGCCCATTTTGCTTTGATCAGAGTTACCAAAGTTTCTTCTACCCCACAGGTTGAAATTCTGGACAGAATCTTATTTTTCATCTCTAAACTTAGTTTGGTGAATTTGTGCCAACAGGAGGTGAAGACTGTTTATTTAATTTTTACTCTTACTTTCTTGACTGGAGTAGTATAGGGACTTCAGGGAAAACAACAGAGAGAGATGTCATTTCTTGTCCTACAACAAATGTCAACCAGACAATGGATGCACAAAGGCTAAGAAAATACCTTTGTCATGTGTCTACTCTGGCCTAGCCTTTGTGCACTTGCCAGTCGTTAAGATTCTTGTAACAACTTTTTGTAGAAGTTATCGTAATCACCTCTAAAGGATTGTGTGGGTCCATCAAAATAAGGTGAATGTCTCAGAATTCTACAGTTTACAGTTGGTGGCACCTGTAATCACTCACTGACTGAACTCTTCTACCAAGCTCTTTGTTTTAATCACCTCTAGAGTACTGGGTTTCCTTGACCTCACTAATCTTTGGTAAAGCCTTTTCTCTTCTCTAGCTTCCCAGGATACACTGGGAAGTAATTAATATGACTTATTATACCCATATGGTGTCAAGGAGGGTCATGCATTCCTTCTACAAGGCAATGCCTAACAAATATCAGGGATATTGAAATGTTTTCTCAGTCTAGAAGAGAATAAAATATATCTCTTTTTTTCTGTTTTTCAGGTAGAAAAGATGTGATATGGCGAGTTGCGGGTGAATATTTACTGCTTTAACATTCTAACTGATTTTGAATTTTCATAAGCAGTTATGAAATAAATTAATAACTCTAGTGTTTAAAAAATGCACTTCTGCACTTCAGAAATGAAACTTAAATTTTACATTCCTATACCAAAATATCCTCTATTTGTTTTTCATTTAATATGGAGATACTTAATCCTAGAGGTGAGGCTTGGTTTTTCTCTTACTCTTTGGTAGGAAGGAAAAGTTTAATGATTCAGGCATAGAAACCTGACTTTTCTATAAAAAAAAGAAGGAATCGGCATAGATGGCACATGTACATATAAACACATGCACATACAGACCACTATATGCACCTACATACATGTAATCACATACCTCACTATGCACACAGATGGATAAACACACAATGAAAGAGAGAGAGATTGAGAGAGAGAGAGAGAGAGAGAGAGAGAGAGAGAGAGAGAGAGAGAGAGAGAGAGAAAATCATGGATAAAGTATGCCCAACACAGTGGACACAGTCAACTTCAAATCCAGAGACACAAGGCCACTTTGCTCTCATGTCTGACTTCACTTACATGGCCACAGTATTCAAACCACAAGAACATTTGTCAACAGAAGTAGCCCTATCAAACTAAGAAACTAAGAATATGGCATCAGCTGTCTTTCACTCACTGCCTGAAAAATTTTTTGAGAAGGTCATTCATTGGTTCACATATCTGTGAAAGTCCTAAAAAAATAAGTTCCACCAAACCATGATCACGTGACCCACAAGCTAACTCGTATTCTTTGTCAGTAGTAGTCTGAGAGAAAGTTTATTATTGTTGTTGTTTGCTTTTGAATTTTTTTGTAGTGATAGGGAGTAATGAAATTTTGAATTGCTAGAATTTGTAAAACATATGAAGAAAAAATGTCTGTAGTCCTCATTAGATGGGCATTTTTTATGCAGAGGAAGATGACTTTGAACTCCTAGAGTTCCACCTGTCTTCCAAGTGCTTACATTAAAGGTATGAACTACCTGGGTTCTATTCAAAGTACTGTAGGAGAAAAAAATAATAATAAAGGATATATAATCAAGTAGATATGTAAACAACTCAGCAAGACATTAACCTGTGAAAATGAAATCATATTTGGTGCTCATACCGCTATAAGTAAAATGAGTTATCCTCTAAGATAATTCCATGATCATTAAAGTCATAATTACAGAAAAACATTCTTGATGGCTATGTCTCACATGGCATTTTTGCTAAATACTTTGGGGAATGACATTGAAGCCATTTTCATAACATTTGTGTGTAAGCATACTGTCAGAAGTAAGAGAAAGATTTTTCTGTAGCACTGCATTCGAAGCAAAGGGGAAGGCATATCCTGGAAATCTAGGTAATCAAACCTGAGGCTTGAGTTTTGGGGGTATGCTTATCCCATTCACAAGGAAAACTGTCCTGAAACTGGTGGAATTAGATTATTTTGGAATTCTACCCCCACCTTTGAATTCCTTTCTTTGCTTCTTTGGCTTTTACAGAGGGGTTCACTAAAGCCTCAACTGATATAATTATTGGCTCAGATTGTTAGCAGTCTAGGCCAGATGGCTGTGGGTTTCTAAAGGCCCAGTTGCTTGTGGTGGTTTTCAAAGTTTGTCTATAGGATTTGGGGATCAGCAATTTGAAAGGGTTGCAAACTTGTAAAACGGCGTTATTCATAGGGCCAGAGTGTTCATCAGCGTGACCCAGCAATAAACGCATTCATTATGGGCATTCCTATTCTGCACAATTTGCCACACAGCACTGGTTTCAGGAGGGGGGAAAAGACAATGGCTTATAAAATGCTTTTGAATGCCTAAAATGAAGGAGAGTTCGTGCTGGGATGCTCCTGATTTCTTCTTTGGGAAGAACCTTCTCAGGGACTTTAGATGAGTTCTGCTGAGAGTAAGCAAAGTGGAAAAATTGGAAAATTACTTTAAAAAAATGTGTTTCTGGGGGCAAAAATAGAGTGGGAGTAAATAAATGGAAAATAAGTTACAGGGAAACTCTGTGAAGCAGGGAATATGTAAGTAGCCCAAGACTGCTGAGGAATAATGCAAAGGTGGGGGGAGGTGAGGAAGAATGGAGCTACAGCGATAAACTTAAAAGGAGCCGCAGAGCAGAGGGAACATCATAATAATCATATTTTCAAATAAGAATACCACATCAACTCTGTGACCTGGATACAGCACCAACCTCCTGAGATACTTCCAGCACTCTGATGCACACAAAATGCAATTTTCAGCTCAGGCATTTTATTTCTCAGTGTAAACAACCTTTGCGTTTTTAAAAAATTCCTATCTGGAAACTGTTTCCATAAATAATGTATATATTATAAAAATTTGACTTGTAAACTATTGAGTCCATGCCTCCTCAGTACTCATTGTGAGAACTCACTACGGACAGTCCTCTATTTGTAGAATTCGCGAGGCAAAAGCTACCAATTTTACCCAAGATAAATTGGATTTTTTTTTGAAGTGCAAGACAAAGAAATATCAGAAACAATTTTGCTCAAACAAAATAAAGGGCTGAAATAAGGTAGAATTACTTTGTTAATTAGTTCCAAATTCTGAGGTGTTCCTTTAAATCTTGCTAATTAAGAGAAATCAGGAGTGCAAGATAGCCCCTTTCTTATCTTCAAAGAGTAAAGATGAAAGAAAACAGAAAATGAAACCTCTCCACTTGGGCTGTTCTTTAAAACAGAGCTCCAAGAAAATCGGCTTGTCTTTTCCTTGGAGGAGAAAAGACCCAAGACCCAAGTATTTGCTGAGGGGGAGGGGAAGGGCATAATTAGAAGCAAGTTTCCCCATTTTATTAAATTCCTCCACCGACAAAATACACTTGGAGGTATTTTAAGTGAAACCAGCATTTAAGGAACCCCGAAAAGCAGATGATTACATGTTTGTGGCAGAAGAAAAGGGCAATTAGGAAAACAAGAACTATTTAATGTGCCATATAAATACAGGCGACCAGAAGTTGATTTAAAGTTTTTTCTTGCTTTCTTTTTCCTCTTTCTCTCCTCCCTGTCTCCCGCTTCCCCCCCAGCCCCCACTTTGCTGCTGCAATTTGTCTCCCCTTTGTCGTGGCACGCTTGGAGAAAGTGGATGGAGGGTGGAGGAGGGGCGGGGAGGGCTGAACCCCACCCCCGGCCGCGCTCCCGCGTCCCCCCCCGCCGGCCCTCAGCCCGCGCCCGCCACCCTCCCGCTCCCACCCTCCACGCGCGCCCTCCCTTGCTCCGGTGACTCCAGCAGCTTCGGATTTGGAAGCTCGCTGATTGGCTGGAAGCGATTCAACACACGCCAGGCAAAGAGCTTTGTCTGAGTTGAAGAGAAGTTGTAGAGATTTTCAGACTGGAGTCAGCAATCACGGGTGTTTAGTCTGCAGTCGAGCAGAGAAAGGGAAAGGAAAAAGAAAAGAAAAGAAAAGAAAAATCAGGAATCGCCCGGGAAAGACACACTGCAGACCCCGCCAGCACCCTGCAATAGATGGGGACCGAGTCCACGCGGGGAGCCAGGCCGAGGTGACACGCTGCTCCCAGCCGGGAGGACTGGCGGCCACCCTCACCAGGAAGGATTTCACGCTCCGGTCCAGAAGTCGCCACACGGTGTGTATGAATCTGAAGTTTGTGAGCTGTTAATTGCTGTTTGATTAAGAGTCGCTTTCAAGTCGCCAGACCTGATGTGGCTTAGAGCTCTGAGTGGCGGGGAGGAAGTTGAAGGGATTGCCGGGCTGTGCTAACTCGCCCTGGGAAGGGAATCTGGGGACTGACCAATGCACCAAATGAATACTAAAATGCACTTTAGATTCGCACTTGCGCTTCTGATGGCGTTTTTCAGCCACGATGTCCTGGGTAAGAATCTGAAATACAGGATTTATGAGGAGCAGAGGGTCGGATCGGTAATTGCTAGACTATCAGAAGATGTGGCGGACGTTCTCTTGAAGCTACCGAACCCTTCTGCCGTTCGTTTTCGAGCTATGCCAAGGGGGAATTCCCCTCTCCTGGTGGTAAATGAGAATACCGGAGAAATCAGCATAGGGGCGAAAATCGACCGCGAGCAACTATGCCAAAAAAACTTGAACTGTTCGATAGAGTTTGATGTGCTCACTCTGCCTACCGAGCATTTGCAGCTTTTCCATATTGAAGTAGACGTGCTGGACATCAATGACAATTCCCCTCAATTCTCAAGACCCGTCATCCCCATTGAGATATCGGAGAGCGCGGCAGTCGGGACCCGCATCCCGCTGGACAGTGCGTTCGATCCAGATGTTGGGGAAAATTCCCTTCACACCTACTCGCTCTCCGCCAATGATTTTTTCAGTATCGAAGTGAGGACCAGGACAGACGGGGCTAAGTATGCTGAACTCATAGTGGTGAAGGAATTGGATCGGGAGCTGAAGGCAAGTTACGAACTTCAGCTCACGGCTTCTGACATGGGAGTGCCCCAGAGGTCTGGCTCCTCCGTTCTGAAAATAAGCATTTCGGATTCCAATGACAACAGCCCTGCATTTGAACAGCCATCTTACACAATACAACTCTTAGAAAACTCCCCAGTTGGAACCTTGCTCTTGGATCTAAATGCCACCGATCCAGATGAGGGCGCTAATGGGAAAATTGTGTATTCTTTCAGCAGTCATGTGTCTCCCAAAATTATAGAGACTTTTAAGATCGACTCAGAAAGAGGACATTTGACTCTGTTCAAGCCAGTGGATTACGAAGTCACCAAGTCCTATGAGATTGATGTTCAGGCCCAAGATTTGGGTCCCAATTCCATTCCTGCTCATTGCAAAATTATAATTAAGGTTGTGGATGTCAATGACAATAAACCTGAAATTAGCATAAACCTTATGTCCCCTGGGAAAGAAGAAGTATCTTACGTTTTTGAAGGGGATCCCATTGATACATTTGTTGCTATTGTCAGGGTTCAAGACAAGGATTCTGGGCTGAATGGGGAAATAATATGTAAGCTTCATGGGCATGGACATTTTAAACTTCAGAAGACATATGAAAACAACTACTTGATCTTGACCAATGCCACATTGGATAGAGAAAAGAGATCTGAGTATAGTTTGACTGTGATTGCTGAGGACAAGGGGACACCCAGCCTCTCTTCAGTAAAACATTTTACTGTTCAAATCAATGACATAAATGACAATCCACCTCGCTTTCAGAGGAGCCGGTATGAATTTGTCATCTCTGAGAATAACTCTCCAGGGGCGTATATTACCACAGTGACAGCCACAGACCCAGATCTTGGTGAAAACGGACATGTGACATACACCATTTTGGAGAGTTTTGTCTTGGGAAGTTCCATTACCACATATGTAACCATTGACCCTTCTAATGGCGCCATCTACGCCCTCAGGATCTTCGATCATGAAGAAGTGAGTCAGATCACTTTTGTGGTGGAGGCCAGGGATGGGGGCAGTCAGAAGCAGCTTGCAACTAACACGACAGTTGTGCTAACCATCATTGATGAGAATGACAACAACCCTGTGGTTATAGGGCCTGCAATGCACAATAACACTGCAGAGATATCCATCCCCAAGGGAGCTGAAAGTGGCTTTCATGTCACCAGAATAAGGGCAATTGACAGAGACTCTGGTGCAAATGCTGAACTCAGCTGCTCCATAGTAGCAGGTAATGAGGAGAACATCTTCATCATGGATCCCAGGTCATGTGACATCCACACCAACATCAGCATGGAATCCATTCCCTCCACTGAATGGGCGCTCTCCGTTGTTATCCAGGACAAAGGCAACCCTCCTCTGCACACCAAAGTCCTTCTGAAGTGCATGATCTTTGACTATGCAGAATCCGTGACAAGCACAGCCATGACTTCTGTCAACCATGCATCCTTGGATGTGTCCATGATCATAATTATTTCCTTAGGAGCAATTTGTGCAGTGTTGTTGGTTATCATGGTTCTCTTTGCAACGAGGTGCAATCGAGAAAAGAAAGACACCAGATCCTACAACTGCAGGGTGGCAGAGTCCACTTACCAGCATCACCCCAAAAGGCCATCCAGGCAGATTCACAAAGGGGACATTACGCTGGTGCCAACCATTAATGGCACGCTGCCCATCAGGTCTCATCATAGATCCTCTCCATCTTCGTCTCCAACTTTGGAAAGGGGACAGATGGGCAGCCGCCAGAGTCACAACAGTCACCAGTCACTCAACAGTTTGGTGACCATCTCATCAAACCACGTGCCAGAGAATTTCTCATTAGAGCTCACCCACGCCACTCCTGCTGTTGAGGTAAGATCATAAACTACATCACTTGGTAAAGTCAGCTGTTAGTGCTTAGGGGCTGAGCACCTTTAAAACTATCATTGATAAGTGACACAATCCAGTTCCAGTAGGACTCAAGTCACAGAGTGTACCTATCTTAAACATGCACTTTGTCACACTCTTCTGGTTTTTAGAGATAATTCACTTGCATGTAATATGTATGATGTCAGAGAATAAATCTGACGCTCACACTGGACTGTCGAATCAGAGAGTCCCTTTACTTCTCAGAGTAAGATGCTGGGAAGGTTAAAAAAGAAACAATAACAACAACAAAAAACTAAAGGGACCCACTTATTCTCATTATTAAAAATCTATTCTGAAAAAAGAATCAGCATGGTGGGCTTCAGAATTTCATTCCAGGGCATGCTGTCTTTGCAAATCTGTGCAGAGTTTTCTGACATTGTTAAGTAGGTAGGTTAGCAGTTTATTTTACTGGATTGCTCTGGAGTACTTTTTGAAACATCTGACCATTTTATCTGAACTGCAAAAGAAGGCAGTTATTTCAAAGGAAGTCTTTCAAGAATGAGCAACTCAGCTGTGCTTTGAGATTACCCAGTTCTCCCTGAAATATAATTTAGCTGTGTTTCTTTCCTGGCTGGCTCCACTTTGCACGGTGTAGCCTAAGTAAATCACTGACATACAGAAACCAGGAGTTTAGCATGTAACAACAAGCCTCTCCTTTTCCCTTTACTTAGTGTATGTGAATGCTTGAGGTTCATATTTTCCCTTCAGAAATCAGTTCTGTCTCTTTGGTTTCCAGCAGGTCTCCCAGCTTCTCTCCATGCTTCATCAGGGGCAATATCAGCCAAGGCCAAGTTTTCGAGGAAACAAATATTCCAGAAGCTATAGGTATGAATTGCCCTTTGTGTTAGCTCTTAAGTCTCAAGTAGTTTAAATGCTGAAGAATAAAATTGTGGTGTTTTTTGTTTTCACTGATCCTTCTAGATATGCTCTTCAAGACATGGATAAATTTAGCTTGAAAGACAGTGGTCGTGGAGACAGTGAAGCCGGAGACAGTGATTATGATTTGGGGCGAGATTCTCCAATAGACAGGCTGCTGGGGGAAGGATTCAGTGACCTCTTTCTCACAGATGGAAGGATTCCAGCAGGTAAGAGGGAAATGATAGATAAATATGTATTTTCACAGATACCGCAACACCAGCATGCTGGACAGCTTCTCCCATGCTTCTATTTCTGCTGTCTTATTCCTTCGCACTAAAGTAGATGTCATCTGCACACTATCAACAGCGAACAGGCATGAGACACTTGCAGTTTTCTTTTCTTCTCAAAATCCACAATAAGCAGTTGGTAGGGAAGCAACAAATATGGGGCTTAATAGAATCAGGAGGGGTGAGAACATGGAAGAAAACCAAACTGCTACCCCTCCTCTTTCTGTCTTCTCCAGCAGTGCCATAGGGCACTCCCGGGCAACTCTAGAAAATTACTGGGTGGCTGTTTGTATTCCGACAGCCTGTTTGGTGGACAGTGGTGAACTGGACTATAATTTGGAGGATGAATTTCCTGTGTTGGGAACCAACTCACAAAATCAGAGACTAAAATACACTAGAAAGGGTATACTTTAAGCACTAAAAATAGGTGAAGGAATGTACCTTTGTCGGTGGTGAGCAGAGCGTATTTCATTTTGAGTCTGTACAGCAATGGAAGAGGAAAACAAACCCAGAGGGAGGGATTTATAAAGCACACAGCTAGGTGTGTGGAGATGCTGTTAAGTTTTGAATCAATTTTTCCTTAGTGACTCTTGCCTCTAATTGTGCAGTAGGAACTCTGATCCAACTGAGCAAACACTGAGAACATCAGTAGCCATTCTGTTGCTAGGGAAATCAACCCTTAGGAACACAGAGGTGCTCCTCTGACTATCCACATGTCGAAATTCGTTGACTGTCAATCAAATGACTGCCATTTGAAAATATACACAGAGAAAAAGAGCAATAGTCTACTATCATCTTCTGTCTAACATAAACTTTTCGTATAAGCACAAAGAAGTATAGAAAGCATAAGGGAGTTTACCAGAGATTTGGGAAAATTCAATACACAGAATTTTAGC